>NC_059530.1:6186250-6879375 GCF_905147795.1 Pieris rapae
ATTTTGACACTATGTGCATATGTCTGATATACCGCACTTGCACTTCACTAAACTAGGTTTATTAACTTACAAGGTTTAGTTCTCTTTAGGCGTCTTATCACGAGAGGTTCGTGTCAAGAATTTGGATTGCCTCAGCATTCACACGTCTAAAAATATTGTAGCTTCACAGATTTATTTATTTTTGTTAACGTTTATTATTTATTCGTCATTAGTTAAATGTAGTAAAATAGACGTCTATCACTAGAAAACAAAAAGTAACATTTTTACCAGGTGTCTCGCAAAGCAATACAAGTAAAAACAAATTAGATAAATTGTTCGAGATTACAGTAACATTTTAACTGACCTCTCCCGTTTCGTCTGGAACAAGGGAACTGTTTTTGTTTGGTTGCATTTACATTTGTTTGTGAATAAATTGTTGTTTCTTAGTTTCGTTCAAAGTAAAAAAAATATAAATTTATTCTTACCATATACAAAAATTATAAAGTTAGATTAATTTAGAATTATTATCAGAAAGCGCTGGTTTAGATTTTAATTTTTTTTTATTAATAAAAGCCAACGCCTGGTAATGATACATTTGTACAAGAAAACAACTTTTAATATTACCGAATTCGACTTAGGGTCCTTCAAGAAAAGAGCGTACTAATTCTTAAAAGGCCGGCAACGCACTCGCGAGCCCTCTGGCATTGAGAGTGTCCATGGGCGGCGGTATCACTTAACATCAGGTGAGCCTCCTATCCGTTTGCCCCCTGTTCTATAAAAAACAAGCAGTTATAGTCTATAGTCTTTTGTTACAGTACTTACAAGCATAATTGCGCAAATACTAAAAAGCTATACAATTGGTGCACAGCCGGGGATCGAATCTACGACCTCTGCAATGAGAGTTACTAACACTGATCTTTTCACTTCTTATTTAAATTGATAACATACAAAAGAAATTGTTTTTTTAATACCAGTTATTTAAATACTTATTTGTATGTATTTGAATATTTTCTTTGTAAGTTTAATTTGGTATTTAAATAGCCTTGTAGTATTAGTTTCATAGGTGTATACAGCCTTTGTCCGTTACTTGGTAAAGGTACAGGAAGAGGAAGCGGTTTATCTGTGCTCCGGAACTTGGGAAAACGTACCCCGCGCCCAGGGCTATGACTTGCTAGTTTCTTTGACTTGCACATTAGGAATGTACTATCAATTGACATTTTACTTTTTCAACACATTATATTTAGGACCTGGATGACCGAGCCTAGCTCGGTATTTTTTTTTATAAATCGTGTTTTTGGAAATTTTATTTAAGTACTAATAAAATTATGAAATATGAATATAATTATCGAATAAAGATAATTATATTCATATTTAAGTTTTTATTTGACTTAGCAATTCTATGTTTAAGTTGATAAAACACAAATAAAATGACATTTTCTAGAAATGATTCCTAGCTAAATCGATTTATCGCCCCCGAAACCCTCTGTATACTAAATTTCATGAAAATGGTTGGAGCCGATTCCGAGATTCCAATTATATATATATATATACAAGAATTGCTCGTTTAAAGATATAAGATATAAGATAACGGAAAACTATGTTCTGTTATATTCGCGAAGAATTCGAATGAGAGACGCCTGACAAGATCAATTGGTTGCTGATGTAATTTTACATATATATAAAGAAAACACTTTTTTAACGGATTGAAGTTATGTATTATTGTAAATGCATAATTATTTAAACATAATTTTAAATTTTTCCTACGTTTCGTATGCGTAGCGACGGTGACTGAACACACACTAGATAGGCCTAATAATTACATACGCTTTGACCAACCTAAGTACGAAAGAAAAAAGATTATTCCCAAGATTGGTACGCGAAGCCATTGAAATAAAAAAACACGCTTATTTCAATAGAGAAGATGGCCTAAAATTATCAAACAGCTGGGATCAAATAATATCCAAATTAAAATCTCAATCAATCCGTGAAAATGGAGGACACCGAGAGCAATTTCTGCAAAAACTCTTCATCTTTTAGTCGATATCAACTCCAGGGAAATAAATACAGATATTGTAACTTTTTCTATAACTGTGATACTTTTTGACATTCAACACCTTTTGTCTTCAGTCACCGTGACCACGCACGCTGTAAAGATAAATTTAAAATTTTGTTAAATAATAATAAGTTTATACATACATGACAAGATCAATTGCTTGCTGATGTAATTTAACATATTTTTGTAAATTTTGTTTTATAATTCCACAAACTGTAATTATTTATTTTTATCTCACACACTGTTTTATTGTTTCTTTAACTCCTTAATTTACAATATTCTACGGTTTCGATATTTTCAAATATGTGACGAACATTTATACTAACAATACAATAATATACCTGTATAGTAGATTTATTCTAGGAGTACATTATCTTCACATAAAATTATTTAACTAATGTTCACAAATATTGCAAATCCTATTTTAAAAGAGAAAAAGTGTGGAGTTTCTCGCCCATTCGTCAACACACGAAACTACTTTTTGAAAGGGGCAACTAGAATCTACTTTAATATTTTATTTAACGTTTAAAAGTGCCATTTTAGGTGGTCTAATTGGAATAAATGGTTTGACTTTGACCTGAACTCCTAGCTTGTTTTTTGTGTAACGCCGTAAATAGCGCAATTATGTTTTGTGTAAAGTGTAAATTTTCGCATTCTCTTCGCATTTGTTTCTCAATGGTATTTCAATTATTGAACACTTGGAATTCGTTTAAATTTCGAAATCAAATTTATCGCATTGTGTATTTTGCGGGTTAGGAAACGATATAGTAAACTAACGGTTAAAACGAATCGTTATAAATGCGGATACCTTTTAGCAAAATTCCAAACACAAATTCCCAATTCGACGTTGGTTTACAGATCTGTTTGACATCGACAAAACGAATAGAGAAAAAAATGCTGCGAAATGGGACAGCCCGTCCACGCTTCCGAACGTAATTTAATCTTGTATCGCTTTGAGTAAGGCTTAAAAACAGTATCACACGAAGACTGAAAATATATTTCTTAATTGTTATGGCGGGATTTGGAGGAGGCCCATGCCAAAAAAGGGCACACAGATGCACCAGAATTAGATTAAAATGGAAATTTGTTTAAATGTATATAAAATATATAATGTAAAATTTATTTATTTATTTATTTATTAATTACAGACATGGCTAAACTCACAATAAAATAGAGTATAATATATACAATACAAAATTAATTAAAATAACATAAAACACAGTTTATTCTAACCCCTAATACTCTCCAAGTATACCCTCAAATCAGAGTACACTGCCGCCATACGCTCACCAAATAGGTCACTCTCCGGTGAAGAGTCGAGAATCCCATTTAACATCGAGAGTAGTCGAGGAATGGGAGCTTGTTGACGCTGGACAGTGCGAGCCGAACGCACAGCAAAGAGGTTATGCCTCCGGCAGCGGTAATAATTGTCCGGAACGTACAGTCTGATGATTTCCCCCATCAAGTATGCGCTTTCCGTTTCGTTTTTAATAACGCTTAGACCAAACCTTACCACAGCCAAATCCCTACGAAGCTCTAACGAATTGTACCCCAATACCCCCATCAGGCACTTAGTAGGGTAGAGGTAAGGAAAAAAATTGTACCTTCGTTTGTACAGGTTTCTAAGGAACTTCTTTTGCACCCTTTCAACCATATCCCCATAATACTTTTCATAAGGGGACCATATGACGCAACTGGTTTCAAGAATTGGCCTTACCAAAGATGAATATAGTACCCTAGTGGCAGTGTCCGATAGACCAACTGAATTTCTCAGGACAAACCCCAACCTTCTAAATGCAGCATCCGTTATCATCCGAATATGCTCCGCAAATGAAAGGTCAGGAACAAACAAAACACCCAAATCGCGGACTCTGTCAAATGTCTGTCTGAAAATGTATCTGAATAAAGGCTATTATTATTATTATTATTATTATGAGCTGCAGGAGTGCGCTACAACATAGACTTCTGCGCAACGCGCAAAAGTTATTTAAAAATCGAAAGAAATCACTTAAAACTATATACTATATATCTATACACAGCATTGTATGTACGCATAGACGTAATTTAGAACACTAAAGCTTTTTCCTAATAATCTATTTCTTATAAAGCCGGCAACGCACATGCCTTCTGGCAGTGTGAATCCCCATGGCGGTATCACTTATCGGCAGCTGAGAATCCTGCCGGTTTGCCCCGTTTAAAAAAACACATACCGTATTGGCTCTACATACACGTAAATAAAATTTGTTTATAGAATTAAATTTTTGCTAATTTTAAGCGTATTTCAGTCATAACTTTAACGAAATAAGCAGACAATATCAATGTTTTATAGTATCAGATCTTATTATAGAGTATGTCACTATTGTAATAAAAAAAATAGATTTTATCTTTGCAAAGTCAAGTCAAGTCTTATTTTATTAATTTTTAATAATTTGTAAGACGTGTCAATTAACATTTTCATGATGTTGATTGTATGAAAGTGCTATACTATACATACGTAAGGAGTATTCTTGAATATGGTTGCTCGGTTTGGTCAACTAGTTACCTATGATTTATTGCTACTACATAAAATTATCTGAAATAAAATGAATTGCAGGTCCATTGTAGAAAAGTTGCCCTTCTCTCTGCCTACCAGAATCGTAATCGTGCTTTGTTTGGTGTTACTCACATCAGCACTAACTATGCAAAAAACTCAATTTTGTATCTCGCATCCCGAACATACAACGACCACTATTTAAGGCCTTGATTTGTCTAGGCTATCGCGGAATGTGGTTAAAAAGTGTATTAAGAATATCCATATTGCAAAATCACCTGCATCATGAGCACACCCCACATACACACCTTCACGTACATAACCTCACTTTTACACCATCACACAACACAGCCAAATTAGGCATCACCTAGGTTAATGTATTGAATACTGTGTTCCGTTATGTTAATTTTTGAACCTTTTTGTAGTAATATGTTTGATTTATTATATCTATATTTTCATTGTATCTGTTTGTTATTATATATATTTTATGTTATCGGTAGGATTACAAAATAAATAAATAAATCAATTGTCAGTCAGAAGCTAGATAATTCATATTTATGGTCCTTGTAATCTCTTTTTACTAAAAGGATGAAACTAATTTGTGACAGAAACACAACAAATCTCCAAAAAGTGTAGTTCAAACTTCTTTTGTCTAACGTTTTAACTGTAATTATTTTACTTTTACTTAATAACTCTGTCTTATGTTTTCCATTAATTTTCCCTTTTTAGCATACATTTTACATATGTAATGAAATATTTACCAAAAAGTAAATCAGTGACACTTAAACCTTTTTAGGTTCATTTGTCAATTTATTAGGCAAGTAGGTGATCATCGTTCCTCCTCTGCTTGACACACGCCGTCAACTTTTTGGATCTAATACAAGCCGCTTTCCTCACGATGTGTTCCTTCACGAAAATCAATTTTTTTACAGCCGGACATCGAACATACGACCTTTGGGATGAGAGTCATATGCCAACAATGCAGTTAATTATATATAATTCATATCATTATTGTTGTAATAATAAATATTAAATATCATCAGTGATCGAATAAAGTCGAAAATCGCACACAACTAGTCACTGCTATTGTAATATGTAAACAGTTATACAAATCACGTTAATTGAGTTACATGCATAATACTTAGATATTTTAATTAGTATACAAAGGCAAGCTTAATTACTTCGAAAACCCTCTTCATTATTACACCAATGAATTTAACCGTCGAACTCAAGGCAATAACTAAAACTAAATACGTTTGTAACAAGTTGTTTGTTGTGTTATCAGCGTCGGGCCAAACGTTCGCACACACAGCTAACTTATTGTAATGAAAACTTTGAGGTAAGATATTCGGATTTGAATAGAATGTAAAAAAATATATGGTTAAGATTATAAATAAGCAAATGTAAATAGTTTATTAAAACTCAGTATTTACAATGTTCTTAACTTACATAGTAATAATAAAAATGGTTAGAATTAGCATACATATTTTTATATACATATATTTCCATATATTTCCTATGTTGTCGTCGAAGGTTTTAATAACTTACGTATTTCTGAAATAAATAAATATTTCTTTTAACAACTTTTATGTACAATTCAAGAAAGATGCCTCCTAATGTTAAACATTATTTTCAATAAATTCGTCTCTGTTACTTTTATTCCCGTAGCTTGTTCTATTTTATACCTGTTATATCCATTAGACAGTCGATCAGAACATGTAACACCGTCTTTTTCTAATTGATACAAGGACAATTTAACCCTGAACGTGTAACGCGTAACGTAACGTAACGTAACGACAAAAATGACGACCTTTCCACAACTGGGTAATTAATCACGTTAGTTTATTTTTACAATTATCGAAAAGGCTGAAAACTATATCTTCTAAATAATGAAATATCAAACATTTAAGCATGTGTGTGTGTACCTAAGACGTAGAGTGTAAATCAGTGAAAACAAATGAAGATCATCAGTCAGGGCTAGGCGCCCGGGCCGTCGTTAGTGGTTGAAACCTCGGGCGATAAATCTCCACGCCTTGAGGACAGACCTATAAAACATGATCGGTTTTGAAATAATTTATTCATTAGACAAAACAGTGTTGTTAATAGTTTAGTCATTAATAGACGAATAGACTTTAAATCTCAAATGAATTATAATATTCTTACCTAAAGTAATTTAATCCATGTTTTTTTCCTTTACTCACAGTGGTTGTCTGGAAGGAATCGCTCGAAAGTGATAAGGCCGCCAGTTGCTTTTCATTAAATGATGTTTAATTTTTTTTCTTTTATTTAATGCAACGAAGTGTTAATAAATAAAATAAATGAATAAATTATGTATGAGGAAGATTTCTGTGGCATTGGAAGATAAGTTGGCGGTCCTGAACTGTTTTCACTGGGTGTTGAAACCAGTACCTGGTATATAAATTCTGATTTTATTTTAACGTTTATTTATTATGAAATTTAAAGTGTACTCATTCCTCAAAGGCTGGCAACGCACCTGAAAAAAAATGGGGGCGTCCATGGGCTGCCTTGAATGCCCACTTGGGCGTCCCGTAGGCACGTTTTCCCTCCTATTATAAAAAAAAAAATTATTACCTTAAAACCCCTCTAAATTGACTACATATTTTCATCACTCAGCAATAGTATGCAGTAATGTGGTGGCGCATTCTCTTTTGCCCCATATACATTAAGTAGGTAAATAATCATGATTTGTGAATTGGAACAAGTCATAAAGAACGAAAGAAAAAAAATTAAAGAGGTTTTAATATGGAGCCATGTTTCGACAAACTTACCCAATCTATTTTTAACAATAATCATGTTAGGTTTCATTAGAACACAGCTATTACACAGATGTATAAACAAAAAAGTATCTTAAAAGCGTTCAGGTGGACGCTGTCACAAAACCTGAAAGCTAATAGATATATGGTGGAAATAGACAAATGGATGACAATATATTTTATTTATAGCCAGTTACATGGAAACAAAATGTTGTCAAACGCTGCAAATGTATGAAAGCTTTCCGAATAGAATATCTTGAAGGTATTTTAATATTTGTTAGTATCACTAATAATTACAATATCTTAATTAATAAACATAGTTGACTAAAATTGTGACGGCTAATGGCGACGTGTATCTCGCTCGTATATAAACATATTAATATTAAGTTTCTCATGTAAATAAAATATTTCTGTTTTTGTAATGAGAAATAAAGTTCTTTAAACATTAATAAACACAGCAGAGAGGCCAGTGATGGCTTGGTGGCTTCAGCGTGCGGCTGTCAATCTTGAGATCGTAGGTTCGATCCCTGGCTGTGCACCAAATGGACTTTCTATGTGCGCATTTAACATTCGCTCAAACGGTGATGGAAAATGTTGTGAGGAAACCAACTGTCGAACGTAGACCCAAAAAGTCGGCGTGTCAGGCACATCATCATCATCTACTTGCTGATCATGAAGCAGGTTCAAATATATGAGGCAAAGACCTAAAAAGGTTGTAGTGCCACTGATTATTTTTTTTATTTTTTTAATAAACAAAGAACATGAGTAAAAAATAAATGCCTCCAAATTTACTACCAGTTCTTGAATCAAGCGCCTAGTTGTTGCAAAAAAGTGGCAATTACGAAAACACTATTTAAATGAAACAGTAACATTAAAACCAAGGTTAGAAGAGAAGAGAAGACATGACTTGTTAACGATAAGGCCGCCCGTTACATCATTTGTAATTTTTATGTATGTATTGTGTTATTTGTTTTTTAATCTGTTTATTTATCTGTGTTTCTAAATCTAAATAAATAAATAAATAATCAAAACTATAAGTAGTTGAATCTAAACTTTTCTCTCATTTTGTGTTAATTTACGCTTTAACGGGTGTGGATGTCGATAACAAATAGAAAAATCACTGTAGGCCTTTAAAATAACAGTCATGATAAATATTCAAAAGCACCGGAGTATTGAAAACCGCAAACGTGTGTACTAGACTTTTAATCTCCGAGCACCAAACGTGCAATACACATCGTGTAATCGCCGCTTTCATACCCCACCTATTTTTAATCTTCGCGTTCATATCGCTCCGTATATTCTACGCATTGGATATACACTTTTAATTGAAAAGCGATTTAAAATTATTGAACCCAGTGTATAGCAATACACGAAGAATTTCTTTAACTGTTTGTTAGACCTAGTACATGATTACACATTTTATTCATTTACACACTGACTCACTCATATACCCACTCCCACAGAAATAAAATTAGGTATTATGTAATTATTTTAAAAAGTTTAGAATTTTGCTTATGGACGAGCTGGGAACCCTGACACAGGTAATTTTTACTTAAAAGGGTTCCCACCTAGGAATGAAAATGTACTAAAAATGAATAAACACTTTTTATTATTATACTGTTAACATTTAGGGGGAAATAAAAATATTACTTACTAGCTGACCTGGCGAACTCCGATCCGCCTAACAGTCAAAAACATTTTTTTTGCTAATACAGAAATGTTTTATTGCGAAAGTAAAATGGGATTACATATTAGGCCTCTTTTCTCTAATGCCAATATTGCGATACAGTATGTTAAAGCACTCTCTGAAATACTAAATTTTGTATAAGGTAACACATGATCGAGATCAAAGCCTGGTTATGCATCTCCTCATTCACCACAAGATCGGATTTTTTTTCGTAGTTTTGTCAAGAGATTCTGTTTGCATTCGTAAAATTTATTTATTTATTTATAGTTATTCGATATTTCATTACTTATTCTGCTATTCGGAGCGCTGAAGAATCCAACAACAAAAAAAACCTAACATTGGTCCTGCCGATCTTGAATTATAAGTGGTGTAACTAACACGACTTTGTTTTGTATATATTTCGATTATATTATTACCCCGCCCCTCACGAACATATCGAACGTTTTTCTATGTTACCATATAGACATTGTTTGCTATTGCGGAATTAAAACGTACAAAATTTTCCAATAGTTCTGTCCATAACTATCCTAAGAGTTCAAGAAATAATTGAAAAAATCGTATTGGTACTTGGTTCCAATGCTTACCAACAAATGTGTAAATCATTTATAACGATAGTCATTGGGAACGGTATGGATATTTAGTTTTAATGCAAAAACGTTGCAGTATCTATAAATATTATTTTGTGTAGGATCGTCCAGACACCGAGGTCATTAACCCTTTTACAGCCGCCTACACTTAAACCTACTGACTAAATAATATATATTTTGTAATCTTACAAAATTAATTATTAATTAATTAAAATTCTCGTGTCACGTGTTTGTTATTACACTCCGAAATGGCTTGACCCATTTTCATGAAATTTGAGTGCACATTGGCTAGGTCTGTGAATCGGACAACATCTATTTTTCATCCCCCTAAATGTTAAGGATGGTTCTACCCAAAATCTATCATTATTTTTAGATTTTTTTTTATTTTTTTTATGATACAACATACTATAAAACATATGATCATTTCTTTTCACCCCTCTACGATTTTAATTTGTTAATTAAAAACGTATGAGTATCAGAGATGAGATTTTTATGGAGAAAAAAATTGCAGAATATCCTAAAGAGTTTTTTTTTTCTGGAAAACAGTCTCTGGGCTAGCATAGCAAACTGTTCCTTGTTGGTATGCACTAACAAGCTAAGTAAAATTTTATACAGGAAAAACGAAGTTCGCGGGGGCAGCTAGTAATATATACATATTTTGTAACATACATAATACATTGTATAAATATTAAAATTCTACCAAACTAAACATCTTCTAAGCACTTAAAATAGTTTAATGGTTCGATCAGACAAAACAAAGATATCCCGTGAGCTAACCAGACATTTCCTATTACCCTCTCTGATTGCATCTGCGGTTCGTACATTCACTTTTTTGCTCCCCTATGAACGAGACAGAAAGGCTTTTAAAATATAATCTACGGTTTACTAAATGTAATCCGAGAAATGTGATATGGAGAGTTTTACGTTTTAATTCTAAATTGAATTGCTATACTCATTGAGATTATATTTCTTTTAGCAGCATAAAATACACGCTTCTCTATGTACGACCGAAATATATACATTATGTTCACTTAGATTTTCACAGATTTATCAATGTGGCGGTGGCGTTGAATGTCGGAGTTTCCGAAATATTTTGGTCCTTCGAGCCGGATAGAACAAATATATGAGAATTGGTTTATTAAATGCTAACCATGATCTATGTTATTATAAGAAAGGTTAAGATTTTACTATTTATAGTATTGTTGGCCTAGTGGCTTCCAAGAGTGACCTTCATTCCTTTTGTCATAGTTTCCTTCTTTTTTAGCACTAACTGCTCACACAAACACAGTGCACCATACACTAATACAAGTCATCTACGCTCTTTGGTTGGTCTGAAAAGGCAATAACTAGTGTTAAAAAATATTTGTAGCTAGCTACAATACAATTTATGAAGATATCGACATTTTCCACTTTACCAAAGAGGTTGTGAGGAAATATTTAAGGAAGCAAGAAAGAAGGCTTTGCAGAAGTAAATTTTTTTTATTATTATTAATTTGTAGTTTGTAGAATGTCCAATTTCAAATTTCTTTTAAGTGCTTTTCTTTTTCCGTATCTATTCAAATTAATTGACTTATGTTTTCTGTTTCGTATATTTTATTAATTTATTAATACTTGCACAAGGAATATAATACAATTGACATAAGTAAATAAAAAAATTTAGATAAGGTACGCGCTAAAAGTGCAGAAACTCATAAGACATATAGTGATTAAGACAAAAATAATGGAACAAAACAAATCAATTAAACCATGTAAACTTTTGTTATGTTTATCAATGTAATCCGTTTGAACTATATGTATAGCCGTAAGATTAATTATAAGTAACAAAACGATTTCATATGTAAATTCCAGAAACGAAAATTGCGAAATAAAGCGAAACGGCTAATTGCAAATAATTGGCAAAAGTTTAAATTTTCATTTGTTTCCGTTATAGGAAATGCTCCGAAAGTTAACTCGTAAAAACGTCCCGTATGTCAATACCTTTTGAATAACGGTAATGGAAATACGAAATAAAACAGAAAGCAAAGTATGATTAGTGAGTGCCATACGACCCATTGCTTTTACGGCCTCAACGCGTTGTATATTTTAACGTTCGTTCATCGCACAAAAATTTACTATTTGTTTATACTGGTGAAGCTACCTGTAAGTGAGAATTCACCTTCGCTTATCACCAATGCGAGGAATTCTTAAAAGGCCGGCAACGCGCTCGCGAACCCTCTGGCATTGAGTGTCCATGGGCGGCGGTATCACTTAACATTACGTGAGCCTCCTGCTCGTTTGCCTCTTACTCTATAAAAAAAAATATCCTATTACGCAACGGTCTCAGATGTCGAGATACTTCGTAATACAACATGGTAGAGGAGCATAAATTGGAGCAGGTTGGAAGAAACCTTTTCTCTTTAATTACCTTTTGAAAATTTGTGTCAATGAATAAATGACGTTGATCATTACTATTGTAAATGTTAAATCAGTAGTATGGGTTCAGAATGCGACTCTGAGATCGTAGGTTCAATCCCCGGCTGTGTACCAATAGACTTTCTTTGTAGGTGTGCATTTAACATTAACTCTAACGGTGAAAGAAAATATCGTGAAGGGCAGAAGACACAGATGATCTGGTTGTCATTATATTGACGAATGATCATGGAATAGATGCAGAAATGAGCACAAACCTGATTGTTTAATTATTATTATTAACAGATAGTCATTGTAACAAATACTAAACAAAAATTTCAGTATACATTTACGTTACAAATTGTGGTAAATATAGAAACCCTATAGCAAAACAGTAATTTAGCCAAACATTGCTCATGTCGATAACAACATTATAATTCCCACAAACTCCAGAAAATGTTACTTTAATCACTTTGTTCGCCTATTAGGGACCTTGTATCCGATAGAATTTGATTTACACTGAAAATTTCAGTGTAAGTAATGTAAGCGCTATAGTTCCTATCCCTTTAAATTTAATACATATATTCGGGGAGCAAACATGCAGAAGGCTCACCTGATGATAAGTGATCAAAGGCAAAGAGCGTTGTTACCGGCATTTTCAAAATTGGAAGGCGTTATTATTGAAGGACCCTAAGTCGATTAGTTCGGAAATACTTCAGTGGGCAGCTGGTTCCATGTAGTGGTTAGTTGGTTCCAAAAACTAAAAACGCTTAGTTTTCAGACGTCAAGGTGAAGATCAAGTATAATGTAACAAATTTGGGGGGGGGGAGGGTTGTGTGCGATTTTATGATGCGGGGAGATTGAATTATGCGTTATTGTTAATATTATTTTCGATTTTCCAATACCTAACACATAAATGATAATTTTTAGGTATGTATGAATGTATGTATACGGGAAATTCGTGCGTGAAATTCTGGCTAACTAAGCCAGCCTAACTCCTTCCAAAAGCACAGAAGCTTCCTGGGCACTTCGCAGGCTTCACGAAGCTACCTCACTGTTTCGAGGATTTATGTACGTTGTTTAGCCACAGCCTCGCATTCCAGGACTTCGTGGGTGACTGTTTCCTCTGCACTGAGACAGCCTCTACACATGGGGCTGTTTGTCGCGCCTAGGCGCGACGCCCAGCGAGACCCCACATCTCTTCATCAAGCCACTCGGAACAGGACTGGTCGCTTGTTTTATTTTAAATTTGCATTTCATGCCATGCCTGACATAATATGTATTTAGGCCCTTAAGAAATCTTCCTCACATGCCACACTAACGATCACGTGGCCGGAAGGGTTTCGGAAACCGATGTAAACAAGGTACAACTATAATAAATAATGTATGATCCGTGCCATATCGGGGGATACATTTTCATGATGCTGCGGTTTGATATCCTGGATCCTTAATATTAGTTTATTACTCTTAACACAGTGTGTACAAGATTTACGAATTCCTATGTATTATGTTCCACATTTTGAGGTTAGTTTTTTCTACTTTTTATTTTTTTAAACCTAACCTAACCTATTTTATGTGGAAATATAAACATTGGCGCTGCAAGCTTTTCAGGTCTGAGCCTCAGATTTCTGTATCTGTTTTATGATCATTTGTTAATCTAATAGGCAAGTAGACGATTAGCCTCCATGTGCCTGACGCACGCCGTTGACTTTTTGGGTCTAAGGAGAGCCGGTTTCCTCACGATGGTTTCCAAACACTTAAACAAATTATTCATTTATAACCATTATAAGTTAGACTACCAGTCACTTTCTAAGCGGTTTGATCCCTTGGCGTTTCGTAGAGATGTGGGGTCTCTCTGCATCTTCTACTGCCTTTACCATAGAGAGTGTTTAGAGGAGTTTCTCAGATTAATACCTTCAGCTGCGTTTCATCAATCTATACAAAATACCATCCGTATCACCTCATCGTCCGACATTTCACAACTGAGCGTTTTAGCCGCGTACCACCATATGAAGAACCAGCTGCCTCTGAAGTATTTCCAAACTGATTAAATTTAGGGTCCTCCAAGAAAAGAGAGTGCGACTTAAAATGCGAGCAACGCATTTGCGAACCTTCCGTCAAAGTGTGAGTCTAGGGGTGGCATTATAATTTTACATCATGCTGCATAAAAAAACTAATGGAACACATTAATTGAGGACATTTCCCGAAGCTTATCAAAACATATCAAACAACTTCATATACCCTAAATTAAAAATTTAAGAAAACATATCCCTCACAAAGTTATGCCGAAAATACAAAATTTCATACAACACAAGGACCAATTTATAACTCAAAAACGTCCAATACACGGCAATAACCATTTGTGTCTATAGTTTTCCACTTTCCTCAGCCTGTAACAACAATAATTAAACTAAAGTAAAATATTTTTTTATAATAGAGTAGATAATTATATTTTTATGACAGTAATTTAACGATATAACATTATTTTAACGGATGGATTTATGGATTACATAATAACGTAAGTTTTCATAATATAATTAATGTGTTTGACAGTTCTTTACCGAATTTTTATAGGTTAGTTGGTATACAATAATTGCCAGAATGAAATTTCTTGTTACCGATTATTTATTTGATATTTATGAAAACTATTATTTATGTAAGCTGGATGTACTCTCTATATCTAATTATAAAGACCTGTATATCTTGGAAGTTATAGAGAAATTACAGCAAGTAATCCGATACCATTAGTCTAAATGTATTTATTACTGATATCACCTCATCAATGTTTCATAGGAATTTTGTAGTTTTATACAAACGACTTTTTAATCTGTCCTGTACTTCATTTAGCGGCTTCACAACTTTGCTTACATATGCTTTTATATTATAGCTTATCAAAACTGGCCTAAAATTAAATAGTATGGTCACTTGAATATGAAAATTTTCGTAACGAATAGGCACGAAGAAGCGAACAGGGCCAGAAAACTCGATCCCACAGCTTACTATAATCGCCGCTAAAAATTACGACGCTGACAGAGACACCAATGCATGTCTGTATGGAATGGAACTGACCTCCGTTGAGTAACACCACGAAGGTTAACGTTTTCCCAGTTTTAAAAAAGGAAGTGGCTTAAACGTGCGACTGACTTCCGGGATGAGACCGGAAGTCAAAGTCTATTGCTTCAATTAACTGGTCATTATATGTGCTCTTTACACTCGTACGAAGGAAAGCATGGTGAGGGATACGTTTTTGTTAGGAACAAAATGATTACTATAACTACTTATTATTTCACTCATAAATGTAAAAATAATATGGTACGTACGTAGACAAATGATAAAAAATAACATTCATCTAGTTTACGACAAGACATAGAAATGAAATTGAAAATTCAAATTTGAAAACACAAATCGTCGATGTTGTGTGTGTGATACGAGAATTGTAGCAAAATGCGGTTGAAATAATTTTAAAAAGTAATAATCAGTGAAACGTGCACACATGTTGTACAAATATTTTGAATAGTACGCTGGCAGAAGAAGCTACGAGATTATTTTGTGTATTGTATCTCGCAAAACAATATCGTTGAAAGGAACACAATATTTATTCAAATGGCTAAAGAAAATAGAGACTGCACATCTTGTAACAACCTTTGTAATTTTACAAAGCGATAAAGGTTGTTTTAAATAAAACATTGATAGTTTTAAAAGAAAATACAAAATAAAATGTGTCTGCAGCCAATGAGGTCGTTTGTTCGAATCCTGGCAGTGGTAATTCTGTCTGGTATATGTATAACACTCATAGAGTAACATAGTAAGGAAATCAGCATGGCTTAGAATCAAAAAGTCGGCTTGTTAGGTAATCGGCCTATTAGAAAAAAAATCATCACGAAATATGCAGAAATCTTAGGCCCAAAGGGTAATATTATATTCTTTATGTTGTTAATGCAATTATAATTTCCAAAAAATATATTTATATTATTTTTTACATAAATAGAGCTTTTTCTAGAAGCTGATGTTTAGTCCGCCCAAGAACACTAACACTGCCTAAAAGTTCGCAAGCGCAATGTTTTAGTTTTAAAAATTGTTACGCTTTTTTCTTGATAAGTCTAATTTGTTTGGAAATTCAGTCGGCAGCTGGTTCCACATAGTGGAGGTGCGTAGCACAATTTGTCTTGCAAAGCCTTTTTGTTCTGCCTCTTCATCTGATGATGGAACTCAGCTCATCTGATCACTCATCATGATAATGCGGTAGAAGAAGGCATATTCTACTTGTCTACTAACCCGTCGTTGAATACGGTCAAGCGGTAGGGGCTGGTACTCTCCCCAGAAGTGATAACAGTACTGCATGTGAGGCCGAATTTGTGTGGTACCATAGGGATAATATAAGTCTTATTAATAATTATTATAATTAGGGCCTGTTTCACAATGTCCGGATAAGTTCCAAATTGCTATTTGTTACTTATTGGTATGATAAATAGTATTTTTGCGTTTCACGACTGTCAGATAGCGCTATACGTCATGAAATTCGAAGTATCTTATTTGGAACTTTTATCTTTCGAATAATTTATGTGTTGCATGGCTATTTGGCACTTTATCCATACATTGTGAAACAGGCCCTTAATATTATAAACACATAGATACATTGTATAAACACTTACAAATACCCACTGTACGAAAAATTTACGTAGACGTGAAAAATCGTTATACAATTTAATATAATGCTAAATCCCTCTTAAAGAACATCAACAATTGAAGTTTGAAGATTTAAATTTCGACAAAAATGGTCCGTCTGGGTCGGGGTAATCGCAGCTTGTTAAAAGTTTTCATACAACAAATGTTTATATTTCGAACTAAAAAGCAAAGTAACGTTTTGTAAGCCAGCAAAAAATCAGCGGGAGTTGCGGTGACCTCTCATTAACAGTGACTGAGCGGTCGTTGTCACGTCGTGGGTTGAGCCCCAACAATTTGTTCAACCTTAACGAATTCGCTGAAGTAATGCTTTTCATAAATTAATATTATTTTTGTTTGCATATAATCTGTATTGCCAGGACGTGACTGGTTGTTTCGAAATTTAAATTTTACTCGAAGTGTATTTGATTATTTTCGACATAAGTTTGCCAAAAATCTTATATTAAGGGTCTGTTTCACAATGTCCGGATAAGTTCCAAATAAGCTATTGGTAGGATAAACACTATTGTTGCGTTTCACGACTGTCGGATAGCGCGATTTGTCATGAAAAGTGATGTTTCTTATTCGGAACTTTTATCTTCCGAATAATTTATGTGTTGCATAGCTATTTGGTACTTTATCCATACATTATGAAACAGACCCTAACTGTATGTAATTTTTTTCTTTTATTATAAAGAATAACATAAAATCTATAGCTATATATACATGTATATCCATAATAATGTAGTTATCTGCTGCATTGTTTTTATAACGCAATGCACCTATTTTATTTTAGTATAGTATTTTTTTGTTCATATAATTATCAAATTAATGTATATAAAATTAGTAGTAGGTGTTAAGGTAGAATAATGAGTGGGAGAAAATAAATAAATAATAATAAAAAACAAATGTTGTAATAACTATTTTAAAACAGTAAGTTAATTCACCCATCCTTACTCTTTCTTGCCCATTCCTCTACATAAAAAATTACTTTATGGAAGGGGCAAATAGAGTATTTATTATATTTTTAACTTGTAACTTTGCCCTTTTTAATAGGTCTAATTATAATAAATGATTTGACGTTTTATTTGGTGTCAGAACTGGTGCGACGCCATTTTGAACTCAGTGTATTAAAAATGTAAATATATAATTTGAATTAAAGCCAGAGTTAAAAGGATTAAAACATTTTGTCTAATTACTCATAAATCGGAAATATTTTTTTCTCCTATCACATTAACGGGTTTAATTACATCGTTCATGTGTTCATATTTGTGGACTGTTGCTGTATGGTTAACATACCATACAATATTTAATAATAACGCGTTCACTATCACACTATGTCTATGAACGGGGACGAGATCTCCAAGTGGAACTGGATAGGCCATATACTCCGAAGACAATCCAATACCCCGCTGCGCTTGATTGGAGGAAGGAAGTGGATACGTCCCAAGCAAACCTGGCATACAGGAGATGAGTCAAAGATAAAGACTAGGAGCGAGGTGAAATACGAGACTTAAACGCGATGGAAATTCTCTTTAGAGAGCCCCCATACAGGCATCATAGGATACTATTTTTTTTTTATAGAACAGGGGGCAAACGCGCAGGAGGCTCATCTGATGTTAAGTGATACCTCCGCCCATGGACACTCTCAATGCCAGAGGGCTCGCGAGTGCGATGCCGGGCTTTTAAGAATTGGTACGCTCTTTTCTTGAAGGACCCTAAGTCGAATTGGTTCGGAAATACATCAGTCGGCAGCTGGTTTCACAAAGTGGTGGTGCGCGGCAAAAACTGCCTTGAGAAACGCGCAGTTGTGGAACTAAGTTACTATTCACGTAACCTTTATGAAATTAGTTTATAACGAAAAAAAAATGTAACCGAAGCATGCTGATAGTACATCATTGTCTAAGCACAATTGAGGCACAATATTGCTGTAACAACATGGACGGATGTTTCCGCTTGATGCATTTTTGATGTTTTTCTGATGTGGGTCTATCGCGTCGTTCTATCTAAATGTGATGAATATTCAACGCGTTGGTTTTAGATAGATACGTTTAAATTAACTTCATTTTATATTTATTGCCGAATATAGATAGTGTATAACGTGTTGTATAGTTTTTTTTTAATTAATAGATAGGAATTTAAGTCATATTTTATTTAGTTACATTTTTTACGCCAGAATTAAAAATATATTATCAAACTTCCAAAAAACGCGGTGCAGTGGCCATCCAGGCAACACTAATAAAAAAATAGTTAAAGAAAATATTTGTGAAAAAGTACAAAAAAATTAAGACTTACAAAAGACATCTAATACATAAAGATAATAAAAGAAGTCGCTATGCTATACGCTTATATATTTTAAACTACCTTCTTTACGCATTTAGTACACATATATATGCGGGTAATATCTATTTATCTTTTACAATGTGATATACCAATTATAGTATAAAACATTGTAAAAGATGTTTTTCTACAACATCTAGTAGAACTAGAGCAAGCTACAAAAAAAGCTACAAAAAAACATTGTAAAAAAACTTTCTGTAAATGTACTATATACTTTAATTTTAAATCCAGCAAAATTCTTTATTTAAATGCCTAATTAATTTGCAGCACTTGTTTATGTACTAAATATACTTGAAACTTAATAACGATTCTTATTTTAAATCCAGCAAAATTCTATTTTAAATATCACAAATTATATCTTTACAACACCTGTTTATATATTAAAATTGGATAGGTTCAAAATTCTTCAAACTTAACCATTCTAATTTTAAATCCAGCGAAATTCAATTTTTTAATAATCACTTTGCTACACTGGTTTGATATTAAATTTTGATACGTTTTTAAAACATCGCCTGTAAGTCTTATCAATACTTTTGCCATTATTTAAAAATTTCACAAGGACAAGAGTATCCGAAAGAGCCCATCAAATAAAAATTCTGTGCATAGATAAAGGGCGTTCGACTGTCGTCAACTAAATTGAATTTTGTTGGGAGAAATTTCGCATCAAATGAATGTTTAGGTATACATTTAATTTACGGGGAAAGCTTCTGAAGAGATTAAAAAAAGGTTAGCCGTTGTAAACAGTATTTTTCTAATCTATTTAATTAATGGATATCGATACGAGATTTGAAATAACAACTCTGTAGCAGACATTTTGTTTTCAATAGAGTCTACGCACTTTTAACAGTAACGAAAGCAGTAATACATACAACAAACTTCAAATAACAAATTGTTTTAACACTGGTCACATTACAAATGAATTCATAATAACAAAAATAAATAATAAAAATGCATTTTTAGGTCAGATTTTTGTATTAAGTTCAAGATTATTTGACAATCTAATAGGCAGGGAGGTAATCACCTGGACCTGAAACACGTTGTCGACTTTTTAGGTCAGATCAAGCCTTCCTTACGACGTTTTCCTTCAATGTTCGAGAAGTCGAACGAAGAAAGAAAGTCTATTGGTACACAGCCCGGGATCAAATACTAAGCCAAAAAATTTTTACACTATTTTACCGCGTTGTTTTGACAATGACAATTAACATAGATTGTATAAGACGGCACACATTATTAGAATTTTTTATGTTCCATTTTCAAAATATCTGATTTATACGATCTATGTGAGACAGGGCGTAAGAGGACGGCATCCGAAACATGGCACATGAAGAGCTGAGTCAACCCGTGGCTTCTATTTACACAATAAATTGTAAATTCCTGAGTTTCACTACGAACGGCTACTGACTTGGCTTTTTACTTGTTTTTAAAAGAAAACAAATAACCTACAATTACACACCCAACTTTTTAGTTCATTAAATTAGGTTAAATTTTTCTTAATATTCGAAATGTATTTTGAAAAGTTTTAAACTTTTGTTTTCTTAAAGGAATATTAAACGTAATTAAACTAATTGTAATATTAAAATGTAAAGATTTATATGAATATAATAATGTGTATTGTTTTTCGATTTGATCATCGTTTTCATGTCTCTCACAATAAACAACAATGAATAAATACTAATGAAGAGAGAGAACTAAATAAATACTTGTTTCATTATTATTATTTTTATAGAAACACGGGGACAAACGGGCAGGATGTTTAGGGACACTCTCAGTGCCAGAGGGCTCGCAAATGTGGTGACGGCCTTTTAAGAATTGTTACGCTATTTTCTTAGGCTTCTAAGTCGAATTATTTCGGAAATACTTAATTGGGCAGTATTTTACTTTGTATGACTCTTGAGTATTAAATCAAATCAAATACTGTCAACAAAAAAAAAAGATTAATTATTTTAGAATCTGTTTTAAAAAATAGTAGATATATTTTCCTCGTCATATATATGATTGGTTATTCACGTGCATACGCCCTTTCACCAAACCAAGTAGTAGAAGAAACCTTCCCCGATCTCTGAAGGTATTAAATTGATGTTGCATTATCGCCTTTGTAATCAGAGAAACAAATGGCCGTAGTTAGTTGTGCACCGCAGAGGGCAGTATCAACGATTTATGTAGCACTGCCTGAACGTAGCTTATGAAGAACCACTTAAAGCCTTAATCCGAAATTGCTTTGTTTATCGTAATATATATATACTATATGTAGATTGTATTTATTTATTTATGAGAAAACGCTTAGACAATATACAAAGCCAAAGAAAATATTGAAGAATGTATACAAATCAATCCAAAATGACTTTGTTTATCGTAATATATATTTTGCCACTATATGTAGAATATATTTATTTATAGCTTCACCTGGTATAGAAGAAACAATTTGACAACATACAAAGCCAAAACAGATTACATTATTGAAGAAAATATACAAATTAAATGCCTTAATCCGAAATTGCTTTGTTACGTTATATATATTCTGTCACTATATGTAGAGTGTATTATGTTTTCTATAATCTTACATGTACATGTACATCTTACATTATAAAAGAAAACACTAAGAAAATATACAAAGCCAAAAACCGATTTTGAAACAAAATATACGAACATAACTAAAAAAATATAATACTTTTTGTGCTAGGTACGAGGCTTTAGCGCAGAGGAATCAGTCACCGACTTAGTCCTGGAATGCGTAGATGTGGCTAACCAACGTACAGAAATCCTTGTAGCAGTATGATCGCTCCATGAAGCCTGTGAAGTGCCAAGAATTCTACTGTGCTTCTGGAAGGAGAGAGTCCAACACCTTTGACCTTGTTTTAAATTTAGTTTAATAGTGATTTAGTACGTGAGCCAGTCTATTATGCAGCTTTATCTAAAACTGTGGATTAATATAAGCATGAATGGTGCAAAAGCTGACACAGCCACAGATTAGTAAAAATTGGAATATGTCATAGACATAGACAAGTGGCGCGCTTCTTGCATAGTAATGAAAAATGATTCTAATTTTAAAATCTTTTATATCCTGACATTTTATTAGACAAAATTGGAAAAAATGGCGGCTAAGTTTTGTCCGAATCATGAAATTTTCTTTAAATATATACGAGTTAAGATATAAATAAATTTTAGAATATACCTAGATTTTTATTCATTTTCACTGTTCATATAAAATTGAAAAAGTGAATTGAATATTTCATTTCAATCTCGTATGGTCCACTGTCATCCGATAACATTCGATTACATGCGGTGGGAAGGCTACACAATACAGTCTAGGTTATTTCGAAATACAGTATTTAATTTTACTGTCTATCGGCCGTTATACAACTTATTACTTATACGATATGAAATGTAAAATGAATTTACAATCTAATTCCAAATTTAAAATAAAATTTCTCAAGAACGATTGACTATATAAAACCTTTTCCAAATTTAAATATACTAAACCATTCGAAATTCAAAAAAATTAAAAAACCGAACCTACACGATGACAATATTATGTTTGACTCTGAATAGCATTTCCAAATTCAAAATAAACATTTGAAAATGGAATGAAAACCATTGACTATATAAAACCCTTTCTAAATTTAAATATATTACTAAACCATTCGAAATTCAAAAAAATAAAAAGTCGAACCTTCACGATTACAATATGATGTACTCGATTGCATTATAGCATTTCAAAATTCAAAACAAACATTTGAAAATAGAATGAATACTAAAGAACTTACATATTGGTACATTATAATAATTAAAAGTTTCACGTAGGAAAGCAGCTAATTAAAGCGACGTACGGTACACGATGTGAAAGCAATTACTCTACTCGTAGTTCGCTCTATTCTCACAGGATATACATACTCGCTTCACTTGCTACTTCATATTTTTAAAGCTTTTGTAATTAACTTGTTAATTCTCAGCTTTTATATTAATCTAGTTAAGCTCTGAATACTGTAGGATGATTCATTATATCGTCGTTATTAAAGGTATTATAAAGGATTACATCAATATTTTTCTAAGCTAATTGGCGATTATACCTTGACTAAATACTCTAATTATTCATGAATATTCATCAAACAAAGCTTTAACCACTGAACTAAATACTGTTGAGGACACAGTTTCATATCCCCGGGCCAGAATCTTAAAGGCCAGCGATGCACTTGTTAGCCCTTTAAAGGCTCCTTACTCCGTAGGTAATACTAATAATTGTAGGTCACAGGAAAATTCATAAATCAAATGTGGCCAAATCCATATTACAAAAAATATATAACCTATTTCTAAAGTTATTCTCTATTTTAATTTTAAAATTAAAACCTCAGCATTAATACGTCAATTGTCATCTAAAAAATCGAATCTAGCTGGCTGTGTTTCAAGCCACGTCATAAAAAAATAAAGAGAGAATATAACCTTTTTCTAAAAAGATTTTTTATTTGAATTTTTAAATAAAAACCTCATACAGGCATTGTAATCTATCCATGCACATTTTTAATACCGCATCAAAGAGATTACGGTCAGCTGTTTCATATGGATATGGATGATTAGCAAATGGTGAGATTTCATTCCAATGTTCATTCCTTTCGATTGGCAATCGACATGAGCGGTAGAGCCGTCTGCAAACACAATAGCGAATGCATTGAGACTCGAATGAGAACGATTGAACCGCGAACGAAGATGAGAGTTGTGTAAATAATAACATTCTATATGATTTGTGGTTTTTTGTATGCGGGCTTTTTATTGAAATATCTTCATGGTAAGGTTTACATATTGTTTTGACTTTTGCATTTTTTTATTTATAACTTATGTATATGCTTAGTTTTAATAAGCTTTGTGTCCCGGCTTCGCTTAGATTATTTGATTAAATGTGTAATACTTTGTGGTACATCACTTTGCCCTATTGTCAATAGCTTCTGCTTCTCTTTTCAGAGTACGTGATATAGAGATTTATACAATTTTTTTATCTTTAATTAACCATCTAGAAATTCAATTAACTCTCTGATTTTACTACTTTGCTGTGACTTATATATATTACTATTCCTATTGATATATTCATAGGTGGGGGCCCGTTATATTGCCTTCGCTACGCTCTTGTTACAGTAAGTGACGAACTTTCTTAATTCTTAATATTTCGGCTGTGCAGTTACTTTTATATCGATTGGTTGCTCCACCGGAAGGCTCCAAAAACAGGACATACTTGAATAATATACGTATCTGTCTGAATTGTTTGTGGCGAGTTTGCCTGTATCACGGAGTCACTTGCTACATTGAAGTGATACAGAAATGTGTAAACCTAAAAAGGCGGTAGGGTACTGATTTTTATTATACGTGTTAACTAAGGTGGTAGTAATAAATAAATAAAGAAACAGATGTACTGTATATTATCCCCAGAGTCCCATCTGTAATAATTCACACACGTCTTAGCGAAGGTTTTTCGAGATGCTCGTGATATGTGTTTTTAAATCCTTTTCCGTAATAAATTATTCTCGGCTTGAGTGCATGGAGCGAGGAGATCTTTTATGTTACACTTACAACTAACGCTTACCTCACACCGCTAAAACAACGAAATCCTTTATAAGTAATGTTATCTAAAATTATTAGACGAAAATGACTTAGGCCACAAATTATGTAACTCTTATCGGGACATGGAGCATTTGATGAATACCTGCAAATTCGTCACAAAAAATTCAGACAGATACGCATATTATTCAAGTATATCCTGTTTTTGGAGCCTTCAGATCAGTAACCAATCGATATAAAAGTAACTGCACGGCCGAAATATTAAGAAGTAGGTAGTGTGTCACTTACTGTAACAAGAGTGTAGCGAAGGCATTATGACGGGCCGCCACCTATGAATATAGGAATAATAATATATATATGTCACAGTAAAATAATTAAATCAGAGAGTTAATTTAAAGTTGAACTATCTTTCGGTCAGACAGATAAACGTTTTCGACGCTGCTTTATTTAAATCAAAATGCTAGCAATTTGATTTAATATCGATCTTTTATTAACTATGTAGAAATTTGATTAACTCTATGATTTAACCAATTACCAATTCTTAAAAGGCCGGCAACACACTCGCGAGCCCTCTGGCATTGAGAGTGTCCATGGCGGCGGTATCACTTAACAGGTGAGTCTCCTGCCCGTTTGCCCCCTGTTCTAAAAAAAATACTAGGGCTAGTGACATAATATACAATACAACATTTTTACCATTAAACCATCAAAAACTGCACGAAAAACCTAATAAACCAATTGAATCTACAAACACCGATTTGGACATTAAAAAAATATATTAGTCGTGGGAAATTCACCATTTTTGTAAGAAAATTATGTTAAAAATAAAACAGTATAAAAGACGGGAATCATAACATTACGATTTATCTGAAATGTCATCAAATTTCGATGAAGTATCCGATGGCGTACATATTCCGAGAAAGACGTCTTCATTTCTGATCATCGATCATGTGTGACGGGAGAGGGCCTCTAATTCTGATCGATCATATATGTATTCATTTCTTTGATATATATTTTTACACAGATTATAAATCAGAAGCAGTCTATAATGCATTTGGAATAATGGTTAACGATCATTAATGTTCTAGCAGTTTATGTCTGCCTGGTACTTTGCGATGTAAATATTTAAATGCGATATATTTATTAATTTAGCGCATTTTTAAATATTAAAAAAACAATGCCACATACTTGGCCGGTAAGAGTGTCGCTATTATAATTGTTAGTAAATAAAAATTAATATCATAAGAAGGTCATAATGAAGTCACACAAGAAAACTTAATAATTTATTGAAAAGTCTTAATAAACAATGTATACTACTATCTAAAAAATACACTCATAGTCTAAATAAATGTGACACAAACTTAGTAAGAACTGATATGATAGGTTTGTTACTTACTATTAATATAATAAATTTTAAGATACCTAGCAATCAAAACCGTTCGATAATAATTAAAACTTTGCCATTGTAATTAATAGTTTTAATTTTTATAAACCAAAATGGCAATAGTAGTAACAATTTTTGCCGCCGGCCAAATAAAGTATGTGGCAGTATTTATTTATTTAGTACTCCTACAGCTAACATAAATTATATATAATTACAAACAAATACACTGAGAATATAGCCAAAAATGGAATACATGATACATTTTACTAGAAAAAGAATTGGAAAAGGGAATAAACAAACAAAAAGTATTTAATACATTTTTATCTATAATTATTTTATTTATATTACTTGCCTAAAGGGATTAATTTAATAATATATTTTAATTATTAAATTTTAAGGTTAGTGTTCTATTTGTATATAAAGTGTTTAGATATAGACTTTAAATATGTGGAAGGTATTACTAAATTACAAGTGTATTTATATTACAAGATGTTTAGAAACAGTAATTGATGTTAAGTTATTTTATGTAAGTCCAAAGGTACTTAAGCATAAAAGGAAAGAAAATTTTCAAAGATATTTGTTCGTATTAAAGGAAATTTTCCGTTAGCCCCGTCTGAAAGTGTTTCAATTTCACGGGGCGTTTGCCGGACGTCAAAGACGCCCAAAGGTGTCGTTTCAGAAGCTACGCAAACTTGTACTACATTTTTGTGTTACGGTCTTATTTTACAACGATGCAACTATAGTTATGTCGTGAAAGTTAAGAGCCCTATAAAAATAATATAGTGATTGGTCGGATGGATCGGTGGATCGTATCGCAAGTATGTCATAGGACCAAAAATATCCTCTACACCATGACATGGAATGAAAACACGCGCCGATTTTTGTTTTTAATGCGCAATTGCACCAAAAAGTGTAACACGACTTTAGTTAATTCTATTGACAGCTATAATATCATTGATTGACGATATACACTAGTTTTGTGAAGTACTGGGGAATATTTAAGAAACATCGTCGCGGCCGATGCCACTCTGATAATATTATTTATTTACACTTATACAAAAACATATATATAAAAAAACAGGTTACATAATATATTAGGCAATGAATGGCCTTAAAAAAAGAAACGACTACACGGAAAAGTACAAGAAGTGCATAGATAATTAACAAAATAAAACTCAAAACATGTAACTATGACTAAAATAGACAGTAATACATGTATATAAATAAAAATGTGTCTCAAACATATTCTCGAAGACAGTTGGACCTCGGACATGACTTGAACTCTGATATTACATACATCTACCTTAGCAAATTACATAAAGTTATATAGCTACTAAAAAGGTATATTAATGCGAAACCAAATCGGCGGGGGCAGCTTCTAGCAATTGTATCTAACTAACGCCCTAAGCTCAATAACATTTATTTATTTGCTAAATACATGCTGATACATTATCCTTACTAAGGCAACACAATAACGTCGAAGGAAATATATATAATAAATACATAAGTTACACAATATCGCTACTGTGAACTCAATTTGCAAACATATAAAGCAACGTCTTTGTTTACGGGGATCTGTGTAACAGACTGCTTCTGTCCCTTGTTATCGCAAAGAACCTAGGCCTTCGCTGTATCGTCTTCTCATTCGGTACGCTCTTGCCAGAGCGGTCTTGATCGCTATGTGGCTTCGCTGTATATCATCTAGGTAAAAAGAACCCGAATTCAAAGACAAACATAAACTTAAAATAACTATTCATTTCCGTGGCCAGTGAGCAGTGTTGGGCTAGTGGCTTCAGCGTGCGACTCTCATACCTGAGGTCCTAAGTTCGATCACCGGCCGTGGACCAATGGACTTTCTTTCTATGTGCGCATTTAATATTTGCTCGAACGGTGAAGGAAAACATCGTGAGGAAACCGAGATTTCTCAGACCCAAAAAAGTCGACGACGTGTGTCAGGCACTGGACGCTGATCATCTACTTGCCTATTAGATTTAAAAAAATATCATGAAACAGATTCGAAAATCTAAGGCCAAGACCTAAAGAGGTTTTAGCGCACCACCTATTTATTTTTATTTTTATTTCCGTAACCAAGTACACTTGTGAACGTCAACAGAAAAGATGTTAAATGGATTCTAAATTTAGATTTACTACCAGATCGCAAGTCAAGAGTATAGAATGTGCAAGTACCTACAACTAGCAAGAAACATTCTTCCACTCTTTTTAATTAAATGATTTGAACTGAAGCAAATCAATCCCAAGGATAAAGATCTTTAAAAAAGCTTTATTGATTCATTTACGTTTTTGGAGAGTTTTGAATTTATTCAGTGATAATTCTCTAAGATCGTACGCTTAAATTAAATATGTTTCTACTATTATACTGGTGAAATTCACTTCACCATTTGTTTCAAAATCGTTTATTTTTACATAAAACAAGGCTTCAAGAATATACTGACCAGATAGTGTCATAATAGTTATTCCCTTATGAAATACCTTAGCACATACGGCTGTGAAAGTAGAAGAATACTTGGGTGTGCTTATGAGTACCACTACCATTTGTAAAGAAAGGATTCTATTTAATAATATTGAATAATATGATAATGTATTACTGAATGGAACGGATTTAGTTCTGGCCATTACGCATCCCTTCACACGTACTATCATTATTCATTTTGACGAATCATTCATATAAATCTTCCTAAGCCCTTTCTCCTTAAATGGAAAATATACACGTTATTTGAGCTGCGTATTATAATGTATTTATATTCTTCAATATATCGACGTAAATGTCAGAGTGAGAGGAAATACAGATACAATACATTTAATTGCAAAATGTTCAAACAAAAGGAAACAAACAAATAAAAATTATTCAATACATTTAAATAAGTGATTGGCTGTGTTGTGTGATGGTGTAAACATTAGGGTAAGTACATGAAGGTATATATGTGGGGTTTGCAGATGATAATAAATAAAATAAAAATTTACTTCACTCAAAACAAACATTACATTCTAAATACAGTATTCACTGTGGTGTGTCAACCTTATATGATGCAGGTGATTTTGCGCTATTATATAACACACACACACATTTTAACCATATTCCGCGAAAGCTTAAGATGAAAATAAAATAAATATAAACTTAAAACAAACATTTCTCCTCTATCAGCTGGAGGCATGGGAACCATACGCAAATACATAGTAGAAATGAATGTCAACAGAAAATATAAATTAATTCTAATGTACATATGTAAATAAAACACGTTCGTATGTTAAAAAGAACATGGCATGTCTCAACTCCATAAATAGAATGTTAGGCAAAAATGGGATCACCTTTTATTTATTTATTAAGTTTACAACATCATACATATTACTAAATCTACTGATAATTTTATAAAATCTTATATCTAATATGTATGACAATATGTGTAAATATAAGTTATGCTAAAAAAATACAATTACCTTTTGACTTGTCTATAAATTAAACATCAGAGAAACGGATGTAATCTATGGCCGTCAACCAAACTTGTTGATTAAAATAACACGTTCACCATTACGCGTTTAGTATGTAAAAATATGAATTTATTTTCACCATTAAACACACTAACTTAGTACTTAAAACCTAGTACGAGAAAGTTGTAATGGATGGTAAGATACAGTGCAAATATGTCAAAGTTTGTTGCAACCCAAATAAAGTTCACCTCCTGTGACGTGGCTAAAGCAGGCTTTTACGGTATGAGTAGCTTCTACCTTAACTTTTAACTTGTTCGTAAACGTCGATTCTTGAATCGCTTAAATTGTGATTGCTGAAACAAATGAAAGAACGTTCTACGTTTGTTTTATTCTGTGCTCTTTTGTTTATTGTTAGGAACCGGATATGTTGCAAAGGTTTACATTTATTAATAAGTGATAAGTCAATAGATACATTGCTAGAGGGCTCGCATTACCAGGCTTTCACATCATATATAATGCTATTTTTTGTATTATTGATTGCTTGCCAACGCTCGGCACCCATACATTGGTAAAAAATACAATTTTTATTGTGACAAGCACTTAAAGGCAAACATGACATACATTTAGAGCTCATACAAATATCAATCAAAATATATATCTATATATATATTTCGATATCGGTATGTTAGCTATATTAAATAAAATATTACACATCTAATTCGTACATTATACAGCGGATCATATAAATATTAAGTTCTTCTTTGTAAAAATTTCGTTTTGTTAATAAATTCTATCGTTTGTACTATCTAAAGATATTAAAAAATAGCCTTGGAGGAAAACATATTTCATACTTAATATTATATAGGGAAAAGGACTATTTGTATTGTTTCATATTATTATATTACGAAAACTCTTTGTTTGTGTTTACCAAACATAAACAAATACACGAAAAACTGATACAAAAATAATTCCTTATTTAGGAACGATCAATATAAGGTATATTGATCTTAATGTAATATACAATAAGCTGTAAAAAGTCATCTGAAGTGTAGCAGTGGGGTATTCTGGACTATACTGGTTTTCAGGCTATATAAGCACGGCGCGCTGTATTGTCGGGCGGACTTCTTCGACGCTCGCATTAGATATTATATATGCTACTTATACTGATTGTTGTCGAATTTGTGGTTATTTGTAGTTTAATAATTAATAGAAATTGTGTGGTTAATTTCGTGTAATCTAATTTGGTTATTTTTAGTAATTTTATTTGTTAATTTCTTACTATACTAGGTTGAAGATAGAGAAAAGGAGTCACGGGTGATGATTGCCGTGTATGCTTTAGAGTTAAATATTGTTTCTTATGTTATATGAAATTTGCGAATTTTGTTGTGATGTTATTTGAAATGTTTTTGAAGATTCCGGAAATTCCCTCAAATTAGGCTTTTTTTATAGAACAGGGGGCAAACGGGCGGGAGGCTCACCTGATGTTAAGTGATACCGCACCATGGATAATTTCAATGCCAGAGGGCTCGCGAGTGCGTTGCGGGCCTTTCAAGAATTTGTACTTTCCTTTCCTGAAGGACCCTAAGTCGAATGGGTTCGGAAATACTTCAATGGGCAGTTGGTGTCCAATTAAAAGATAATAAAAATAGGTTATGATTTCTTTTATAATTATCCTGTGCTATTTTTATTTTATTTTACAAGAATAATTCATAACAATCGTAATAAACACTTTAGCAAGCAAATGGAGTAAACTTAAATTACAGATTAAAGATAAAACAAAAACATCGACACAGTTCCAATTCCAAATTCAAACTCCCGAATCTCGTAAAATATTGGCTTAGTGCCACCAGGGTACACAATTCAACTCCATCCTTTGCTAGTGTCTGAGTGCAAAGGCGTGTCGATTTGCCGGACGGAGTCGGCCTCCGTGAAAATTCAACGCCCGCCGGAAAATATGGCCGCTGATGGAACCTTAATGTTTCCGACTTGAAACGGCCAAGCGGTCAGCCACGGCCTTGGAACGATCCCTTTACTTGCTACAAATTGTTTAGAGATCGACAATGCTTCGGAAATTTATTTTGCGATCTCATTAGCGCCAGTGCCGGACAGGCGAGACGTGTGATTGGCACTACGGAAATGATGGCCTTATCTCGAAAAGGTATTTGTAACGAATATTTGGTGATATCGTTCACATTAACCCTCGAAACACATTTCTCGTAATTACTGAAAAACATTATGATGTTTTATTGCTTTTTGGTGTCGTAGAGCGTCGATTAACCTCCTTGGCCAGCTTCTCTCCTGGTATTTTGCTGCTGGTATTTTTTTTTACATAATATAGGGATACAATACCGATTTCGATACTCATATAGAAATATAGTCCATACTGGTACCGATACGAACGTTTATATTAATTTATTGTAATAAAAGTAAGAATTAAGAGTAATTATTAAATTGAAATAAAATAAGTAAGTGTTTATAATTAAAATTAACATCGGTGAGTTATATATTAATATCGGTTTTGTAATTCAATAAAAGAATTAAAAAAATCAAATATTTTACTGAATTTGGTATCGAAAAATACTACGCCGTAAAGCAAAAAGTAGAAAAATCGGGTTAGAGAGAAAACAACTGAATAAGGCGCGGGGATCAAAGAAGATGCCAGTTTTCATTACTTTTTTAAAGCGCGAAATATGAAAAGTTTCGTTGTATCGGCAAATAAAATATCGCCGATTACGATATGTCGGCAGAAATAAAATATCACCGACATATCGGTATCGGATGCGTATTACAAACCTAACATGGTATTTTTATAATTGGCGTACTGTGTAGTTAATAATAAAAATAATTACTAATTTTATTATCAAAATCAACAACAAATAAATAAAGAGCCTACGCGTAGGGACACTTGTCTCCCAGAGGGGAAAGGATTCCTTAACGTTAAGTCAAATAGAGCGGTAATAATGACTGTTTTTTCACGCATAAATAAATATAGTGTATCTTTCCGGTACTGCGGCATAGTACTATGGATTAACAATATTTTACCATATAGTTATAATAGTCGTATACAGAGTTCCTTAGTAATAGGACTTTAGTATAAGTAGTAATAGTAATAGTAGTATTAACATAACTTTTACACATTTAAAGAAAAACACTTAATACTACTACTAATTATAAGTTTAAATACAATAATACATAACTATAATCCGTAAAAAGTGTTTTTCTTTAAATAGGACTTTAACTCAAGCCTTATCGGATTTATAATAATAATAATTTATTTATTGCAAGAATATGGTACAAAATATTAAGGTGGTACAATCGCAAATCGTTCGAATATTCTGCATGCAATGCCGCGCAAATTTATCTTAATTAACGTTTTACAGTCAAAGTCAGTTCTTGATTATCGCATACTTGAAGCCATAATATGGCTCTTTAGCTTAATGTCCAATAGATCTACTACACTTATATTCTTTATAAAAGTTTCACTTAAATTTAAGAACCCTTCAATCAGTCAAGTTACTATTCCGCGCCGCGCCCTAATTGTATGTTAGTTAGAAGCTTAGGTTTATATTAATGCTAGTAGACACCCAGCTTCAAACAGAGAGTTTAATTTTATGCACATTTGTTATGTGATTTTGTTTTTCCTAATTAATTTACCTTCTTTTGTATTTTATTTGTTTCGTCATATTTTATTCCCTTTTTGTGTCTCACTGTTGTCAATTAAGTGTAAAATATTTGAGTATCTGTCTAACAACCAGCGCCGAAATGAACTTGTGCAAGAAAATATTGCTTTTCTTTGTGAAAAATATGAACATTCTGGGAAAGGTTAGCAATCTCATGCCTCACAGGTTAACATTGATGGAGACGTAAAAAATATTGCGCTATACAAACATACAGATTGGTATTTGACGGTTTTCTTTTCAGTGCACGAAACGCCGGAAACAATTTCCCAGTGATGATACCGTCGGGTGAAATAAACCGAAACATCGAGTGGGAAAACCGTAAAAACGATTCTCTGAAAATTAACTCAATCGACGCCTTCATGAAATCCCAAGAATCATTTATGACTTTGGAATCATTTCTTTTATTTATTATAATATTAATACTAGCTGCCCCCGTGAACTTTGTTTCTCCTTAGCCTACCTAATTAGTGCATACCAACATGGAGCATTTTGCTATGATACCCGGTTTTCCGGATTGAAAACTTTTTAGATTTTTCTGTGATTTTATTCTATATAAACGTCAAAGTTTAAGTTATAAGCTCTTAATAAACAAATAAAAAATAGGGATTGATCATAAAGGGTAGATAAAAATTAAGGGTTGAATATAATTATAATTATAACGCTGTGTCAAAAAATATAAAAACAGTGTTTGGGGTGGACACCTTCTCAGACCTACTGAATATATTGTCATTTGTCTGTCTAGCTGTTTCGGAGGAGTATAGGAACGAACATTGTGTCACGAGAATTTTAAATATTCAATTTTTCAGACAAGGCTATTACGAGTAATACTTTTAAGACATTTTGTAACAATTTTCTGACAAAAAAAATACAAATATGAAATGAACTGTAGGTTTTTCTATTGTATTTACCCTGTATATAAACAAACATTAATATATACATTATACACGTATACAGAAACGAAAGAAATCATTACGTTTTGTTGCTTAACGAATAAGCATCGGAATATAGCGAGGAAATTCTAACAGTTTAATAAGGTACAGGGGACCAAATTTTTCGAAATAAACGAATAAAAAAATTTACTAATTGTTTTATTTCCATACAAAAACATATGAAATGTAATTTATTAATATCGTCGTTGAAGTAATAAATGATAATTTCCGTTGTAAGACCAATGTTAAATAATTGATAAATTAATTATTTTTATAGTTTATATAAATAATAAGCGTTATATAAGTTATAAAGTACCGGAATATTTGTGTTAGAAAAACGATTTAATAAACATTATTAACATATCCAAACCAAAATCGATAACATTCAGGAAGGACTAAGTAAAATTTATCTGTTATCTCATTCTCAACTCACAATCATGTAAATTTTACGTTCCGCATTAACGTCTGGTGTTTTAGAACTGCGCGTTTTTTAAGTCAGTTTTTGCTGCGCACCACTTTGTGCCCACCTGCACACTGAAGTATTTCCGAACCAATTTGACTTAGACTTCAAGAAAAGAGCGTATCAATTCTTAAAAGGCCGTCAACGCATTCGCGAGCCCTCTGGCATTGAGAGTGTCCATAGGTGGCGGTGTCAGCATCAGATAAGCCTCCTGCACGTTGCCCCCTGTTCTATAAAAATTAAATAATTTATAAAGCGCATTCAATTTAATTAGTGTATTAATAAACGTACCAAAAGCCACTTAAAGCTTACTTAAAAGTTTTTACAAAGTGAAAAGTCGAAATTTTCTCTAGTTAAGGGCGAAATGAGATTTCCCGCCACCACACTGAAGTGAGCATCAACACTTATTAAAAGAGGATTAACTCGTTAAAATTCGATTGAACTTTGACCTAACCGCTTTCATCAAAACTTGAATATTAATTTCTTGAACGCAAACTTGCCGATGTCAATTGTAGCAATGACATTTTATTATCAGTGCAGTGATTTTATTAGATTGTTACAACATTATTCTAAGAATTAAGGAATCGCTTTAATATCTGGCAGTATTACAAGAACTGCAAGGGAGTGTTCTTGGGTTTAGTTAGATTGAACTAACTAAATTACTTAGGGATGGACCTTAAACTACTAAGGGTTCTTAAAGAAAACAGCGTACCAATTCTTAAAAGGCCGGCAACGCACTCGCGAGCCGCCTGGCATTGAGAGTGTCCATGGGCGGCGGTATCAGCATCAGATGAGCCTCCTGCCCGTTTGTCCCGTGTTCTATAAAAAAAATACTTTTTCTTTTATTTTTTGTAACAAAATCAACAAGATTTTAGATATTATATTTAAATAAATATACATATACAATATACAATATTTAAAACAATACAATATTTAAATAAACTGTTTTATATTTACTAGCTATAATTTTATTATTTATAACGATAAAAGGCCGGCAACGCACTCGCGAGTTCTCTGCTATTAAGTGTTTATGGGCGCGGGCATTACTTATCACCAGGTAAGCCTGCCCGTTTGCCGAAAAAAAAATTTAGTAAAAAAAAATATCCAAGGTTTTCGTTAATTATTCAAATGATTTATTTTCTTTCAATTATTGTAAAATATATTTAAAACTTATAACAATAGAAAAAAACTTCTTCCTATTTAAAAATTCGACTCTGATGAGGCAGTGGAGATTTTATTGATTACAGTCCAAATGTTTTTTTTTATAAGATAGTAATATACTATGATTAATAAATGTATTCTATTTTTGAAAAAAACTACTTTTTGTTCCTCCAATAGTTATCTTATCACACTCATAGGCTTCAAACGAACAAAGCTATTTTAATGAAACATTTTCGTATACACAGTATTCCGTGCGTAGAGCACTATTTATACTTAAATAATTCACGTAAAAAAATGCGCTAACTAATGATGCATTACGTTTTCATGGTGTATTTTGTTTGTTTTTACGTAGCGGTTACGATGGCGAGGAGGGCGATATTTCTTTGGTCAAACAAATTGCGGTCGGGCGTTAGTTTGATTGAGGGTTATTTGTTGCTCCTACAATGAACATTAGCGGAAACCCGTGTTGCCGACGTCCATACATTCACCTAATGTATTTTTATTTAAAGTTTAATTTAACAGAAGTTCAATACTGTTTTATTATCAGATTTTGTTTTTCTTCTGTTTTCTTCATATATTGAGAGTTATTTCTTTTCTGTTTATTGTCTATCTGTTTGGGCCTAAGATTTCTCTATCACATTAGTCAATCAAAAAGGCAATTACCTACCATCTTTCTACTTGCCTGACACCGTCGACTTTTTGGGTTTTGGCGATCCAGTTTCCTCACGATGTTTTCTTTTACCGTTCGAGTGAATGTTTAATGTGCATGTAGACAGGCTTTAGATTCTGACTGCTCTCAAAAATCATTGATCAAATATTGTGTATTAACTGAGGATGAGTTTAGATGTATTTATCGTTATAGGTTTATTATAACTGACTAAAGACGTTGCAAAAAATGACGCCAAAATAACGGACGCAGGCTACACTTATTTTATACAAATTTTAACAAAATTTTTGTTAAAATAAAATCATTAAAACTATTTTAATAAGTCTTTTTTTGAGGTACCAAAACGACAACGAGGTAACACAGACACAGCGCACGCTTGTGACAACTCTTAGCTACACTCTCAAATACATGCGCACACGCTCATTCACATATACTAAAATTCTTGACTTGGGTTTGATTAATTATTGTAACACTAAACCTACTCTCAAAAAACTGTTTTGATCATGAACCATGCACAAATGACATCTAGTTAGTTATCTAGTTACCTACCTACAAAGCTCCCTAGGACTAGTGATTTACGAATATTGCTATATATGCTAATATTTTTAAGCTATTGCATAGATGTTATCGCGGACTTTGGCGACCGAATCAAGAAGTTCCGTAACGAAAATTAACCTAACACACGGTGACGAAATGCCGGCGAGTGACGGCGAGCAGCCAGGACGCGTTAGAGTGAGACAGAACTAAATAGGCGTGTTATTTATTGTTTTTGTAGAATGGACCCATTTATCTTTATAAAAAGGGGCAAAAAGTAGCTGGTGCTATCAGATATATTTTTGTGTCTTTTTATAGGTGTCCTTCAATTTAATGAAAATATAGACGAGTCTAAGTTTATACAAAAACAATCCGCGAAACAATTAAACCTCTAAACGTATGGATCGTAAGTATCATTTGTTAAATGAAAATGTCCTATTGTGTTGATGAGGGTGTCCCGACCCTTACATATCGTGATAATTTAAATACATTTATTTAGGCAATCAAATTTTTTGTAATTAGTTCTTACCAGTTCTTTTTTATATAATAGGCGGCAAAAAGGCAGAAGTCTCATCATGCATCTAAAATGCTCCATGGCGAGTGCGTTGCCGGCCTAATAACATTTTTATATAAATAAATCGTTAATTAAGTAATCACGAAATATTTTTTTACGATTATTTGTTAGTGCCTATAGAAAATAGAATATAGAATAGAAGAAATGGAGACTTTAAAACTTCATTTGAGATTTGTTTTTTTTTATATAGAACAGGGGGCAAACGGGCAGGAGGCTCACCTGATGTTAAGTGATAACCGCCCATGGACACTCGCAATGCCAGAGGGCTCGCGTGGCCTTTTTATAATTAGAACTATCTTTTATTGAAGGACCCTAGGTCGAATTGCTAATTCAGAAGTAAAGATGTCTATGAACGGTTGTCAATAAAACAAAGGCTTTACTAAGTTAGATAACGTACAATTCGAAAATGCTTCGATAAATCTATGAGAAGCAACAGTTGTTTGATCAACTTTGATCCAACACGAAATACACCAATTTCCGTATCAAAGCGATACAGCCAACATGCGGTCGTCTGTTTAGGCATGTTACTGACAATACAGATTCTTTAGTCTGTGGCTTAGTGATTTTTTCATATATTTTTTTATGTAGGAGGACAGAAGTTGCACATTATATTAAGTAATCCCACTGCCCATGGACACTCCCTCACTCAGATAGCTCGCAAGTGCAAATTTCTGCTTTTAGATGCGACGTCTGTCCGGGAGAAGGCGTCCTCCAACTTTTTCCACCCAATTTTTTTTTTACCATCTTCATCCAAAGTTTTCTAGTTGGTTTTGGAATTAGGACTTAAATTACTTATCAATAATCCTAATTTGTATTGTAATGTTCAATTATGCACTTTAGAGCACTTTTTGGGAAAATTAAAAAAATATGTAAATAATTAAGGCATACAAAAGTCTAATTAAGATGTACATACATACATATATGTATTTTTTTTTTGTTAAACTCGGCAAGAATGCGACGAGCACGCTTGCTATATCCGTGTGATTATACAGAAGCACGTAGATCGGATTTACTAGATATTCCTACTTCATAATTTCAAAGTTCATATTTTGCTATTTACACACGATAATCCACATCAAAATAAACATTTATACTTAATCTAATTAAAAACTGTTACAATGGAAAATTAGAAAAATATTTTATTTGCATTTGAAATTGTTATTTTATATGATTGTGCATTGAGTTTTCTCATTTTGGCACCAATACATAAATATACATAAGAATGAATCCCTATTTCTCTTAGTCACGGCATCACACGTTTGTTGAGTTTGTTATTGTCATGAGGAGGTTCTTATGAAATAAAAAAAATCGCAAAAAATCGCAAAAAATTAGAAAATTTAAGAATACTTTACCAGCATAATATTATGTAAGCCTGACTTTTGTTACGATGGCAAAATTTTGTTTCAGTGCGGCTAGCATTTGTCGATAATAGCATTATTGATAAATAAATCACAAAGGCAGTCGCTAATTGTTCGAGGCACTATTCTTGAAAATTGCCAGTAATATACCGCCTGTTCACGGGTCGGAATACCAAACTATTTATAGATCAGGGGGCAAACTGGCAGTAGACTAAACTGATCTTAAGTGATACCATCACGGACTGGACTGGACACTCACAACGTTAGAAGGCTCGCTAGTGCGTTGCCGGCCTTTAAGAATTGGTACGTTTTCTTTCTTGAAGGACCCTAATTTGTTTGGAAATACTTCATACAGACTTTCAAATACAGCCCTAGTTTTCATTAGGAATGCATACAATACCGTTATATCGGCGATATTTTGGATGGTTGGTTGTGCCGATATATCCAAACAACGATACTTTTCAAATTTCGCGTTTTAAAAAAGTAATGTAAATGTTTTATACAGACAGACTTGGGTCATAGAATTTCGCACCAAAACATGAGAATGTTCTGTTTTTTTAAACAAAAATCTTATCAATGTTTATTTTAATTATTGAATATTTTATTTTAATGTAATTATTACTCTTAATACTTAATTTTATAGTATAACTAAACCTTTAATCTTATTTGAGGTTTGTTACTATTTATGTTTTGTAATAAAAATTAATATACCAAACTTGATACACTTTATCTTAATTTCATTTTATTTCACTAACCGCTAGCTAGTATCGGTATCGACGATATTTCTACAAGAATATCGGTATAGTATCGGCAAATAGGCGTATCGATGCATCTCCAGTTTTAATCTTTGACATACCCATGTAGAGTATAAAAAAAAATTATTACGGATGTTCGTTGGTTTATTCTTGAAGCCTTGTGGTATGTACAAAAAAACTTAAACGATTTTAAAACAAATGGTGACTTTCACCAGTATAATACGCGTAATAAAACTAATTTAAATGTGCATTTATATGGAAATTGTATTCGTTTTTACAACAAACACCCAAGCGAAATTAGAGAACTCTCACTAAATAAATTCAAAGCCCTTGTTAAAAGTAAATTAATAAAGCCTTTTATAAATGTGACGAATACTTAAATGATCCTAATCCTTGGGATTGATTTGCTCCAGTTCAAACAATTTGTATTAAAAACTTGGCGATTAAAAAGAGTGGCGGAAAGTTTATTGCCAGTTTTTGTTACCCGCTCTACGCCCTTAACTTGCAAACTGGTTGTAAATGTAAATTTGCAATCAATTTAATTTGTTTTTTTTTGACATTCATAAGTGTACATGTTTACCTATATGAATAAAGATATATTGAGTTTTTTGGGTTTTGATATCGACGGTATTTCTATAAAAATATCGGCATCGGTATCGTATCGGTAAATAGGCGTATCGATGCATCTCCAGTTTTGATCTTTGGCATAACCGTGTAGAGTATAAAAACAATTTTTAATTACGGATGTTCGTTGGTTTAATATAGAAACAGTGCAGCGTATAAAAATGTCGAGAGGAAAGCATTCATGGCCGGTTATTTCTACAGGGAGCCGTATAAGAACGGAGCAAACCTCTCTACCCATTATATCTGCAGTAATACGGTCTGGCTACGGAAACAATATTAAACTGTGTATATTGGATATGCTGATAAAGAACAATTTTTATATAGTATGGAACTTAGAAACGCCGTGATAATTTTTAGATTTTTTGTGGAGTTATTAATAATAATTAAGTATTTAATAATATTTAGATAAGGATTAAATAGCTAAATTATCGTAAATAAGGAATCATATTTTAAATTAAACAAATGTAATCTATTACTAACTTTTATATAACCATACATTTAACATCTTTTTTAATAAAACTATAGGCAAATGACATAACCACTGCATTAAGTGTTACTCAATGCTTGCGAGTGGGTTGCGGGCCTTTTAAGAAATGGTACAATCTTTTCTTGGTCACTCCGGTGATCGTCGATTTTTAGGTTCGTTGAATGCGGTTTAGTGAAAGAGATTTCCGGCATCGATTAAACCACGAATTAGTAATTTGTCTGGATTATCTGGAAAGTGAACCCCACGCTGAAGTCTAGTAATCTGAAAGATATTTCAATTTTAAAATATAATCCTTGATACAACCATATCGATCAGTTTAAATTTCAAAGATTCTTTATTTTATTGCACAAAAATTATAGTCGTACATACAAAGTACATTATTTCCTGGAATATAACAAAATTATAACTAGAGACGTTTTTAAAGTAGTTTTGTTTTTTAAAAACTTATAGAACAGATAAAAACTAAAGTTATTTATTCGAAAGGTTTTAACAATACCAAACTGTATTTAACAACGGGGTAAACTACCTGGGAATTATGTAATATTTAGATGAGATTTGCATTTTTGACATGCCTAGATTGAATATAACTGAAAATGGGGTACACCGAGAACAAAAGAGTGGACAGCCAACAAAACGAACAGTCAATCTTAAAGATATTTCAAATATGGAATATAATGCTTGGGACAACAATATCGATCACTACAATTCTTTTCTATAATAAAGGATAACGTATCGTCTGGGTTTCCTGATGTCAGCCAACTTTTATGTAATTGCCAGCGCGTTGGAGCTCTATAATCCCTCTCGCATTCATTAGCGCGACGTAAATGCAACTTATAATCTCTTGTCGGCGATGGCCATGCAGCTTCAACGCTCTGGGGAGAGGTATACTGATCAAATAGCTTTATTGTACTTTATACACTGGCTTTTACTTGTTTCATGCATGTGTAAAGTATTACAAGCTTCGAACGTGTGGATTTTTTGTAATTTTGTAGACTTTCATATGTTTTTTATAGAACATAGTAAAACTCACCTGATGTTATGTGATACCGCCGCCCATGGACACTCTCAATGCATGAGGGTTTTTAAGAATTGGTACGCTGTTTTCGTGAAGGACCCTAAGTTGAATTGGTTCGGAAATACATTAGTTGACAGCTGGTTTTACAAATAATAATCGTTTAAGGATAAAACTGTATCGACGCGTACGTCCTAAAAATTTCATGGATAATTACAGTATATTTAGTAAAAATTGTATGAAATTATGTTCGCTAGTTTTTGTGTTTATTGCGTTACTAACTCACATTTGAGAATATAACACGAAACATATTAACTACAAACATAGTAGTAGGACTTTTAAATAAATTTAATATTAACATGGGAATTGGAGACTTTAGCCGGTGAACTAAGAATGGAAAGTGCTTATATATGAAAAAATAGGTAGTAAACAGTACAATTTGTTTAATTCTTCGCTTTGAGATCTCTCTTTCTCTTCGGTAGCTCATGTCTGAGCGCCGTAGCCAGCAAGGAAACATCTGGAGTGGATAATCTGATTTCACCGGTTTCTGTGAAATCAGATTATCCGGAAACTGTTAATACAACAAAATTTAAATCAATAATTAAAAACAGTAAAAAAATACTCAAAACATTATCTATTTCTTATATTAGTTTATATTGCGAAAAACATTAAATTGTAAATCACTTGTGTAACTTATAATAGTTGTCTGTATTTTTACACACAGACAACTCATATCAAAAATATACCCACAATCGAATTGACAGCCTACTTCGACCACTGATAAATACAATCTAAAAAATAATTTATTTATTTAATACTTCGTTGCAATAACATAATAAACTTGACAAATATAATGAAAATGAGGGCAACTGGCGGCCTGGCCGCTTTCGAGCGATCTCTTCCATGCAACCACTGTTGAAAAAAAGTAAAAAGTAGTTCTACAATATAGTAATAATAATTTTATCCGTTTCATGCACCATCTCTCAAGACATCGGTTTCCTAAAGATGTTTTCCTTCACCGTAAGATCAAGTATTAACACACAGACAATCCAAGAGTGCACAGGACATAAAATAAAAAAAATAATTAAATACGTTAATTTTGGAACAAAAGATCATCAAGGTATCACTTATTCCACATCATTAAATTTGAACATGTAGGCATCACTACTCATTGGCAAAGAAGACAGAGGGTATAGGCCGAGAGAAAAAGCCGGCGTATAAAACTCTCGGTATTCTTTTAAAAATCATCAAATAAGTTATTTTAAAACAAAGATAGCAAATAAATTAGAAGTAACCTGCCCAACACTAGTCCCAGGACCTTTTATCAACTAGATAATCGCTAACTTTATAGAAAGCCTTTTTACACAGCTTTTCTTTAATACGGGCATCGAACCTACGAGCTCAGATATGTCAGACGCACTCCGATTTAAATTGTGTTGTTTTATTTCATTTGTAAGATTTAAAACCAACTACACTAACCCACATTCGTCGTTCTATATTTAAAAAACTAAATAACGAGCCTCTTCAATTAAATGAATCCTTTTCGTTATAATTTCTCATTTCACTATTTTCATGAATTCACCCTTCAATTAAATTACCCTTTCAGACGGCGAGTAACTTGTTTATCTGATCTTAAGCAATGAAAAGCACGGATTATTTTTCTTAACGAATCTTCTAACACTTTTGATTTTTAGGTGTTTCACTTATACATACGTGTTAGGTAATGTTGACTACATTACCAGATAAAACAAAACACGACTCGGACGACTACTCGGATCCGAGAGCTAGAAATGGCAATGGTTTAAAAAAATTACGGTACGCTCGCACGGATCCGAGTAGGTGGCACCGCTACTATGACCCCGCTCCACTCGGATACGAGAAAAAAGTTGAATGTGTTAAAATCATTCCATCCATCTAATGATAACTTTTTAAAGGCTCAAATGTACTACGCGAGCTTTGACTCCCATCAAACATGTTTTAAGCGTATAGGTCTCACACATAAAATGATGAGATTCTAAATTTAAACTAAGGTTTAAGTATCTGATCTAAATTGTAATCCAATTTTCGTCTTTTAATCAATGGTTATTAAATTATCTGTGACACATCAAATATAATAAAAAAACAAAATGGGATAAAGAACTAAGGAACTTCATAATTCTTGTTGATATTAAGCGAAAAATGCAGTTATTATAGGCACGAATGTTTAATTTGAAATTCTTTATAACGAAGACACTGGGAACGCAGACATTGGACGTTCTTATGAATCTGACACTGAATTCTTAGATTAAATTCATAGCCTTAGGTGCTATCCGTTACAGCGCATCGTCCACACAGCGAGAGAATGAAAAATGGGAGTATTATCCCGATTTCACTTGTCAAGTTTTGCACAAGGATAGTTTTTGTGTTGAATTGTTCGCGATCTTGTGCTTGCATTATGAATTTATTCAACTTGAAGCATTTTGAATTGAGAATGTTTTTGTACTTGATGTTTCAAATATTTACTCTTTTATACTGTATTGTGCCTTATGTCACTAACAAAGGCTTATGAGTGTTAGAGATGGTTTGTCTTGGCTGTAGCTATCAGAGAGAGAGAGCCAATGGACTTGCTATTATTTAAAACTCCTTGTCTGAAGGAGGAAAACATCGTGATGTGATCGCAGACCATGGACACCCATTTTAGTGGTCACATCGAAGGAGGTGTATGCCCTTGTTTTAGAGGTCGTATCTCCCAATGAAAACGGGCATCATCTTGTTGAAAAAATATCAAGAACTAGATAAATAAATATAAAAAGGCCGGCAACGCACTCGAGATCCTTCTAGAAATGTGAGCGGCGGTCTCACTTAACGCCAGATAAGCCTTTTGCCCGTTTGACCATCAATCAAAAATACCTGAAACCAAACTCTAGGCTGGTACAACTATTTTTAGCAGAATTAAGTTTGAAAACGATTGTAAAATGTACTTTAAACCTTTTAAACAAATTAGAATCACAGCTATTTATCCCCAATGTAAATAATGTACACTATTAAACGAAAACCAATTAATATATAGTCCGACCGATTAAGCATTATCTGTGCCATTTAAAAGCTCCAAATATAAAGATTGTGATAGTCGCTTCAGCAATTAAGTGGTGATGAAACTTAATTAAAATTTGTTGATCACGGCTCGAAAGCGATTAAAAGTTTAAACGAAGCGGCGATATCCTTAACGAAACGAGTTTATTTACGTATCTGCATATCTAAGATGTTTGATGTATTTTAATAGAGTGATTAAAAACATAATTCTTACTAGGGTTGCCTGGAAGAGATCGCTTGTTAGCGATAAGGCCGCCCGTTGCATCCCTTGTAATTTATATATACTGTGTTATTTGTATTTCTTTAGCAACGAAGTGTAAATAAATAAAATAAATAAATAATTAAAAAAACAAAATACACAAATTAAAACCAATGTGTAGTATGGATAGCTGTTGACGGCAAGCATTTGTTCTTATTAATAATAATAAAAACTTCATGATAGATAGGTTGCGACATTTCATATATCGCTAGTTCCCACATGAGGGAGTCAGTGTGACTAGATAACAAATACAGGTACAGGGTTCATAATTAAAACAGATTTTAAACATTTTATACTACTAAACCTATTTTTTAAATATATATTTTTTTTAATATTATATTTATTTAAAAAATAGGTTTAGTCATTAATGTTTCGTGGGTAACACTGAAAATGTTTAGAACTGGCTAGTTAGAAACATTGCTTATGAAAACATGTTTTTAATTTCAATTTAAGAACTCTTTGATAATCTAATGTAGTATATTGCATTCGTTTGTCATTTGTCACTTGTTTTTGAAGTTGTTGTAAATCTAAAACTTTTGTTCACGTGAAAATGAACCTAACGCGAGAATATTTTCGGTCAATTTATTATGACTTCCGTTGTGGGCTTACTCAACAACAAAGGTATGATGGGCTGCGATTAGTATTTCTTAATGAAGCCCCATCTCGTGCCGCTATTTACAATTGAAGGAAGATCAGGGAGTGTCCTATTAGCAGATACAGGTAAGCCTAGGCATTGGTAAGATTCAAGTTCAAAAATTTATGGCGTCAGGAATCTTGGTACCAGATGGATTCCCCCTACTTTAACCGAGGACCAGAGACACCTTTGCCTGGACTAGTGTCGCCAAATGTTAGATTTCGATAGTTAGAGTTCTATGACTCAAATGCTCAAATGCATTGACATCGTCACCCGAAACTAAAAGACAATCAGCTCAGTGAGTGTTTCCTTTCGAGAATTTGTCAACTAAGTCTAAGTTTAATGTCTTTAAATAACATTAAACACACTATATTATTATAAATGATTTTTTTTTATAGAACCGGGGGCAAACGGGCAAGAGGCTCACCTGATGTTAAGTGATACCGCCGCCCATGGACACTCTCAATGCCAGAGGGCTCGCGAGTGCGTTGCCGACCTTTTAAGAATTGGTACGCTCTTTTGATGAAGCACACTATATTATTATAAACAACAGATAACTAATAAAACAATACCAATCATAAATAACGTTTACATCAGGTGCGAGCGCCGAACAAGTTAGCGATTTTTTTAAATAGAATCGCACAGTTGGCCTTTTCAGCAGCTTTGGCATTTTCCCTCAATGTAAGAGACCACTCCGCGCACTATGCTTTTATTGCCTGAAAACCAACTCAGTTCATAATCCTCACGCATCACTTGAAATTTCAACTTATACAAATATTACAAAGGGATTACAAAAAATACAGCAAAATTCCCTGCCTGTAATCGAACGGGTAATTTGAAAAAAATATAAATAATTATTTTAACAGATTTAAGAAGTAACGACACGTATCGTACACGATATCAATTATTGAAATAGTAATAGAATTGGATTTGCATTTAGTCCCATTATATGGACTAAATGACACCTTCGTAACCTATTAAGAATATAAGTGTTGACCTACTGCACATTATTGCAAACGAGAATATTATATTACAGTTTATGATTGTGGGAAAAAATAAAAGATTCATTTTGGCTTCAAGTGATTGCTAAAATTTGGTTAGCGTCTAATTAACTAAACTATACTAACTACTATACATATACGTAATTCTAAATGTTCCTACAGAACAGGAAAAACATTAATAATTAAAAAAAGGTGATCCCACGATACTGCCTATTTAAATACAAGTTATTTTCTTTGTGTAGTAAATAAACTTTAGTCACTAGGGATACATTAAAGGGTTGTTATATAAACTTGACTTGTTCGACCAAGTTATGTACGAATTTATGTTGGGTCTATACGAACTTAATGTCCTAGTGTAGATTTATGAGGTTTCTTGGATTTACACTGAAGCTTGCTTAGTTTTTCATTAGCTTTTCTTTTGTTACGAGGTTTTAAGTTTATATTTGCCGCGCACCACCACTTTGTGGAACCAGCTGCACACTGAAGTATGTCCGAACCAATTCAAATTAGGGTCCTTCAGGAAATGAGGGTAACAATTTTTAAAAGGCCGGCTACGCACTCGCGAACCCTCTGGCATTGAGAGTGCCCATAGGCGGCGGTATCATTTAACATTAACAATATTTGATGTTTCGTATAATTCGATGTATGATAGTGGAAAAAAAGAAAAGACAAAATAAAGAATACAGCGTTAAGAAAAATAACTAAGGTAACAGATGATACAATAACAATAAAAAAACTAAAGTGGAAATGGGCGGCAAACATACATGGCAAGAGCAACAGAGAAGTGGAGCAAAAAACTACTTAACTGGTGTTCAAGAACGTAAAAGAGGAAGACAATTCAGAAGGTGGACCACATTAAATAAAAAGCAGGTGGTACATGGCAGAGAGTGGAATAGTGCAGAGAGGAATGGCTTTGGAGGAGGCCTCTGCCAAAAAAGGGCTCACAGATACACTAGAAGAGGATTGAAATTTGTTGAAGGTGCGTGCTTATTTTCCTATTTATTTAATATTTATTTGTTGAAAAAATAGTGTTAGTAAAATTAACTTGAAATCTATATCGCCCTTTACGGTACGTATACACAGCGGTATGTAGGATAGGTTTAACAGGTGTAAAGTTAAGTGCCGTCGCATGGAAACATCTAAAGAGTCAGTGCATGCGACTAATACTTTAAAAATCTCTTCCAGGCAACCTATGTTAAACAATAGCTAACATAAGTGCAAAGAATAACCAATTGTGACCAATTTGTGTTCCATTATCACATTAATTTATGTATCCTTCTTACTTAACTTAATTCGTATGTATAAAAATTTAAACATTTCAGCCTAGATACATTTATCTCGTATGTGCGTTTTCTAGTCGCTTATCAGTACATTCAAAACGGAAAAAATAAAACTGGCTGAAAAACATCTGAAAGAAAAAAATGCAACGATTTTCCTGCCGCTTACAGGCTGTGTAAGCAAAGGCTAGACGGCGTTAGAAAAAATATAAAAGATCAACCAAAGCTGGCCGGATCGTAAAATCATGGGATTGTTTACGGAACCTTTCTATCCAATGTGATTCAGCTTACGTAGAATACAATGTATATAGCGCAATAAATAAAATAATTTTGCTTATGCTGTGGTAATCGAACTGGATATATAATTTCTACTAAAGGGCAAATATTTTATATGGGAACTAGCGGATCTGACAGAAGTTGTCCTGTCTACACGTCTTTAATTTCAAAATTTCAATTTTTAATAAGCCATTTTGATGAAAATTATTATTCAAATGTTATGACAATATCTAACGATCCAGCACATGGTCACACACGATATAACACAATGATAACAAAACTTTTTTAAATTTCGGGACAGACTAAAATTAAAATTCGAATATTATTTAAAATTTGACACTGCGATGGTAGCGCCGTCTGTCGGATCCAATGTAAAACATTCCAAAATCAACAACAACTAATAAATTGAAAATTAATTAAAAAAACATTGTCCAGCGGACAAAATTGTGAATCTAAACCATTCCCAGATCCCCTTGAACACACACAAAAAATTTCGTCTAAATCGGTCCAGTCGTTTAGGAAGAGTTCAGTCACATACACACGCACACAAGAAATATATATATTAAGATTAAGATAATTTTACTTTTTAAATATAGAACGTTAAATTTATTACGTTTTAAAAATAGTTACTTGATACCGCCGCCCATTGACACTAGCAGAGGGTTCGCGAGAACGTTTCCGGATAACTATAAATTCGTTACAGACTAAATCTAAATAACAACATTTATACAGTATTTACAATTTTCTAAACCCACATAGCAATCTATATACATACATAAAAATGTATTCCTATTCGGCATCACGCATGGACGGCTGGACCGATTTCGCCAATTCTTTTTTGTTGTGGTTTTTAAAAGACGGTCGTAGAAGGTTTTTATGAAAGGGAAGATGAAAAAAATTGCGCGGAAAATTTGAAAATTGCACAATACTTAACCATCATATTAAGTAATGCTGACTTTTGTTAAGATAGCAAATGTATGGAGTCTTTTAATTTATTCAAATATATATTAAAACAAATCGCCTAACAATGCGACATGTGGCAAAAATATATTTCCTTTGATAGTCTTTTCGTTGCAAATTGTTGATTGCTCAGCTGGCAAATACCAAAACTGTATGGACGAGATGGAAAAAGATATATATGCTTGTAAATTATATGGTATATAAGAACTTATTTACTATATATATTTACATGTAAGATGACGGTAGAAATATTATTAATTTCGTTCAAGCTTTATACAGAACAAGTGTGTTTGACTTGAATATATCACCTCCCAAACATATACATGTATAGTAGTCGGTTTGTATGTTTATTTATAAATGATTGAAAAAGAGTTTTATACGGCGCTTAAGTTCACCCTTCTTTCTCCACCTTTCACCAAGGGCTCACGTCGAAGGTTTATTTCTTCATAATTTTCATGGACCTATCACTCCAGACGTGTCTCCGCAGAGTCATCACCATGAAATGCTATCAACAATTTAATATGCACTGCATGTGGAAATATTGCAGTCTCACTAAAGTACTACTCTTTCGTCTCTTTCTGTCATATCGTGATGAAAAAGGATAGATGTATAGGCGAAAAAACTTTAAAAACCATATTAGTTCCTAGCAAGCCTGGAGCCAGTGACAGGTTGATACCTGTCACTGGCTCCAGGCTTTAGTCCATAACAATAGTGGTTATAATATTGTAGGTAATTTTAATAGATATGTTTTTAAAGGCCCCGTGAAAGTTTTATCTAATGGCTGCAATTTATGAGTCGTATGAGGAGGTAACGAAACTATGTCCACGTTATTTTCCCTAGCAATATCTATTATATCGATATTGTGAGTATGACTATAGTGTCCGTCTAGTATCAGTAAAACCCTCGATTCAGGAGTCGGGTTGGTGTGTTGAATAAAGTGCTTGAACCAGTCTGTAAAGATGTTCATTTGTATCCACCCTGATGGGTGTGCAACTCCGACTGATCCTGGAGGACAGCCTCTCATTAGCTGAGCACTCATATTTTTTTTGGGAAAAATAATGAACGGTGGCACAAAATGACCAGTAGCATTCATGCAAACAACTATTGTCATCAGAGATCCTCTTTCTGCTGAAGTCAGTGCAGCTACCTGGCGTTTACCTTTGTGGCCGATGATTTGTGGTATCTTACTTTGTACTATTGTGAGGCCTGATTCATCCACGTTGTAAATACGATTTGGTGGATAGTTATTCTTAGCGTAAAGCTCTTCAAGGAGGTTGAAAAAGGCTTCCACTTTTTCTTTATCAAATCCAAATGCTCTGGCAAATGATGTACCAGTTGGTCTTCTTATCGAAAGTTTATCTTTATGACGATTTAAAAATAACTTTAACCACTTTTTTCCAGCCATACCTGATTCACCGAAGGGATTCTGCAAATTGTTTCGCTTTGCTAGCATGAACGCCATACGGCGAAGATCAGTTCTTGTTAAACCGTGAAACTTACTCTCCATTATTAGTATGTATTCTACTAGCTGATGTTCAAGTTCGGAGCCCAAGATAGTTTTTCGTCCTAATGTAGTAGCTGCTGCCACTTCTGGAGACTGTTCATCTTTTTGGCAGAGACGAAATAAAGTTGTCCTAGGCACTTGAAAATGCTGTGCCGCTTTCAAATACCCCATTTTCTTTTCCCGGACGAATTTTATAGCTTGTGCCATTTTTTCTTCATCCCAGGTTTTTCGTTTGGTTGATTGTGAACCGGACATTCTAAAAACAAACATTACATATATTTTTTAGCAAGAAAGTATCTATCATATGAAATATTATATCTAATTATGGAATATTCCATAATTAGACACCGACGACTGTCCATATTTGGATTTTTATACTAGTTCAAACTCTTCTAAATATTTTTTTAAGTCACAATATTTTGAAATTAAAAGATCACAAAATGGTGAAATAAACATAATACCGATATTATTAATAGTATAACACTTATGTATACAAACATATCAGCTGGTAATACTCATTTATTACTTACCTTTAAAATTTTCCGCACGACAACAAAACAAAACACGCCTGCCACACGTGAAGTATTCGCGCAACTGACTCGATGGTGTGAGTGCGATAGTTAGTAGACCGAATGGAACAGAAGATGGTCGAGTGTTGCGTTTCATACTTATAGTCTTAGAGAAATGAAGGTATTCCATATTAGGATACTATTTCATATTTGGTGACTTTCCTCTAATATTTTATATAAGCAAAACTCGGTTCAAGCTTCAAAGGGGTCCTTAGATAGAATGCCTTGGGGAACCGCGAGGGCCCATCTTATAAGCCTGTGGATGGCTGAGGTGTGTTAATGGATTGGGTCACGATACCCTCTGAATAGCAGAAGGCTTTTAGTGTAGACCCAGGCTAACAGACCCCGCGTCAAGCTCGACATTCTTCTGGGTCTGCGTAAGCATGATTAAAAAGACCCCAACGGGTAAGATCCTGTGACAAACTAGACACCGCGGTTGGTTGCAATAATTTTTTATTTATAAAATAGGGTAGATAGAAATCTTAATACACCATAAGCAAAGCCACGGGATTAAGCCAATATTGTATAAAGTGGATGAGCGATGATGTGACTCGTCTCCTCGCAAATTAACTTCTTTGATAAATGTACAACGTAACCATTTTATCTAGGCCCCTGGTCGTTGTAATTTAACTCCGCAACTTACGAACACTCCAAAGAGGTCAGTGGTTCTATAGGTCAGCGTGCTCTGGTTAATAACGGTTGCTTTTGATATATCACTTGCTACGGTTAATTAGTGTTAAATATTGTTTAATATTTATTTATTTATTTAATTATAAGTAATCAAACAGCTTATACGTATACATATTAAATGTAAATACAAAAAGCCAAAACAGATTACATAGATAAACAATATATGGATATGAAACAGAAAACGAGCAAGTGCATTAATAGACAAAAATAAATAAAAAAAAACTAAAGTAAACCTAAATTTAACTTTTAAAAACAACAAATAATACTTAGAATTTAAAACTACTACTTAAATAAAATCAGAGTCTTCCCGCTTCTTTAAGTACTTCTTTACATCTCTCTTTTTCAGGTGGAAAATATCAATATCCTGAAATTATTGAGTATAGAAAAAACCGTCTTTTTTAATGACGACGTTTAGAACATTATACCGATTATATTGACCAAAATCAAAGGTCCCGGCTGACTTTTATTGTATTAAGTTTTTAACAACGTCTATTTCGACTATCAGTTTTAACGACCAAATATGACAAATCCTTCGATGTCGTTATAACAGATTTTGACTGTTTTGTTCCAGTTAGATTTAATGTGAATGAATGAATCGGAATTTCAAGAAGGACCTTTATAATTCTTTAATAAGATTTTTGCAGGTAGAATCTCGTTATATCCGATACGGGTAAACCGCGAGGCACAACTAGTTACATATAAAAGCAGATACAGAGTTTCACACGGTTCAGTTCATCTTGTAATAACATTTTTATTGACTTAGCAATCTGTGGCAATATCGACTATAATTAACAGACGTATGATATTTATTACCTGTGACTCACCTGTTTTATTAGTTTAATTAGCTTGTAATGAAGTGAGTATGTTCTATATTTCTTCTATGAATGTTTTGGTTTAATATTTGTATTGTAATATATGCATAAATTGTCTGTTAGTCGCCCTTGATTTGAGACCTGGCATGTAATTTTAGAAGCATTTTATTTACTTAAGAGCAGTGTTAACGTGTTATTAAATTGACTTTCAATCTATAACTGCCTCTTACATTGAGGAAAATTTAATAAAAATAAATAAATACTACAATATCAAACAAAATACATGCCTACTTGTCAAAGATATAAAAATGATTAAAGAAACGGACGTAATCTGAGGTCATGAACCTTATGATAACTTCTTTTTGAGGGCAACATTTTTACGCATGAAACGTCACACAGATGTGCAGCGTTTATGTCGAAGAAAAGGGAGAGAGCGATTGATACCGATAGAGATAGAGTGAGAAAGGAAGATCGAGAAAAAATACACGCTATTGGTTGATTTAATTGTTTAATCGCTATATTTAAGTGTGTACAATTAGATATCTTAGCGATAAAAATAATGAATTATTAGAATATATCATAATATATTATAAATAAACCACTTTACCCCAGGAATTCTTCACATACATAGCCGAGTTTTGGAACGGGACATCCGGTTTCCTCATGATGTTTTCCTCACTTAAGATAAAAATCTCTCTTTGTTAAGTTAAATTCTTCATAATTTTACACTAATTTAACAGAAAATTAAACTATTGTCTAATTAAAGCCCGTTTAAGACCTTTTAAATCTATACTAATATTATAAAAGTAAATTTTCAGATAGGAGTGAATCCCTGAAGTATTTTTCGTAGAAGGCGGATTTTTGAAGATATACCTCTTTTGGCACGTTAGGTAAAATGATGAGAGTAAATTTTAGAGGAGAGAGGGATACAGCGCCAATAGTTTTTTTTAACTTACAAGTCACGAACATAATAATTAAGTTACTTAATTAGTATATCAAATTTATAAAACCCAAATATCTGTCATTCCTCGTCACAGGTCTGAAAGAACATTTAAAATATGAATTAATAAAACTTGCTGCCTTGAAATATTACAGTATAAAGTCTTCGTAAATTGTATTTTAAAACCCTCTTGGTAACGCCAGATTGAGTTGGTCGAACGGCAGGACCTGGGTGAGAAAATTTCATAGACGGCCCGTCACTTCAATGCAACATCCTCTTTGTTTTATAAACACCGGAAAATGTTGGAAACTAAGGTTTTTATTTGAATAACAGGGATTACTCAAATTCTTATTACTAGTTTTAAGCTACAAAATAGAATACTTTCTAATGAGCTATATCATGCATTTAATTTAATTCTGGGATTTTGGGTTTGATTCCTGGTGAAACAATTATAAGTCAGTGTGGTGCAAAACCCTCAACGGGGTTTGTACAGTTTAAAAAATCGCTCAAGGAAAATGATTTAGAACCAAAAGACCTTGCTTCTTAAATAAATATATTCACGAGAACAAATACAGAAGTACGCCCAGATCTTAAAAACGCCACTGGTTTTTTTCTTAAAGAAATTTATTGCCACAATCTAAATATAAACATTGTTCCAAACGCAGCTGATCGCACAAAAAGCCGTATATAACGAAAAGAAAGATCAGAAAAAGAAACACAACAGAGAAAGATTTATACGTTCACACCCCAGCGTTTACTGTAATAAGAACTCCTTAAAGCTGTGGACCACGTAATACAACCTTAGAAAGTTTGTCGGGACAAAGAGAGGGTCAGTCAGAGTAATTTATACGTGACCGCGGAACCAACTCCTGAGGGACTTGCGTGTCGGAACGCCGTGACAGCGAATTTACACAGCGCTTTTTAACAGCGCAGCAAATAGCAATCGACATTTATGTCTAGTTTAGAGGGTAGGCACTGGTGGAACATTTTTAACTGCCCGCAGTGCATAGCAAATGAGACAAACTATTTGTCGGCCTCAAATTCCTGTCAAGCACAAAGGATTTCTTTTGGCTTGGTATATGATATATTGGTATTTTCAAAAATGTGTGTTTCTAAAAACTACTGACAGGTTTTTAATGAAATTTGGATTTTTTCTGAGTTGCAATATGATTTTTTTATTAATCAGTATTAAGCACTTTAAATGTAGTTAAATGAATATTCTACTATACTTTAAATAAAGTTTAATATGGAATATTACAAGATACTCTAATTTTATTTATATATGGAATATTACAAAATACTCTAAATTTATTTAAATATGGAATATTACTAATTACTTTAAATTGATTTAAATATGGAATATTACAAAACACTTTAAATTTATTTAAATATGGACTATTACAAAATACGTTAAATTGATTTAAATATAGAATATTACAAAATACGTTAAATTTATTTAAAAATGGAATATTCCAAAATGCTCAATAACTGCGTTGATATATCGCTATTCCATAACGAGTATCGTATTGTACCGGGCGTTTCAATCAGGCTCATATCGCGTTAACCGATCTTGAATCAAATGGGAGCTATTTGCCTCCTGTCTCGCCGCACTACAGCCTCTAACAGATTCTTAATTTCATGCTCGAGTTGCTCCAACTACACGTACGTTATTACGAAACTAAATGGAAAAACCTGTAGCCAATTACCTTGTCCCATTACACCTTCTAATTAGCCTCACGTCTGATTAAATTTATAAGGGAAATTGAATTTTTTGAATTTATTAAGAAATTTATTTCAAAAGTAATTTCAACAAAATTAAATTTTTATTTAATAATTATTATAAATAAATATATTTTTCTTATAACATAATTATAATTAACGTAACATTGGAAGTAGTATTGTCTTTTATTAACATAACTTTTACACATTTGTGGTACCACGCACGCTGTAGAGCACGCGAAACTTCGGGAAAAATTTAAAATTATGTCAAATAACAATAAGTTTATAATAATGCATAATATATTCAATCAGTTAAAAAGTATTTTCTTTAAATCACATTTGAAGTCTTCCAGTCCGCTTCACAACTGTGGAATCGGCTCCTGGTGATTTCCTGAGAGATACGATCTCTTACTGATCAACCACACAACATACAACATACACATATTAATAAACACACAAAAACGCGTATACAATACGTCAAATGTTGTTTATAGGAAAGTTTAAAGACACTGAATATCCACAAATAAATCTTTTCTCAAATATTATGGAAGAAAGTGTTTGAATTGTTGTTTTTAAAAATTCTCGATCGACTAAATAACATATGAATAATAATAATATAAAAGGTTTTATTTTACATAGTTTTTAATACCTTCCTTTCAGGTTGTTATATATGTATATAATACTTAGGAATATAGATATATAAACAAAATACATCTATAGTCGTTAATTGACTTTCCTCTATCTACGCGAATAAAACCGCGGCTCATCGCTAGTTTAATATAATTAAAACTAATTCTTTAAATGTAATTCTTCAAGTAAATTTTCTAAGTTACAAATAACTAAGCAAATTAATCACCATCAATCATGTAGCAAATAAAAAATTACATCTAAAAGCAATTCTACGCGGTTTTCCACTGACGAGTACCATGGCTTTGATACGGTGGCATGTTTAATATCCAGTCGAATCCGCAAATCCGTATGTTAAAGCTGACAGATGCTGTCTGTCTACGGGGAAAGCTGGGATTTCCCGACTGTTTAATCTGTGTTAACACTTTTATGGCATTGTTTTAATTTATGAATTATTTGAAACGTTGAAATTTAGAGACAAAATTTAAATATATTCCCAGATACCCCCTTGCATCCCATCGTCCCATTTGTCCCTCCATTCCGGAAAACTTATGGCCAAAACTTACCCATGTTCAGATTGAGCATTCTACTATTATTCATTTGTGCCAGTGTTCCATGCTATTTTAATCACTACATATTATAAAACAAAGTCGCTTTCTCTGTCCCTATGTCCCTTTGAAACTACGCAACGGATTTTGATGCGTTTTTTTTTAATAGATAGAATGATTCAAGAGGAAGGTTTATATGTATAATAACATCCATTAAATAGTGGAGAAGTACTGTTATTTTTGAGGTTTCTAATGTGATGTCGTAAATAATTACATTTTTTCCGCTTACATTGGAAACGCAGGCTGAACCCTACGAGTTTTATCAAAATAATGCACTAAGTATTGTACACATTAAAAAGGTCTACAGAAAAGTCCGTGATGGTATGTCTATCTCTTATGGGTAACCCAGATTTTTATATACAACGTTCACAGATTTTCTGTAGTGTATTTAGTATCAGCATAGCACCCGTGCGAAGCCGGGGCGGGTCGCTAGTATGTGTATATAACCTAAATAAGTGTTAAGTATTATGTATGTCGTACTCTCTAAGACACAGAATTCAATAAAAATATTAGTTGGAGACTTAGTCTACTTTTATTAGTCCCATTGTCATTCCAATTTTCCAAGTATAAAATTGAGATTGATAAAGCAATTGTACACCCTTAACGGAATATTATTATTCCAAAATTTTTTGGTTACTGACTATAATGTGAAAAAAGTTTCACTTTTACCGTGAATTCATAAAACCACACAAAATTCTTCTTAGAAATATAATATTACTTTATTTCAACCTGTCAAAAAGCCTAATCAATAAATGCCGTAACCCGGCCAGTATGATAAATGTTTCAGCGGAAATGAAAGATTTACTCATTTCTATTGACGCACATCAACTTGATTTTACCTCTCCCGGATACGGCAAGTTTCCCCGAAGGCCTCATACAAACAAATTGTAGCCAGTCTTTATAGCCTGTTCGCGCCCTCGCACTTTTCATACAAAATCCGCATTATACACAAACGCGACGCAGCCTATTTATCAATAAACTAGCAGCCCGTCCCGGGTTTGCACGGATGGATATTTATTTCTATCATCAATAGTTTTCGCAGAGCATGCGATGATACTATTTTGTAGGCATTTTGTTTACATCTTGAGTAACATTACAGTACACTTTCAAAGGTTTTTGTAAATATCAACTAAATACGCGTCGAAAGTTTTGCAGGTTCGTTAATAAATTTATTTTTAACGCTAAAATATTTTGAATATTTGTCTATAAATTACCTTCAGGAAATAATTTCTGCTATTCAGCTCAGGTATTTCGTTAATTTGTGGAATTCTGCAGCGCTGATTAAATGTGATAGAATTTCGATTTATAATTAACTATAATATATTTAATCTAAGTGACTGTGAACCAACCCTAAGTTCATTTGTTCATATCCCGGCTGTGAAATTTATAAATATAATAACAAATGCTGGTACAGTATCACTGATTCATGTGGCTAGCCGTGTGTTAACCGACCGAGGCAGTTTTTACTTAGATAAACCCAAATGATGCTAACTTTCGTTAACCACCACGATTCAGCTAATAGCTAAAGTGGACAACTAAATAATATCAAAATAAATAGATACTTTAGTTAATAAGCCATACAATGGGCAGAGGCGATGAGAACTTGGAGAAAATGATTGTGGTTGATAACACCGATGCAAAGGCAAAAGATCACTAGACCTTTTTTTCCGTGGGGAAATAAGTTAGGCATACCCTCCCTCGGCACGGTTGCCTGGTGGTGAAGGGTGAAGACGTGACCGTTCCTCAACCAGATGGATGGATCAAGTGAAAAAGTCATCGTCATGAAAACCTTTTTTTAATAGAACAGGGGGCAAACGGGCAGGAGGCTCATGTGATGTTAAGTGATACCGCCGACCATGGAAACTCTCAATGCCAGAGGGCTCGCGAGTGCGTTGCCGGCCAACTGTACACTGTTATGACAGAGGTGCTGGACAGAAACCTGTGGAAACAGATAGTCCGGTCCAGATGCTTCCTTCCTGACCACGACGCTCAAACATTAGCTGCTGAGAAGAGAGACTAAAAATGGAAGAAAAAAAAGTTGTCTGTAAAGTCGGTTTACTGACGATAGTTGAAGGTCACAACATCATAGGAAAATACTGATGGAATTGTTGCATTTTCGCAAGAAAATTTTACTTTTATTTGATATTTTGTATTGATGTAGAGAAGTAGGTAAATGAAGCAACTGTTGAATTGATCAAGTTACATTTATTTGTACGCATAAATATAATTATGTGCCTCTTTGTCGCCCGTTTCGCGCTCTCTCTGTCGAACGTCTCAGAGCAAGGTAACGCCGCAATTTACAATACAAAACACTACTGATTCAATTTTAATGCAACATGAACTGTTCCTAAGTAAGTTCTTAGTTACCGAAAAATAAGTGGACATGCGAATTTAAGCATACTTAAATAATTTAATATCGCAGCTGATAACCTTTTTTTAAGTCGGTAAAAAAAATGACCCTATAAATTCGTTACCTCAAGAAAGTTTAGATTATAATAAGTGGCACTACTAACTGTCAGAAACAGACCTGCCCACCACGGCTTAATCGCCAAAGTTAGCCAACGATTGGAGTTTTTGCGGCCGTGCGGAAAACTAATTTATGGGGAAAGAGCACTTATATATTCAGGGCATCGTTCAAAAGGATTATGGGAGTAAATTTTATTTTATTTTATTGTCTTTGGATTTGTGGAAAAAGGACTCCATGGCTAACACCTTAGTCTAAAAAAGGGTCAAAAACGCTCACAAAACGAAACGTTAAATCTGTTTAGTAAGTAAGTATATATTATATAAGTAATCTTACAGTTATACAGTTATTAGCATATTATAAAAAAAATTACTTAGACACAACTAAAACAGATAACAAAAATATATAAAGCAGAAAACATAAGTACATTAATAGTAAAATAAAACTGTAATTAATAATTAATCAGAAGTTAAATATTTTTTAACTATAACAGAAATATGACGCGAAAAATAAAGTCTAATTGTAATATATTTCCTGTTTTTATTCGTTAAGATGTTTGTAGTTCGGTAAAGAGGAAATTGTAGAGGAATAAAGGTGATCTTGCTCCAAAATAAATGAAGGATTTTATATTAGTCTAGGCCGGCCCGAAATAAGCCCATATAAATATAATCAGAAAAGGGACATCTGCTGGTTAAGATATGTACTACGGCGCTTCCTACATCGTAATGTGAATGTATTGCGGTAGATGACGCCAAACTCATTAATAGCTAATATATTTTAGAGCTTTTCTGATATAGCACCATATATCGTTAAAGTAGCCAACTAAAATAAGCTAACATTCAACCGCTACATTGTTACAAGTGACTTTTTACAGATGGCGCTTTTCGAAAATAATAATTAAAATAAATTTTGGCATTTCATTTTTTAATTATAAAACAGATGTCGCTACTATTAAGTTTTAGTTTTATAAGGTTTTAGGGTAAATACTAATTATAGACGTTACTAAACAAATATTAACTTTGAGAACTATTTTTGTGAGTGCTGAATTTTATATTTTGAATAAACATGCAATCAATATTCACTTAATCTTATTTTATATTGTGCTAAAAAAAATACTCACCAATCCAATTCATTCAAGAGTTTCAAAAACAGCCAAAAATTCCAAATTGCATATACAAAAACTAAGCTAGGTTTTCAGGCCTCTCATTCGTATTCTTCGAAAATATATACAGAGCTTGATATATTCGATAGTTGGCTGATCAATAAAAAAAAGTGCCTATCTGATACCTAATTTGGTATTCTACTAGCTATTTTTCAATAGTATATATAGTATTATATTTACTTGCTTGATAAGCAAAAAATTGAAAGTGGAATTTTACTTGTATTTTAAAATTATAATTATATTTTAACTTTTCAATTTTTTGTAACAGATGTTTACCATAATTATCATTTTATTTATTAACACTTTTTTGCAGAAATATAATGCTTGACATAATTGAATAAAAGTGGATACTTTCAGATAACATAGCTTGTAACATATACTAAGTATATATTATATAGAAAGCATTATATGTATATGGTGTTGTGAATTTTTATGAATAAATAAATCAACCCCAATACAAGTGTCTCTTGACTACTTACGGGGGTTGTCTCATACTAATTTATTAATGTAAAAATTTAAGAAACAGTTTCAAAAAAAATTAATTTAATTTGGTTCAATTCCAAACAGATTATCATGATGGTTAACTTCTAACAAAGTTAAAATTAATATCATCTTAGTTTTGCTAAACTCTATTTAGATTGAGTTCAATAACTCTATATTTCACAGTTCTTCATATGCAATTACGTATATATTTTGCATTGTACATTTTTGAAAAATGGCTTAAAATTCGTGCTATGATCCCTACATCAAGTAGATCACCCTTAACAAATGTTCCATATAAGTCATCAATACGTGGGTTACATATGCAAAATCTGACAAATTATTCCCATTACTACAAGATTTGAATAATAGGCTGGGGTTAAACTTATCACCGCTTTGGGATTTATCTTATCGTTTTATGAATGAACATATATGTCGCTGCAAATATTATTGTATTATGACTATAGTCGTCAATCTCTTTAGAAACAGGTATGCCTTGAGGAGGAGGGTTATGTGGGACTCTAACCCAATAAAACCCCATCAGCCATCGCCTGAGGCAAGACATGGTAACAGAATCATAAACATTATTTTTAAATCAATGAATATTAACTATGAACATAATAGTGGCGGCGTCCATGCGACGGGTTGTCTCTCTCCTTAAAATTTGTCGAGGGGACCAATGGCTGGCCATGCCTCATACTCGTAAACGGGTGCTACTTGTGGTGACTGGTCGCACTTGAATTCGTGTATGCGATGATATTAGTTAGTTGCCGCGCACTACCACTATGTGAAACCAGCTGCCCACTGCAGTATTTCCGAACCAATTCAACTTAAGGCTTCCTGAAAAGACCGTACCATTCCTAAATAGGCCGACAAAGCACTTGCGAGCCTCCTGGCATTGTGTGTGTTCATGGGCAGCGGTAACATCAGGTGAACTTCCTGCCACATAAAAGAAGATTTTTCTTAAGCCGATTTAGTGCCACTCCATTATATTATGATAGTAATCTTCTTCTCAGGGTGTCAGTTTTACTATTCTAAACGATATACCTTCACCAGCAAGGGCTAGAACTAGGGTCATAATTGTGAGTCTATTATCTAACCGCCCCTACGAAAGAATAAGCAATTAGAAATAAAAATCCATTTCTATTATCAAGCGTTGATTTCACCTAATTATGAGCGAGCTAATGTTTTGATACGGTCAAATTATAAGGCGTGCATCTGCCCCAAAAAAAGGCTTCATCTAGTATCAGGCCGTGTCATCTACGTAGCATGACGATCAACCCTCTCTTGGATGCCGCTTAACCGTTACAATGAATAATAGCCAGCTAATAACAGAGGTAGCAAACTATTGGAACTACTGAGTGTGTATTTATTTTTATGTATATTTATTGTGGTGTATAATTGTGTAAGCGTATAGATAATAAAGTCATGGACAGAGGTAGTTGGAAACAAGTTTACAAAGTTGTTAGTTTGGAGGAGGGTTTAAATCTGTGATGGGATTCCGACAGTACGGAAGGTAGCGTGGATATAGGATCATATAATTCGTTGTTTATACAGAAATGTAATATAATAGACATAATAAAAAGGAGGGCAACCAGCGGCCTTATCCCTTTCGAGCGAACTCTTCCAGGCAACCGCTGGAAGGAAGAACTATTAAATTCGATAAGGTTAGCGCAAGACATTACTATCATATAAACAAATACGAAACGTTTAATGAGTGTAAGTGAATCTTTAGCTTTACGCTGTAGTGCTAAATTAACTTCTTGATTATTGTTACAACATTTATTTATAATAATCATCTTGATACTAACAAAGTATTTAATTTTTGTGCATAAATCAAGCATTATTTTTAAACTCGAACGATTGACTACCCCTGCTTCCTTGATTCCCAAATGCACTTATTAACTCTTTACACAAATATGAAAAAGAAATGGTGATTATCATTTAATTTTCTGTCTAGGAAACGCTCATTGAAAGACGCGTGCGCACACCACCTGCTTCCGCTGATGGGGTTAAATCAATATTTGGATCAATGTATTCAACTTTTTACTTTGGAGACATTTCATTTACATACGGAATTATACATTGAGGCATTCTAAGTTCTAAGACTTATGTATGAACATCTAATTAGTCCCGTATATGAAAAATAAACTCGTTATTACATTTAATATTAGTTATTGCAAGTTAGCAGATGTAGCAGATTTCTCTAACAGCAGTGTTGACTTAGTGGCTTCAGCGAGCGACTCATCCCTGATGTCGTAGGTTCGATCCCGGGTTGTGCGCCAACGGACTTTCTATGTACGCATATAACATTTTCTCAAACGGTGAGAGAAAGCATTGTGAGGAAACCGCCTTACCAAAAAGTTGACGGCGTGTTTCAGATACAGGAGGCTGATCACCTACTTGCCTTAGATTGATTCAGAAATCTGAGGCTCAGACCTTGAGTTGAGTTGGTGTAAATACCTATTTATTAAAAAGCCTCAATTATGATCAATTTTATAAATATTCTAGTATTAGTAATGTGTCGGGATGATGAACAGCAGTCTTAGCGAGGGAAAAAAACTTTATTTTATAAGATTTTTAATTACTAAAAGGGTAATGCTTTAAAGAGACCTGTTTTGATTTTTTTCGAATAATTAGTTAAACACATAAAGCAAAAACATTGCTAAAACTGTAATCTAATTCTTAATCTCTGCCATCAAACATCTCGTCAGTAACCTTTCGATTAAAATTCTCACGGTTAACAAGGTTCATAGCTTCATTCAAATGGCAAAAAAAAATCAATAAAAGAAATTTTTATCTTAGATTGATTGGCTCGGTCTGACCCTTTAGCGATGCGCCCGTTTTTATGACACAAAAAACAGAATGTATCTCTGTTTATTTGTGACAATTTGCTTTGTCGGTTTGCGTCAATTTACATTTGAAAGGGGATTTTTTCGGAACGGACCTGTAACAACAGAATGACACAGGTACAATTTGAGATTAGATCATCTTAATCTTTTAAAACTTTAGATTTATTTCTTGGACATACATAAGTACAATTATTGTTTATGACGAAAGTACGAAATAAAATTTCTTTAAATCGCGAATATTTTTCTATATAATTCAATAGGGATATTATTTATATATATAATAAGGGGGGCAAACGAGCGTCGAAGCCCATATACACCTATTTTTGGTGGGTGCGTTGCCGGCCTTTGAGGGAGAAGTACGTTTAAATTTTGAATAGTTGGAGATCGTATCTCTCAGGAAGATCCCCACCGGGAGATCTACAATTATTAAAATAATCTTTTGTCAAAGGTTTTATAAAAAAACATATATGCTATTATTAAATAAATTATTTAAATCAAGTAGCAAGGCCCTCGATGACTGATGTTCTTGACAATTGATATTTACATATATAACCAAAATCACCCTAAAACTTCTCCACGGCCCCCTTTAAGAAGGTCGTCTTTAAAAGCCTATTCAATATCTTGCTACTTACACTGCTCTAACCTTTGCTTATATTCTAAGGGATTTAGGTATGTTGACCCATAGTTATCTTCATTAGGTCAGAACAACGGGTGGGGATTGATACCGACTTCCTTTGTTAACATTGCCAGTGAACTGGGGCAACATGCCAGGGGAGCAAACAAGCATAGGCCGAAATGGGAGGCCGAAAATGAGCTGTCATCGCAGCCCATGGATGCCAATTTTAGAAGATGCCTGTCAATAGTTGATACTGTCAAAGAACTATTTAAAAAAAACTTACTACTTATTAAAAAAAAATACTACCTTCAAGTAATTCATACAACTGATTTGCTATGAAAATTTAAAGTGTTTTATAATGTATGGAAGAGGATTTATGGACCTGAATGTGTTCACTGGCAACTATATTGCTATTCGAACAATTCGAATTCGACTTAGGGTCCTTCAAGAAAAGAGCGTACCAATTCTTAAAAGTCCGGCAACGCACTCGCGAGCCCTCTGTCATTGAGTATGTCCATGGCGGTATCATTTAACATCAGGTCAGCCTCCTGCCTGTTTGCCGCCTGTTCTATAAAAAAATTTTTTTTTAACAAGTATTAAGACTAATAAACGCACAACACAAGATTCGTCGCGCCGTCGACCTGCTTTGGAATAGAGCTGTAGCCATCAATCTGATGTTGCGAAATGCTGCGACCGCACAGCGCACACTTCGGAAAAAAAACCCCTCATTTGATAAAGTAAATCAATTAGCTTATAATTTACTTGCACTGCCCTGGTAATTCGCCTGGATTAATTTTAATAAATGTCTACTATCCTAACTATACTTACTTATATATACTAACTATAATATACTAACTTACAGTCTTGGGGTGGTGATGAGCAACCCAAGTGTTCTCCAAGAACTTCGGTTTCTTTGTACCAAGGGGATATGTGTGACGGCCCAGATTATTTGCAATCCCACGGCCAGAATCAGTCTGTTGCACAGATCCCGTTAACAAAGTGGCGCAACTTAATGATACCGACACTATTGACATCTTTAAATGTTTTCAGAGAGAATTTAAAGTAACGATATTGTGTATACTTATGTGTATATTGTATATAATTGTGTTATTAGTGTATTACGTATATATTACGTATTTAATATTATTTTTGTTAATACATACACATATTGCTAAAGCGTGGGATAAAAGTTATACTAGAAATAACACAATGGACTGGTCCTACTGGAAAGAGATGTAAAGACCGAAAAAAGAAAAGATGGATATATAGCGGGGTAAAATTGGATGAATGTTGCTCAATAGTGCGTATCCTTGTCAGATCGAGTAGTGTTTGCATATATAGTCATGAGTTTTATTTTTAGCTTTTTATTAATAATATACTAACACTAGTAAGTTTATACTGATATGAATAATGATGGTTTATTTTATCGGAACATATAAATAAATGATAACAATTACTATTGTTTTAACATTACGGCACCAAATGTATTTAATACTCCAAAATATGTGCATCAATTATGGTGAACACTTTATCGAAAACGATCAACACTTTATATAAGTTTTATAAATAAAATTGAAATAGTGTTTTTTTTTAATCTTTAGCAATAAACTGAATATCCTAAAGGCATGCGTGACGAGTGTAAAAATACAGTAATTCCTCATATAAATCGAGAAATAAACTCGCTCGGAGCAGGCACAAATATTGTAATTGCTGGTAGCAATAAATTAAGCTTTTCACACATAAAACTTGTTGAAATTATTCCTACTTGCTACCGCTTTACGCGACCGCACAATGCCGGGCAATCAGCAAGCGAGGCCTATATTTTATGATGACATAGAAGATTATTATTTCATTCTGAATATTGCATTTCTATCTTGTGCTTATATAAGTATATTTTAAGTTTTGTTACAATATAAACATCAGTGGCGCTATAACCTTTTTAGGTCTGGGACTCATATTTCTTTATTGTTTCTGATCAGTTAATCTGATAGGCAAGTAGGTGATCAGCCTCCAGTACCTGACACACGTCGTTGACCGTTTGCCGGTTTCCTCGTGATATTTTTCTCGACCGATCGAGCGTATGTTAAAAGCTCTCATAAAAGTCCATTGGAGCACAGCCGGGGCAAGAACCTACGAACTCGGGGATGATGAGTCACACGCTGAATCCACTAGGTTATCACACACTGCTGTTTTGTTAAAATACCAATTCATTTAACGTTTTATTCAAAAATTACTACAAAGTTGTTATAGCCTACGATATATGTATTTGTAGAAACAAAACAGAAGTTTATTATGTGTATTTTTTTAATGAAGTATCTGTTTTAAAATAATTTTCAATCCGTACCTTTAAGGTTGAGAACCAAAGGATGTTCTTGTAATTTTGTAATCACTGATATCGTCAAATATGACAAATAATTTATAAAAGTTACCGTTGATAAATAAATTAATAGACCAAGGATTTGAATACGGGGTTTTATAATCAGCAGAGAATGAGCCAAGAACAAATTATAAATCTGGAAAATGTAGTAAGTTTAAATTCGCGCCCACACGTTTCTGATTACGTTAATATCAATGTAATAAGCACTAGAGGAATAATAATAAAGATAATAAAAATGTATTAAGTTATAAATTCCTGGCACACAGTGGTGGGTTAAGTCGTAAATCTAAGGCACCCACGCTGCGCACTTCAGAAGCCAGATAAACAGTGAAGATATTTCATTACTGGATTTACTATATACTGCAGCCATTTTTTTGATAGTAATGCCAATCATTTTTTCAGATGCTGCCGGAAATATTGCCTTGAATAATTATTTCTGCCATCCATAAACTCTTTTTGAAACAGGGTGACAACGACAAGCCGGGAATCGAACCTACGATCTCAGGAATGAGGGACGCACTGTGAAGCCACTAGGCCAATACTGCTTACGTCTGTTTTGTTAAAATACCAATTAATTACAAAAACATTACAACCTTGTCATAGCCTCAGATACACTTTGAATTAAGTGATAACCAATGTTCACCTACGTCACTGGGGCTAATGGGAGTTTTTGGCCTTTCAGGGAATTTCGTTTCGGATTGGAAATACCTCTACTGGCAGCTGGTTTCAAAAATACGTGGATAGCGGAAGAAAGTTGCTTTAAAAGCGCTTTGTTTTGCAGCATCTTGCGTCGAGATGGAGAGACAGAAGAGGACTGAAGTTTTGCATTATGCTTCGACGTCTGATGATGGCAAGCAGCCGCAATGGTTAATATTTACTTGTTCGTATTAAGAAAAAATGCGATAATGTGTGTCAGGAACAGTTGTTTTTTTTATAGAACAGAGGGCAAACGGGCAGGAGGCTCACCTGATGTTAAGTGATACCGCCGCCCATGGACACTCTCAATGCCAGGGGGCTTGCGTAAGAATTGGTACGCTCTTTTCTTGTAGGACCCTAAGTCGAATTGGTTTGGAAAACCTTCAGTGGGCAGCTGGTTCCACAAAGTGGTGGTCCGCGGCAAAAACTGCCTTTATTAGAAAGGGAAATCACGAAACAGAAATCGGAAGCCCAGAGCGAGGGTTGTCAATTGTTTTTAAAAAATATTAATAAAAAACACACACACGAACGCAATGCGTATCTTTTCACTCTCACCACAGCTGAGTCTTTGTCCTTTAAATCAATAAAAATGAAAGTTAAAAAATAATTACATCACCATTGTTAGAACAGAACACCTGTTGTATGAGCCTTGATTTTTTGTATCCACGAATTTACATAAACTCTTTGTGAACCATAACGAGGGTTTTTATTTAAACCACAAACTATAGACCCGTATGACAATGGTATAATAAGGTATTATTAAACTGAAAAAACATTTTTTTTTCACCTAGTTAACGATTTTTTGGCAAGCTTTTTAAAATATACAATGTATCAATATGAACAATATATGCCCATACAAAAAACAATATACCCACTTGTTTAAAAAAATTGAATAAACTTAAGTGAGATACGTTGCCATAAATGTAATAATTGGAGCAAGCAAAGCCTTCTAAATTGGAACCAGCTGTAACTGGCTAACCTAACCTAACCAAATTTAAAAAAAAATTAATTCATGTAGGTAACACAATGTACATTTATGAAAGTCAAAAAAAATATACATTGAACGCTTCTAATTTTACATTTACAGCCAGTTCTCAAATCACGGGCGTAGAACGGAAGAGAAGAACTGGCAATAAACTCTCCGCAACTCTTTTTAATCGCCAAGTTTTTTCTTTTACACAACGTTTGTAAGGAGCTGCAATTAATTCGCGTCTGTTGTCCTATTCATATAAATTAAACTACTTAAATTGCATTCTATCAAAGTACTTTTTGTCTCTTTCTGTCAACTCTGTTGATGCTATGATGAAAAGAGACGGAAGAGTTACAGTTAAAATCGTGTAATTGATTGATTTATGAATGAGTAGGATTTCACTGTGATTTTATTTTTTATTTACACCGACCATTAGTCCTTAGGCTCATTAAAATTATTAGGCTCTTGTATGATGCAGTTTAATGTTTTCTCGCTAAACATAAAGACGTTAACGACTCAAACTAAGAATACTGATGGCTCCTATCAAATTCCTCAATCACGCTTTATTGAGGCAATGAAATGGATTTATAACGTCCAAGCAATTTTATGTCAAAGAGCAGTTCATCGCCACCTGACAATGTAGGGAAGACAATGTAATTTTATGCTTAAATGAATCTCAGGTGAAGTGGAACCAGAAATTGTGTAACGCCTTTGTTTGACTGAATCGCAGTTATTCTATACGCTGATTATAACTAACTAATTATTACACACTAAACCGTTGTGGTTCACTCCCCTTAGATACCATTATATATATAAAATTCTCGTGTCACAATGTTCGATCCCATACTCCTCAAAAACGGCTCGACCGATTCTTATGAAATTTTTAAGTATATTCAGTAAATCTGAGAATCAGCTATTATATTTCAAACCCCTGAGTGATAATGGGTGTCCACACCAAAAAGAAATATTTTTAGACATTTTTTTGTTTATGATACAGCATAGTACATTACCCTTAATTTTCATCTACAATCAAATAGCAATTATGGCTTATATATATCATTTTCTACAATACTTGTGAAAAGCTTAGACTATCTTCATCAACATTTCATTTAGTGTTATATCCGTACAAGGCGTGAATAGGTTGATAACTAGACTTGTATGAATTATTTTTTTATTGAATATTGGCATCTGGATCACTTGCTTTAATGGTGAATAAATGACTAAGTCGACAGGTCCGCTTTTAACGCACACACCCAACTTGTGAATCTTTGAACAACTCTCTACTAATGAGTAATAATATGACATCTGAAGATATCAAAAATGTATTTGATGAATAATTGAATAACTTAATATGTAAAGTTAAGCCTACCATTTATTTAATGAAACTAACAAAATAACTCAAGATATTTCATTAATGACGCTACCCATATTTGCGTGTTCAGTAGTACAAATCGAGTTGTCAACTTATTACCGCATCAATAGAGCGATATATTATCTGACAAGTAAACCTATCCATTATTGTTCTTATTGACCGTTATGTGTGTAATGAGACAAAGCGATACGTTAGAAAGTGAAAGGTGTAGATTTGTTAATTGTTCTATGAAAAGTTTATACCTTTCCCGTCTCTGTTCTTTTCCGCACTTGCTCCGCTGTCCTTGACCTTGTCGTGTGCGATTTGTTTTGATTTGGCGGGAATAATTACAATTCATCTGCATTTTTTTCATTGTTAAACGATAATGGCGGGAAGAAGATACCGTTTTTTAGAAGAATTACGTCAAAAATCAATTAAATATTCTGGTGAACATTTTGAATCGAAGATGACTGAGAATTGTAACGAGAATTCTATAGATTCCCTGTATCATGAAGGAAATACAACAGGAGGTAAGTACCAACCTATCTACCTTGCATGTATTAGTAACTAATATTATCTTTCAGTAGCTTTTAGTTATATTATAATGCTCGACACGACTGACTAGTTAGGTAGGTAGAGGTACCTATTTGGCGTGATCTGATGGTTAACTGAGAACCAAGCCAGACTGGAACCTATATTACTAAGACTAGTTACTCGCACTCGCATTAAACACGGTATTTGTGTGTGTGTGTGTGTGTGTGTGTGTGTATGTGTGCTTGTGTGCGCGTGTGTGAGTGTGCGTGTGTGCATGTATGATAAAACTGTAATTTTACTTCTAAACTCCGTTGTTAGACAGTTGTAATTAGGTGTTAAGAAATAGATTATTTAGATATTCATTTCCTTTACAGAAACATCTTTTAGTTCTGAAAAAGAAAATGTAGAAGATCCAGGGATGAAACAAACTATGAATGTGAATCTAGAGGAAGAATTATATCTTTCCGATGATAGCGTTGCAGATCCGGACTATCAACTACTCGAAAATGTCCATGTGCCCAATGCAGACTCCGATAGTGACATATTCGAATCTAGAGCAGAATCAGGTTTTCAAATTATAACCTCGGCCGAAATTCATGTAACTTCATCACCCCAAGACCAAGATGATGACAGTTTTTCTATTCTCAGAAGTGATTTTGACACTGATATGATTCATACAAGTAACCCAGTAGATAACAGTTCTTCTAACAATAATTTATGTAGTCTTGTGAATAATATTATAGTAGACCGAGAAAACGAGATTACTTGCGCAGTGCTCTCTGAAGTCTCAAATGAACGTACTAATACTAATAAAAGGAAAGGAAGATCAAGGAAGGAAAGAGAAGAATGCAAGAAACTAAGGAATTCTGGTCAAAGTTACGTTACTGAAAAAGGTAAAGAAATTCCTGAGAGACAGTTAAAATCACTTAGTAAATGTAGAATGAAATGTATCGACCGCTTTCCTGAAACAGAAAGGAAACAATGTTTTGATGCATATTGGGCTCTAGGAAGCAGAGATCGAAGAGCAATGTACATGGCCAGTCTGATCACTATATTACCAAAAAAAACACAAAAAACTGACAGCAGAACAATTAAGAGAGATTGCTACTGCATTTATAAATTAATAACAAATAATGTTGAAAAACTAATTTGTAAAGAATGTTTTTGCAAAACTTTCGGGGAAACCAAAGGTTTTGTTAACATTGTGATGGACCAGAAAAAAAACTCTGCAAGTGGCATCATTCCAGCTGATACAAGAGGACGTCAACCACCTAAAAATAAAAAAACTGTAGACGATATAAATTCAGCCAAGGACCATATACTATCTTTTCCGAGCTACGAAAGTCATTACTGTAGAAAAAGAACAAACAAAAAATATCTATCTTCGGACCTTTCCATAGCAGCTATGTATCGTATGTACAAAGAAATTTGTCCAAATCCAGTTTCACTGAAATTGTACTCACAATGTTTCCATGATTTAAAGCTGTCGTTTAAAATGCCATCTAAAGATACTTGCCATACGTGTGATCTCTTTAACACAAAAATAGAGTTAGCTGTTGGCGAAGACAGATTCAATTACGAAGTTGAACTTCTTGAGCATCAATCACAAGCTGAAAAAGCTTATTCAGAAAAAAGAATGGATAAAAATGAAGCCAAGAGCAATCCGTCTTTTGGAGCGTATACATTTGACCTGCAGCAATGCCTGCCTACGCCTTACCTGAAAACTTCTGTTGCTTTTTACAAACGGCAGCTATGGTCTTTTAATTTGACAGTACACGATTTGGCTAATGATAAAGCTACATGTTATATGTGGGACGAAACTATCAGTGCTCGAGGAGCTAATCAAATCGCGTCATGTTTGTGGCATTTTCTTATGAATTTGCCTCCAACAATCAAAGAAGTAACGTTTTATTCAGACACATGTGGAGGCCAAAACAAAAACAATGCTGTTGCAATGATGTTTATGGTTTTACGGCACATGCATCCAACGCTAGAGACAATCAACCATAAGTTTCTCGTTAGTGGACACAGCCACATGGAGTGTGATTCGGATCATTCTCTCATTGAGCGCACAAAAAAGAAAACGCAGATAAAAATAAACCACCTCAATGATTGGATTCAACTGGTAAGATCTTGCAAGATTAATAATCCATTTAACACTGTACCAATGAAGCTTGATGATTTTCTAAATTTTTCGGACTTAAGTTCGAAAAAAGGACCATTTACAATTAAAAAAAAGGATACCTCTGGTGATAAATTCTTATGGCAGCCTGTAAAATGGCTGCAATATAAAGATCCCATAGGAGAAATTCGTTTCAAGACAGATTTGGACAGTGAAAGCTCTTTTAAAGTAATAAATTACAGAAAAAGGGGCAAACAAAATTTTGACAACATACAGCTGGAAGTTGTATCCAAAGACACTTTACCGATAAGTCAAGAAAAAAAGAAGGATTTGATGAATCTATTACCATTAGTAGATCCCGCATTTCATGAATTTTATAAAAATATTAAGACCGATAATAGCACTCCCGACAGAGATCCAGATTTAGATACGGAAGACCCCGATGTACAAGAAAATGGAGAAGACTGTGAATAATTACTATTTCCGCTTTGATTTTAATAATTTGGTAATTTAAAAAAGTTTAATTTGATTGGTTTTTTTTAATAAATAAATAGTATTTCCTTTATATTTTTTTATACTTACCTATATACTTACCTACATACTACAAAACATATATTTTTTAATTACCTAGGTACCTACTATTTCTTATATTCATTTTTAATTACATGTGATAACATACATACTTATTAATGTTTATATATTCATTTTTATGCTTATTTTTACGTTCGATTTGTACATAGAAAACTAAATTTTGAATTCGGGTCTAAATTCATTAGGTGAATACATTGACAAGTCGTCGGTGAACGACTTGATATGTCTGTTTTTGTAATGATAATAATCAAAATAATTCAATTCTATGTAATAATCTGAAAAGTAGATTCTTATAAATTATAATGCAATCAAAAAAAACAAAAATACAAAAAAAATGGATTTACAAATAAAAAAGTAAACTTCAACAGGCTGCCCTGAAAAGTATGCATTTTCGACTTGTCAACCTATTCACGCCATGTACGGATATAATGTTTAGACAATATGTTACTGTGTCCGATACATCGCACTTACATTTAAATATTCACTATACTACAAACATTTGTTAACACACTGAATGCTTAATAAACAATGGATGCAAAGGAGTAGCCGGAAACCAAGAGTAAAAAATAAAAATATTTAAAAAAAGACTATTTCTAACTAACTATTTCTAGTATAAGAACTGAAGTGAACTTTTTGTCATATCACTCAACGAACAATTAGAAACGTGTATCAAAGCAGTTTATTAATCATTTACATACATCTTAATATATATAAATCTCCTGTCACGATGTTTGTCCGCGCTGGACTCCTAAACTGCTTTACCGATTTTAAATTAAATTGGCACACCGTGATCAGTCTGGTCCACCTTAAGAGATAGGATAGCTTATATCTTTAATTAAAGTCGCAATTTTATTTTATTGCAAATATTTGTTTATTATTTGATACAATTCTAACAGATGGCGCTGTGTTAAAAGTACTAACGTTTCACATAAGATCTCCCTTGAGTAGTTTACTACTTACTACTTAGGTAATGTTACAACAACCTTAGCCACAGCAACGCTTTGCCGAGTCTGCTAGTTGTCATATAATTTTTGAAAGGTTTCAGGTTAGTTGTTGAGTTGAAATAGCAGTTGATGTCGCCAACGTTACAACTTACAGCTGAGACCTAGAGAGCACTGAATGTTTTTTTATTAAGTAACAACTTTATCAGATACAAATTTTACATTATCATACTTTCTCAAGAACCATGTGCCTATCAAATTTTTATTATAATTAATAACGGTGTTTTATCGATGTCAATGTATTTCAAAGCATCAATCGGATTAAAAGCTTATTCATGTAACTGTATGATATAGAAATCTTTTGATCTACATAAAGGTCATAAATAACATAAAGGCCGGCAACGCACTCGCGAGCCTGGTGTTAAAAGGATCCATGTACAAGTTGACATCTGGATTTCTCTCTATCTATATCTCTTATCATTAATTAATATATGTGAACGAAAATATATCACATATAAGACAGGGTTTATTTTTAATATAAGAACTCCTAAAGACAGTCTTAAAGATTTCAAAAATCGAACTCGCATAAAAAACAAAGTATTTACGAGATATAAATTCTTAAGCCATGAACTCATATTTTATGTGAACCGAGCCCAATTACACATGAATGGTTCGTCATGATCAGAGATTTTTGGGGCCCAATAAAAACGTATGAAGATTTATGCCTCCGCTAGTCAGGCCATATTCTAATTAATCTTATTAGCGTTGCAACTCGATAATAAATTTAATACTAATTAATGGGAGTATGGAGTCTCGGAATTTTATTGACATCGGAATAAAATGGAACCCAAAATCAATTTCTACGGTAATTTTATCAAGAATTGTATTTGTATTAGTAGTGTTATCCGTCGCTTATAAACCACTGAACTAATTTCACAAATTAGTTCACAATTTTTTTAATAAATATTACATTGGCTAATTCGTTGTACTAATGCATTATAGTACAATTATATTATATCTTATAGCATTCGAGTGATCTCTGCCAGGCAGCCCCTATGAGAAAATAGATAAAGTAAGCACAAGAAGTGCAAAACTATATAATAAAAAACTTATGGAACAAAGCAATGTATTGCAATATGTGAAAAAGACCGCTAGAGAGTCGCAAAATACAAATGAATAGGCGCAGAAGTGTGCTTGTGAGTCGTAGTTCTTCTCCGGGAATCGAAGACCAATTCTTCTTGTGTTACCATACATATACATACACTAAGTGTAAATATGTGAGTACTATGCATATAATGTTATCTGCTGTTTTTTTAACGCGCCCATTTTGTATTAGTATAGTAGTTATTTTGTTCTTGGTACATGGCCTTCACATATAATTATCGAATCCTAAATACTGTGAAAACTATTTTAAAAGTATGGAGTGTCTTACTCATTCTTATCCATATGAAACTTGATATACCATATGAAACATTCTTTTTGGAAGGGATAAATAAATAATTTTATTTTTTTATTTAGTGAAATAAGATCATCCTGTCTTTAGATAAACAGTTGTAAAAAACATACTTATAAGCACTAAACAGCTTAAATGAAATAGTAATAATGTAACTGTAATATAAGCTTCATTGACATTATGATGATTAGGCCCATAAAATGTGTTTTCAAGTGGTCGCAAAGATTAATTAATGCACGCAAATGAGTCGCAATATCAATGAAAACCTAGAGTCCATGTTGGGATAATCAGGGTTTTAATCGAAAACCACGTTTGTCAATCAATAAAAGTTTATGTTGGATATAGAGGATACGACACTTAAAATTGCTTTTCGTTAGCTTTTATATTTTTTTTTATTCTCTTGGTGTATGTTATATTTGCCTAAATGTTGTTAAATTGTATTTATTTCTTTTTGTATTATTCTAAATAAATACGACAATTTTGGACAGGTTCGCGTACCTGTTATAAATGTCAAATAAAATAAGTACATGGACAACCGCAACACAAGGAGATTTGAATGTGCGTTGGGGTCTTTTGAAGTAGTGCCACACATTTTTTTCGTTTTTTTATAGAAAAGAGGGCAGGAGGCACACCTGATTTAACCGCTGGCCATGGGCACCCTCAGAGGGCTCACGGGCTTAGGACCTTTTAAGAATTAGTATGCTCATTTCTTGAAGAAACTTTGATTGGTCTTCTATCCTTGAGAGGAGTCTGATCACATGGTCACATAAAAAAGTTCTTCTTCGAATAGTGCCATCTCCTTTCATCACAGCTTTCATTTTGGATGCCGTGCTTTTGAACAAAGACTCGGTGTTTTAACCAAACCATTGTCTAAGATTAAAAAAAGACTTGCGTCTGCAACCAAGCTTTGCCAAAAAAGATGAACAGATCAATGATACTTGACTCGAATAAAGTATGTTATTTGCGATATCAACACAAATATCGTCGTACAATAATACTGTACCCGTGATAAAATTGACCAAGTCGATAATTTATTGGTCATACCAAGTACAAACTTAAAAATAAACATGAATAGCTGCCTTATTGGGGCTTGATTTAATACGGCTAATAAAACAGTTACCGTATATAAATTACTGAACAAATAAATAACAATGATTATCAAGCTTATCTCCATTTCGGTGTATCGAATGGGACGCTAATCACAACTTTCTTGTGTGGAACAATGGAATAATGAGACAAAATATACTGAAGATGTTATGTTAAGCCTTAGTAGTGCGATCGGGTGTGTACCCAACGGGTTATTTTATGTATGTGCGCATACAAATACACAGTATTTACAATATTCTTTACCTTTTCAAGTTAATAAAATTATATAGTTATTTTTCCTACAATATATCGTTGAGCGAGTTTCGATGACTTTTAGTTTATATCTTAAACCACAATGTATATAAACGATAAATTGCGATATTTTTATTATTGCATACTAAAAAGATTTATGTAATAAAGCCATGAAAAGGCATCTAATCACTGTTCGGTCATTAAGTTGAAGTAATAACTCAACATAGTAGCGAGCCTAAAGTGCAATAACTTACAGTTTCTTTGTAACTCAGAGAGATTGATGAACACTCCTTATGTGGGCCTCGCTTTCTCATTATGCAATACTATTAATTAAATCTTAACTAAATACTAAACTTATTCATTGAATTCCTATAGAGGTCATTATCTACCTATTACAACAAAAAATATTACCGACTCCAAAGTGCAGTAAAATAGGCTTTGGGTTACTTCGATATTTCTTTTATATGAAATATCCTTGAAGATTGGAGATTTTTGAACTCAGTATGCAAATTTCATTGCCTTAATATAGTTCGGTTATCAATATATCAATTGCGGTATATCTAAGAGTATGACTAGACAACATTGATTTTTAAAGAAAACACTTTTTACCGGATTGAAGTTATGTATTATAAACTTATAATTATTTAACATAATTTTAAATTTTTCAGACGTTTCGCGTGCTTCACAGCGGGCGTTTTCATGTTGACTGAGGACACAAGGTGTTGAATGTCAAAAAGTATCACCGCTGTAGAAAAAGTTATATCATCCGTATTTATTTCCCCGGAGTTGATATCGTTTAAAAGATTAAGGGTTTTTGCAGAAATGCGAAAAAGCTATATTAATAAAAGACCAAGAGGCTGATTGCAGATGAATAAAAAATTATTAAAAAACTAATTAAATAATAAAAGACAACTTTGTTTTTTTCCCTTTGAAGTAGTCTTTGCCCCTGGGGATCAATAGGCACTAATTAATTATTTAAGTTGGCGCCTGGTAATTAGTACCTGTGACTCCAGAGTTGATGCTGTCCACGCTCAACGAATAAGTATCACAATACAGCGATTGCTGCCAGCTTTTTTATGTAGATTAACTGTATATTTAAATATAATATATGTAAAGTTAAGTAATCATGATAAAACATCTTATCATGATATATGTGGGCATCATATTTTTGTATTTTTTACACTATGCGACTATTTTATTTTTGTATAGTAGTTTCTAATTCACACACATAATTATTAATTCAATGTATAAAGAAATGTTTTAAAAACTATTTTGAAAGAGTAATTAATTTCTTTCCCAACAGCTACTTAAGCTTCCTCTAACAGCTTGCACTCTTCTCGGTGTCTAGCTTTACAAAGCTACATGGGGCTAGCTGGTCTACTTATATCATCATCCCATCTTCTTATTTGTCTTCCTCGTTTCCTTTTGTCATAGCAGCGTAGCCATTTCGTCGATTTTTTATCCATTTATCTTCTTTTGTCATCTCTCATAATGTGTATTGTCCATTTCAATATTTTACTAGAGGTAACAGTATTACTTAACTTAACTAGTATCTTTAATTTCAGACCTAAAACACTCCTCTCCATCCTATTTTGACACTTTCTTACTTTGTTTTCTTATTTATCAGTGACAAAGTTTGACATGCGTATATCAGGCACGGTATCAAAACAGGCATCAAAGATAAGACCTTTGTAAAGAAATTTAAAGTTTCTGTTTTTCATTAATTTAATTTCCCTACACTTACAATAACTTAATTATTTCTAAGACCATAAAATTAATCAATTATTTTTTATTCTATTCGGCTATATGAAAACTTCGCTTTGTCTACCTAGTTTCGAACGTGAGAAAGGCTCACTTCAATTAAGGGCGATAATTTGACGGGCCCTGACAGCTCATATTGTATTGAAATTGATTTGTGTTCAAAGTTGAATTCATTTTGACAGAATCAATAAGCTACTTTCTCGTGTTATTAACCACCTCAGTTCAGATTAGAATAGTATTCAAGTTGCGAGAATTGGAATATTAAATTAGAAATGTTTTAGTCTGTGGGATTCTGAAGGGCCCTTAAAAATCAAAGAAACTTTCAATTACGCAAGAAAGGTAGTTTCTTTGTTCTGTATATAACTATTACTTATTGCAGGAAATATATAAACCAGAAAATAGATGTTAAATATTGTTTTATGCATATTCAATAAGGCTGAGAATCGGCTGCTATCAATCTTTCAAACCCCTAAGTGATTGCGGGTCCACCCAAAAAAAAAATAGATTTTTTTTTAAAAGGTAGGCTAGCCATTAAGAAGAAACGAAGTTCGCGGGGGCAGCTCGTTAACATATAAAGTAATAGTTGCCCCTACATAATATACTAAATACAACTCAGCGTAAACTATGACACAAGTATGTCAAAATCTAGCACGCATTTGACATACGGTTATCTATTCACAATGCCCAAGCATACGAGTAACTAGCGATTCATCATCAGTACGATTATGATAATTGATTAATCACTTTAAGTAAAGATATGCGGACCCTGCAACGCGGCTAAATTGACGCGGTGACTTTTAAGCCGGTCTGTAGCCCTATGATTGACGGGCGCGAGCCTACTGAATCTGTTTCATGATCAATTTTTAAATCTAATAGGCAAGTAGGTGATCAGCCTCCAGTGCCTGACACACGTCGTCGACTTTTTGGGTCTAAGACATGTTGGTTTCCTCAGGATGTTTTCCTTCACCGTTCGAGCAAATGTTAACTGCGCACGTAGAAAGAAAGTCCATTGGTGCACAGCCGGGAATCGAACCTATGAACTCAGATATGAGAGTCGCACGCTGAAACCACTAGGCCAACACTGCTCTAAGCAAGCCTACTAAAACGCGTGTTACTGCTAGTAGACAAACATTGCATTGCTTTTAATTTAACTATACCGCTACTAAAGATTCATGACTACCGCTTTACAATAAAACCATACGTCCAAAACGCCCATCAACGCAGTTACCGACAAAACGAAGCGAGTAATTATAAAGAGAATGAAAACGCAAAGATCTGACATGACAGACAATATCGAAGATAACAAGACAGGTTAAAATTCCTCTAATCGAATGTGGTCTTTATGCTTGTATTTAACACGATTATTATTCTTAGAGGTATCGTGTGACTTGCATTTATTCAACGTGAGGTGTCGAACGTGATTGATTAATGACAGACAGGGTGAAAACAGAACGGCTACCTAATTAAATACTATTAAATGATTCTCTCTATGGGAGATAGTAATTATGTGATTAGAGTAGTCATATGTTAAGGTGATTGACATTGAATTTTCGCTGTGAATATTCGCATGAATATTTGTTTGTGGGCCCAATGAATCAGTATCGCAGCACTTTTGGTTAAAGTTATTCTTTGTATTTTTTGTACATTACTTTAATTTAATAAATATATCACCTCTTTTGTTTCTTTCAAATCTAAGAAAGATGTAACAAATACTACAGATGTGTTATAGTATACCGGTGATATAAACTTTGTTTTTTTTTCTAGCTAGATAATCAGCCAAAAGCCACATACCATTCACATAGCATGATTATTTAACTCTGAATAAAACCTTAAACTCCATGGTATAACCGATATGTCACGGAGCCGGTAACAAAATGAATATTTTTATTTATTTATGAAATAAAACTGGCCTCATAAAAACTAAAGAAATGTCGTCCAAATATGTCAAAACTGCACAATGTGACGTCCAAGTGGTTTACCTTCAAGTGATCCTTGATTTAAAGACGATCTCGATATCTTTCACGAATTGTTTAATGTTTTTGATATTATTTGTGAGTTTATTTACTGATTATCATGGTCTATTACTATACATCGAACAATGTGAAAATGTTGAGAAATATGATTATTGACTACGGAGCCAGTACGGAGATATCGCCTTACGAATACATGAAAACGTATATATCGAAGTGTCCCGAAAATACTGAAGACGCTAAGTTGTCGTGGATAGCAGAGGCATTTTTGGGAATACAAAAACACGGCGAATTTTTAAAGGAAATTGCATCTTACATGTCCGAAGAATTATCGGAAGAGGATCAAGATTATTTCATTATTGTTTTCCACGCTATAACATTTCAAATTACCCCAACTGATATGTCATATTTGTACAAGTGTCTCTTCAATTTAAGCAAACCATTACTAAGTACATTTACTAATTTTCTCAGTAACAATGAAGTTTTAACATATGTGTCGCAAGTAGCCCAAAACACTTATGACACAAATTTTATAACGAACAAAATAATAAGCCCCTTATTCAGTTGGCAACCGTACATCAGTGAAATGGCTCATAACTATGCTGAATATTTGAAAAAAATTGAACGTAGGAAAATTAAACCATTGACAATACCCATACAGCCCAATGTACTACGTAGAAAAAACCACTCTGACTTAGGCCCTCTTCGTGTGCCAAGTCCAGTGCCTGACACTCCACCAAACTCAATACAAAAGAAACGTCATAAGATGTTACCTAAAAGTGTTATCGATAAAAAACTTAAGAACATGCATGAAAAAAACCAAATTAATGCTACACAACTTTTGCATGTTGTCAAAACAAACAATTCAAATTTTGCTAAAGGAAGGTCTGAAAATTATTATAAAAAGCTATCCGATATAAGAAACGAAATGGATAATGAGTACAAGAAAACTAAATTAAATGTTGGTAAAAGAGCATTTTCTTTACCGAACACAGCTCCAACTATAAAAGAAACAACAGCTACGGTTAAAAGGATTAATACAAGAATACAAAAGTCTCAAAGTGAAGAAGTAAAATGGCTAGAAGACTTAATAACGAATTTCAGAGATGTTAACAAAATTGAACAAATGAAAGACTACGATCGTCAAGAAAAAGAAAGAGAGAGACTTCTTAGTATAGAAAAGAAGCATTTAATGGGACAGATTTCCCACGAAGAAGCGTTAATAGCAAAACGAAAATGCAAAGAAGAAAACAGAAAGAAATATGAAGAGTTTTTAAGAGAAAAACAAAATTGGGATGAAGAAATTGAGAATTGGAAAAAAAGGGAAATGGAGAAAAATCGAAAGCAAGTAGAAAAGCTCTCGCTTTTAGAATTGAATTTGATGGAAGCAAAAAATAACGCCACTCTCAAAAAGAAAGAAACAGCTGATCAAGTCAAAAAAGAAAATGAAGCAATACTAGCGCAGGCAATGGAAGCTAAACAAGAAGAACTAGAAAAAAGAATACGTGTAATTAAAGAAATTAAAATGCTAGCTGAAATCGCCAAAAAGGCGAAAGTTCCTAAAATAATAGACCTAACAGAGACGTCTGGTCTAGGATTGCTATGTGAAATGTCTATGGCCGAATTGCAAGAAAGATTAAGCAACATGAAAATATGTTTCTGTGAAGAATTGGAAAATAAAAAGAAAATTATAAAGCAAGAACATTTGGCTGCCAAAAATAAATTAAAAGAAACAAAGGAATCAATTAAAAGTTACATGAATGAGCGTGAAACATTAAGAAAGGAAAAGAAATCTTCAAACAATATACAAGTAAACAGTACAACCTCTAAAGAAATAGGTGAACTGAAGAAAATATTGGACGAAAAACGAAAACTTCGTGTTCAGTTAACTGTGTGAAATTGATATGTTATGGTTTGTAATGTTACATATATTTTATTTATTATTCTTGGATTTCCCTGTACAATTCTCTATTGGTGCACGATCTTTAGCTGTCTTCATCAGCCGGGATATGATACTAACATCCTGCTAGAAACACATCACTTACTGAAGTGTGTGTTTACTGTGTCACTACAGTTGAATGATTTTCGTTTAGTTCGTTTACAAAGTCCCGTTTTTATTAGTCTAATCGAAAAGTTGTACGTTAAGCCCGATATGAGATAACAGTTTAATGGTTATTAGCACCTTCAAGTTTATTGAATTTTACCGACACGATTTTAACTTTAAAAATATAAATAAATTATTACGAATGGTACCAAGAGATAGGTTTTACTGATATTTAAATGTTCATTAACTATTGCCGTTAACCGCAACACTAGAATTTAATATATTAGATATTTCTAATAGTGTTTGTAATTAAATTGCTCTGAAAGGGCGAGACCGGTTTTCGTAAAATTTTGTTTGTCTGCGAATCGGACTACATCTATTTTTAATTTTTAATCCCCCTAATTTTTAGTTTTTAGACAACATTTTTATTTTTTTATGATAAGACAAGACAAGACAAAAATAATTTATTCATATAGGTAACATAATGTACTCTTATGAACGTCAAAAAAAAAGAAAAGAAATATAAAATTTTACATTTACTTCTTATTTAATTCTCAAATCAAGGGCGTAGAACGGAAGAGAAGAACTGGCACTAACTCTCCGCCACTCTTTTTAATCGCCAAGTTTATTTACACAATGTTTGTAAGGAGCTGCAACCATTACAACATTTTCCACATGACATCTTGAAGCATACAAAAACATATACAACGCTTAATTTTCACCCCTCCACGTTCCACTCCTATTTTTTATTACAGCAGATAGTTTTTTCATTGAATTTAAAAAAATCTTTTCTATACACATGACAATAAAAACCATTGTAGGATCGGCTAGTAGAATTTTAAAAAATATTTCAGATTCCGTGAACCAAACAATTGAACAAAGCATTACTTGCCTGAATTATTAATAATACTAGAGATGCGTTAAATAAAACAAAATATAAGATATAATATCTCTATATATATGTGCAATAATGAAAATATTCTAACCATGCCATATGTCTTCATGTCAATACAAAATGAAAGTTATAAACTCCTCAACCGATAAACCATAAATTATTTTCAAATGATATACATAATGGACATCCAGATACCGACAATAACACAAATAACGTGACAATTTCTCGATATCCAAAAACCTAGTCAATATAATTTGGATTAGGGTAATAAATAAGACGAGGTCGCCTGTTCATTTGTATCGGCGTATAATTTAAATTCTTTAACGCCAATGTTCAAGATTACGCGGGCCGATAGAGGCGCGGGCGCCCGTGTCGCCTTGACAACCACCAAATAAATTTATATTTCCGACCGATACCGACTCCTCTCTTTGTAGATAATTCGGTCTGTAGCGTTGAATGACTCTATTAACAGCTTCCCTTTTAGGGATAAATGTACCTGACCTCTGAACGTGTGGAATTAAGATATTTATTTCTGTGAACAATCTTGGTAATGGAAAGTGATTTACACTATATCATGACAGAGTTTTGAGTAAACTTTTGTCGTTTGTTTTATTATTAGTTACTTTTTATACGTAGTAGCTTCTTTTGTTATTGCGATGATTGTTTATGTATAAATTCGTCATTTGTAAGAATTTTATTAATAATAAAAAAGTAGTTGGTCTTGAATATAAGAAGACAGCTAAATTTTCAGTTTTTTTTATAGAACAGGGGGCAAACGGGCAGGAGGCTCACCTGATGTTAAATGATGGACACTCTCAATGCCAGAGGGCTCGCGAGTGCATTGCCGGCCTTTTAAGAAATGGTATGCTCTTTTCTTAGGACCTAATTTAAATCCAGTCTTAAAAAATTCTCAATATTTTCTTAATTACAAATACTTTTTTTTTACACTTTTGGTCAATTAAATTTGAATCCTATAATTAAATAATTAAACAATTTCACTTAGCGTTTCAATTAATACAGTTAATTGAAAACTGATTTTAATAACAATATTTTACAAGAGTAATTAAAAAAAACTCAACCTAATTAATGCCATACAAATGCGAGTTCACAGTTTTATCTGGGTAATTTAAAGATACCACGAAAAAGGGCTATTGGAGATTCACTCGATAAGAGTTAAGCGTCAATAACAACCTAATTGGGCGAAGACACTCTGCCCACAATCGTCGTCAAATAAATAAACAGGGATAATTTGAGCGATAACGTAATGGACATTTTTGGACCTGATTTTGACATTTCAATTGCATACATGCGCGTTCATACATTTAGATTATTGTTAGTGTTAATGGTTGGTATTATTGTGTCATTTTATGTCTATATTATTAAAGGGCGGATGAGTTTGATTGAAGTTGATATTCTAAGGAAGTACTGGTTTGAACATGGCGTAGTGGTTGCAGCTCCTTACAAACATTGTGTAAAAAAAAACTTGGCGATTAAAAAGAGTGCCGGAGAGTTTATTGCCAGTTATTCTCTTCCGTTCTACGCCCTTGATTTGAGAACTGGCAGTAAATGTAAAATTAAATTCATTTAATATTTCTTTTTTTTGACGTTCATAAGTGTACATTGTTACCTACATGAATAAATAAATTTTGATTTGATTTGAATTGAGTAAATATGGGAACTTGAATAACTTTCTACGACTATGAGTCTTCTTCGTATGAGTGTAATCCCAAGGCGATTGCTAGCCTTCCGGCAATTTGAGTGTCCATGGGCGGCGGTATCACTTTACCAAGTGTGCCTCCTATTGTTTGCCTCAAAAAAAAATATTTAGAATAATATAAATTACGTTTAGTAAACACTTTAAAGTGATAGTTGAGGGATCCAAGTTAATTAGGTCTGGAAATGCATCAGTAGGTAGCTGATTCCACAAGACGGACGGACTTTAATCCTTCTTTTAGGACTCTGTGTGCTCTTTTTTGGGAAAGGTCTCCTCTGAATTCTGCCATAAAACCACCTGGTGTTGCTCTAATTTAGCCTATCCACCTTCTAAGTTGTCTTCCTCTTTTTCGTTTGCTGTACCTTGGGCACCTGTTTAGGACTTTATTGCTTCACTTTTTTTATATTTCCTCTTGCCATTTTATATTTTGTCTATTCTTTCTTCCTTAACATACAGCATTCCATTGATCTTTGACACACCTATAGCTTAACATATATCGAAGCATAAAAGGATGGAGCTCAGGTGGTTTGTCCATGTAAAACAGATGAATGAGAAGCTGTTAATAAGTAGGATATACAAAGCAACCCTTGATGATGAGATCGGGTTGGGTAGGCCTTGTTACCTGGACCGAATCCGTACTAGAGGGTACTCCGTACATGAGGTACTAGAGTAATAATTTAAGTGTTGCTCATGAGCACTTGATACTTTATCTACGTACTGTGTGGATATAATAAATTATCGCGAAAAACCTTATGCACTCTTCTATGTAAATGTCATGGTGCAATAAATATTTTAATGCGAGGGAATAAGGAGCATTAAAGATTAAAACCAGTTTGAATGATTCACATCTTACGCGTCTTACACGGGAAAGCGTATTAAGTCGGAAGAGGTTTTGATTTTTGTTGTATTTCTTTCCGAGGCTTAATAATTATGCCACTGCATATTACCTAAGGTAGAAAAACTGTATCATCCGACCAGGAATATATAAGAAATTTTTCATCCTTCTCCAGAAGAAGAACAGCACGGTACTTGTTTGGTATGCTTTGTGGACTCATTTTCCTCACTTAAACTCGTATTCGGTCCGTTGTATCTAAAGTCCAGGTTAACTGAGCCAGCCTAGCTCCTTCCAGAAGCACAGAAGTCTCCTGGGCACTTCACAGGCTTCACGGAGTTATGTCATTGCGCCAAGGATTTTCGCACGTTGTTAAGGCACAGCCTCGCCAGGCCTAGCTGGGTGACTGATTCCTCTGCACTCTGCAAATGGGGCTGTCTGTCATGCTTAATACAGAAAATCATTTGCGGATTAAGTGCTGGCAGAACCATTTTGAACATCATTAACAACTCTAAAAGTATTAGCTATTTAACCAATGTTAATTGTTCCGCGATCCCATGTTTGAGACAGCTCTGTTGATATTAAGATAACGACATTTAAATTGCAAATTACACTTGGGATTGGTGTCCATCTTGGATATAAAAACTCTGGGATATATGCCATATTCATTACCAAAAAGTACATACTTTTAGACATTAAATGGCGTTCTGAATTTTGAAAAAAATGGAAATATTTATAACCGAGTTGTTCTCAGCAAATTCTTGTAACATACCAGATTCAATACGGTTAATCCATATTATGATTACTCAGATTCGAATAATGTATGATTTTTATGTGCGATGATTCCGGTTTGATTTGTTTTTTTATTGAGATACGCGAAAGGGCAAAGATTTGCCATTTATAGATGATGACCCATATAAATTTGTTTCGTCTTTGTTCCACTGGTGAGTTCAAAGGTATGACAGATTTCCGATATGCGATTGTCAACTTTTAGTAGTGGTATAAGCACGGGGTACAATCATGGCATAAGAAGGCTGATGGACCGTCAAATCAATAATTTTGTTTTATATTATGTATCTGTATCTCTCACTGACCACGTGTACTAAGAATGATTGAAATATAAAATTATCGATATAATTATGTTAAATTCTTTAAAAAAGTTAATTAAACTCGCACTGTGGTTTTCTGTGGTGCTGTGTACGTCTTTTTAATGAATAAACTGTATTCACAGCAACCTAAACCTAGCCTTTTTTTTAATGTAATAGGAACAACCGGGCAAGGCCGCACATGAAATCTGCCAAGCTAGAAGCAGAAGGCTTGCAAGTACCATGGGCCTTTTCTTGAAGGACCCTAAGTCGAATTGGTAGGATTGGTGGACAGTATTGCCCCTCTCAGAAGGGCAGCCTGTGCGTACACCATCATGTTATTTACAGCCTAATCTAAATGTTATGAAAGTACAATATACAAAATGTCTGATCACTGACGATATTATGAACAAATAGATTAAAACTATTAAGATTTTTAATAAAACTTTAACGTGAATCGATACATGTTATTACAATTTGTATAGACTGGACATAGGCGTTTGCGGGCATGTCTCGGCGCTTCAAACGGCCTACAAAATTTATTGTTATTGGATCCGAGTACGAACACGCATCCACACTCCGCGGCTATCACGACACTACAACTTTATCTTGAGACGACATTATTCTGAATACAATGTTTGCTTTTATGTGGCTTTTGGGCTGCTGACTGGCAGATTTATGGAACAGCGATAATCACTGTAAACTTAGCGCTAGAAGTCTATAAAAATAATGTCATTTATGAATCATGAAAATAACCTATGACTCGAACCTAATTACGCTTTGAAATTGCTACCAAAACTTATTACATTGTTATTAATGACATTGCTATACTAAGAAGTCATATCAAACGTTTTTGGGTATTGCTTAGTTTTATATTATAAAGCGATCATTTTAAATATATTTCCCATTTTCCGTTGATAATTTATATAAAGACAATATACCTAATTAGTGTTCCAATGAAGAATCTAATCCCTACTAACTTTATAAGAAATTATATCTCAAGACATTTGGGTTAGCAACATTAATAAATCAGAATAAGGCCTTTGCGCTTGCGCAGATTGCAGGGCACTTTTCACCACCGGCAATTTGTTAATGATACCATTCATCTATATTATAAATATTTCACACCCATTCTTGTATGGAATTCAATTACGAGCAATGATTTATTTTTTTATATATTGTTCACAAAGTCGTTTTAACATTCTATAGAAATGGTACCGTTGTATCTCTTCTCATTCTAGACAAAAATTTAAACTTACAGTCTTGGCCTTGGCACTTCATAATTTTCATCATAAATATCTATTTTTATTGCCGTGTTTAGCTCTAGCCGATTTTTGAGGGTAGATATATCAACAAATTGACGACTATTTGATAGTCTGTAGTAATTTTATAGATTTTAATAATATTGGCGTATAACATAAACCATATAACTCTTTTGAACTAATTTGACTTTAATATATTAAATTATAAACTAGGCCGAGACGCAAGGAACAAAAAGCTGGTCACCGACGTATCGTCTACTAAAATAATATCAAAAAAAAGTTGTTAACTGTACGTATAATTTTCACATAGCACAATTAATAATTAAACTGCACTAAGAATATTTTCTATATCAGCATAGGACAGGTTGAGATGTTTTAATTTTGCGGGAATATATGGAATGTGTTTTGTAATGTTAGTGAAAACTATGTTTTTAAGGAAGTAATAAGAGATTCTCAGACAAACCCAATATGCACACCAACTTTCATGAGAATCGGTCAAGCCGTTTCGGAGGAACTACAAACACCGCGCCACGAAAAATTTAAACATTATATTACTTTTTTGTTTTATAGAAAAGATAGCTTGTAACATATACAGTAGATATAGCATTATATGGCGAACTTTAGAACATAAAGCTTTATAATCCAAATTTGTATGAAAAGCACATAAAACGCTTCTTACTCCATATTAGACTTTCACCGAAATGATTGTCGATATCCGGGATCAAATCGGGATGCAAGGAAAAAACATAATAGCTGCATTGTTACAAACTGTGAATTTATGATGTGTATAGGATGTGAAAGGCTGTAATTGACAATCAATTTATATCTTCCTTTTTGCGTGGCAGATGTTCACTTGTTTTTGAAGCCGCCATAATTTACGAGATAAAGAGACGATTGCTTGTGTGAAGACTTGTAAGGCATACTACTCAAATACCCCATATAGTTTTCGCGTCTTTGACATTAGCTTTATTGGCAAATATTAGTACATTTTAGACATAGACAAAGACATATTTATTACAAACAAAAACACACACATATAAACACACAAAATAATAATGATCAAAAAAAAATTAATAAAATATATAATGAGAGGTAAGTATATATATATTTTTCCTTTTTTCATTCGGTTCGTCTCAAGCATATATTGCGTGTGTGCTGTGGCTGTAAATGGCCCTGGCTCAGCATTATGCTGAGGAGCAGAGTGTTCCACAGCGCTGGTCATTTTCTCAGAGACCACATCAACTAGTTTGCACCTCAGTCGCAAAAAAAAATATTAACACTTTAGGAAATGATAATAATATTATTACTTCGTGAAACTTAGCAATATATTGATTTTGAGTGTGCTGATTAAAAAAGAATACACCATGTGGAAACTACTTACTAAAGTACTTCCGAACCAATTAAACTTAGGGTCTAGCGTACTAATTCCGGCAATGCACTTGCAAGAATCGTCGCAGTGTGAGTGTCCATGGGCGGTATCACTTACCAACAGATGAGCCTCCTGCCGTTTGCCCATGTATCAAAAAAGTAAACTGTATTGGCTGGACGCCTTAGTTGTTGAATCTATGGACGAGATTCCAAAGTGAGACTATGACTCCCATATATCAAAATCTGGCACATTTTTTATTCATTTCGAGTCAAACATGGATGTTGTGTATGCAAAGTGATGAAAATCGCACTACAACAATACTTAGCAACGAACCATACTTCTTTAACACATACTTTACATCCATCGAATTAAAATAATTCACTTTTCCAATGAAATAGGTCCTCTCAGTTCTTATTTTCTTAGGCCTCAGGTCTTCTAGATGTGTTCTAGATTATTAATGTAATAGGCCGTTACATAATTGTAATGCTTCATAATTATCTCGCATATGTAGGCTTTCTGAAGCGCGTCAATGGTAATGCGCATGTAAACATTTAGCAGTCATGATTACATAATATAATGCTATTTATTTGTCGAGGTTAAACGTTATATTGAACTTGTTAACTGGCTGGTCATCAGTTCAGTGGATTTTATATTTTAAACATCTCTGTAGAAACACCTTTTAAAGTAAATTCTGCCTCATTATGATTATATATTATAGTAGTATGAGAATGCTGTATGTACACAAGAACAGAGTGTCTTCACCTAATTATAGACTGTAAGTAGTGTTATTGGACACCTTCTTATCATACCTATCCTATTTGGTACCATAATGTTTCACAATGTTAAGAAGTGAAGTGAGTAATATAAATATTTTTGTATGTTTTAGTTTTTTTATTGATATATTTAATTACAAAAACTTTTACCATTTCAGCGACATATGCCCTACAAATAATCAATAAAATAGACGCAGATATCTGCCCCATACATATTGTTTTTGTAACATACGATTTAGACATAAAAGTAATATAATATACTACCCGCCCCGGCTTCATACGGGTGCAATGCTGATACTAAATACACTACAGAAAATCTGTGAACGTTGTATATAAAAATGGGGGTTATCCATAAGAGATAGATATATACCATGACGGACTTTTCTGTAGACCTTTTCAATGTGTACAATACTTAGTACATTATTTTGATAAAACTCGTAGGGTTCAGCCTGCGTTTGCAATGTAAGCGGATAAAATTTAATTATTTACGACATCACATTAGAAACCTCAAAAATAACAGTACTTCTCCACTATTTAATGGATATTATTATACATATAAACTCTTGAAGCACTCTTTCTATTAAAAAAAACCGCATCAAAATCCGTTGCGTCATTCCAAAGATTTAAGCATACAAAAGAGAAAGCGACTTTGTTTTATACTATGTAGTGATAATAAGAAGTCTATTTGGTATGAAGGTGTGCAAATTGCACAAATTGATTAAATACTTATTTAATCAATTACCATTTAAAATTCGGAATATTGGTGTGTTTGACAAATTCGAAAAGCCATTTAAAGATGCATGTTAGGGTGAACAAAGTTAACTAAAATTGAGACGGCTAATGGCGACGTGTATCTCAGTCGTATATACATATTAATATTAAGTTTCTCATGTTACTATTGTTTTTTTTAAAGTTTTCCAAAAGTCCATCAGTGCACAGACGAGAGTCGCACGCTGTAGCCACTAAGCCAATACTACTCTGGTTATTACTATCGCATGAATTATATGAATCATACAATTTCTTTGCGTAGGCTTAAAACTTTGTTTTATCTAGGATTATGGAGTATAGAGGGAGCCATTGACTATCTAAATAATATATATCACTATCCAATATATGTATGATATGTTATTTGTATGATCAAATCTCCCATCTTCATTCACACTAACTATCAGCACAGCGGTTGAAGAAAGCAGAACTTAGTTAAAATATGACTGGATGGTGAGAGCATGGTAGACCTGCTCAAAAGCTTCTAAAACTAATTTTCAATGTATTCGGGTGTCAAGCACTTATAACTAAAGTGAATGAAGAATATTATTATAGTAAAGGAAGTGAGAGAGAACATCAGAAAATCCAAATGAAAGCCATATAAAAATCAATTAATATTTATTAAAATATTTAATAGGTACCCATTTAACTATCACTATATATTTACATTACGATAAAATTTTCTATTCAATAAATAATTTACATGTGTAATTAACTATTAAAATCGCTGACTTTAACGGCTTTTATGAACTGGCAGTTAAAAGTCAGCGAACTATGCTATTCGTTGATCGAGAAGTATATAAACAAAAATTGACGCATGTCGCTCTATGTGATTAGTTAGCTTCAGTCCCACCAAATACAGGCGAATCGTCATCTTTTGTTTTACACTCTCTAAGGAGGTTTTTATACCTATCTAGGAACCATTAAAGCAAAAATATACAGTGTCCAACAATAATTTTAATAATCTTAAGGTGACGTGAATTTTTGTGTAATCTTTAAACAATTTCTAAATTACAAAATTTTTAACCCACTTCAGACGCCTTAGACTACATATATTTCAGTCGATTTCAACTAAAAGGAAAACAAAGGTCACAATTTTAATCGATTTTTAACAAAATTTTCTATCAAACATTGTCTAGGAACTCACGAAGGGTATAACGCATTAGAAATCATAATAAAGATCTTATATTAAGAACCTTCTTTAAAAGTGTTTAAAATTCATAAAATACTTTTCGATTAAAAAATAATTTTGTATATTAAATAATTTGTGCAAACTAAATTTGATCTTGTACATTAATTAGCTCAGTATCTACATATTTACATAAATTTACAATTAATTAATAATTACAAATCAACGATCATGCTTCGTTAATTGTAGGGGCACATCGTTAGACCTCTGTCGACAGGGACTAGTTGATCTTGACCTGGCCTTTTTTTGCTTTACGCCTTCATCTTCACTCTCATCATGCACATTTATCTCCTCATCTGAATCAGACTCGTATCTGGTCATTTGCATCGACTGCGCCGCGAGCAAGGCGGCCGCTGTGTTTGGTACAAAGGCTTTGAACGCGCTGCTCTCCAATCCAGGGTGTGGTTTGAAATCGAACGTCTGCTGTGATAGAGCTTTGAGCGCGTTCGTCTCGAACTGCGCGTGGGATAGAGCCTTCATGGCGTTGGCGTCGTGAGTGAGGGCCTTGAACGCGCTATTCTCTCCGCCCATTTGTGGTGTGTGGTAGGCAATACGCGTCGGGGACAAAGAGCGCGATCGGGAGCGGGAGGGTGAGTGTGGGAGGCGGTGTGTAGGTGAGCCACCACCGCGCTTGAGGAGATTCATGCGCTGGTGGCGCCTCCACTTGGCTCGTCTGTTGGAAAACCAAACCTGTCAGTAACGGTAAATAAACCAGATTAGTATTCGGTACTCACTCTTTGATAGATATTAATAGTAGATAAGGCTTGATTTTAATACGTCATAAGGCTTTACTCGGCTTATCTATTTTACCAAAAACATGGAAACATTTTTGTTTTACATAAATAAAAAAAATAAACAAATCAGTGGTGCTACAACCTCTTTAGGTCTTGGCCTCAGATTTCTGAATCTAGTATCAGTGAAATCAAGTAGGTGATCAGCCTCCAGTGCCTGACACAAATCGTCGACTTTTTGGGTCTAAGACATGTCGGTTTCCTCACGATGTTTTCCTTCACCGTACGAGCAAATGTTAAATACGCACATAGAAATAAATTCCATTGGCGCACAGCCGGGGATCGAACCTACGACCTCAGGTATGAGAGTCGCACGCTGAAGCCACTAGGCCAACAATGCTTTACATAAAATACGTGTTATTATAATAAGCTCATATTTAGTATAAAAGTACTTATAAAAATTATACGTTAATCATAACTTGCTCACTTTACTCAAAAAACTTTACAAATTTAATATAAATACTGCTACAACAAAAATATACTAAAAATAATAAGAAATTCTTTGAATAATCACCTGTACACGGGCCTCAGACAGAGATGTTTTAGAAGCGAGCCTCTCTCTCGTCGACACACAAGGATAATGCGACTTCTCAAATTCCTTTTCAAGTTCTTCTAATTGATCTGGACTAAATGTGGTTCTATTTCGTCTAAACTTTGGTTGTTCACCGTCTAAAGAGCCTGAGTCATCGCCGTCGACATCTATAAAAAAATATAGTGTAAAGAACGGATTTCGGATTTAAAATTTAAATATTTAATTGTAATAGTTCCTATCTTTAATATAATAAACTTTATTTAAGATCAAGAATACAGTATTTACAATTTTATTAACGTACAAAGTAATAACATAAATAACTAAATATTTATAAAAAAAGAAAATCAAGCAGGCAGCATTTCCTTGCTGTAATTAATTACATTTGTAATTAGCCAAAAAATAAATATTGTAAAAATCTATTGAATACTGTACAACTATTTTTTTTATACAAACACCTTTGCTAAAGTACATCAAAATAATAATTTTCAATTGACAATATTCAATCTACAGAAGTACCGATTATATTAATTTAAAATTTGATGCACTATTAAAAAAAATATTTCAACACTATAATCACTTACCGATAAGCCCTCTCCCCGTTGATGATAAGAAGCCTTGTTTCATCGCATCTGGATGAGGCACGCCTACGGACGGTGCAGCTACACCTGGTGGGAGCGGCAAGCTACCATGTGGCCACACCCCGCCGCTTCCGCCCCAAGGGAAACTGCCGTAGGGCGGAGGGGCAGCATACAGCCCATAGCCCGCCGCCCTGGCAAACTCTGCGGCAGCTCTTTCAGCAGCCCTGTTCCTCAGTATTCTATTGATTGATGATACGCTAGGCGCTGTCGCGTTCGTACATACACCTGGCAACAAAAATGATAGAATTAGATTCATCTGTTAATAAAATTGTCTATGTCACTGTGATGATGCGTGAAGGTCACATAGTAATGTTGATTTTTTTATTTCTCAGACATTTATTATTATTTTTTTATATAGCAGGAGGCGGGAGGCTCACTGAGTTTGGGTGCCTATAGATTTACATTGCTTTTTAATATTATATTTTTTTTACTAGGGTTGCCTGTAAAATATTGATTGTAAGGCAAGATCTTCCGTTACATGCCTAATAATTTATGTAACGAAGTTTTAATACTAACATATTTAACCATATATATTAGTTGATAGTTACAATTCCTAGATTAAGATTGCTTGGAAAAATAGGAGCAGTTAATTGTGAATTTTTAACAGCGACATGATCCGATCTCTTGTCATTCTGTTAAAACAAAGGATTCATACGTTTATAAAAATGAAATAAAATACATTTATTTTGAAACATAAGATCATTAATGAATCACTTATTACATGTCAATAAATTTGAACCTGTAGGAATCCCTACTCATCGGCAAAGAAGACAGAGGGTGTAGGCCGAGAGAAAAAGCCGGCGTAAAAAACTCTCGGTACTCTTTTAAAAAAGCAAATCATCAAACAATACTTATTTAAACAGGCATTATATAACAAAAAATACAAAAAACTTCAGTGGCGTTACAACTTTTTTAGGTCGGATGTTTGTGTCGGTTTCATGAACATTTGCCAATCTAATAGGAAGGTAGGCGATCAGTCTCCTGTGCCTGACACGCTCTGGACTGTTTGGGTCTTAAACACGCCTATAGCGAATGATAGATAGAAAAGTTCATTGCACAGCTGGGAATCGAACCTCAGGGATGAGAATCGCGCGCTGAAGGCACAAGGACAACATGATATTATTTGCCACAAATCCGTGCAGTTAATAATATGTTATTAAAAAATTATTTCCTGCTTCAAGTCATCAAGTAACTAATGCATAATTGCAGTTTTCTGGTCTATTTCTTGTTGTGATAATTATCAGCAAACGCGTTTTAGTTGAAGCGTCAGTGGTCATTAAAGAACTAGTCTACGGGTTTGTACTTGAACGCAATATTTTTAATACTTTATGCTATTAGTCCGGTCAGAGACTGAACTATTGATGAGGGGAATAAAATATATAGTACTTGTTGGGTTGGACTCTAATAACCTTACCTTGACCTTCAAATACTGACAAAAATTTCGATTTATGAATTACTGAATGAATGAATAACCTATGACTGTTTAAGTTATATTTTGTTATTAATTTTAAAAGTATAATTTTATTAGTTTATAAAAATTATATATGAAAACATAAAAATTATAGACATAAATGGAATACATATTTACAGAAAAGGAAAAAACATTAAAAAATATTCAATACATTTAATTAAGTAATACTTAATATGGCATATCAATATTATTAATACTCCTTAATGAAATATCGTTGTATGTCCAGTCTTCGCGATACAAAACTGAGTTTGTATACTCTAAAAATTACGTTTAATCAAACCTTAGAGAAATCTGCTTAATAGAAAATACCTAATGATTGTGAAGTGCCTATATAAGGACGTATACATACAGTTCGGTTATCATGCAACGTATAAACAGGCAGGCGTGAAGGTTCAAACGCTGTTAAGATGCGTGCTCGCGTGCGTGCCAATACAACCTTGGCAGACATCCAATATAATTTTCAGGAAATACTTCGAGTAATAAGTATTTATTAATAATAGGCTGTCCGTTTGTAATTGTCGTTGAATTCGTTGTAAAGCTACTGAGTACTCGACTTGTAATAGGTATTAGGTTTTTGTCGTAATTGCTGCAATTACCGAGGTTTTTACTGGCTTCGAGGATTTTCTGATTAGATAATGAACGAAACTCGGTTATGTATCGCATACCTACAGATTACAACATAAATTACCAGCAAATCGATATATTTAATGTGACTAAAAAAATCTTAAAAAAATATTTAAAAAACTAAGGCATCTTTTACTTATATGCTTTGTTTGTTCCTTCATATTAAATATATATTTTAATCTACTAATCAATTAATCTTAGTACTTTGCTTTGTTAAAACTGTGCTTTATGTTTCTGTTTCAATGTGTATGCCGTTTTGGCTTTTGTGTGTAATGTAATTGTTTGGATATAGTTTAGTGATTAGCTTTAGGAATACTTACTTAAATAAAATAAAATAATTAATCAGATACTTTGAATTAACTTTAACATAGGTTTTAAATAATGAAAACTTACTTGAAGTTATTAATTGTACATTAAGTAAGAAATACTGTTTTTCAATTGTTATTATCAAAATATTTTCAAATGCACTTTTGCAATGCAATAAAAAGACTAACTATTGAATTCTACGTATTGTTCGTGTTAAGCGTCATATATATTCGAAAGTCTAAGTAATTGTCCGCTTAATTATCAGTAACAAGTACCAATGGTAATCAGTAGACGGAATATATCTATTTTGTGTAAATAGCAGCAAATTGCCTTTACGACATTTTGAGTAATTACGATAAATAGCGCATTTAGGTGTTTTTGTTCGAATGGTAACAATAATTGCAAACCTGTCACTATTATTATATTAATAACTGACTCAAATGTTAGAAACATTGTAATGTACGGAAAGAAGTGTGAAGATATTTCAAAGGTCGCATACGCACTGTTGTTTTAATTTTTTTATGTAATGAGAGGCAAATTGGCAGGAGGCTCAACTGATGTTAAGTAATCGCCGCCCGCCCATGGATACTCAATGCCGAAGTGCTCGCAATTGCATTGCCAGCCTTTTAAGAATTAGTATGCTCTTTTCTTGAAGGACCCGAAGTTGAATTGGTTCGAAAAAGCAATTTATCATTAAAGCTGTATCAAACACGTGTAATAATCATGCCTCATTTATTTCTTGAAACTTTCATCCGCCTTCAAAATTGTATACAAAAACAATTAGAAATATTTTTTCTCCTAGAGACTCTTATTTAAACCTCCTCCAACCGGCGCCATCTACTAATCGTAATAATTTTAGTAAAATATCAAAATTGAATAATTAAGGTATAAACGTTGAGAACTTGATTGATACGTTTTGGGTTTGAATATTTGTGTATTTAGTACAGACAAAAATCATGTAACAGGTATTATTGTAAGTTCATCCAAAAGTTTTTGCTAAGGGCACCATTAATTAATCTATAGATAATATCTCCTAATCGAGTAGATTTATGTGTCTTGTATTTTTCGGACTACTAAAAATTATTAATGTGGTTGAGATCGGAATTCTAAATAGCATAAATTAGGTTCAAAGTTCATTCGCGTTATTAAAGACATAAATATATCACGCCACCATACATATATATATGCTCTTGTTACATTAGATCTACCAAAAAATATCGCAGTCGTGTTCGGAACATGTCCACTGCTACTATTTCCCGTATCTCAGGCTGCATTACGCTAATTTTTAATATTAAGTTTTCGACCATGATTATTATCACATAGTAAAAATGGAGATATACAAATTTCATTGTTACAGCGATGCTGAAGGCAACCGAACCGAACGAAGCGCGGCCCTCTGACTTCTTTTACACAAGAAAATGGCGTCTCACATTTAATGTGGTCACGCTTAGTAATGAAGCCCCATTGTGCTCTCGAGTAAAACACAAAGCCTACCTGTTATAATTTACCCAAAACACAAAGCCTTTTATAGCATAATGGTAATGATCAGTTGCGCGCCTCTGTTTCATTGTTAGCACGTCGAAATAACAAAAAAGTGCTTCACAATTTGTTGAGTTCGTAATCGGTGATGCCTCCATAGAAAAGGCTATGAATCGTCGTCCGGTTAAGAGCCAACGGAAAACGTTTTGATCGGGCTAGGAGAAAAATATTCCTGGAAATTGCTACCAAAGGCTTCGTAGAAGAATATTTCACATCTGTCCAGATAATATACAAATGTCAGACCATGTAGAATAAATGGAAAACCATAGCTGTTGCCCTCACACTTTGAAATTAATTTTTATATATTTTAATCGCTTCGAATACCTATAAATGCTTGTCACATTAAATACTGTATTCTATTTTTCTTGTACCAATGAATTAAAGCGTTGGCAAGCTTGTATAAATAAATAATTAATAGATTTTTGGTATTCCTTGAGTTAGTAGAATAATATTGATACATACACAAAAACTTATACTATACATATATAAATACAAATTTATATATGTATTGATGTCTATTATATAAAAAAATTCTACGGGACACCCATAAAAGGCATTTTAGTGGGGCTTTGCCGGCCTATGAAGTAGGAGTACACTCTATGTTTGAACAGGTTGTCCAACCTCCAACAGGTTGTCTCTCAGGTATGACCCCATCAGGAGTCGATTCCACAATTCGCGAGTTCGCAAAAGAAAGTGCCTTGTGAAACGGATGTGGAAGACTTCCAGTAATCAAGGTAATGTTGATGGTATGTTAAATTGATGTCAACAAGATCAACCTAAACAATTCTTAAGAACATTCACCATAGTACTATATTTCAATCGAAAGACGTAGACTCTCTGCGTAGAGAGAGAACCAAGAAGATCAGTAATACGTTGGAGATTGCAAATTCCTTCAAGAACTGAACAAGCCTTCACTGAATATGGTCAAAAGGAAAAGTGGTATTTGATGTTATGATTATTATAAAACTAGGATGGTTTATCTAGTTTGTGCTTAAAATTTCTGCTTATCAGAAAAAACAAAAACCATTGGAGCGATCTTTTGATAGCTTAAAAATAAAATCCTCCTTAAAACAATTTTACCATTACCCCAAATAGTTTAAAAATAAAAAGGTTAGTTTAGCAACGCGTTATTAATATCTAACAAAAAGCAGTTAAATCGGTTTTGTTCCGTAACGAGGCATAATCGAAAATGTAAGCAATCTTGTCGTTGGAGGCTTTGAATTCTTTACTTTTTGTTTTAAATTCCGCTTTTTATTTTACACTTGCGTACTTTAGTTAAATGAGATTTCCTTGTATGAAAGTTACTACTGTTTACGATCGCCCTATTGGATATATAATTATCGTATATTATTACTATAATAAATAATACATATTATATAAATTCTTGTATATAATAAAGTAAAATCCTTCATCTGAGTACTATTTCTCTAAGAATATATTCTTTGAAAAAACATGCTTTGAAAGGTCACTAAAAAGTATTTACTAACACTATGAATGCTTTAAAGTCTTAAATATTATTCTGGATCACATTATGCATGGAATATGCAGGAAAAAGAGTGGCGGGAAGTTCTTCTCTTCCGTTCTTTGCCCTTGAGTTGAGTACTGGCAGTAAATGTAAAATGTACTTATGCATTTTGAATTTGAATTGCAAGCAATAGCATGCCTAAACATTTATGCTCATTTATAAATACAGTAATCACAGCTGTTCAATGTTCTAAATTCAAAGTCAGCATTAAATAATTGTGTTGATGGCTTATTCTTTGTAATAGCAATAAATATTTACATTTATTATTGGACATAAATAAAATACAAGCCCCTCCAATGTTCTAAATTCAAATTAAGTATAAAATTATTTTGATACCACGCTAAGTATATCTAAGTGTTTGTTTTGAAAAAGATCATTATCCAACAACAGGTTGCAGGTGGGAACCACGATATCTATAATTGTTCTTTTAATGATTTCGGATCAACTCAGATTCTAAATGCTTAGTCATGGCCATGCAATTTGTCTAAAGTCGTTTTATCATGATTAGTCACAATGGTCTACGTCTATTAAAATTTTCGATTCTTTTTTTTATATGGAACAGGCAAACGGGCAAACGAGTAGGCTCATCTAATGTTAAGCGATACCACTGCCGATTGACACTCAATGCTAGAAGGCTCGCGAGTGCGTTGCCAGCCTTTTAAGAAACGGTATTTTCTTTTTTATAGAACATAGGACATACGAGCAAGATACTCATCTAATGTCAAGTAATACCTCCGCATATAGACACTCAATGCCAGAGGGCTCACAAGTGCGTTACCGGCCTTTTATGAATGAATATTATTTTTAATAGAACAGGGGGCATACGGGCAGGAGGCTCACCTGATCTTAAGTAATACCGCTCGCAACCCATGGACACTTTCAATACCAGTTGCCGGCCTTTTTAAAAATTGTATTTTCTAGAAGACCGTAAGTCGAATTGGTTCGGAAATACTTCAGTGGGCAGCTGGTTTTACTAGTATTTTAATGAATCGAAGATAGATTTTCCGCAAAAAGGCTTCAGCATGATCGCAAAACGCAATTAATGAAACTATGATACTAATCCAGTAGCCGTAAAACTCTATTTGGTTCTTGATCTAATATCCGGAGATCATCTTATAGACAATTCACCTAATTGGCTTTCTGTAAAGTTTGCCTACACTATACGAGCAAGAGGTAATTCTGCACATAGCACGCACATCAATAATGTTTATTTAAATTAATTTTAGGTTTTTAATTATTTATTATAATTTTAACAATGTAATTAGCTAAATAAAATAATATACAAAAACAAACAATATTATAAATATCGCCAAAGATGGAATATTACAAAAGGTTCAGAGAATAACAATATAATTATTCAATGCATTTAACTAAGTAATATCTAATTTGGCTGTGATGTGTGTTATGATGTACGTGAAGGTGTATATGTAGGGTAGGCCGACGATACAGGTTTTTTGGGCTATAAAAAAAATCAGTTAACCTCTTTAGGCCTCAGATTTCTGAATCTGTTTCATGATCATTATTAAATCTAATAGGTGTTCAGCCTCCAGTGGCTAACACACGTCGTCGACTTTTTGGGTCTAAGACATCTCGGTTTCCTCACGATGTTTTCCTTCACCGTTCGAGCAAATGTTAAATCCGCACTAAGAGAAAGTCCATTAGTGCACAGCCCAGGATCGAACCTACGACCTCAGGTATAGAGTCGTACGCTAAAGCCACTAGGCCATCACTGCTCTGCTTTTTTTGGCTATGTTTATTCTTAATATCATTCTAATCTATAACATATCTATGATATGTTATATTAATAGAAATACGCAGGTAGATAGAATTTATTGACGAAAATAACGTGTGTCAACAATGTTTATCACTTCCATAAATTTAGAGCATTCCTTCCGGACACTATCTTTTCAATTTTTGCTAAATTTCTTCGGTAATAAAAACCTTGTTAGAAGTACCTGCCTAAAAGCGTGGCATGTCCGAAGATAAGCTCCGGCGCCGACGCCTCAGTGTTTAATCGGGTTAATTTATCGATAATTGACGGAAAACCTTTTTGTTTGTATTGGATAGTAACAGTAATTGTCACGCCTCCGAAGATTTACGTCCGCTTCTAAATTGAGACATTAACAAACGGATCTTGTGCCTAATGGCTCGGAATTAATTTATTTGTTTAAGCCGACTTTCTGATAAATTTGATTAGGGACTGACTTGTCTTGAAGTTCGGGGTTTTCCTGGATATAATTTCATTTTAAACATTTGACCTATCACTGTCCCTTTTACTATTGAGGCTATCTCGCTCTTACAACTTTATTACTACAAACATTGATCAAAATATCCTTTGCAACAATCGTCCTACTAATGTTATAATGTGGTATAAATTTGAATAGATGTGTAAAATTTTTGACATTATTATTTTCTTAGCATACATATTGTTCTAGGACTTCTAAATAAATAAATATAGGCGCAGAAATGTTTCTGTTCCATAACTATATACTACAATAGACGCAAATGATACCAACGGACTTTATAAAATTATAAAAATGTTCAGTAAATTTTAAATAAAACAAAAGAGAACTACTAAAACTATCCTTTAAAACGAACATTTGTTTAGATGTCCATGAAAAGCTTACCAAAAGAATAATAAAATCTTCTTGAATTCAATTTAGTTTAAACAAAATATGCTTTAAATTCTAATCTTATATAATAATTTATAAGGCTTGTACATCAAGATTGTTGATAAGATGTTTATAGTTGCCGATAAGCTAAACGCGTAGGTGTGAAATTTCCCTAAATTATACACAATTACAGTAGATTTCTTTAGTAAGTAATGACATTTATCTCTTTCAATCAAATTAATATCGGGTTGTGATGGAAAAGGATAGCGTCTGTTTCTGCACAGCAATATAATATATCACAGGTTCTTACCTAGTTTGGAAACCAGTCTCCCAATACCTTCTCAACTGTAAACTTATTTATTGTTGTAAATGTTATATGAGAGAAAATAAATAATTATTATATTATTATTATCTTCAGGATTCAGGGTTTTACGAGAACCTAAATACAAAAAAGGGTGATGAAAGGCCAGGATATATTATGCATAGAAGTTAAAAGAAAACTACCAAGTAATAAATGAATAAATAAAATAAAAAAAATAAAAAAATAAAATACGTTTATTTTGGAACATAAGATCTTCTAGGTATCACTTATTCCACGTCAATCAATTCAAACTTGTAGGCATCCCTACTCATCGGCAAAGACAGAGGGTGTAGGCCGAGAGAAAAAGCCGGCGTAAAAAACTCTCGGTACTCTTTTAAAAAAGCAAATCATCAAACAATATTTAAAACAAACATATCAAATTAATTAGAGGCAGCCTGCCCAGCACTAGTCCCAGGCCCTTTTATCAACTAGATAATCAATAACTTTATAGTAAGCCTTTTTACACAGCTTTTCTTTAATACATTTCTTAAATTTATTAAAAGGCAGAGATAAAAGAGCCTCTGGGATTTTATTAAAGAAGAGTATCCCTTTCCCCAAAAAAGAATTACTAACTTTACACAGTCTAGTACGGGGAAATTGCAGCCTGCGTTTGTTCCGAGTATTGACATTGTGCGTATGTTCTAATCTAGTATATTTATCACTATTTTTGTATACAAACATAATATTTTCATAAATATATTGCGAGGGAAAGGTAAGTATATTAATTTCCTTGAATTTATCTCTGAGAGATTCCCTACATTTTAAATTATAGATTGCACGAATAGCCCTCTTCTGCAGAATGAAAACAGATTCGACATCAGCAGCGTGACCCCATAACAATAAGCCATAAGTCATTAAGCTGTGAAAGTAACTAAAATAAACAAGTTTAGCTGTATCGACATCAGTCAGTGAGCGAATTTTTTTAACCGCGTAAGCTGCAGAACTAAGTCTCTTCGCCAATCCGTTGATATGAGGGGACCACTGAAGTTTTGAATCCAAGGTGATCCCAAGAAATACAGTTGTATCATCCAGATTCAATTCCTCATTATTTATAGTTGGTCTAGTACCCATAACCCTCGCATTTCTTGCACAAAATTTAATGCATTTCGTTTTCTTAGCATTAAGCAGAAGGTTATTCATACTAAACCAATGGACAATCGAAGAGAGAGCGTTGTTCACATCGTCAAAATTGGTTATTTGTCTTTTGATTTTAAAAATCAAGGACGTATCATCTGCAAACAAAACTATCTGATGTTTTTTCTCTACCATGAAAGGTAGATCATTTATATAAACAAGAAAGAGGAAAGGGCCAAGAATTGAGCCCTGTGGTACCCCCATATCCACTGCCGACCCAGAGGACCTCTTACCATTCACTTCGACCTTCTGAGTTCTACCATGTAAGTACGAAGTCAGAAGATTCAGTGCGGTATTCTTGATGCCATAGTGGCGGAGTTTCCCGATTAAGGTCTCGTGTTGGACACAATCAAATGCTTTGGATAAGTCGCAGAAAACACCTAAGGCGTCATGCGACTCCTCCCAAGCCTTAACTATATATCTATATAACTCAACGCCGGCATCGGCTGTCGAGCGACCCTTGATAAAACCGAACTGATTATTGTGTAATAATTTGTTTGCGTTAAAATGACTTACAAGTTGATTTAATATAGTTTTTTCAAAGATTTTACTACAGGTAGGTAGTACGGAAATAGGTCTAAAATTACTGGGGTCGGACATATTACCTGCTTTAAATAAAGGAATTACTTTACTATGTTTCATAAGATCGGGAAACTCCCCACTTTCGATACAATTGTTGAAAATTATAGCTAGATGGGGGGCAATTATATCAATTATGCTACTAATTATTTTTACAGAAATACCCCAAAGATCGGTAGTGTTCTTAATATCAATAGTATTTATAAATCAGTAACGGAATAACATATTTAGGTCCAGGGCCTGTGAAGCCCAGTTTGATGATCATTTGTCAATTTAATAGGCAAGTTGGTGATCAGTTTCGTGTGACATACGCCGTCGACTGTGGGACTAAGGCAAGCCGGTTTCTCTACTTCTTTCACCGTTGGAGCGAATGTTAAATGTTTATAGAAAGTCCATTAGTGCATAGCTGGGGATCGAACCTACAACCTCAAGGATGAGAGTCCTTGGAACCACTAAGCCAACACTGCTTTAATAGCAATAGTTTTTACCAATGTAAGTTTGCGGCAATAAAATTGGTTTAGTTGAATTTTTTTTTGTTATAAAGTTTCTTTTATTTCTATTACCTGAAAGCCGTTGTTTCAGCAATCACGCCCGTTGCACTACACTTTTTATTACTCGGTATTTTTATTTTTTTATAAATTGTTTTTTTGGAAATTATATATAAGTACGAATTACATAGTAATAAAATGATGAAACATGAACAATATAGATTATATATGCTGGAATAGCTTTAGTGTTGTTGTGTCGTTAAAGCAATTTAAAAAAAATAGTATTATTATTTGCCGATAGATGTCAGGAAGATACATTTTTCAGTTTGAATTGGGACTTCTCAAACACCACCTTTTTGTTATTTTCTGTCATTTATTCCTAGCTAGATCGATTTATCGCTCCCGAAACCCCCCGTATACTAAATTTCATCAAAATCGTTGGAGCCGATCCCGAGATTCCATATATATATATATATATATACAAGAATTGCTCGTTTAAAGATATAAGATTAAAATTAAATGTAAACAACTTTCCAGGAATATGTAACGATACATGAGTGAACTAAATAAATGGCTAGCATAATACAAGAAGGCAATCAGGCGGCACCCGTAGAGTGGGACTCGTAAAAAGGTGTTTGCCCACAGGGGGCCCTACTGAGCTGCGCCCGCGCACTTCCCCATTTCAATTAGCAATGAACGGGCAAATTAACAGACGTGCCAACGTGATTAACAGCTTTTGTAACACCTTTGACTTTTGATTTATGAATCCGTATAATAGAGCCTACTTTTTATCGCTTACACACATATTACTAGGAGATAGGATTTAGGATAATATTTAGAATGGATTCTTAGCGTTAAGAATAACTTATATATGTCAAAAAAGAGTTAGTGACATAATCTGTGGAAAAGCCGCTAAATTTGAATGGTATAAAGGCTTCTTTGAAATCTATTTCAATAATACTTCAATTTCAATTGATAATTGATACCAAAAAGGTTAGTCGACATCACAGGAGAACGAAGAGATGGCAGCTAACTCGCACAAAGAATTAGTCTAGCTATTCAAAGGGGGAACGCTGCCAGTATCTTCGGAACCTTGCCTAAAGGGACTCCTTTTAATAATATATTTTAGTTAATACATTTTATGGTTAGTTAAGAGAAGATAATACGAGAGGGCTCCCGAATGGATGACGGCATTTTAAGCATTTGTATGCTGAATTTTCTTAAAGGACGCTAAGCCGAATTGGTTCAGAAATACTTCAGTAGGTAGCTGGCTCATAGTGGTTTAAAACTTAAAACACTCAGTTGTCTGACGGATGTCGACATATAACTTAAAATATAACAATAAAACCAGGTCCATATTAATGTTTTAAAAAGTTTTTTTGTATGAGAACCGAATGATGCTGTAACAAATCAATAAATGTATCGGTTTATTGGGAGCAATGACGATTTGATTTATTTCTTCTATACGGAGCGATCTTGTTAGTAAATGTCAAAAAAGTCTCGTAAAAAACTTGAGACTATTTTAAATTGGAAGTGCTTCGGTGAACTTTGATGGGGTCACGTTTATAAGGTTGCTGCTTAGTTTAGCTAAAGTAGATGCTTAAATTTGTATTTTATTTCAACGTTTGAACAACTGTGATTTAAATATATCTACTGTTCTCTGTTTATCTGTAAAACTGTTTTAAAATACATCAAATATATTTTATTTTCTTCCCATTCAAGTGATATACTTGTTTGATTTTTATATAAAGCAAACGAAAGTAGAAATTTAACTTTATTATATTATTAATAAATAAATGTATATGTCTTAATACACTCATATTATTTGTACGTTAAACTGTATAAAGTCTACTTAACTTTGTTGTATACAATGCTTGTGGAGTCGGTTATTAAAAAGCGTTGAAAATCAGTATAATTCAAAAGAATTCAACGAATTAAATATGGTCAGTAGCTGGAGCCGAAACGCCTCATAAGACGATATCGATTTTGTTGATAAGTTGCGCAAGCCATTGTAAAAAACCGCTGATTCATGGCGAACAAAGGCAGTAGTGGTCTCCTTATTAAAATTTAGACGATATAAGAGCTGGTGTTTTGATAGCTTTAGAAGAAATTAACGAGATCAGTGAATTGGTTCCCACTTCCCGCGCGTCTACGCAGGTTTTTTTCATACTTTAAAAATTTTCTAATTAACAAAAATGGAGGTTTATAATATTGTTGGAATTTTATGATATTTGAGTATCTATTTATCTAAGCGAGTTTGCAGTTACATGTATGTTGGTCCGCAAAGTTCTCTGACACTAAAACTCACATTGTAGAAAAAAAAATTCAATAAATGATTATTTGTGGGACACTGTAGTTGATATAAATTTAGTAATGTTTGACATGATATGTACGATACAAACTGAATTCATAAAACTAATGTTAAATGTAATATTCCTTTAGGGACAAATTAAAGCCCGATTGGGTGGCAGAATATGAGAACAGTTAATTATTATTATTACATTTCAACTTACTGATAGAGCAAATAGGCTTCAGCTACTCTCATCTCGAGGTCGTAGATTCGATCCCCGGCTGTGCATTAATAGACGGTCGATGTGCGCATATAACATTTGCTTGAACGGTGAAGAAAAACATCGTAAGAAAACTGGCTTGCCTGAGTCAAAATGCCAACGGCGTGAGTCAGGCACAGCATCACCTACTTGCCCTATCGTTTGGCAAATGATCATGAAACAGATACAGAAATCTGAGCTCAAGACCTAAGGAAGTTGAAACGCCACTGTTTTTTTTAATTTGAAATATAGGACATAGGTCAACAGTGCAGGTTTCATCGAAAAAAATATATTCTGTTGACAGGTATTTAAAGATTTTTTATTAATATTATCATTTAAAAAGAAAACACTTTTTTACCAGATTGAAATTATGTATCAAAACTTATAAAATGGAGGACACCGAGGGCAATTTCTGCAAAAACTCTTCATCTTTTAGTCTATATCAACTCCAGGAAAATAAATACAGATAATGTAACTTTTTCTACAGCTGTAATACTTTTTGACATTTAACACCTTTGTCTTCAGTCACCGTGACCACGCACGCTGTAAAGCACGCAAAACGTCGGAAGAATTTAAAACTATTTATTTATTTACACTTCGTTGCTAAAGAAACACAAATAACACAATATATATAAATTACAAGGGATGCAACGGGCGGCCTTATCGCTAACAAGCGATCTCTTCCAGGCATTTATGTTAAATAGTTATAAGTTTATAATAATACATAACTTCAATCCGGTAAAAAGTGTTTTCATTAAATGTGTAAAAGCTATGTTAATAAAATACAATATTATCATTATTAATATTAACTCAACATTCATTTCTTTCATTAATATTATTACTAGGCATAGAACATCCTTGTAATGAAATAAATTATTGCTCGGATAACTCTTTTTAATTCCGCTAGATGGCTCTTTATCCCAAGTATACCCCCCATAGTTAGCTCACGATAGAATGCTATTCAGTTATGAAATAATCAATTTAACCAATTTCATAAACACGCTCACAGTTGCGCACGCGTCACAATAAAAACTCTATTATGAACGTGCTCATTTTGTAATGAATTCGATTTGATATCTATTCAATTTGTTTATTTCTAATACTTTCACAAATCAAATTTATCCTAACTGTATATCGCATTCTTGAGTAAAGCCTTCTCAAGACAACCTTTAAAGTTTTATCAGTGTAAGTAACACCTATTATTTATGTATAATAAGGGGGCAAATGAGCCTGCGGGACACCCAAAAGGCAGTCATCGCAACCCATAGACCCCCCTTATTAGCGGGTGCGTTGCCGGCCTTTAAGAGAGGAGTACGCTGTTTGATAGTTTTTAATGCATTAGGTATGAGTAGCGGAAAAGCAGCGGCCATCGCGGCTCGGAGATGCGCTATTAGTGCATTACGCGCACTCACAGCGAAGAATCGTTTTTAACGGAGAGAATCCATAATTAAAATAAACTAATAATTCATTGGTGCTTTATTTGTGCATAAGATTGTGACCGTTATTTTTAATTTTTTTTTATGGACAAGGAGATATTAAAGCTTCTAAACTGAAATTTATGACGGGACTCGATAGACAACCAGGGTTTAAAGTTCCATGTTTTTTTTTATAGAACAGGGGCAAACTGGCAGGAGGCTTACTTGATGATTAGTGATTACACCATCAGCCAATTTATAGTAGCAATTTCATAAATTTGATTCATATTTCATTAAACAATAGTATTGATATCGGTTTGTTAGGAAGGTTATTTCTATTCCCTATTATTGAATTCGTGATTCAAATCAAGGACGAGGAACGAAAGAGAAGAACTGGCAATAAACTCTCCGCCACTCTTTTTAACCGCCAAGTTTTTTAGTTTTACACAATTTTTGTAAGGAGCTGCAACCATTACACCACGTTGCACCATGTTGTCTTAAGTAATTAATAATAATAAAACAAATTAAAAACAAAGATTTGTCCTCTATCAGTAAGAGGCGTAGTGAAATAGGAGCACGCGCTAACATTCTTGTGAAATAAATTCGTTAAATTCGTATAAGACTAATCAAATATAAAATAAACTTAGGGAAAATAAAAAAAAACATACTGAAAGAGCTTATTATATATTATTAAATTAATACAGGGCAAGTTGAATGATACTTGTTATAGAAATACCAATAAAATACCTTGCTTTTTATACTAAAAAGGTCTAATTTGTCTGATAGATATTAGTGATAACAATCTCTATTCGTCAGCAGGTGGTCCGCTCCGGTCAACACGCTTTGATAAACCGAAACCATCCTTCAATTAGACGCAATCATAAATACATCACAGCTTCAGTATTCCAATTTGGAAATTTGTTTTTAAAATAATAACACGGGTTCTTTACAATAGACATATTTTTTTATTTGGAAAACAAAATTAGAACAAACACATGTGAACATTATATTAACTCATATGCGAAAATATAAAAAGCGGTGTCTTCCCTAAAACATGTGGACACGACCTATTTTTGTGTAAGCAGTGTTATTCGAAACTTTCCTATGTATACACCCTTTTTACTAGGTTAGACTTAAGTTATTATTAAGTTAGGCTAGAATGTAATTTAAAATTTGCCTTAGTAGAGACACATGTATAAAAAATAGAGGTTTTTGTGTAATAAAAGAGCTTTAATACACAAAAATCTCTCTTGTGGTTTATGGCAGAATGACCAAAGCGATGGAACAGATCTGCTTCACATCATTATGGCAAGCCAGGGCCAATTACAACCATAACGCACATAATACTTAAAAACAAACTTTCAACAAATGATCTATTCTTAAAAGGACGGCTACGTACTCGCGTCATTGACATTGAGTTTCCTTGGGCGGCTCTATCACTTTAGGTCAGCCGTTTGCCCCATGTTCTAAAATACTATCCTGCATCTATCTCTTTTCATCACTGTAAACACAATATGCCAGAAAGAGAGGAAACATCACTCTTAAACAGTGCAATTAGACTCATATATTTTAAATACTATTTATCCTAATGAGCAAAGGCAATGATTTAAAATTAAATGTACGTGTGAACTGAACGTGGTCTTTCGTTCACTTTATAAAAGCTCACTTCCTGTAAAAATATCGGTATTTACAGTAAAAATGAGCATTTATGAATAATTGTTTGCAATTTGCACATACAACGGGCATGGGTGCACCGCAATTATTTTAAACACATTTCAACAATTGAAGAGAACAACAATGAAATGAATTGAGTCTTGTTCACATAAACGTAAAGACTATATTAGAGTACAGTGATTTAATCGGAGCTTTTGTTTTAGAATAAGATAAACTTTAAAGTAATTGCGAAGTGAATATTTTAAACATTAACGTAATTTTATTGATTGAAATAAATCTCACTATGTCGGTAGCTCATGTTTGAGCATCGTAGTCACCAATGGAACGTGGAGCAGTCCGTCTGTTTCCATTGATTTTTGTCCAACACAGTCATAGTGTATACTGTATAGAATTAGAAACGACGAATCTTTTACTTGATCTGTTTCAGTATAGTTTAAATCAGGTAGTTAATTGAATCTCTAGACAGTTAATTAAATATCGATATTCAATGTAGTCGCAAGCATTTTGAGTTAAATAAAGCAGCGTCGAAAAGTTTAACTATCTGTCTGACCAGCCAGAGTGGTTTTTGTTTCAAATTGTGGTATTTGGTGAAATTGTAAACATGTTGTCAAATCCGCCATGATTATTTCGTTGTGATCGTGTAGAACTGAGAGCTTAGAAATTCCGTGTTTTGTTTTATTGTAAATGGTTAGCTTAGGTGAGTCTTGTTGCCTATGAATAAGTTTAGAAAACTCGTTAAATGTTTCGTTCAGTCATTGGTCTGACGAAACTTTAGCGATTTGATTGGATATCGATCTTTAATTAACCGTCCATCTAGTTGGTAAACATCCATGTGATTTCTTGCCTTCTGTATTAACAACCGGTGCAAGTTCCCAAATGAAAGTTGAGATCAAACTATGATTTGAGATCAAAAGAAAGAAAGAAATAGTAAACTGCAAATTTCGTAAAATACTAAGCAAAACTGATATTTTTAAAATGTATTAACACATTAATTTCTTATTTATATAGGTGGCTTTCCAAAACTTTGAGTACTTGAGCACACAACATTTAGTTTAGTTTGTACATTAAAATTCAAAATTGTTTATTTTATATATAGTAATTAAAATGAAACATAATGTAGGGCAAGTAAATACAATTACGTGTTACTTAACAAGATAAATTATTTTAAATCACCCCGAAATCCGACGTATTTTTTAAAGTTCAATTACAATTTGTCAATAATTTTAAAGTAATTCCATTAACTGCAAAAGCCACCATTAAACCAAATTGTGTAACAATAACCTGTTGTGAAAAATAAACCTTTTAAGAGGCTTTCAACTTGGAAATGATCACATTAGCACAATGTCTCCATCAAGAATGCTATCTTGTCCTAATCCGGTATCCATATAAACCAGAAAATGTCCAGAACCAGTTACTCTAGAGAAACTGTACTAACAGTAATGTTTAATTATAACCCTTATTGAATGAGAGATAAGATCGAAACGGTATGGCGGTTGTGATGTTTTGTAATTCAATCGTTTGGTTTTGCTATAGAATGTGAGTTTACGTGCAATTATCACAATTGGCTTCTTGGCCTCATAACCGACGCCCATAATACCCACTTACCTCTACCGTTTATTCAAGAAGCAATCGAATTTTATCAGTTAGCTAATTACGTTTATATTAATTTAACACTTGGTAATTGTGTTAAACAAGTTGTTACAGTCTGATAAAAATGAATGTTAATTCAAAGGACTCTCGGAAAAAAATATGTGTTTATATTTATTGTTAAATTAATCACATTTGTAAAATGTATTTAAGAAATAGAAAAATTAAATATAAAAAGTTTGGTCATGCTTTTTCTCTGCAACATTTCCAGTATTTATTCGTTGAATGAGAAAATCACCAATTCTGTTGGGACTACCATCCTTAAATCCTTAATTGGCACCTCTGGGCTTGAACCCCACGACCCTAGAGTCTACTCCAAAGGGAACACAATCAAAAACATCTATGACGAGTGCTTTTGAGAAAGACAAAGGTATATATATATATACGTCTCTGAATACTAAATAATAGAAGTAACGCAAAATTATTTGACGTTGCTTTAAACATTTATTTATTCCTCTGCATTTTTCTATCTTGTTTAGATAGAAACTACTAATTCGGTAGTTACTAATAATTCGATAGAACTCCAAAATAATTCCCACACCAATTATCCTACATAAAAACATTAAAAAAATAAACTTATATGCCTAAGGGCCTGTTTCACAATGTATGGATAAAGTGCCAAATAGCTATGCAACACATAAATTATTCGAAAGATAAAAGTTCCAAATAAGATACTTCAAATTTCATGACGTATAGCGCTATCTGACAGTCGTGAAACGCAAAAATACTATTTGTCCTACCAATAAGTAATAAATAGCTTATTTGGAACTTAACCGGACATTGTGAAACAGGCCCTAAATCTTATAACTAACAATATATCAAGCAACTCTTGTGAATTAGCTCAGCCAGTGTACAAACAAATAGGTCTACCTGAATAGAAATTTTGTTAATGATCTGTATTGCTCGCGTGAGTGGCGCTTTGCTAACCAAGTTGGAATGTGTGCGCGGTACATCCAAAAGTTTAGACGTAAGCTTCAGGTTTCTACTTGGTACCCGTAGACCCAGTCTCTCCATTATATCCGGATTATGCACCCGACCCGTAAGTATCTTAAATAAATACACTGACACAGCTAGCTCTCTTTTGAAGCGTAGCTAACATAATATAGTATTTTAATGAGAAATAATGAGAAATAAATAATTAAATCTTAATTGCTATGTAAGGAGTGAGGCGATTAAAAAGGGTGGCGAAGAGTTTTTTGCCAGTTCTTATCTTCCGTTCTACGCCCTTGATTTGAGAACTGGCAATAAATGTAAATTTACAATTAATTTAATTTTTTGACATTCATAAAGTGTACTTGTTTACCTATATGAATAAAGATATTTTTTGTTTTGTTTGTTTGAATGCAATGTAACAGTCGAAGAGTGCCTACGTCTGACAATGCTTTTGACGAGTAACTTAAGATTTAGGAAATCGTCGCCCTTGTATGTATGTATGTATGTAGGGACTCTGTTTCCGCACTTAGCAACTTTTTTTTGTGTCACCCTTATAAGACTTAGAAAGCCCATTGCACTATTGATTTAATCAATAATATGGTTAGTTACCAAACCAAACAAAAACTAATCTAATCGGTTAAAAGGCTTCTAGAATATCCGGTAAGCCTCTGAAACTAATAGATCACTTGGCATTTCATTGGCTTGTGCGTGACCTCCCAAAATGTGTTGACCCCGCCTAAAGTTCATTTAACAGGTGTAATTGGATTTGAAAAACGAACGCGATTAACTAATATATTATATAAAAAAAATAAACTTATTTAGTTTATATTTTCATGGATGATATACAGTCTAAAGGTCTGTTTCACAATGCACGGATAAGTTCTGAATAAGCTATTTATTACTTACTGGTAGGATAAACAATATTGTTGCGTTTCACGACTGTCAGATAGCGCTATTCGTCTTAAAACGCGAAGTTTCGAGCATTTATCTTCCGAATAATTTATGTGTTCTATAGCTATTTGGTAATTTATCCATCAATGTGAACCCTGTTATAACGTAACTGTTAGTATAAAATTTAAGTTTGGCGCCTTCAGTCATTACCATGTCTACTCTGCTATATTAAGTAGTCTAAGTCATGTTTAATCACTATGATTAGGTACTCTGTGTACCTACTACCATTTTCGCCATTGTCTAATATACAATAAATAATAAACACTGACTACTCTAAAATAGTCGTTTCATTTAACAGTAACTATTCATATTTAGTCGTAACAGTCGTAACAGCCGATGGCGTTGTTATTAAATACTTAATACAATAGAATTCAGCCGGGACCTTTGATTTTGGTCCAGCCTGTTGTTCTAAATGACGTCGTATACGGTTTTGACTGCACTTAATACATTAAGTTAAAATAACAAGTATTATCTGTCATATAAAGAAATAAAACAACAAATGTGTGTACGACATGTCACAAAATTCTGAAGTGAATTTTCCGATGGAGAGAAAAACGGTCATGTTGCGACAATTAAGATCGAATTTCCGACCATTGTGGTAATTAAAAACAGTTTAAATTATCAAAAAGTATATATGTTTATTTTATAATAACCCAAACTGAGTACTTTGTATTGTAGTCAGGTGACTAGACTCAAACGGTACCAATTTTTATTAAAAAATATAATATTTATAATATTTTAGTATGAGTTATAGGTTTTCTGGCAAGATTTCACCATTAACGAACCAAAATTAATTTAGTTTACAATTTACACATTAAACATGTATACTTATGTGTTGTTAAGGATTAAGACTATCGCATTGCTTGAACTGTAAGGAAAGTTATGTGTATTATAAATATGAAAATGTTCTTAATAAATGAGTATAGATATTTGATTGAGAAATGTATTTATATTTGATTGATTGCAGCTGATTACTTATTTTTATGCCCTGCTCCAAGGCATTCCTTGATTCATCACATATCAGTGTGTGGTAATTTTATGTTGTTAATATATATTTATTCCAGGCGAAGTCACTAACGCTTGTAGTATTGAAACCTCAATGTATTTATTATAATAATTACAGAAAAAACAAAAGCGAAACTATGACACGCAAGCCCGGAAACCAGATACTGTAATTCTAGAGGGCCTCGACGCACCGTATTACGCATTAAAAATACCGACTTCAAAACTTGGGTTGTTTAATGTAATGTATATTATATAAATATACGTATGATAACTGTGTACGTGGTTCACTATTATCGAATCTTAATTAAACCCTATTTAAACTAATCTTATTAATTTTATGTATAATTAGTCTTACCTACCCATAACTGGAAGTTTGTTACGGAAGACGTGAGTCTATCTATCTATCTCATTATAATGAATTGTTTATAAATAAACATATAAAAATATATAAATAAACACATTTTTTAAAAACTTCAATGGCTGACGGGTTTTCGTAAAAAATCTAACATAAAATCAGCATTGAGTAATATAATTAAGTTTGATTGGGCGATTTTCAACTGACAATTGAGTTTTGTTGTCGCGAGAAAGGGTGCACTTAGCAAGAAGTTATGAATGCGCAAGAACCGAAATTCGTGATCGCTCCCGGCGCACAAAGGGTATTTTAACTTCTTATACAAAATCAGTTCTAAGGTTGCCGCTTTGTAAGATTTTACCGCGAGCGCTTTAACTAAAACTAGCTCGATTTCACCCTTATTATATTACTTTTATTCACAAAAACGCGTACACTATAAGTCCACAATCTCAGATTAAAAACAATCTAAGATCAGACTGTGACAGTCCATCGATGTTCTATCTGTATCCCAATAACCAAACCCTACGAAGACAATCCAAATTTGGGGACGGAAAGAATGCAATCTCTTCCCTCATTATACTCATATTTGATAAGCAATAAATAGTACATTACTTTGCTTGTGTTAAAATACACGTCTAATTAATAATAAGTCTCTGTAAGATTAATAGTAACAATTTAATAAGAAATTATTATTAAAACAACAGACACAAGATGGAACAGTTTTGAGTGTAACAAAATAACAAAAACTAAATATATGATAAGTACGTAAATATCCGTCAAAATAGCTGTCAAATGTTATATTTATTTTATGTATAAAACACTGCATTACTTCTATATATTTATAGAATAGTATTTACCTTCAGAAATCAGTCGCTCCCGAATCTCCCACGCAAAGATTGTCGGATTTTCACGTTTGTATTGTTCTATCTTGGAAACGACGGCAGGTGTTGCAACTTTTGGCTTACTTCCGCCGATCAGGCCTGGTGGGCGAAGTGTACCTGTAAAGAATTAATATTATTAAGACATTGTATTGAACAAAGCATTGTACGATACAGAGGAAATTATCATTATCATAATATATAAAAATCTCGGTTCACAATGTTCGTTCCCATACTTCTGCAAAACGGCTCGACTATGAAATTTTTATGCATCTTCAGTAAGTCTGAGAATCGGCTACTATCCATATATCTTTCAAATCAAATTATCTTTATTCATATAGCTAAACATGTACACTTATGAACGTCAAGAAAAACAAAATATTAAATTAATTTTAAAAATCTTTCAAACCACTAAATCATAAGGGGTGTCCACACCAAAGGAGTTTTTTTTAATGATACAACATACAAAAATACAAACAACCCTTAAATCCCCTAATTCCCTCTAAAACCCTCTTATTATAAACCCCTTATTTTTTATTTGTTAGTAAACTTTAATTTGAACTCAGAGTTCTAGTTTATATACAGAAAAATCTTAGAAAAGAATGTGGCAAAATGTTCCATGTTCGTATGTACTACTATGGTATAAAAAATATCATTATTAATAATAAATTAATTATTATTAATAAAAAAAAAAATATCGTTTGGTGAGCGAGAAGTGTTTAATTGTGTGTGTGCACAGGTGATTGTGAACCTGTGAACCCAGCTTATAAATTAATTATTAATTTGTTAATTGTATAAATGATTCCACTATTTTGTTAAAACTTTACTTTATTACTTAAAATGCACTGGTCTTTCCCTCATATTTAAATATAAATATTAAGTCATATATTAACCTTGATTAGATGGTGTCTTGGTTTATTTATATGTAATAACTGTTGTTACAGATCATCGTCCAGAGATGGCGCCTCACGCTATGAGTTGACATGACGTGCCAAGTATAGGTTCAGTTAAGGACGTCTGACCCCAATTTTACATAATTATATTATAAATAAGTTTCCCTTGAATCTAAGATTATAGTTCTATTATAGTTTATAGATTATAGTTTTTTTCCACACATAATAATGGCAGATTAATTTACCACGGATAAACGGCTTATATTTTAAAGGCAATATTAAGATTATTATTATATGTATGAATTGTTTTTGATGAAATTATAAATAAAGACATAGCAAGGTAATAGTATAAAACAAACAATATGTCCATTAATTCGTAGTCTTGCCTCATTAAAAGCAACAAAATGGCGTCGTGAAATAATCAAAACGCTTTTCTTCTTTCCCCTAAGAAGATATGTCAAAGGCTAAAACTATTCCACATTCAAAATACGTAATTGATTGTGCCATGTGCTATGATAAAAACCAGTAAACGTAATTTGATTTGCTTTTGTATCGTAAAATTAGTTTTTTCCCCAACGCACGATTTTATGAATATATAATGTATCATTAATTCGATTCAATTACACTCATTGTGAACTTCCGTCTGAGATTGCGGTTTCAAATGAAGTTTGACATAGAAAAAGCGAGATTCGAGGACTGCGTGTAAAAAGTGAAAATCGAATTAAAGTCTATTATAAAAATACCAATAATAGCGATTGATGCAATTTCATTGACTGCTAAACGTGAGTACACGTCGATTGCTTGTCGCAATGGTACGCAGTGATCGTTTAGTTATTCATTTAAGCGATTTGAAATCTTATTGCCAATGCCATAAGGATTCTATTGCACAGTTTAATTGAAACAAAAGGTGGACGTTTGGATAAAAAATGCGATAATCAAGTGGATCGTGCTGAATAACAATGGAAACTGCAAATTAGTATTAATTACGAAACATTGACATTGGAAACATGAGGCTTCAAGAATGGAATTATAAATCTATAAGATGCTTGTAACAAATAATAATTTTATGAGTGTAAGTAGGTTTTTGTGCTTATAAATTTATATGTAAATAATCTAATTCACGTATTATTAATATAATTATTATTTATTTGATTATTATAGTGAGATAAAGAGCAGTGTTGGCCTAGTGGCTTCAGCGTGCGACTCTCATACCTGAGGTCGTAGGTTCGATCCGGGCTGTGCACAAATGGACTTTCTTTCTATGAGCGCATTTAAAATTTGCTCGAACAGTAAAGGAAAACCTAGTGAGGAAACCGACATATCTTAGACCCAAAACAGTCGACGTGTGTCAGGCACTGGAGGCTGATCACCTAGTTGCCACTTGCTTGCTACTTGAAACAGATTCAGAAATCTGACACCAGGACCTATAAGAGGTTGTAGCGCCACTGATTTATTTTTAAATAATCTAATTGATTTATTATTATTACAAACCAGTCACCAATTTGAAAATTTAATTAGCGTCTGTGCGAACCCCACGGCTTTTAGATGAAAGACTTTTGCCTTCTGCCGTTTATTATTCTCCGTCTGCTCTTCTAAACCAGCTTTATAATTCTATATCATTTATTTCTTTATGAAAATTGATGTCTTTTAGAATTTTAAATGTTAGCTTTCCTTACATTTTCCACAACTAATTTTTAGTTTTTGCGCAACCTGTGACACAAATAGATAAAAGAAATCACACCAAATTATGTACACATATTGATACTATTAATGCGGCATTAATTAATTAAACGCATATTGATTTATGCTAAAATATATAAATATTAAGAACTTTGTGTGTACAATTATTTATTAAATATTTTAAAAAGAGCCAATATATTTGGTTAATAGTAAAAATAATCGTAAGGGTATTCCTTAGTATATACGTTATTGTATTTCTGAGTTCTTTTTAAATATACGAAAGATATAGACAGAATATAGACAGCCATTGTAGCCTAATGATAGCCGAGTTAGAGGACGCGTTGCTGGCCTTTGTATTTGAGCATACGCTTTTTAATTGGAGGTCGAAGCTCCAAGTGGTCGAAGGCGAGCCCTCCTTCGCAGAAGGAAATTAATTAATTAATTATAAAACATGTATGTAATGTATAAGAAAATATGACGTCACAAATTTTACTCACAGCAATTATATTAGAATATAAGCAAGCTAGGGTAAAAAATTAAACAAGCAACGAGAAAATAAAAAACATAAATAAACAAATGATAACTAATAACAATAAATATAAATTGAAACCTCAATCATGATACTTAAAGTTGCGCCAAGTAGGAAGATTCTTGTAAAATATATCAATATTTTCATTTATTTTAGTAATCAAGTTGTAAGAGCGAGATAGCCTATCCACTGGACAATTAAACCTAGCAGATAAGCGAACCGTAGGTACTAGAAGACTTGTTCTAATAACTATAGTAATGCAAAGAAAGTAAAAATTTGCCTGACATATCATCCTTTTTAGATTTGTAATTTTAATATATTTTAATACATAATTATGATATAATAATAGAATTTATGGTGATTAGCGATAGGCGGGCGCGTTGAACTTTAATGTATTTCGGGGCTCAATAAAATTTTAATTTTTTATTTTATTTTATTTTTATTTTATTTTTATTTATTTGGTGCACAAAACACATTATAATCTTTACAAAAATAAACTTAAAACTAATAGTTATGAACAGGATTCTAATGTAAAACCATGTGCACACTGCAAAATTAATGTTACATCAATAAAAGGCTCATAACTAACAAAGGTAACATAGTAAAAAAAAAACAATAATAATAATAATAATAAGTTCCTCGACACCAATTTAACGTAACGTTAACCAGGACCACAAGGGTCAGCACTTAACCTACGATGGAGGATGTCTTTAACGACACTAATGAATTTATTGATGTTGCGACAGAATATGTCCACAAGTAAGTGGTTGCTCTTTGCCATCTCGTTATATTGACGAGCCATCCTGGTCAAAGGGTTGTAAAAAGAGATGTTATTCTTATAAGTTTGAAGGGAAAATAAATTGACTTCGTTAGCTCTACGGGCACTAAATCTAATGTTAAGGCTAATGTGAGCTAGTAGTTCGGGAGAGTCTATAATGGAGTGGGTGATTTTGTAAAGGTAAACTAAGTCGAAGACTATGCGTCTGGATTCTAATGGTTGAACTTTAAATTTCAGGAGTCTATCGCAATAATTTAAGTTAGACCGGCCAGGTTTTATACGATAACATAAAATTCTGAGAAATTTCCTCTGAATTCGTTCAATATCGTCAATGTGCACCTTATAATTCGGCGACCATATTGGACTACCGTATTCTAATATACTTCTTACGAGGCTGAAGTATAAGTACAAGGTGCTACGAGGATTTTTAAAACCTTTTGTGGATCTAAGAATAAAACCCAGTAGATGGTTTGCTTTAGACGTGATGTGACTATAGTGGGCACGGAATGAAAGCTTGTCATCGAACAGGATACCTAGGTCTTTTGCAACATCTGATCTGTTAACTAATTGACCATCTATGACGTAGTTCCATACGATTTTGTTTCGTTTATTAGTAAACGATATGACAAAACACTTGTCTATATTTAAATACATGTAGTTCGTCTTGCACCATAGTGATACGGTATTGATATCACGCTGTAATGTTAAGCAGTCATCTAAATTAGTAATAGAAGTAAATATTTTTAAGTCATCTGCATATAAGAGACAATTGCAGGACAGTTGTTGAATAAGGTCATTAATAAAAACTACGAAGAATAATGGCCCTAAGTGGGATCCCTGAGGTACTCCCGATGTAACTGCGATAGGTGCAGAGATGAAGCCCTTTAACGCAACCAACTGAGTTCTAGAGTCTAGGTATGAGCAGATCCATCTATATAAACTGCCGTGGATACCATGTGACGCTAACTTATGACAGAGCAGATGGTGATTTACTTTGTCAAAAGCCTTAGAGAAGTCAGTGTAAACAGAGTCAACTTGGCCACCTGTGGCAAACACTTGACAGAGATAGTTTTTGTATTCCAGAAGGTTAGTGACCGTAGACCTGTTTCTAACAAAACCATGTTGCTTGTCTGAAAGAACAGGCTTAAAATGACTGAACAGATGAGTATACATCACTGACTCAAATAATTTAGCAGCGCAAGATAAAATACTTATCGGTCTATAGTTTTTACAATTGGACTTATCACCACTTTTATAAATAGGTATTATGTGGGCAGTTTTCCAGCGCTTAGGAAACACACCACTAGTTAACGATTTATTAAAGAGAACACATAATGGAATGGACAACTCCTTTCCGCAACTTTTTATGAAAATAGGAGGCAGAAGGTCAGGACCCGCCCCTTTGTTAATATCCAAACTATCTATTTTACGTTTGATATCTGTTACCGTAATAGAAAAGCCAGATAATATATTAAAATACGTGTTATTTACAGCACCAGATTGGTCAGTGTATATAGTTTTATTAGTTTTATCGTCAAAAACTGAACCAAAGTATCGCGAAAAAAGGTCACATATCCCCTGACCGTCTGTCTCAGAAGTATTTTCAAGTGTCATGGTGTGAGGCACTGAAATATGGCCTTTACGATTATTCACAAATCTCCAAAATGATTTTATGTCCTTGGCCAACGAGTCCTCGATGGATGCGATATACTTGTCGTAACAAATCTTGGTAAGAAATTTGCATCTCTCCCTCAGCAAAGAGAAAACGTCGTAATCGCGGGGATTCCCAAACCTCTTAAACCGTTTATGATATAAGTTTTTTTCTTTATTACATTTAATTAAGGATTTGCTGTACCAGACTGGATAAGATGAGAATTTGCTACAACAACTTGGTGTATTTCTTGATATTATTTCAAATAAAAGCTCATAAAAAGCTTCGGTGCACTCATCAATACAAGGGGACGATAAGATTTCGGACCAGTTCACAGACTGGAGTTCAGATTTAATGTTTTCAAAATTACATTTAGCAAAATTAAGCCGTTTAATGTTAGCGCGTTGAAGCCCTTTAGAAATCTGAATCGGAGAAAGAGTAATCAAAATTGCGGGATGATTTTTATCTAACAAACTTAATGCAAGTGTTTCATTGACACTTATACAATCTATATTAGAAAGCACCAAATCCAACAAGCGAGCGTTTGCATTTGTGATAAAGTTATGCTGTTTTAGATTACACAGTGACATTAATTCATTTAGTAGAAGGAGCTTCTTACTCGGGTTAGGGGAAATTGACAGAGAGGGATTAATCGAATCAGAGTAATCAGGTGTGTTAAAATCACCAATTAATAAGAAATTATCCAAAGGGAAACGATTAAGAAGTAAATTTTGGCAATGGCTATAAAAGAGTTCAAGCTTGTTAATTCTAATATCAGGAGGCAAATAGCAAACACATAAATTTATGCGAGAAGTGTCACGTGCTTCAGGAATAAGAGTAACCCAGACATCCTCCATATCACTATCCCACGATGCTTGACGGATGACCTGGTATTTTTTATGGACGGCGAGTAAAACTCCACCTCCCTCGGTTTTAGCACAGGAGGAATCCGCACGATCTCGTCTGAAGAGATTGTAACGGGCGTCAACAACTTCGCCATCGAAAACACTCATATTTAAGTTCGTTTCCGTCAAGCATATAATATCGAAGTTAGAATTTAACAGATTTAAAGAAAATTGAGTTAACTTGCTACGAATTCTGTTTACATTTTGATAAAATATATTAATCATTGTGGAAATAACGTGTGATTCAGTATATAAAAACAAAAATTGATCAAGTAACTTACTAAGCAATGATAAACAAACAAATTAGTAGTAGTAATAACAATTAAGACAATTTAGTGAAGGAATCATGACTTTTAATTAGAATGGCCGGGCTTGATTCATCCTTACGAACATAAATTTGGCCATATCGCACCCAAACAAACCTGTAGTTCTTGTCAGTAGAAAATTTACGTGCCGCACGGTGTAACTCTTTAGCTTCAGGAGACAAATGTTCAGACAAGTATATCCTGCTCGACGACGAGCCGCCAATACCAATATCGGTAGTAGATAGTTTGGTGTCAGGGTGGGACTTATTGAAGCGAGTCAACGCAGACAAGAGTGTATCACGCTGACGCTGCGTTGAGAGGGTAACTAGTATGTTTCGCGGCCTTTTGGAGTTTGAGTCCATCTTAGCTACACGACGACATGCTTTAACATCACTCTCAGATACCACAACATTTAAACACTCACAGAGTTTTTTGAATAACTCCATCAGATTCTCAGTCTTGCTTTCGGGTACCTCGTGAATCTCGAGGTTTAAGTCACGTGAAATCTTTTCAACTGTAAATAAACGACTCTGGAGTTTTGATAACGTGTTTTGAGATTTCGTAAGTTCAGTCTCGAGTACCCTGATTCGATTGTCTTTGTCTGCAATATTTGACTTCAAATCATTTTGTTCTAAGATGATAAAATCCGTTGTCGTCGTGAAGTCAGCCTTTACCAACTCAACAGCTCGGCTAACCTCGTCGGTCACCATGTCCTTCAAGTCCTTTCTAAGCGCGGACCGTAGATTTAGCATAAACGATGAGTCAGGGGACAGTTTCAAGTCTATAAGTTTGCTAATACTGTCCAACGTAACCGGCTGCTTAGAAAAGTCAGCGCCTGCAGAAGTTTTCGTAGCAAAATCACACTCCGGCTCTTTACACGTCGTTATATATGAGGAGGCGCTTGGTGATTGGTTATTGCGACCCCGCCGGACAGGAGTATTATCGTCATTGTTTTTACGCCGAGTTACATTCTGACACAGAGGACAATTAAGTGATGCCAATTGCTCAGCACTGAGCTGCTTGGTCGACCCGGCAGCAACATCAAGGCATTCATAACAAAACTTGCGTTTGCAATTATTACACTTTAAAAAATGATCGACATTTAATACGTTATTACAGCCATGGCACTTCATAGCTTGATTAGATTCACTATTATTCACTTCACTGATTTTACGTATTCTGTATTACTTCAAATTTGACTTATAAAAGCTAACACTATTGTTAAAAATTGAATAATAACACTTATAACACGGCTAATAATACTTTTAATCAAGTTATTTGCTTTATAAGTCATAAATTTTAATACTGTTATTGAGTTGCCGTAATTTATTAGTGAAATGATTAATCTTGATTAATAATCGTTTGTTTATTCATTATCTATTAATGTTTGGCAGAACATTTTTAATTAATTGAATGTCAAATATCTATCTATCTTCGAAATTAAATTATAATAATTTACAGACTGTTTACGTGTGGGCCTCAAATTTTGGAATTGTTTTATGTTAATTTGTCAATCTAATACGCAAGTAGGATCAGCCTCCTGCGCCTGACCCGCGCTTTTTTCGTCTTAGATATGCCAGTTTTCTGAAGATTTTTTTCGTCACCATTTGAGCCAATAGATAGAAAGTTTTTTGGTGCACAGCAGAGAGTCGAACCTTAGACCTAAGGGATGAGAGTCGACGTTGATACTGGGCCAACACGTTAAATAGTTAAGTAAGTTAGTTATCACAGTTATATATTTTTACTAGCGGACCTGATAGACCATCTGCCGACCTGATTTGTAAATCTTAACCAATCAGGGCTCCTCCCAAAGGCATACAAAAAAATCATTCAAATGAATCAAGCAGTGACATACACATCAACAGAAGAATGCAATATATAAGCTATCCTATCTTTTAAGTTAGACCAAACTGCACACGGTGCAAATTTGATTGAAGTGGGGTAAGTAGTTTAGGAGTACATAGCGGACATACAACAAACATTTAGAAAAATTTCTTCAATCAACACTAAAATGTTATAATTTAGCTTGAAAACTACAAAACAAATTCAATAAATTGTAACAAAAACGTGTTGGTAATTATAATTTGAGACGCGTGAGAAAAAGGACAGTATTTCAAATTCACCATAAATTAACTAAAGGTAAAAAATGATTGGATTCCGTAATTCCTAAATCAGTTAGATAATGCACGCGAGCGTGCTTCGAAACAATTACATAAAAAGGCATCAGCGCTCGCATTCTCCGACCGGAATCGTCTTTTGTTTTTCCCACCTCTCCATACCGATCACGCTGAATTATTCATCATTATTTATACTCTCATTTTTGTCAACGCCATTCAAGATAAATTCATACAAGTCTTTATGTCTTGATAAAAGTTAAGCTTACCGAAATGGGCGATAAAAAACTTCGCCGTATATGGGATCATTACATCCAATACGGTCAGTTAGCTATCGTGAATATATCGTTGGATACACAAGGTGTTTCGTATATATACTAAACTCTAATAAATTGATTAAGAGAAAGAACGAAGAGGCTTTTGAGTGGGTAGTTTTATCAAATTAGACTGAAGGCTAGTCGTGTACAATTAAATTTTATAGTAATAAAATGTTTGTTTTATTGCGTCTGATGCGCAAACTACTAACTGTTATAGTCTCCGGAATCTCTCTCAGAATGACCAGCACTGAATATGCAGCATAATGCTGATTCAGACCCAGTCACAACCACAACACCCACACTTATAATGTGTGTGTTTCGTTAGTAATAAATGTTATGTCTATTTCTATAAAATCAATAGGTGCAGATCTTTGATAAGTATTCAGTTGAAATCGTTTATTTGCTAAGATAGTGGTATAATTAGGTAGATTAATTATAAAAAATTCGCAAAATCAGCCATATATAAATAGGTATGTTTATTTCATATAAATTTTTATAATGTAATAATAATAATAATAAGTCTTTATTCATTTAAGTTGGTACATTTTTCTTTTCATAGTGTAAGATTTGGGAACCCTTTTAAGTAAATATACCTGTGTGAGGGTTCCCAGCTCTTCCATAACAAAGTTAATTACATAAAATAATTTAACCAGTTCATTTCCTTTTTATTTTTTACTTGTTAAACCGTTATCATCACACCTGATTGTGTGCATGAGTAAGTGTGTGAGAGAGTGAATGAGTGAGTGAGTAGGTGAGTGAATGAGTAACGTGTAGCTATTTAAATCATGGGTCTCAAAAGCAGTTCTAATACTGCACAAGGCGTGATAATAAGCCAGTCTTTTATTCGGGTTTTTAGGTTGTAGGCGGTGAGAGGGTAGATGTTAAGCAGCCTATTTAATTTATTATATAAATAGGCTGCTTGCATATTGCGTCTAGCGAAGTCGGTCCTTACGGTCTGACCGACTACAACATCCCTATTTCTTTTTAAGACCAGCCTATTCTCAAACGGGAGCGCTCTGTGGGTTTTTAATTGTCATATAATTAATATAATAGGTAAGTTAAGTTATTTAGAATTGGTGTCAAACTTATGATCTAGATACTGGCCCACGCTATAACAGCACCTTGCTTTTAAATTTAATCACCTTACCCCTGAAATAATTGCAAGTAAAATAATGTTTAAAACAATATAATTTACATGTGTTGTCTTTAGTAAGAAGTCTAAGAAAATTGTATGTGACAGCAGGATTGCAAGCCCTCTAGCATATTTTCCAACATCGTGCTCAACATTCAGGGTATGATTGAAAGCCTATACCTTTTGATTGATAGGTAAATTACTAAGACCGGCACACTGATCATTTCGCGGTAATTAAATCTACTAGTAACGTAATCGCATGACCAAAGTCAATTACCTAACGACTAGGCGATTGTGCGCTGTAGCCACGTCAAACAATACAGTAGATTCCAGAAACTGTATTTAAGTATTTTGATTATTTGTGCTGTGATTAGATTTTTTTTTACAGAACAGGGGGCAAACGGGCAGGAGGATAACCTGATGTTAAGTGATGCCGCCACCCATGAACACTCTCAATGCCAAAGGGCTTGCGAGTGCGTTGCCGGCCTTTTAAGGATGGGTACGCTTTAGAAACCAATACGAGTGTCCATTAGGGTCCTTCTATAAAAGAGCCTATCAATTCTTATAAGGCCGGCAACGCACTTGCGAGCCTTCTGGCAGTGTGAGTGCCCACGAGCGGTGTCATCATCATCTCTCGTTTTCTCTATGTACTATAAAGTGTCAACCAACATTATGACATACGATATGAGAGTTTGCCCGAATTATGACTTCAATATCTGTCACGTTTTTATTTTTATTAACAGACTTTTGAAGTTAAACCTGATATATTGTTACATAAAAAAACATACGATTTTTGGCTAAAACCTCCTTTTGTCTATTGTAATTACCATAAATCTTATAATAGAGCATAGTCGAAGGTAATTGGTCTGCGTGTATCTGAAATTATCATGTTGAGTGAAACGCAGCGCGTGATTCTAACTTTTACCGTAGGCTTCAGTGCGCCCTAATTTGCGAGATTAAATGCGTAATACCTCATAATATCTAAATTATACCAGGTCGAACTTAAATAGTTCGACCTGGTATAATTTATTTTTGTTCAAGTCTTCTATTTAATTTTCAAATTAAATAAATAAAGCATAATTATTAAATGTGTTAATTTATATAAGCGTCATAATGGCAAGTCATTTTTGATCATCGACTCTTGACGAGTCGATATTGTTTGCGCTTCAACCGTTTAGGTCTAGGCCTCAGATTTGTCTATCGAAATCATTTGTTTTCTTGTCTAAAACACGATAGCTAAGAGAGTTTTATTACAGTGTTACACAATATCTGACCGATATAATTTTTTTTAAAACAGTTATGTTTATTAATAATTTTAAGTACTTTTCGCAAAGTGAAGCCATAGCAAATAAATAAAGTATCTTGTAAGAATAGAAATGTTTTAAGTATGATAGAGCATTCCCTCCCACAAGTGCCTAATTGTAATAAATTATAACGTATCACCTTTGCCAAAAAAGCGCTGACAAAATAAGATTAAAATATTAATGTGTTTCAATGTAAAACTATGTGAATTAAAAGGCTATTATTATAAGGGCCTGTTTCACAATGTCCGGATAAGTTCTAAATAAGCTATTTATTACTTATTGGTAGGATAAATAGTATTTTTGTGTTTCACGACTGTCAGATAGCGCTATTTGTCATGAAATGCCAAGTATATTATTCGGAACTTTTATCTTTCAAATAATTTATGTGTTGCATAGCTATTTGTTTATCCATACATTGTGAAACAAGCCCTAAGTCTACTAATATAAAAATTTGACAATACTCTTACAACATGGACGTGTCTGACTGCAATACATAAAAAATAATATTACTGATATATTATAGCAAAATGTAAATGTTTACCGATATTTAGAAACAAATTAATCATTGCACATTGAACAGCACAATACGCCGAAAACAGTTAATAAATTTCCATACAACAGTCATTTATGGATGCTTTAAGTCATTACACGGTGCCACAAAGAGAAACAAGAATTTAAGAAAGGTTCGCTTCTGATTAAATTTGTATGAAAAAGCTTTGTAGCTGGCGCTAAGAGAACTGCCACGTCATTTAGTTAATAGATCAGAACTAAAGTGGATAGCGCTCGCATGTGTTAACGATGATTTGGTGATTGATCGCCTTTTTTGCCGTAAATAGAACGCTTCTTCAGAAGCTTGTTAACATAGAATATATATTTACAATTTCGCGGTATATATAAATTAAAAGATTTATAATTTGAAAATTAGGTAGTTTTTTGAATTGTGTTTAAATGTTTTCATGTATTATAAAAATTCATTCTGTCGTTGTCACATATATTTGATTTGATAGTTTTTACCTCAATGTATACATTTGATATATACATATAATATACAATTATATAAATATTTTACATTTCTGATTGGATATACTTTTGCGTACACTTTTTATTATGTATTTAATTGCTTAACAGCTTTTCTACAGCTTCTTAATAATTATATATTAAGAAGCTGAATCTAAACAATTACATTATAAACATAAACATAATTAACAATTATTACCTACTTATACAAATATTAGTGATTTAAAATCATTGATTTGGAACACTTATTATACAATATAGTTTTTCTTCTGTGATTTGAACAAACTTTGGAATAAATGAATAAATGATTAACTTTTAGTATTTTTTTGTTTTATTTTAGATTAAGTTTAGTAATTGTATAATTTTTCAGTGTTACTTGTAATTATGTGGATTTGGTAATACACTAGGTCTTCACCATTCCTTTTTTTACTGGTTTTTTATTATTAGTAAAAATAAATGAATCTACCAGCTGTAAACAAACAAACTCTTCATTTTAAATATTCGTGTTAAAGGATTCCTCAACCTATCATTACCCGAGAACTCAGCGTTTTAAAAATTCAAATTAACTCGCGGGAATTGGAGCATAAAAAGTAAACTATACGTTGTGAAGCAAGAATGTCAACCTGGATAATTCAATTTTGATTATAGGAAACCTTAAATATGGCTTCATTACGAGCTGCGTCGACCCGCAGACAATCATCTAGAGTAGGTAATATTAACTTCCAAAAATACATAAAATTACCAGTTTATATTCGAATTATACGGCGATATTATTTTCAAATTTTTATTCGTCTGATAGCATTTGTAATTACTTGCATATAATTAAAAATTTAACTGGAAATTAATTGATAATTATTATCTCGTATTAATTATTTAGTGTTTACGCTAATTGAAATCTGTATCCGCCTGGTCCACTTACGTTTGTCGAGGATAAAAAATATCGAATTTTTCGACTACCCATTATGTTATTACTTAGCGAGACTAATAATAATAGGCCGCCTCGTTTAAAACTTATAGTTTCACATATACAAGTATATATAGTACAAGTTGGAGGTACATATTTACGCTTCTATAATACTAATACAATGGATCCGTTAGATGTCAGGCAAGATAGGAGTATCATAAGAGCCGGCGCATGACTGACAACATTGATGTTTCTTGAATCAGCGGCTCTACAACGTTTTTAGGTCTGGGCCTCAGATATCTATTTCATAATCAATATTAGGCAAGTGGGTGATCAGCTTCCTGTGCTTGACACACGCCGTCGACATTTTTGGTTTATGGCAAGCCGGTTTCCTCACGATGTTTTCCTTCACCGTTCGAGCGAATGTTAAAGTTGCACATAGAGAGTAAATTAGTGCACTACCGGGGATTGAACCCACGACATCAGGGGTGTGAGTAGTACGCTAAAGCCACTAGGCCAACACTAGGCACTAATATAGCTTGAGGCTGTTAAAAAAGTTTAAAATTTATTCAGTTATAATTCTCTTACTTCGCTTCGGAGTTTGGTGTAAAAACGTAAACAATTACTCTATAAAGAGTGCTTTATTTTCTTGAGCCTTCATCGTACGCTTAGATTTGTTCTATTTCGATTATTATTCTGGTGAAAGTCACCAATTGTTTTGAAATCTTTTGTACATAGGCTTCAAGAATATATTGATCGGATAGTGTCTTAGTATTTAATTCCTTACAATAAGTTGTAGTCTTATTAATAATTAACATGAAATGAAACTCCATTGATCGGTCACTTGGTCACTTGGATTGATTGGTCACTTGCTCAATAAAAGTCATACTTCCCTACGAACTCCCAATGCGTTCAAAATAAGTTGAAGGCAGACAAAGCAATACACCGATTTTCTAACAACTAGGCTAGATTTATGCGTGCCCATTTCAAGGCGGGAGGGTTATTTGAGCTAGATAATGACTTTTGAACTAAAGCTATGCCTGTTAAATACATAAGTGGAATAACATGACGGCCCTGGGCGGATCATAGGCTTCCGTGGGAAACTGACATATGACATTACGAAACTACCACGGGCGAAAATTGATTGACAATACGCTATGTAATTTCAACAACGATAGGTGACAGGCTTGTTTATATTGACTGAAATTTATAGTATTAAACGTCGAAGTGAAATTACGTAATAGAATAGATTGAGCTTAATTGTTTTTCGTTACTGATATACTTCAAAGTGTTCATATACGTGAAAATGGACTGGAATGAACTGGCAGTTAGAAACATGGCTATTAAAACCTACCTACTTTTGAATTTCAATTTAAGAACTCTTTGGCAACCTAATCTAGCATATTGCATTCATTTGTCACTTGTTTTTGTGAATTGGCTGTAAATCTAAAACTCTTGTTACACGTGAAAATGAAATTATGCCTTTTTTGTCGGCTTTCTCAAGAACAAACTTAGGTATGATAGCTTAGCATTTCTAAATGAAACTCCATCTCGTGCCACTATTTACTATTGGTTTAACTCAATGATGTACCGCGTGAGGGACGTCCATTAACTACGGAAGATAACATCAGTACTGTGCGACACATGATAGAGGAAGATAAGAGAATGATCTATCAGCAGATACGGGCAAGCCCAGGTATGAGTCAAAGTCGAAACATATTCCCATTTAGGCGCCAGGAAGCTTTGTACCAGATGGATTTCCCATACTTCAGCTGACCACCAGGAACACCTTCGCATGGACTGGTGCCGCTAAATGTCAGATAAGTTCAACGGCAAAGAATCAAATGCTGTGACATCGTCACAGGTTCAAGAAAGAAGAATATATTGCTACGAACCCAAAACTAAAAGACAATCACCTCAGTGAGTGTTATTTACGAGGATCACCCAACTAAGGAAGAAGTCAAGGAAAAAAGATGATTGCCACATTCTTTAGTCGAAAAGGTATTTTTTTTTTATGGAACAGGGGGCAAACGGCCTACCGCCGCCCATGGACACTCAATGCCAGAGGGCTCGCGAGTGCGTTGCCGGCTTTTTAAGAATTGGTACGCTCTTTTCATGAATGATCCTAAGCAATTTCGCAACAGTCGTGCTAGAAGATGGAAGGACAGTTGCAGACTGGTATGTCAATCGCTGTGTGGCAGTTGTCTTTTTAAATTGTCAATTTATAATCTTTAAGAATCGAAATTAAACCAACCTTCATAAAAATTAGTCTTTATTACATTAATTTGTATTATCATATTATTATAAATTTAATGTGTTTTTGCTAATGTTATAATTTTACTTCGGAATTTTATGATAACATTTGTGGGAACCAATTTCATTGTGATACTTTCGTTTAGGTATATGCTAACTGTAAATTTATTGTTTTTCTCTGGAATGGTTTCGATCGCATTTTGGGATCGTAGTAGAGCATAGAGATTTATATAAAATTTCAAGAGTCATAATTAAGCTTTTTAGTTAGTTTTGCATTTACCTTAGGAGGAATGCTTTGTCAAGAGAAAAGCTAATGGTAATAATAATAATATGTAAAAAAATATCCTGGATTAGGTATTGTAATAAATGCTTATATTTTGATTTACGATACTTTTATGAATAAAAAAGTTGTAAGATCATAAATCTCAAAGGTCAAGAAAATTTTGGACGGATTCCAAAAGAGTTTTTTCTGTTTCCATTCTTTTAATGGGCTTTCTTTTTTGCCTCATACTATGATTATACGGTGTTGAGGAACAATTTTTACGGCATTGACGTAATAAAGAGTGGACACTTAAATATACAGTGAAAAGAATATACGCACCAATGCGTTTGAAATCATTTTACGACTCTTGCGCAAATACAAAGTTGGCATGTGTCCTAATTGTATAGTATTCCAGAACACAAAGGTGCTGCTCAAATTAAGACTACACCTACTCCAGTGCCGGTTATTTAAATAGCAGTTACTGCGAATAATATCGGAATGGTTTAAACACCGTGTGAATTCTATTTTCGATGGCCAAGACAAATCAAATCAAAATCAATCTTTATTCATATAGGTAAACTTTTACACTTATGAACGTCAAGAAAAACAAATTAAATTAATCGTAAATTTACATTTACAACCAGTTCGCAAGTCAAAGACGTAGAGCGGGTAAGAAGAACTGGCAAGAAACTTTCCGCCACTCTTTTCAATCGCCTAGTTTTTAATACAAATTGTTTGAACTGGAGCAATCAATCCCAAGGTATAGGATCATTTAAGTATTCGTCACATTTAAGGCTTTTTTAATTAATTTAGTTTTAACAAGGGCTTTGAATTTATTGAGTGACAGTTCTCTAATTTCGCTTGGGACTTTCTGCCTCGCAGACCCAGCCGAGTGTGAGTACTATGGAAGAGCGTCGTTGCCATGGTAACACGTGTCGATGATAAAAAGGCCTAAGAAGTAATAATTTGAGGCAATAACGCACAGTAAAAAAAAATTTTGAATTTGTGGCAAAGACTTTGATGTGATATAATTCAATGCTATGATGTCGAATTTTAAGATATTTGTATGTAATTAGTGAATACACTTAGTGAACACGTTGATATAATATAATTGACTTTAGTAAGAGGCTTTCCTCGAACTTTGATTTTATTCCTTTTGGAGTAAAACTCTTGGGTCGTGGGGTTCAATTCAGGCACTTAAAGATTTAAATTGGCTAGTAGATAGTACCGGACACCTCAGAACTGTTGCCTTGAGAGTGTCCATGGGCGGCGGTATCACTTAACATCAGGTGAGCTTCTTGCCCGTTTGCCCCATTCTATAAAAAAAATACAGCTAGGAATTCGAGCCAGAATTAAAGATACACTTTTTTTAATATGATATTTTATGATAAGAAAATACTGTATATTTGTGTGTAAGCAAATCGTATTTGTTGTCTTATAAAGATTTGATTAGCTGTTTTTTAGGTAAACAAAATGATAACTATAAAGAAACAATATCAGATTTAACAAAGCGAAAATGCTAATTTAAAATAACCGATATGATATCATAGATTGGAATCATATGCGCCCGCGGCGGTCCAACGCAATGCAGTGGCTTATAATTAACACGCACCAAGTCTTATGAACCGATAAGGATCTAAGCTTTCGTCAATGGCAGCCCTCGAACGATTGCTTATCGCTGATTAATTGCAATTGAGAGTTTTGCCTTAGACCTATCATTAGGACTAAACATAGTCCTGAACAACTTTCGACAAATCACCAATGTGTTTAGCGCTAACCTTTATCTGGATTTATCTTGGCTAATTGTAGGTTGATGAAGTTTACGTATTTTTATACGTTTAATATACTTTATATATGCACATTATACGTGTTAGATATGTGACATACTTATATATTAATTGAAAGAAAAATTAATTGCACACTATAATTCATGAGTATCTTTCGTTTGACATATTAATGATTTTTAAATAAACTAGAGAGACTTTTAAAGAAAACACTTTTTAACGGATTCAAGCTTTATATTATAAACTTATAATATTTATTTATTTTTACATAATTAATATTTTTCCCGACGTTTCGCGTGCTTTACAACGTGCGTGATCACGGTTATCATTTTCTTTAAATGTGTAAAAGTTATGTTAATAAAAGATAATACTAGTATACTACTATAATACATTCTAGGTATCATTTATAATTTTATAATAAACTACTGTTGTACAATAATAATACTCCACGTTTCAGCAAGGACAGGTTAAAAAAGATTATTAATGTTAAAAGTGTTGAATGGTAAAATAAATATTCTTAAAGTCGTTAAAGATGAAAGAGCCTCTGATGGAGATTATATTTAAAGAAAAACACTTTTTTAACGGATTATACCGACGTTTCGCGTGCTTTACAGCGTGACCATGCACGCTGTAAAGCACGCGAAACGTCGGTTTAAATTTAAAATTATGTACAAATAATTATAAGTTTAAATATAATAATACATATCTATAATCCGTTAAAAAAGTGTTTTTCTTTAAATGTGTAAAAGTTATGTAAATAAAAGACAATACTATGAGATTATATTTATTACCAGAATTATATAGGTCTCAATAAAGTACTTAAATTAGAGAGTTAATTGAATCTCTAGACAGTTAATTAAAGATTTTAATCAATAAGTGTCAATAAACATATATATGTGTGTGTGTATCACCATAACACTGATTGATATTTTGTTTTAAGGATTACGTCTGTACTATGTTCAATTTAAAATTCTAGTTAAGCGATTATAGTAAATGACTTAGTTGCAATGCAAGGCAATCATCTGAACATTCGTTATATTAATCAATACAACGCTATAAATATCAAACGCGTTAATTGCAGTGGTACCGATACCCAGTAGGGAGAGTTCTTCAGTAATTATTGTCTCCCTTCGAGCGTTCTAGCCTTCCTATTATAGCAATGTACATATGTATAGAGTTTTTTATTGACACCTAAATTAGAATCTGTAGAAGCATAGTCAAAGTCAAAATAACTTTATTCTTATAGGTAAACAAGTACACATATGAACGTCATTGTTAATTTTGAATTTACATTTACTACCAGTTCGCAAGGCAAGCGAACTGGCAAGAAACTTTCCGCCACTATTTTTAATCGCTAAGTTTTAAGTCATACAAATTGTTTGAACTAGAGCTAATGAACCCCAAGGATTATGATCATCTAAATAATCGTCAATCGAAGAAAAAGGTATAGCTCTGTGGTTGTGGTCTAATATGTTTTTAATTTAAATACATCTTTCTTTGTATTTATCACATACTTTTTGTAGTATTTATTATAATTCAGATCAATATTGATTATATTAAATAATTAAACACAAATAAAGGGAGAAGAGAAAAAGGTCAAAAAAGAGAGGAATAGAAAGTAATAGAGAAAACAGAATGATTTTATAGAATTAAGTTGGCGCCCGGTAGACAGTACTGGTGACCCCAATGCTTCCTCGCTCAACGAATATAAGTATAGACATACAGCGAACACAAATTTTAAAATTGTTTTAATTACTTTTATTATGAATACTGTATATTTGATTGTTATGTTTAGTTACATGAATAAAATAAAAAAACGCAAATAAATAAGCCATTGCCTGATTTTTCGAATGTTTCCCTTCATAGTAAGAGCAGAGTTACAATGTGCAGATAATCGTAGATTGAAAATCCATTAAAGCACAGTTGTTAACGTTGGGACCCGACAGACATTGTTCTGTATGATATTTCAAACGATTAAACAGAGTATGAAAGTATCGACTACAGCGCCATCTGTCGGGCATAAAAAAATCAATCAAATCGATCCAATCGTCTGACAGGAGTTCCGTGACATACACAGGTATAGTAGAATTATATGTATCAGTAAGTTTTCCTATCTTGTAGCTTAGGTCAAACTGCACACTGTGTGCATGTTTGATTAAAATCGGTTAAGTAGTTAAGGAGTAGCCGACAAACGTGACGCGTAATTTATACCTACATATTAAGTTTTGGTTAATACTATTATAATAAGCTTACCAAGAAGCTTGGTAACAGCACCTTGCTGAGACAGCACGTGATGGGCGATGTCATAATGCCGCAGACCGAAACGCGACAGGTCTAAAAGCCTCTGTTGCGAAAGAAGCGATGAGAGGGGATGTGATGCTCCTCCGGGATACAGTGACGAGCTACCTCCGCCGGAAGATGATGGAGAAACTGGAACTAAAAGATCATTTGTCAAGAGTGGAATAAAATAATTATCGTGTAGGTTTAAAATACAAAATGTTTACATTCTTTGTTTAAAGATAATGACTCTTAAATTATTAAATTATTACATAAACTAATTAAGCAACTCAATTTGTACAAATATACAAATAAATTTAATCAAAATTGATATTTTAGAAGCTTATTCTGACTTCTTAAGCCTACTCATCTACCTACCCAAAACAATAATTATTCAGGAATTGAAGCCAATACTCTCCGCACCCTGCATTACTAAATACACGGAAGCTGTAAGCTCAGCTCCAAGAAAACATAAAAACGATATGATTAAGCAATCAATTTTTTATTCAAAATAGATAAGCGTTAAATAGTTCTGAGAACAAAAACATGGGGTCATTCACCTCTAAAGGTCGCAAACTCTTATGAGTTAAGGTTATCCTTAGTACGCATAGTATTAATTTGTTGATAAAATTAGCGAAATTTAATTAATAAACTAAATTTTACATACATTCGCTGTGTTTGTAATAAAAGTATTTGCTGAATTTATTTTATATCTCTAATTTAGTAACATTTTATTGCTTATAATAATATGTCAACAGTAGTTCAATAAAACATTTAGCCTACAATCAGTTCGCAGTATAACTTTACGTTAACTAGTAGATATTAATTTTATTTTTAAAACTTCATTGCACACAGAAATATAATATGTACAATTGAAATAATTAAATGAAAAAGTAGCTGGCGGCCTTATCGCTTTCAAGCGATCTCTTCCAGGCAACCACTGTGAGAATCAAAATAAATTAAATTAGATAGACTAGAAATGCAAAAATACGTAAGAGTCTATAGTTAGTAAGACAAATTTAATGGAACAAAACAAAGCTATTAAAACAAGAAAACAGTGATCATATCACAATATTAAAAAAGTACTGATGAAAAAGAAAAAGTACGCATCACGATAATTTTAGATCAGTGTCAAATCAGTTAGTACGAGAGTTAGAGATACGATGTGGGCAGGTAATGTACAGTAGAGATTTAAAGGAAGATAGAGAAGCTAAGCGAATTGGGACGGAAAGTGAATTCTATAGCCTCAGATACCTTAAAGTTTTCGCCAAGAAAGGAATTTATGAGATGAGATTTCAAGTATATAGTTTTCGGAAGAGTGTAATCTATATTTAGAATTAGTAAAAAATCTTAGCGACAAGTAAATTGAAAAAAATTCAAATTTCGAATATGAATTACAATATCATAATATCTTTTTTAAGGCACACTAAGGGTCTATTTCTCAATGTCCGGATAAGTTCCAAATAAGCTATCTATTACTTATTAGTAGGATAAACAGTATTTTTGCGTTTTACTACTGTCAGAAAACGCTATTAGTCATGAAACGCGAAGTATCTTATTCGGAACTTTTATCTTTCAAATAATTTATGTGTTGCATGCATAGCTATTTGTTTATCCATACATTGTGAAACAGGCCATTAATGCATTTTTATTCATATCATTCGTTTTTATCCTTTGTATATCTGTATGTACATACAATATGAAGCATACTTAATACGCTATAATTTGTTAATCAGACTAAGCATCGAAATTAATGCAGTGGCATAACCTGTTCATAACTTAACATTTTTTATTAGCGGATCGAAGCGGCGATCCCGTCAAGAAGGGTATTAAAAACTGGTAATTTATATTGTGCTAAAAACGATTTTATTCCTCCCAATTAAAGTCCATAATCCCTTGTCTCGATTAATCGAGCACTTGGGATGGTTCGAAGTATAATTTCTGGTGTAATCGCTTTAATAATGGAAGAAAAAGGTGATATTATCTGCCCACGGTCAATAAATTAACACCGTTTAGGGCAAAGTAGTATTTGTGTCGCTTCTATAAATAAAGCGATCTTCTCACCGATGCACTCATCTAGATGATATATGAACTTAATGTGTTTTTGAGTGGTTCGTTACAATACATATAGGTACGGCTATTTTGTAAGGGGAATGTTTTAAGCAATAAATTTTGCTATTAACCACTCACTGTATAATTGTGATATTAAATAAAATTCTGTCCAACTGGTACTGTTAGTTATAAAGTTTTTTATTAGATCATAAAATAGGGTCAATGAATAATAGCCGATATTCTTTTACCATGCGATTTCACTGTTACACTTGATATAGAATTGGCAATATATATCAATTATATATAATAATAGAGTAACATAATATACACTGATGAACGTCGAAAAGAAATATACATTGAACGCTTCTTATTTTACATTTACTGCCAGTTCTCAAATCAAGGGCGAAGAACGGAAGAGAAGAACTCTCCTCCACCCTTTTTAATCGCCAAGTTTTTTATTTTACACAAGACAACTTTTTTTTGTTTGTAAGGAGCTTTACATTACACCATGTTCTATATCTTAAGTAATTAAAAATAAATTAAAAACAAAGAATTGTCCTTAAATCTTTGTTTTTCAAATCTCAATGAGTATATCGTATTTTTTTTATAGAACAGGGGGCAAACGGGCAGGAGGCTCACCTGATAAGTGATACCGCCGCCCATGGACACTCTCAATGCAATGCTTGCGAGTGCGTTGCCGGCCTTTTAAGAATTGGTACACTCTTTTCTTGAAGGACCCTAAGTCGTAATTACATAGGTAAACACACTTCCCAAATACCTACCAAAATGACGTCACACTATTAATACTATCGTTAGTTAAAAACGGGTCGGTGCGTGTTTTTATTTGGGTGCGTGAGCAGTGATGCCTTATTAAAATATTTCGAGTGGAAACTGGAAGGACCACTTAGTGCGAGGGAGTTTCACGCCCGACCTGATATAACAGCAACGACAAGATAGCTTATTTGTGAACTTAGGGATAATATATCAATGATTAGAGTGTGTTCCAGATGCGGCACTTTAATCTTTTTACGACAGTGTTTAATGAACCGTGTATGCGAATTCTTCGATTAATTAATAGGCTAATTGTAAACGTTTTTATTTGCATTTATGTTAATTTGTTAACTAGTTTTTTAGTGTTTTCACACCTTATTAGCTAAATGTAGTGTTCATTTTACTGACTTAATATAAAGATAATTTTTGGTGAAATAATTAATATTTGCCTCGATAGTTTAGTTTTAATTAGTGGTAATACATTTATAAATATATATTTAAATATTACTAAAATAACCCGATACCCAACAGTCGATCATATGACCGATGTTGGATTAGAAATATTTTCGTTATATTTGAATTTAGAATCATTACATACACAGGTACCACGTGACATTCGCGCCCCAAACGTCTTCGGTTTACCCGATATAATAGTTCTGTATGTTCTAATAAAAATTGTGACAAACTAAGAAAAACCCTACAAAAACTCGTCTATTTATTACATACATTATAACACGTAAATTGATTACTGAATTCAAACTATTAACGCTAACATTATTTCTAGATATTAAGTCATCCATTTGCCACTCGATTATAGGCGGCTATGCAGCGTAAAATTACCACCTTGTGTGTAAATAAACGAAGGTTTTATTAAAGAAATATGCAGTTCGGTAAAAATTCATGCGAATTATGGAGATGAGCAAAAGTATACATCTGACTAAATTTGCATTTACCCGTTTGGTATAATTTATATTAAATTGACTGTAACATGACTTTTGTAAACTATTTTTTATTATTGTAGAAATGAATGCGTGGAATAACTGATCATCTTAGGTCAAAATAAACATTGTAGATACATTTTAGTGGTACCGCTTTAAAGCGCTGAGCACGGAGTGCAACTATCTGGATGGAGGGTGGTAGATTCGTGATCGCTTTATCGCCTTTTTTACAAAGCTTTTTATGAGACACATATTTATAACATAAATAAAATAAAGTACAACCTTAGGTCTTGGCCTCAGATTTTTTAATCTGTTTCATGATCATTTTTTAATCTAATAGGCAAGTAGGTGATCAGCCTCCAGTGCCTGACACACGCCGTCGACTTTTTGGGTCTAAGACATGTCGGTTTCCTCACGATGTTTTGCTTCACCGTCCGAGCAAATGTTAAATGCGCACGTAGAAAGAATGTCCATTAGTGCACAGCCGGGGATCAAAGCTACGACCTCAGGTATGAGAGTCGCACGATGAAGCCACCAGGCCAACACTGCTTCATAACATAAAGAAGAGAAAGAAGTTGGTGTAGTGGAAACACAAACTGGACACAGTTCTTCTGTCCACCAGGACGTCGAAGTTCGAACACATTTAAATAATTAACTTATATACATACTAAGGCCAGTGATTAATTTATTTATAAATAATTTACCAAACTTACATTTTATTAAATGTTATTAGATTAAAATCGTAAAATATATTCGTCTCTGATCTAGATTAAGAGAAAAGTGTTTCAATTTAAATATTTAAATATCGACCAATCAGCATTCGAAATGTCAGAATAATTGGAAGGCGACGTAAAAACGGGCCTTAATATATTTCCATATGGAAAGCGAACTGTGGTAGGCGACCAGTGATTTATAATGACAATGCTTACTTCCGTTGTTAGTAAGCTTTTCTCTCTTTATTTATTATTTTTATTTAATTTGCAATACTTTAAAGACGTAAATTCCTGTTCAATGCCCTTAATACTTTCACATTACCTATATGTAATAAAACTTCATTAACATCACAATAACATAAAAAAATCGGTTGTCTGTCAAGCCGGTATACTGACGATAGTTGAACGTGACAACATCATAAGAAAATACTGATGGAATGGTTGCATTTTTCAAAAGAAAATTTTAATTTTATCTTTTGTGGAGAAAAGAAATTATAGAGACCACAAAAGACCAGCTCTGTGAGACACGTCTGCTCCACAGCATTATGCTGAGCCAGGCCCAGTTACAACTCTAACACACACATTACATACTTAGAATGTACCTTATTCCTTTAAAATTATTTATGGAAAATTCTGTGTTTCTGTGTGATTTGTAAGTAATAATTATTACGTCTATGTTTATCTGTATATCCATGTCTTTGTCTAACTTACTACCCTTGGGGTAGATTATTGGCCTTGGGGTGTAAGTCCGCATGCGCTAAAAGATTACGCCTGGAAATTAGTAGCAGTGACGCCAAGAGCTGGTGAATTCTCGCTCAGCCAATAAGTATCGCAATTAACGTCACTATACTAGTATTGTTAATGGAATTAAATCTGTTAATGTCTTTTTAAGAAGATACAAATAAACACCTCTTAGTTGCCAAGATTTTTCGTTTACAAAATGTAGTTTCTAAATTTTAATAAATTGTTTGGTACAGGTGTAATAATACTACCCAAAGGGCCGAGCAATGTTACAGAATGTATGAACAAGTGCCAACGTTCAGTCTTTGTCTACTAATTAGGCGGCGGCGCGTTAAGCATATTATGCGTGATCACTATTTAAATGGTAATTAGTTGCAATTTCACCTGATTAAATGTTTATATTGTATGGGTTTTTTTGATGAGGTAAGTATTCGTGATATCTCTACGGTATCGGTTGTTTTTTATCATGAGGAAATGCGTTTCAAACACACCCGCGGCGCGATTGCCGTGTGGTGGAGGGATATGTGGGACTTGCTGCTGTCAATACCCACTAAAACCGCCCAAGGCAGGACACGGCGTCAGTCTCAACCTTATTTAATGATGCAGTTCACTGTTAGACATACAAATTATTGATCAATTACTTGATTTGCTGGAGTTGTCAATTTTATTTATGTAAAACGAAACCACAAAAAATTTGTTTCAATTGTACGTAAAGATTTTTGGTTCTACAAGTCGAGTCGAGAGAAATATGTTATATCCTGTCTTTCCGATACTTTTTACGTACAGTTATATATTAGGCGCTAATATTTAAGATATATAAATGAACATACATAGTATAGTAAACAGGGTTTTCATATGTATATAATTGGCCTACTAACTAAAAAAACTACTGTCAATAGTCAATGTTTGGTTAGTCTTAACCTATCAAACTGATTTCAAAAAAGAAACTTAGTCAAGTGTTTAATACTCATGGGTATGATTGTCCCCAACTATCTCGGAAACTGAAAGTCATAACGAGATGATAATGTGATTATATGTCAAGGAGACTTATATTATATACCAAGCAAAACGTTCAAAGATTCATAATTTGTTTTTTAGTTTCTGAGATATGTGTATCAACAAATAATTTGAGGAAAATTGTATGATTTAATCACTTTTATATGTTAGTATTTTTCGAGTTTTATCGATATCCATTTTAAGTGTTTTACTATTACGGTTTTCTATTCTTAAATTTTCTGTTCTGTTTCCGTGCCTAGGGTCGCTTTTAACCGACGTCTCATCGCCATTTGCTCATGATGAAGCAATACCTGAGCGCATCAAACTCTCCAATGTAAGCTTTTAGTTATGTGTCCATAATACTATGTAAATGCGTTGTTTGTAGATAAATCATGTTATTTGAAGTTGTTCTAATATTCTCTATATTACTTTATGTATCGCCGTACATTTAGATTAATCTTATACATTTATAATAATTGTATAATGACATCGACTAGCTTTGTCATTGCTTGTCCACATAATAACATTATTAGGTCTCCAATTAGAATAGTTAAATTAAATATGCAAGTGACCCTAGTAATAGGCACCTTTGCAATAAACGTTAGGAAAACGCATTACTGCAATTGCAAGTTATAATATTCAAGGGAAGCGTAGAATAAAATGTTTATATGTATAAAGCCATGATATAATCTTAAGTAATCTGTAAAAATAAAAAGTATATTATTGTGAAGCGAAAGTTCTTTAGGCGCATGAGTGTCAAATTTTACGGATGAAACCTTACGAAGATGTGCATCGTTTTTGTGAAAGAAATGGTAGAGAGGATAGAGAGAGAGAGAGTGAGAAAGGGAGATCGAGAAAAAACACGACGGTTGATTATTCGTTTTGTAGTTACATATTAGAACTTTAGATGGCAATTTTGTCTTGTGCAGTAAACGCAGATTTTTTTATTTATTTATATTAACATTAAGACGTATACAGTGTGTCTGTAAGCAGTGTAAATATAGATGTACACATTTATGGAGTGATCATATACAGGTACATGATCATCTATTGGGGCTTTTACCTGAGTAATAATTATTTTACAAAGAAGTTTCACTCTTACGGGTATAATTTGGACGCACGCACTTTTTCGTAGTATCAAATCAAATATTTCGATGTTTAAATATTAATATCAATTGCAATATATATCTAAGTACCGAGCACCTTTACCGCGTGAATGTAATTTCTGAGCCCTTTCCGCTGATATGAACATTTAAAACTGGCTTGTACGATGAAGGAAAACATCGGGAAGACCGGCACGCCTTAGACCCAAAAAATAAGACAGCGTGTAAGGTAGGTTGATCATCTACGTGCCCATTAGAAAAAGCTAATGATCACGAAGCAGATACAGAAATCTAAACCCCATAACTAGTTAATGTCACTAGTGTTATAAAATGCTCATAAGAAATTCGCGAAAGTAGACTAAATCTATAACATATTTACATACGTTTTTCACCGACTTACTTAACAAATGAAGGCTATCGTCGTGTTATTTCTCTTTGATTTTCTGGATCCATAGAACTGTAAAATAGTGCAATGGAGTGATTCCATTTTTAAAAGGATTTATCTAGAGAAATGCATTAATAAATTATAAGGCATGTAGGCTTAATACTTGCACAATATTTAAATAGCTCAACTTATACTAATATGGAAAACCGGAAATGAAATCATTTACATAACATTAAGCTTAACGTATAAGTCCATATTATGCACACAATTTACTACCTAATTGACACTAAAATATTGAAGTTTATTCGTTAATAAATACCAGAATTATTTTAATTTTTGTTTCAAAAAGATTAAATCTTACAGATCATCATTGTGTTTTTCTTTATAGAACTAATCTTATCTAAAAACTACATTTGTTAAAATTAAATTTAACTTCTTTTAAATTTGTTGTAATATTCTATGTTATTATTATTATTAGAATCTATAGGAAAGATGTAAAATAATTGCATGTGTTTTGTGTATAAAACTAATCTTAATAAAAATTACATTTATTTAAATTTAATATGTTTAAATTTTAGATTTATTAATTTATAAAACTATTTATTAATTTATTAATTTGTTGTTTAATTAATTTGTTTATCTGTTTGTTAGAATTCAATGCTGTTCAAATCTCAGCAAAAGATGTGAGGAAATATTGTAAGAAGTGGCATGATTTTGACTTTATTTAGCAGTAGTAAAAATTTCTTTTTTCTCTTAATTATAAAGTTGTCATTTGTTTGATATTCAATATCAGTATTTATTTGTTATATTTTGTTAACAACGTAATCCGTTTAAGCTTTGTATATAGTCTAAGTTTCTTTTATAATATGCGTTGCTGTAAGATCACTTACAAATAAATAATCATGTATACCTTAGCAATGACATAAATATGTATGCCCCATCGAAGGGCCTACAATAGATATTTCAAGAAAACTTAGTGCTATTTTTTTAACTACTGCACTATGAGCAGATTGAGAGTGCGCCACTGAACTATGGGTTGGAATGTACAAATTCCTTTTTTGGTGAAAAAAAGAGTGAGACATATGTCCTACCGAGCCAATTAGATAATATTATCTAGAAAGAATTACATAAATCTGACGAAGGCTTGCATGGCGAATGGTTTATTTTTCATACTACAGATAAAAACACTGTTTTAAACGTAATCTTTCAAGCCTTAAAATGCATATTTCATCCTTATCACTCTCATGTCGCAACACACTAAAATAAACGGGACAAAATTATTTTTCGCTTATTAATTTTAGAAGCTTTTCTAACCTCACTATATGTACTAAATAAAAAGTGGATTGGTTTAATCGTTCTATAAATTAATGTAAGTCATAAAATGTGTTGAAGAAATACTGACAAGTAACCTAGCATAGCAACATAGACGAGTGATTTCACTATACAATTGAAAACTATGTAGTAATTAATGTTTTGTTTCATTGAATCAATCATGTAACAATTATGTCTTATGATTATTTATTTGATTACACAGATTACTAGAAATCTTCATATAAACATTTAAATATATTTAATTTGTATTATGTATACTATAGGTGTATTGGAAAGAATTATTTTTTAAACTAAGTGTGTTAGCAGGTATATCACTACGCCTTAAACACACAACCGGGGACCGAAGCTACGATCTCGGAGACGAGAATCGCACACTGAATCCAACACTGCTCATAATAAAATTGCGTTTGAATAACCTAATAATATTGATATGTTATTTTAAACAAAATAACTTGATTCTTTTACAAAAATTTACTAAACCATTTCTAACCAAAGGCTTCGCCGCTTATCATTAATCAAAACATATCAGTCGTATATCATATTAAACATTCACCGGAAATGCTACCGGATAATCTAGATCTAAAGATTAATTAGTTCTTCGAAACAATGCTGACAATGTCCTACAAGTTCCGTCGCGATTCGCCAACTCATCGGCCCAGCTGCTTCACATAACAAATGATTAGCTATTGTGTAACTTATAAAATCATTGGTTACGCACGGATATTTAACTAAGAGTTAGATACCTAATTGTTAGTGATTTAGAGTTTATTGCCAGTTCTTCTCTTCCGTTCTACGCCCTTGATTTGAGAACTGTCAGTAAATGTAAAATTAGAATCATTTAATGTATATTTCTTTTTGTTTTGACGTTCATAAGTGTACATTAAGTTACCTATATGAATAAATGATTTTTGATTTGATTTGATTTGATTAAGTGACTTTTTATTTGATAAAGCCTGCAAATACAGGGGTCTAGGCTCTGAATATGTATATTTTGTCCCATTCGGTGTCGAGACCCTTGGTCCGTGGGGTCCTAGCGCGTTAAGGCTTTTTAGGGAAAAGGAATCAAAAAGGTTAGTCGACGTAACAGGAGAACGAAGCGCTAGCCGCTACCTCGCACAAAGAATTAGTCTAGCTATTCAAAGGGGGAATGTTGCCAGTATTTTCGGAACCTTGCCTAAACTCCTTTTAATAATATATTTTAATTATTGAATTTAAGGTTAGTTATTAGGTATGTTAGAAATAACTACAATTATATTTTTATGTTTTAATTCAATTGTATTTAAGTGACATTAATGTTGTCATAACGCTTGGCGCTTTGGCGCTGGCACAAAAAACTACTTAACTGGTGCCCAAGGTACAGCAAACGCAAGAGAGAAAGGCAACTCAGAAGGTGCTATCCACCTTCCACCACATTAAAGAAACAGCAGGTGGTAAATGCAGACAGTGGCACAGTGCAGAGAGGAATGGCTTTGGAGGAGGCCTTTGCCAAAAAAGGACACACGGATTCACTAGAAGAGAATTAAAATGGAAATTTGTTTAGATTTAAAAATAAAATGTATCCGAAAGAAGACTATTATTATTATTAATGTTGTCATATTAATCTATTGCTAAGTAAGTTTTGACAATATTCGAGTGATATTTTTTGAATAAAACAAAATATGTGCATAGTAATGATAAATAATAAAAAATATATAAAATGTTTGAACCTGTTTGAAAATATGATGTATTCCATCTTTGGCTATATTTTTGCAATAAATTGTTTTATATATTATTTTTGTTAGCTGTAGGATTACAAAATAAATAAATTTGTCCCTTTTGATATCTATTGCATTCATTCATAATTGATCTTTATGAGAAAGCAGGTAAATGACCTTCTATGCTCTCGCTATTTTAATATCTTAGAAGGTTTCCGGGATATCCTTCATGGAATGCGCATTAAGGCTTGAGCCAAGAAAAATCTATTAATATGCACAGTTGCCTACTTAAACACAGCATGAATATTGGGATTATGTTGAACAATATCGCATTGAAGGTTACAGCATAGAATAACGAATATTAAAAGTAATGAAACATTTGAAACTGTCTAATAATATATATTTTTAGTTGATCTTATAGATATCCAAGTTTAGATACTATATATAATAAGGCCTTTTACGGAGAGAGACCGAAGAGCTGGCAGCTACCTCGTACAAAGAATTAGTCTAGCTATTCAAATGGGGAACGCTTCCTGTATCTTCGGAACCTTGCCTAAAGGGACTCCTTTAAATAATATATTTAATTTCAACAGACAATAATAAAAGGCGCAAATATGAGAGCGTTTCTTTCAACTAGACTAGTTAAAAGAATGCAATACAATTAAGAAATGCTGCGTTAAAGGTACACTGCCAACAAAACTTTTTAATTATTTTTTTAAATTTTCTTTTATTTATTTTTTATTATTTTTATTATTACTATGCAGGTAACCAGGTGTTGTTTGTTATATTAAGGTTTTATTATTATTATATTTTTTTAACTATAAATTTTATTGACATTAGATTAATCTATTGCCCGTTTACTCTCATTTGCCTATGAATGAAAATGTTGGTTAGTTTACAATGACTCCGACTTGAGATCAATTAAATGTAAATCTGGTTGTCTTTGCAATTTAAGATGTATTTAACTAAAACTCTTCTGTACATAAACAGTAAATGTTTTAAACGATTTCAGAACATTCGTGATAATTTAAAAACTTTATATTTCAGTCTAAAATTTAATAATTTTCTAGGATTGCCGGCAGTAAATAAATTTATTTCCATCAGCAGTTTATTGTCTTTTGAAAACTATGTGTAAACTGTTATGTCAAGAATGTCCAAGCAGTTATAAAGGAATATGCAATAGGAGTTGAGAGATATTTATTCTTGTCTTCATATGTAAGTTCCATCGTTATATTTTCTAAGGGGCGCTTCTAAGTGAAGTAGGTACATACTACTCATATAGTCGGGAGACTTCTACCGCCGGCTTCTTGTAAATAATTACTTTACGTACCGTTAATCAATTTTGCAGCAATTATTTTATTTATCTATATCACTCATTTTAACCATTTATGATCTTAGTCTTAATTGTTGACTGTCCATAACTGATACAAGTTTGCCGGTTTTTATAACACAAATACGAATCATAATCCGTATGTCTTTTGTATATTTACTCGTAATAACGTATTGCGTGTATTATTAATAAATTTTTGAGCCGTAACATTGATTTGTATCTTTAAATATAAACCGAAACAATTTTCAAATAATTAAATACGTGGCAGCAGTAATTAATAGAAAAATTATGTTCTTTCTATTTACATCTTAAACCCTATTATTATTTTTTAATAGCAATGATAGGTATTTATTTACCAAACTTGCTTCAACGCCTTCATAAAAAACATGCCGTCGGGAAATGTTATTAAAAATCTTTAACGGTATATATTCTTTTAAAAAAAATTCAAAATTAAGATCTCACAAAGTGTGTTTTAGTAGGAAATAAAAAAAATTCGTAGACATTTATTTATATTGATCACACACAACTAACATGACTTAAATAATTGTACAAACGAAAATTTCTTCTATCGCAGTGGCTAGATCAATTTGATTAATAAATTTTCCAATAGGAATCCCTTTCAATTCTCCAACTGTACTGCCGGTTTATGTTTCTTAAATAGTTTGTATGTTTAATATAGACTTACCATTTGGTGATATATTAAGTGGCTGTGTGATAGCCGCTGGCGCGGGTGCCGGCTCCATCTTCCAGGACGCGCAACAAGAGGCCGGCGAGAAATCAGTTGGGCCCGAGCCCGCCGAAATCAACATTGTCGAACCGAAAGCATATGCAAATATCTTCTATGGCATAGGCACCAAGCTCACAGTTCACGAACTAAGTTCACAAAGCATACGCAGTCACACGCTCGCTCAAGCTCAGCGAGAACACTGAAGTGTGCGCTTGCCCGGCGCGCCCACTCGCGCGCCTACTGCATTAGCACGCCTTTAAAAAAATCTCCGCCAAACAATAACAAAAAACTACCTCCACTTAATCGAGCCTCCATCCTCTCACTCTAACCCTGTTAATTCGATTTCCGAACGCGTCAAATCCACGGCAACGCTCGATTCATTTGCAGCCTTCCGTCCTGTTCTAAGCGATTTGATTAAAACGCCGCCGCAATTTACATCCTTATTGCGTTGGCTTAAGACTGAGTTTTGTATGTAAATACGAGGGTGGTTAGGATCTTTTACGGTGGACTTGTAATAAAACCACTACTCACACTCGTTTGATTCAGCCTAGGCATGAGCTGTATGAAAGGGACGGGTGCTGTACCGCTTGGTGGCAGAATTACAGTAGTGAGCACAGGTGATCTTTCACGATTTCTATAGAAGGTGTTAATGTATACCTCTCTCGCTCTGGTTTACGGTGTTTTGTTAATGTGTTCTGAGACGACGATATGCGTGAAGGCTGTTCATTAATTAGAAGTATACTTAACCATGCTTAGCGTTCTAATAACGGGTAGTCGTTTTAATTAGGGTGGTATGTACCCCATTGTACGTTGATTTAGTTATAAAAGTATTTTGTACGGCGTCATATGTTGAATGGAGAATAAAAATCTGGATACCAATAATTACAGGCAGGAAATGTATTCTCTTTTATCGAATATTAAATACTCGATCGATGCAAGGTTTATTTATAACAAGCAAGTGCCTTCAACTTTGTTTGGGTTCTTTTAACCACCAGAAACCGAATCAATCGAACCAATCGACGAATTGTTATAGCCATCTGTCGATACAAGCTATCTATGATAGGTTGGATCGGTGTATGTGGATAGACCTTTATATGAAAAAGACAGTTCAACAGTGCCAATATCCTATCTTAAGATTTTAACTTACAACAGTTTTTTAAATGATTACAAAGCTATTGGATATAAACATAGACATTTAATTTTAATATTATTTGTACGGTTTTATTTACTTTATTTGATTTTTATTGATAATCAAATATATTTCCGTCGCTAAAAATGGATTGTCTTCGTAGGGTTTGATTATTGGGATGCAGATAGCAGATCGATCACTGTCTGTTGTGGATTAATTATTGGGTTCGGCCAATAGTGACCAAAAAATGGGCTAGTACAAAAGATCCTGTTTGCTTTTATTTATTTTAATAATAAATATTTTTATTATAAGGCCTCAAAATTCCTAACTTATATGCTTTGAGCCATACATACCTACTTGAAAATAAAACCGCCGTCCAGAGATAAAGACATCTTATTTCCAGTCTTTTAAAAATTGTTACTTTTTCTTACCTATCCATAATAATATTTTGTGTAAAATATACGCACAGACTCTTTCTCCATGCATTTATATAGATCATATTTATAATTGCAAGGAAGACGAAATTGCCGGAAGGTACCGAAATGCAACTGATATATACAATTTCTTTGCAGGCTCTTTAATTTGTTGTAATTTTGATTCATTGCGGTTTCCGTTTGCGGCACTCTGAATATTTAACTGATAAATCAATGTATTTAACTCTTACAAAGGGATTTCTTAATCCAGTATATTTTTGTTTTGATAAACCAAAACAAGAAAGAAGGCTTAATTAATTAAATTTAATCAGTTAGTTAATTGTATTAAATACTTTGTTTGTTTGTTCCCTTTTGTAAATCTTTTTGCTATATAATGTATCATGTATTCCATCTGTGGCTATGTTCTCGGTGTATCTGTTTGCTATTATATGTAATTTGTGTTAGCTGTAGGAGTACAAAATAAATAAATAAATAAATAAATAACACGGTTTTAGGCGTCTATTTTATGTTTAGCAAACGTTAATAATTGTGGAAGTATATCTTTATTTATTTTCCCATATTTCTTTACAGTATAATATGATAATCTATTGGAACAACTGGATTTGGAACACGCGAACCTTCGAACGTGATATTAAACGTTCTAGCGTAATTATATGAAAATCGTGTAGTTGTTTTTGATACCGCGGATATATTATTAGAATATTCGCATACCGCCTATATAGCATAACCCTTCAGGTCTGGGCCTAAGTTTTTTAATAGGTAAGTTCATGCGTTCCTCACGTTTCCCTTCACCCTAGGAGTGACTGTTAAATTCGCATAACCTACAGAAAGTCTATTGAGTCTGGGGTCGAACCAACGGCCCCAGGGAAGTGAGTCGCACGCTTAAGGCACTTTCTTTTTCTTAAGTTACTTTCGATAAGAACCACTGTACTTTATATATATTTATAGAAAATCACAATAATTGAATTCTTCTATAAATGCGGCTGAACTTTGCAAAATATTTTTTTTTATTATAATAGAATGCTTATTTTATTTATTTAACTATTAGTAATCTTACAGTTTATATGTCCCTTTGTATGCTTAAATCTTTGAAACTATTAGTGATTCAAGAGGAAGGTTTGTATGTATAATAACATCCATTAAATAGTGGAGAAGTACTGTTATTTTTGAGGTTTCTAATGTGATGTCGTAAATAATTACATTTTTCCGCTTACATTGCAAACGCAGGCTGAACCCTACGAGTTTTATCAAAATAATGTACCTACTAAATATTGTACACATTGAAAAGGTCTACAGAAAAGTCCGTGATGGTATATGTCTATCTCTTATGGATAACCCACAATAACTTTTTTTTGTCATTTACTTTTTACAACAAATAATGGCTAATTTTCGAAGCGATTTTAACCAATACAGCATTAATCCCTAACCAATTAAATACCTTGAATACATTGTTCATTTAATATCTATACAGCATTATGACATTTATGACATTTTCCTTTCAATAATTGTTATGTAGAGGGAGGGTAAAACTTGCTGAGTTTCTTGCCCGTTCTTGTCAGAACAAGGCCTCCTGGTAGTTTTACGAACGGATGGCGTAGTCTTGCTCTTTCGCTAATTTTGTAAACATTTTTTACATTCATAAGTATGCCCTAAGACGCATCTAAACTGAATAAATGAACTTTGATTTGATTTTGATAAAAATTTAAGCTTAATAACACTGCTCATACTAATTAGGTATTAGTACTACGTGTTAGCTTTTATTAAAAATAATATCACATTAAGAGCATAAGAAAAAAAAATAATACAAGACACAATTTCTTTAATTAATAGGCATCGATTTATAGTTGATGTTAACAGAAATATTGATTTTCATTGGATACGCATTTTTGAAGCTTTTTACGCGATGGATAAAAATGATGAGAGTGATTTTTACGATGCGCGCTCACACCGACAACTGTAAAAAATTCTCGGTATCTTTTCGACCCTAAGTCGAATTTATTTAGAAATACCTCAACTCAGCTGGTTCCACATAGTAATCGCGTGCTTTAATTAACCCGTCCTGGATTTCAACACTAGAGTTAAGGTATTTAACTAAACACAATACTATTTAAATATGGAGAAATGGTGGCAAAAGAGAGATTACTCTTATAGGACAGCAATGCAGCCTTTTAAATGTCTGCCATATTTACCATTATTTTATAAAACAAACACTTACCTCAATTATAGGTCGGCTAACTATGAAATAATTGTTAGATAGCACAAATTAGAAATGTTTTATACATTAATTGAGCCAAAGTCGGTTGACTTTTTCGTTTTGGACAGGCGCCGCAGGATTTAGTGGCGAGATAATGCGTAGGCGTCACATAATGAATATATTTATATTTCGTTCGCGCCGGCTTTTATCTGACAGCCGACAGGTTACTATCGGAGATCCACTGGTGTACTATTCGTAATAACACTTTATTCTAATAATAGTGATTTAAGTACTTCCATTGATAATTTCTGTATTCCACTTAACGATTTGAATTATGTAAGGGTTTACTCACAAATAGTTAAGTTTGTTCAGAAGCGCGAAGATCTATAAAATGGGCTGAATTTGCCGATGTGTGCCCCATGGTACCTTGCCCCACATCCACTGAATGTAGGCCTTAAACTCATGAGTTTAACGGCTGATAGCTGGATGCAGTGGGGTTTTAGTGAGTTTAAACAGCGAGTCCTGAATAACCCTTCATCATGAGGCAACTGTGGCGCGGGAGGGTATGCGTAACACAAAAAAACGAAGTTCGCATAAGGACTTTTAACTACATATTTGTTAAGTTTGCATCTAATACCACATAATAATAACAAATCGTTTATTTGCATAAAAATAGTACATTTCGATTAATTATAGAAAACACTCCTGGCAATATAAAAATATGCATGCAAATGTCATATTAATTATCATAATGATATAAGAACTGTTAAGTTATTTATAAATATTTTCAAACTTATGGTCAATATATTTTTTTATTACATAAATATTAACAATACGATGACGAATGTATTTATTAAAATACAGACTTTAGCTATTTGCACCGGGAACCTTTACCTTGGTTACTAATGACGCCCATGGACACTCAATACCAGATGCCTTTTTTATTATAGTAGGTAGTTCTTTTTATTGAACTAAAGAAATGCTTCTTAGAAATAATATACAAGGCAAAACAACGTTAGCTGGGTTAGCTACTACCTAGATTATATAATAGTTCAATATTCTATTATGTAAATCCATATAAAAATAGAAAAATTATGTAATTTACCATTTGAAGACATTTTCGCAAAAAAACCCTTTGCATTCATCACGGCTTGCATAACAATAGAGTGAGGTGTCACCAAAGAACAACCAACACCCCACATGTACACACGCAACCAATATAACAAGATCTCTCAAACCCTTTACAAAACCAAGTTATTTCAATCTTCTACGCGTACTCTCGATATTTCTTAATACATGTTAATATGAGTGTAAATTTAATTTTTAAGTCATTTATAAATGTATTGTGTTTGAGTAGAAAATTAATACAAATCTGAATTATTTAAATTTTAAATATTTTTATAGAATATTCTCTCGTCATCAAAATGTGTGTTTAAATAAAAAATAATAATGTCATTCAAAGATTAGGTAAGTTTCATAGTTTAAATAATATACTACATATTTTTATAGTACAGGTGTCAGAATCCGAGGCTGGCTTTTAAAATTGGTGCGCTTCTTTCTTCAAGGACAAAAAAACATACATTAAGTCAAGCAATACAATTGTTAATACAATTGATATATATATATGTTTCCTACATTTCAATAAAACTCTTTAAAATTTTTGATGAATTATTTTCAAGTTGCAATGAACAAATACAATAATATTATAAAAGCATTTGAGTCAATTGGAATTGGTGTACCTGATCTATCAATTAATTAGTATAGTTTTGATTGAAAGCATTAAATTGGTACAGGCAGGCTCTGATCGTAGATATATGACTCTGATAATAGACTCTGTGTTTCTTCTATAACGGCAATCAACCTACTACAATCACGCCGATAACGTGATCTGAAACACTCTAAAGAAGGTGTTCCGCTAATGTTTTATACGATTTCTTGGTCACTGGAAGCATCGCACCAGCTAAGGCTGATAGTCTGAGGACTGTCCGTGAAACCTGTCCTTTTAAGCCGAAGCCTTCCTCACTTCCAATAAACCGTACTTGTAAGCAGATTCTGAGCTAATTGAAAAACAATTCCGAATTTTGTTTGCAGTTTTGCGGCTTACAATAACTAAACTTATTAAAAGTTATCAATGTTATGTTATGTCATGTTGTTCTAACCGTATGTTAGATATAGATATATTAAGTATCGCCTACCAAGAGATCGAGCTCTTTAAAATTTTATGAAGTTTATTTATTAATTCCTAAGCTGATATATCAGATAAATCAATTATACTAAAGATATAAGATGGAATAACATATATATATAGATATAAAACATAATATATAAATGGTTCAAACATTTACAAAAATAAAAGAAAAATGCTAAAAAATTATTTAATTCGTAAAATAAGGCTATGGTAAGAAATTGATGTATGTAATGAAGATCTATGTGTGGGGTGTGGTCATGGTGCAGCATATTCAACTCAAAGTCTAGACGTAAATGGTTGTATTTTGATAAATTATCAAAATATTTCATTATATATTTCACAAAATACAAATACAATAGTCTTAGCCTGAAAAGCAATGGAATATATAAGCCACTGGAGGTTAGTCTGTAATTTAAAAATAAATAAAATGATTTATAATTACACCATCACACAACACAACCAATTTAGGCTTAGTTAAATAAATTAAATCACAATTATTTAAATGTATTAAATACGTTTTGTTTGTTTGTTTTTTTTTTCTAGTAAAATATATCATGTATTCCATCTTTGGCTATATTTTCAGTGAATTTGTTTGTAATTATATATAATTTATGTTAGCTGTAGGATTACGATATAAATAAATTATTATATTAGCTAACAACACCACGTTTCTAGATAATGTGGCCGTGCAACATTCGTCGTGGTCGCACTAACAAAGCCTTCGCCGACATACATCCTATTTCCATTATAATGCGTTCAAAATATTTGTGCCATATATCATAGACCACCCAAACGGCAGTTGACATACGATCTGACATCTACCTGCTAGAACAAAACGTCATTCTTTGGCTCGCGTGATTTTTTCTTAATTGAAAAAAATATCCCTTTATCAAACTTTGTATACTTTATTTATACAATACAGTATTTACAGATTTCTATACAAAGTAATAATTAAAATAATTAAAAATTAAATGCTTTTAATTTTTTTAATTAGGTTTAGGTTTTGGGTGATTATGAGTAGGGCTGTATTATTTTGGTGATCAAAATTGTAAAGCAGCTATTTATAATAAAAATAAAGTCCGTTTAATTTCTTCCTCACCTCCTCTTCCTAAACCTATGTATTTGCTTGGTTGACCGTTTCGAGTCTGTTGTGTCTACCTGCATTTTTGTTACTGTATTTGTTTTGTGAATTTTTGTATAGGTACCTTCTGTGCGTTCTAGTAATAATTATTTAGTCTTGTAATGTTTTTTTCTCAGTAAACGAATTTTTTTTAAATTCATATGAGAAATAAAGTTATTCTAACTGTTAATTTCCAATCATGACAAGAAATAAAATATAGGTACAGCTTATATTTTATTTTATTTATCTTGTTATATATATCTTAGCTAAATTCAGTACCGTACCGGAACCCCTTCGCAGTTCGCCTCCAGCTTTTTCCTTTACTTTCTCAATTCCTGTTACCGCTTCTATTTCTTCTATCCACCTTTTCTCGGGGCACCCTCTTCTTCTTCTTCCCCTTGGTCCTTTCCAGCTTCTTATAAGCCCCGTATTCTTGTCGGATATATTTGGATTAAGAATGCAGTTGCCATTCAAGTATCTAATAAAACCATACATTGTAACTTCAATTGGAAATAGTTTCGATGTAGTTCTCTAGATAAGCGTAGCGCTGGTGATCTTTTAGTTCCAGCGGTGCAAAGGGGATCCTTAATAGAGTTGCCATCGATTAAGATAATGCCATTAGAAGTTCGGACTTGGATTAATTCTGTTCGCAATGAAATTAAAAATTCTGGACTGCGTTCGACTTGTTTGGAACTAAATTTAAGGTTAATAACTTTAGTTCGGGATTCAATTAATAATTACCTAATTAAAGAGTAAAATTAATTAAAATTAAACGTTGTATAAAGCAATATCTTTCTTAGTTGAACGATTAAACCTTCCTCGTACCTTACTGGGACTATGGTGATTTATTTGTTACTTACGAAATGTTATCTAACTATTGTGATTTAATTTGTCTGGAAGAAATCGCTCTAAAGCGATAAGGCCGCCAGTTGCTTTTCATTAAATTATGTTTAATATTTTCCTTTTATTTAATACAACGAAGTGTTAATAAATACTAAATAAATAAATATTTTCGCAGCAAATAATGTTTTAAATTATTTTTATATATTGTAAGTTTCTACTAACACTAATGCCTCATCCACGTTTTTATTATAGTACCTACATATGTTATTTAGATTTTAATCGTTAGCCTGTGGCACGATACGAAAAATCTGTCGAAGATACTCCTTGCGTAAAGACATTGTCTAGATTCAGTTACTTGGGGTAATTAAAAATATAATTTTATATATAAAGGCGTACCTAAATAGTCACGCAAAGCTACTTCTATTACAATTTTACGGCAACCTTCTTGCTTAAAATATAAGTGCTTTTAAACACGAAACAATTAGTGGGTCAGGTATATAAATCATTTTTATAATTTAAAAGCATTTCCTCGCGAAGGTACCTCTTTGACTTTTAAACGTAAACCAATAGATAACTATTGAGTAACAAGTACATACTTAGAAGTGCATTAATGTATCAATTGAGTGTCTTAAACAATGTCCGATAGAGCATTACAGTTTGCAGTGTCAGTGAGCGGGCGTGGTAATGGGCGGGGCCGACACAGCCGCGCCCCCCACCGCAAACGTGGCTCACCGCATCCGAAGCGTATTACCATTCCAAATTTAAAATAAGAAAAAGGTTATATGAAGATAAAATAACTTCAAATGCATTTTAAGACGGAGGTTTTATTTGAATATGACGTAAATCTAGGTTTAGAATTTCTAAACTTTTTTTTTATTTTTTTTTATATACGAGAAAATATTGCCCATTGTCTGCTCGCAAAAGTTGCAGTGGTATGTGGGCCCGACAACATATTCTCTGCTATATATCAGTATCTATATCCTGGATTAGATACAGATGTATAGCAGGATATAAGTAGATAAAATCTATTATAACGACATCAAAGGGACTACCTACTCATATTTGGTCGTAGAAACAGATAGTAGTAAGAGCCGATGACGTTGTTATTAAGTACCTAATATGTGTATCTTGTACCACGGTACCTACATTTGATTTTTCTTTGTAGGTGCGATTTACAAGCCTTGGAAGTAACCCGCTATAATAAGTATCAGAGATATACGTAACCCGTATCAAATCAAATAGACATTCGGGATATAGGTCACGCTAAGAATGACTGCTGCTTCCGTCTCAATTCACGTGAGCATTATCCCAAATTTCAAACACGAATCAATTATGACAAACTGTTCTCTAGCCAAAAGACCTAAAAATCGACATGTTAGCTTAATGAAACAGGCACAGAAAAATGTCTGCCCCAGTGGAAAACATAAATTTACTTTCGCATTATTAAGAATCAACTTGACAGAGTTTTCTTCTCGGAACTCGAATCATTTCACACTTAATTGAATAATCCACGAAGCGAAGCCGATCATGCTTGCATGTTTAATATTTGTTATATTTAAAAGTTACTTAGTACGTACGTATAAAGTAATTGGTAAATTATTTAAACTCAACAGTGGGGTTCATATTTTAAAAATAAGATTGTTAAACTTTATTTAATTGTAAGTAATAGTGGTATCTAAATAATAAAATTAATTTAGTTGCTCTGAATATCGTAAAAGCACAAGTATCACAATCAAACATGTAGATATACCCTTCAAATAGAACTTAATGTCATACACCAATTTGTTCATTGTTAATTCATTTCACGCGACAGTTTCTATTAAATTTTAACAAAAAAAGTCTTTTTTATAGAACTGGGGTAAGAAGGCTTAAAGATGTAAAGTGATTCCGCCCATGGAATACCATGCTCGCGAGTGCGTTGTCAGCTGTTTAAGAGTAATATTTTTTAAATAGTATAATCAAATTAGTAGATAGATCAAGTAATAGACTTAAGCCTCAAATGTAGTCTTACCTGTAACTTGCCAATAATTACTATTCCAAATTCCTCGACCTAAGACCAACAATTTACGAAACTCGTAATACAAGATTACAACATAAATTACCAGCAAATCGATATATTTAATATGACTAAAAAATGCTTGAAAAAATATAAAAAACTCTGGTATCTTTTATTAATAATAGCTTTTTTATTCTTCCCATATATTAAATATTTATTATAATGATCAATGAATCTTAGAATTTAGAATTTAATATGTATGAGTTTATGCTTTATTGTATTTTCGTATAAAAAGGTAAAACTGTGCTTTATGTTTATGCTTGAATGTGTATTTTTTGGCTTTGGTGTATGATATAATTGTTTAATTATTGTTTAATTAGTAGCTGTAGGAATACTTTAATAAAATAAATAAATAAATACAATCGGCAACGGCCGAAAACATAACAGTACCTGCAGCTACAACCAGTTTCCACTTCCGGTTGCTTTCGGAGCTTAACTTAGTTCTCGACTTTTTGCTGTAGATGAAGCACTTGACGTAAGCGTATACTGAGAACGGTGAGGAAGCTAGCAAGTAGTTTTTCCGAAATCGTCAAATTTTTTTCAGTTTAAATTTAGCATCAATAAGGACTGTTTATTTCGGTCTTTTAATAACAGTTTAAGCGAAAATATATACTTTTAAAATATGTTAATGCAGCATTCGAAGCATTAAATAATTAAAATTTATTAACGTAAGTATAGGCAGTTATATGACAAAGTATAACTGAATCTACGATTATTAGAGGAATGTTTTGAACGTTATAAGCGTTTAAATGATATAAAAGACAAAATTATTATTGTAATTTGAATATCTTCAACATTAGCCCGCCCTCGAAACATATGGCGTCTGGAAGGAAGGGGCGCGCTGCACTTGCCTAGTATTAACTCCACTAATTGCTTCCCATTTACATATATTAGGTGAAAAAAGCGGCAACTGACGCGACCTACTATGTAAATACGAGCTTACATACCCGCACGAAGGGTAGCATTAGGGCGGAACCGCGCCCCGACCACGCAAATTCGAATTTCGAAATCAATTCTAGCTCTAATTATGGAATACGAATTGTGTGTTACACAGATTAGAGAATTCGTATTACGACTATAAGGAGTGATTCGATTTTTAATTTTCAAGTATTTAAATCACTTTATGCTTAACGATTTTTTATAATTTATAATAAGGCTTTAAGGTTAACGAAATATACAAAAAAATAAGAAAACTCATTGATTTACTTCTCAATGTGTTTTATTATTAAGATTTTGATTCGTTTCTTCGTTTAAGACTTTCTGGTTTATCTGTCTATAACGAAAAGCTTGGGGTTTGTTAAAGAGCTATCTACGGAAAGTAATGTACTGAATATAAACAGGAAGATAGGGTTAAAATATATTATGAAAAGGCAATACAGAACGTTACAAAAAGTATTCGAAAAGACAAATAGATCTGCGCTGCACCAAGCAGTGGTACCCTTGGACAGTTTGGAAGTGGAGCAACAAAATAATATTTATTTATTCACACTGTTTAATTGTACTGTTACGAAACACGTGTTCTAAATATAAAAATACTAGAATTGTATATTCTATGTATACTTGAACATAGTTCTCGATTTCCATGCCACCTAGACCTAACTTTACGATGTAGAATTCAGGGGTCGGTGTGCGCGCGCATCGTAAAAATGCACTGTCATCATTTTTCTTCATCGCGCCAAAGAAGTAGAACTTCTAAAAAAGTATTTGAAATTAAAGGCTATTTTAGTAAATTGACAATCTTTTCTATGAAATACGTTTTATAGCTATTTTATACTAACGAAATATGACAGTTATTTTCTGTATATGTTTCACGAGACATTATACATATTCCGTACCTATATGTTTCATGATACTATTATATATATACATATAACGAAATACCGATAGTAATTTCCCTATTATTATATTTTTTACACCAGCCATTGTTGGTTTTCGGTTCTCACCGCCGTTTAATTACCTAACTACACGTAATTAGCGGTTTGTAATAAATTGAAAGGATAATAACCGATACTGAATAATAGTTACATGTTACGTTTCAAACGACGACGAAATTAATTTTAAATTGAATCGATTTGGCTTCAATTTTACAATGACAGTCTTTCTATCTAATTGACTAGGAAATTACTTGTGTATTACACACTTGAGATTTTAACATCACGATGTTAATGTCTGCCTGCATTTTAAATGGTTTCAGTTGAATTTTAGTGTTCTTTTTAGGTTGGCAAGCGCGTGTTTGCATCCCTGTCCATGCAATTCTCTAAACTAGAAGCAGCTCAGTCATTTTTAGGGACTTTTGAATGAAATTTTGTTAGTAGAATCTATTAAAACTTTGTTTGTTGTTTCAAATTAATCATTAAATTTCACAAAAAAATACAAATGTGTCGTGTTTAAACAAAGGCACTTAAAAACAATTCTGGGTTTGAGCTTAGAAGATCAGTGGCGCTACAAGCTTAGGTGAAACAGATGCAGATATCATGATCATTTGTCAACAGTCTAGTTAGTCTAGTGTAGGTGCTTGACATACACCGTCGACTTTTTGGGTCTAAGACCTCTTTCCTCAAAATTTATACCTTTCGAGCAAATGTTCAATGCACACATAAAAGAAAATTAATTGGTGCACAGCCGGGATCGAACCTACGTCCTCAAGGAGTCATACGCTTAAGTCAACGTTATAAGATGAAGTCTGCTTCGCATCTGAAATCAAAAAAGGTTTAAGTGTAATACTTTTGCAGCTGTCGTAAGAATTTAACGTTACCTGACAATAATTTTGGCCCAAAAAGAGCGGTCATCGCAGCCCATGGACACTTATTTTTAGTGGATACGTTGCCATTAAGGAAGAAGTATCTCTCTGGAGAGAGAGATCGGGAGTCCATTCCACAGCTCGCTAGTTCTTAAAAGATTTTTGTGAAACCTACAGTGGAAGTCATCAATATTTTATTTTTTATTTTATTTTTCACATTTAGGTACAAAAACAGAAAACAGATTAATTACATACATAAAATTATTACACACTAAACAACATTTAAAAATCTGACTTCCAGTTATATCTGTACACAGCATTTACACTAAATATCAACTAAACAACATACACATATCAAACCGAATGACAAAAAAATAAAAAATAAAAGAAAAAAATATATCTATACATACACACACACACATGTTTATATACATATACATTAATCAATTAAATTAGTAATTAAGGTTGCAAGTATTTACTATGAACTATCTTTTTAAATTTACAAATATTATTGTGAAAAATATCAACCTCAGCACACACAGCATTATAATATTTGCACATTCTTACGAGCGGAGCATTCTGGGAAACATTGTTATCAGTCATAGGTATAACAAATAATTCCTGGATGCGCACAGAACGCGTCGGTACCTTGATCTCCAGCCTCTCCAAAAGGCAGGTGTCAAATGAGCCATTTGCTATTTTATGCGAAGTGCACAGGTCGCTCATCCACCTCCTCCTTTCAAGACTTACCATTTGAAAGTGGGCAAGACGCTGGTCATATTGTTTTATTTTTCGCCTAAGACCATACTTATAGCACAATGCTCTGACAAACCGCCTTTGTATAGCCTCCAATCTATCTATATGAGTTTGGTATATCGGGGTCCATACCGCCGAACAATACTCAACCATGGTTCTCACGAGAGAGCTGTATAAGATAATAAAGGAGTCGGCTCGCCTGAATGGTTTAGCAGTTCTAAGAATGAAGGACAGCATCCGGCCAGCTCTGCTACATATATCATTATAATGAGGTCTAAAAGACATAGCAGAGTCAAATAGCACTCCCAAGTCGCGAATCACCTCAACTCTATCAACTAGAATACCCTTAACATTATATTTATACTGGATAGGGTTCCTACTTTTTGTAAATGTTATAACTCGGCACTTCTCAATATTCAGAACCATAAAGTTTTCATCGCACCAAGCAGAGATAGTATTAATATCCAATTGTACGGTCTCACAATCTCTTTCATCAGATATACGTCTGAAGACTTTAATGTCGTCTGCATATGCCAAACATTCACTGCTTATTTTGCCAAGCAAGTCATTCAAAAATAATAAAAAGAGTAAAGGACCCAGCTTCGATCCCTGGGGCACGCCCGATGTTGCTAAAAAAGGCACAGATTCGTACCCACTCAGAGCAACCAGTTGGGTACGGTTCAAAAGGTAAGAACTTAACCATCTATATAAGTTCCCATGAATCCCCACATGCTGAGCCTTCACAAGCAATGCAAAATGGTCCACTCTATCAAAAGCTTTTGAAAAATCGGTATATATAGCGTCCACCTGCTTTTTATCATTAAGTGATGAACATAAATAAGTAGAATAGCATAAAAGATTAGAGTTGGTTGACCTTCCAGTAACAAATCCATGCTGTCGTGGGCTCAATATATGTTTGAGATGGTTATACATATGGGTATAGATGAAACCCTCGAATATCTTAGCGAATAAGTTTAGAATACAGATAGGTCTATAATTCAAAACATCACCTTTGTCTCCAGATTTATACACTGGTGTAACTTTGGCTATCTTCCATAGGCTAGGAAATACTCCCTCGTGCAAAGATTTCTCAAATATAATCAACTAGCAGACTCGGCCAAGCGTTGCTGTGGCTAAGGTTTTTGTTATATTACATAGTAGTAAATTAATCAAGGGAAACCGTAGGAGAACTTATGTGAAACGTTGGTACCACGACACGGACCTAAACTAAACTACCTTTAACTCAGCGCCATCTGTTAGAATTGTATCAAATAATAAACAAATGTTAATGTTATCGTAATTTTAGTAAGGATGCCTATTTTTTTTGAAAATGAAATATAGCCTATGTCACTCAGGAATGATGTAGCTTTCCAACAGTGAAAGAATTTTTCAAATCTGCCAAGTAGTTTCGGAGCCTATTCAATTCATACAAACAAACAAAAAATCAAACCTTTCCTCTTTATAATATTATAAGTATAGATAACATATATGGTGCTGATAAAATGGTTTTGGTTTTGCTTTCTTTTCGGTTTAGAGTACTATTAGGTCGGCATGGTGTTAATGAATAAATATTTTAGGGATTGTCCGCGGTCTGCTGATGCAGGGCAGCACTGGGCGGGCTGTGGAGACGTAGCGTCGGGCTCGACTCGTTTCAATCGTTTTCTTGGTTCATCCCTTATGCTAGGAGGCATACAGATTCGCGGCTGGCGGTTAATAAGAATTAAGATGCATAGCAAAGCTGCGGAATACTGCGTACTCTCGACACTCTCAATGCCAGAGGGCTCGCGAGTGTGTTGCCGGCCTTTTAAGAATTGTTACGTTCTTTTCTTGAAGGACCTAAGTCGAATTGGTTCGGAAATACTTCAGTCGGCAGCTGGTTCCACAAAGTGCTGGTGCGCGGCAAAAACTGGCTAGAAAAAACGCATTTGTGGAACGGTGGACGTCTAGGTGATATATATATATACATTACCATTTTCAGAATTTTCACATAACGGTGATGTTAATTCTATACAATCATGTTCGCGTATTGTACTCGCAACATGTTCATACAATGGCTCAGCTTATCTCTCATCAAACAAAGGCACTTAATCGTCATTTCATATACGGTTTCTCTTGCGTCTAAACCGAAGCCAGATTCGGATCTAGAGAACTGTATATTGCATTGTTATAGCTTCTGCAAATACTTGGTTGAATCAATTAAATTAGCTAACGGAAAAGATATGCCCGGCTTCTTTCCGAATGCGATAAAACGTATGTAATAACATATATATTTGTAATAATTGGGATAGGAGTATTAAATATGCTAATTAGTTTGTTTTACGATAGTATACTTATAGTGAGATTTGGTGTCATATTGAAAAATACTGTTTGTGAAAAAATTCTTCGTTTTCTGTATTGAACTTTTTGTATGAAGTGAGTTTATATTAAAAATGTTTTTTATTAGACACTTCATGTGAATAAAATATTCTCTTAATAATCACGTTGATAAAATGTTTGAAAAATTAAGTAAATAGAAATTCTGAACTTAAAAGTTCCTACGAAAACCAGACAAATCATTGTGTTAGCTTGGGATTGTATACTTACTCACATATTAAGAAAAAGCCAATATTTAGTATATTACCATGCCAATATATATGAGGCTACAAGAATCAAAATCCCTCGAATCTTTACGACACTATATACTTTTCTTCATCGGAGTGCTATAAAAATAGTAATTGCAATTTCACCATTAACACAACAATCACAGCAGTTAATTTCCTGTAACACAACGAATATTTATTTTTTAATTAACCGCCTTTCATAGGCCAATCTTAATCAAGATCCTTCGGGTTCGTGTGAATGGCCTATAGTTGCCTCACGCAGTCGGCGATTATATGCAAATGGGATGTCATAACAAGTGAATAATTACATGGAACCACGAATCACTCTTATGTACTATCAGCAAAGGACCCCAATAGTATTATTAGTACAAATGTTACATACAACGTACTATCTTTATTAGTAATTAAGTTGCTCAAAAATACTTACTAGTCTTAATTAAGACAAAACAAAACAAAAAGAAAACGAACGCTTGAATTTTTAAAGTTGTTTAATAATTTACACTAATTTACTCTTCGAACCACCGCGTGGTTAGGCACCTAATCTAAGAAGTTAATAACCTTAACATGTAAAAAATAAAGTTACCATTTTGTTTTTTTATTCCCTAACTGTATATTTTCGAACATATAGAAACATAAACAATAGACAATTTAATTATAAAGTTTTCAGTTTTTGAAAAATAAATAAATAATTGCTTCGTTTAGTACCAAAAACCGCTATGATGCCCAATTTAGGCTTTTTTATATCAACAACTGTTACTATTAACTTACATAGATTAACTCACACCCATTGTTTGTGCCAGATTTATTTCACTGTTAATTTTGCTGCCAGTACTTCTACGTGACGGCTTAGAGATTTTCGGTTAATTCTTCCGTTTCGAAATCGGTTTTATACCTACATTTTGTGCATATGATTTTAAGACTAAATCAACAATAAATATAATAGTAAAACACTGAGGCTGGATTGGTCAAATCTCTTTCAAAGTATGCACAGAGAGTAAATGTACTATGAACCTTAATTTACATTAAAAAAACCAGTAAAAACCAGAGGCGCTCCAACCTTTTATTTATTTAATTATAAGTAAAAGTAAAGTTAATAAAGTCTTTTAATATGTTTAAGTAAGCTTACAGCTTATATTTAAACATATTAAAAGACAAAACACTATGACAATAGTGAGATAAACAATATATGGTTATGAAACAGAAAACAAGCAATTAATAGACAAAGATACATAAAAAATAAAGTAAATTGAAATTTAACATTTGAAATAACAAATAATACTAAGAATTTAAAATCAATTAGCGGACTGCCGAACCCAGGATCTCAGGGGCGAAAGTTGGACGCGAAGGCTATGCCAATTGTGCTCCAATGTACATAAAGTTTTACTTACAGTCTTGGCCCAAATGCTGCACGTTTTCCATCTTTCCCAAACACATTTGGATTAAAAATATACCCGTTACACTATTGAACTTCACCCTACAGGTCCGTAAGTAGGGGAAATGGACAAATAATTGGTATTTTAAGATTCAAGAGTGACTTCTTCGATACAAAAAGTCCCCTCGGAGTTATGATGCAATATCGCGGGCTTCTCGATTGTGTGGAACATATTTCCATAAGTATTGGAGTTTCTTTAATGTGATGTTTGAGGTCAGAAATAAAATAAAACTAGGGCAGAAAAATACTCCGGCACAACTAGATTCGAACGCCTATATAATCCATAGTAGTTCCTGTTATGGAACCACAATACATTCATAATTTAACTACATTACTCCAACTTTCAAAATGTATCGCATGAATTTGCAGCCAACGTCAGGGGGCAGCGTGACCAAGCATGTTGCGTTAACTTGCCCTGGTCGTTATGCTAATAGGCCTTTGGCGTCAAGAAGCTTTGTACATACACTATTGTTACACGCGAAATTATACCGTATGTTTAGGGAATAAAGCATCTTTTCCCTCGACATATTTAGTTATGCCAAACCAATGTACGGAAGTAGTGTGCGTGTCGGCTGCTCGCAATCGCAAGGAAATGGTTGACTACGTTTATGGCTAAGACGCCAGAGATTTACAACTTATGTACTGTAAGTACACGATAGTAGGCTTTAATAAAGCTTATTCTGTCACATTTCAGTTTCATAAATTTGAAATTGTATCTCATAATTCAGTTCAAGAATACGCACAGAAGTACACAATAATTATTGGAGGATTACGTTCGAATTTTTAATAATTTATAAAACCTCTTCTATCTATCTTCCAGCTCTAGTTTTATTCCAGCAGTTTGCTTATATTGAGGAGTTTTATCCAGGATATCACGCTGTGGTAAATGCATTTCATTTGTCCATTTTTAAAAAGTATGCTATTTTTTTTAATTATTCCAAATTAAAGAGTCTTTAGAAACTTAAATAAATTCAAAATAGTGTGTGACAGTCTACACCGTACGTCTAGAGCATATAGTTATATCTATTCATATGTTTTTCTAGGTCGAAATGGTTAATCATTAACTCAAAATAGTCCGATGAAGAGTAATGGACCTAGAGTGGTCCTTGGGAGATCATTTAAGTAATTCTTTTTTAGGAAAAGGGATACTCTTCTTTAATAAAATCCCAGAGGCTCTTTAATCTCTGCCTTTTATTAAATTGAAGAAATGTATTAAAGAAAAGCTGTGTAAAAAGGCTTACTAAAAAGTTAGTGATTATCTAGTTGAGAAAAGGGCCCGGGATTAATGTTAGGCAGGCTACTTTTAATTAATTTGCTATATTTGTTTTATAATATTGTAGAATTGTTTGATGATTTGCTTTTTTTTAAAGGGTACCGAGAGTTTTTTACGCCCGATTTTTCTCTCGGCCAACACCTTCTGTCTTCTTTGCCGATGAGTAGGGATGCCAACAGGCTCGAATTTAATGACGTGGAATAAGTGATACCATTATGATCCTAAGTTCCAAAATAAACGTATTTTTTATTTTATCCCTGAAAATTGTTGTCTAAATTCACAAAACCAAGCTTTATCTCAATCTAGTAACACCTAATTAAGTTGTAATTACAAGAGAAATATCGCTTCTATAATTATGTCTTACTCTTAAAGAATCTTTCCTTGAAAATGAAATCACTACGGAAATGTTTGCGGCTTTGTGGTTTGCACAAAGACTCGACAATCAAAGTTTATTTGTATAGACACCAGATGGCGGGAACTATTGCTGTAAAATTAAAAAATATGTAACCCTTCATTACATGTAATACCAACAGAAAGTAATTATTAATAATCTCACATTATTACAGTTCTGGTGTTCAATTAAATAAAAGTTCCTTAACACATGTGATTTGTGTCAATTATAAAAATTAAAAGGTTTCTATGTACAAGTAAATAATTCATTTACACTGTATATAAATCAATAATTTAAAAATTCACTTGCAAATTTATTTGAAACTGATCATGGTTTTGAATTGTAGTTAATGCCGATATCTTATATTGGTAGTTATAAGATTAAGGCGTATAAATTTAATTTTTTTAATATTTTTATGTAGGTTAATTGGTGTGGGAAGTATTTTGGAATCCTATCGAATTAGTAGTAACTGTTAAGATAGCAAAAATGTAGTGGAATAAATAAATAAATAAATCTTTTATAGTAGGCAGTAACCGGGGAACTGCTAAAATATGTGGAGTAAACAGTGGTGCTTCAACCTTTCTAATCAGAGACCTTTCGAATCAGACGAAAGGGTAATTTAGTAAAAATCACATTTTTTTTATATGAAAAATATTTGTACAATAGATGGGATATTTATCAGGCCTATAATGTTCTTTTTAAATGGTAATTTCCAACTTTCACACCATGCGTTTACGACACAAAAGATGGTGTCTGTGGTTCGATTGTTATTGGGGTAATAACTAATAACATAAATAGATAACGGTTGCTACCTGACACTCAAATCATTATTATCAAGTCGTCCGTTTCGGTTATCATTGAATACTTTCTGGATAAAAATCTTTAACATTCCATTTAGTAGAGGATTGGTGCAAATTCTTCCACTTATGAATATGACTTAAATGATTTATGAGATGTGCGATTGTTTCATACAACTTAAAAAAATTGAATTGACATATTAACTACTAAATTGTTAACAGTTACTTAATTGTTAACAGTTAGATGATCTGATGTCAAAAAATATATATTGTACAAACAAATCATTTAATCTATAATAACAGAAGTATCGTCACATAAATAAAAGTATGTACAAGTTTAGGTAACCCTTGGAGAGTAAGACACACTCAGCTATGACAAAATCGATGCGGGTTGTTTACAGCGCCTCATCAACACCTAGAATAAAGAATGTTACATTGAAGATGAATTCAGAATCCAGTGTCGCTAGGACGTTGATTGCATCCGTTTCTTTGAATATAATGAATTATGCTTCATATTAAAGACAAGTAGGTGATCAGCGTTTTATCTGTCACATGTAAATTTTTCAATCCAAGACATGCCGGTTGCCTCTGGTAATGTCCTCCTTGCTCCATCTTCCTTTACCGTTCCACACATAAACAGAGAGTTTGGTGCACGGCCAGAACCCTAAGAATGGAATCGCACGATTACTACACCAACACTGTTTTTTCCTTGACATTGACGAAAATCTAATATCCTCAATAAGATATCGACGACGCGTCGAATCAAGGTTAAAATCGGGTACAACGTCAAATCTGTGCTGCTCTATGGGCGTGAAACGTGGAAGGTCACCAAAGATATCTCGCACCGACTCCAAGTCTTCGTCAACAGCTTGAGCATTAACTGGCATGAAAAGATGAAACACAAGCCTTAAGACGGAGCTCGATGGAGACTCACTTTGGACACCCTCTATCCCATCTAGGGGTTATAGGATATTAAATAAGTCAATAAGATATACCTCATTGGAACGGAGCTTAATTATACTGATAAAGCCTGTTTTCGAATCTCGTAAAATTATAATAGTGGGCACCTGTCTATCAACCCTTTAATATCCGACCCTTTTAAAATTCTAAGCGCCAGACAAAATATCGCAAGGTGTGCATTAGAATATGATTAGCAGCTTGTCAAAGTTTGAGGGAATTGAGTAGCTGTTATAAATAATTAATCGATGCAGTTCTGTGTAGTTAGAATGTTTACGAAACATCTTTGTAATTGCAGACTTAATAATGTAAGCAAAGGTTTTGAATGCGACGTGTATTTTTTACTTGTTGTATGTTAGATTTGTAATGAATACGTCTTCTGAAAGGGACTCTAAGGGACAACTAATAATGCCTCATGAGAAATCAAAAATCTAAAAATTCCGCAGGTAATAATTTAATTATCAAAAACACTACTATTTTTAACATCAACGTGAGTGGTGTCTCTCGGTTGACGAATTGTGTGATTAATATGTGCGCTCCTTACTTATCATTTTACGGGATAGCTGGAGATGAATTCAATAATAATCTAACTTAACTATGATAATAGTCATTATCTCTTTGTCCAATTAGCTACTTATATACCTGTATTCTTAAATGAAATATCTGCATGAAATGTGCATTAAAACTTAGTACTTTTATATAACCTTAAACAGAGAGATGTAAAGAAGCACTTGAAGAAGCGGGAAGACTCTGATTGTATTTAAGTAAGTTTTTAAAATCTAAGTATTATTTGTTGTTTTTAAATGTCAAATTTCAGTTAAGTTTAGTTTTATTATTATTATTTTTTTAATGTATCCTTATCTTTATCTATTAATGCACTTGCCTGTTTTATATTTTTTATACATAAATTCTTTATCTATGTAATCTGTTTTGGCTTTCTGTATTGTCTTAGTATTTTGTATTATAATATGTGTAAGTATAAGCTGTTAGATTACTTATAATTGAATAAATAAATAAATAAATATTGTAAAATTGTATGTTTACCTTTAATTATGACCAAGCACAGACCAAAATAAACACTACTCCCATGTAGAAGGAGAGAGACTGTTTTCGACTCTAACTGATGCTCGGATTATGAAAGCCTGTCTCCAGTAAGACATAGTTTGGCTTTGCACTTTGGCTTGCATTTTTAAATGTTTTTTTCTCATCTTTACAAGTGTAATAATAGTTTTACCATTCGTTATTTAAAGCAATTCTATTAACCGTATACATTTTTAACCAAAACTTCTTTAATAAAAACTCATAATTTCCATAAAATTAACAAACCATACTATTTAATCGTAATTAAAACAAAGTGGCCGATTAAACCTTATAAATATTCCGACGATATGTTTGATGATAGGAATATGTTGATCGTGTAGATTGTCCCGATATTCCCCCAACAAATTCCGATACGCCGGGGGTGCTAAATCGTCCGAACAAAAAATTTGCATATGATTGCATTATGTTTAAGTAACGATGAAAACGATATGTTTGTTAATTAATTGGTTTTAATTCGCGAAAGCATATGTTTTAACTGTCTTACGCGCTATCACTTTTATCTCTTGTAATATTTAAAAACAAATTTGTAAGGTTGTGGGGGGTGATATATTTTTATTTTTCATTGTCGACGTGTTTTTTAGAAAAAGAATTCTGTTCAGCAATTATCAGAGCAGTATTGGCCTGCCTTCAGCGTGCGACTCTCACACCTGAGGTCGTAGGTTCGATCCCCGGCTGTGCACTTTCTTTCTATGTGCGCATTTAACATTTGCTCGAACGGTGAAGGAAAACATCGTGAGGAAACCGACATGTCTTAGACCCAAAAAGTCGACGACGTGTGTCAGGCACTGGAGGCTGATCACCTACTTTCTTATAAGATTGAACGAAAAAGAAATGATCATGGAACATGTTCAGAAATCTGGGGCCTAAAGAGGTTGTAGCGCCACTAATTTTTTCATCAATGTGGAAAAGATAACAGATATGCCTTTCTTTAAATTGAGTCCCTTACAGAACATATCAACCTCTGGATAGGTAGATTTTATTCACGATGAACTCAAATGAGAGGATCCTGAACTCTGAGGTTGGTTTTCGAAGTCGGATTTTATAAAATCCTACTGGCTCACACTAAGTAACATCTAAGTGTCATTTTTTACAATAGTATATATAGTAAGCATAACACTCATACCAAAAGATAAAGATTAAAAACACATAAATAATAATGATATCAAAGTCTTCACTGTCGCATTTCTAAACGGTTCTGATATGCAAATAGCGAACGACAGTCGAATACAAAAAGCTCGGGCGCGGTGGCAGCAAGTAAATCAATCGATCAACGACGGAAACACTGGTTGGTATACGTCTTCATTGTGTTCATTAGTGTCGTCGGGGAAGTACGATACCACCTGCTTCAAAGTATGTCCGGTATTTTACGAATTGGACAGTTCTATTCGGAAATGCGTTTAACGGCATCGCATATAATTAAATTATGAGACAGGCGAGCTAGTTTATTTACAATATTATGCTTATTTGTTGTTGAAAGGAATAAAAGTATTGTTGTCTATGCAAAGCATGGCTCAATTCTTTACAATTATTAAAAATAGTGTCTTTTTATTATTATATATATCCTGATTAATTTTCCGACTAAATTGTCGTTGAAGGTATTAAATAACTCATGCAAATACAACTTAAGGGGTCCGGACGATTTAGCATTACCAGCTATTTCTTTTAAATCAACTCAAATCAGAAATCATTTATTCATGTAGGTAACACAATGTAGACTTATGAACGTCAAAAAAAATATACATCAAATGGTTCTAATTTTACATTTACTGCCACTTTTCAAATCAAGGGCAAAGAACGGAAGAGAAGAACTGACAATAAACAACTTTTTCAGAAAACTCCAGAAAGATGCCTGTTTACTTGTTCCCACGAGAATGTAAGTACGCGCTCCTATTTCACCATGCCTTCTGCTGATAGAAGACTAATCTTTAATTTATTTTATTATTACTTGATATCATGTAGAACATGGCGTAATGGTTGAAGTTGAACAAATTTTGTGAAAACAAAAAACTTGTCGATCAAAAAGAGTGGCGGAGAGTTTACCAGTTCTTCACTTCCGTTCTAGGCCCTTGTATTATAAACTAGTTGTAAATATAAAACTAGAAGCATTAAATACATATATATATATTTTTTAAACGTTCATAAGTGTACATTATTACCTATATGCATACAATTCAAATCAGCGTAAAACCGCTAAAAGTAATTGTTGTATAGCTCTCGACAATACGACGAAAATAAAATTGTATAAAAAAATATAAAGCCTTCGAACTTTCAGCCCATCTTAATACACCTAAAACTAATTAAAAGGCAAGGTTTACCATAAGAACTAGTGTTTTTATGCACAAACATCCAGGTCCACAAGACTGATTTGATACCACGACCTCAAACCCGAATCGCGTGCTTAACAACGCTTTAACTTTGCTTATATTAGTCAAATGTCTTAAGGTAATTAAATATACATAAAGTCATATAACGCATATAGTGTGACGATCAGGTCGATCTTTTAATTATAATAGCTTCACGGCTATTTAATATTCAATTTTATATATAAGGGTTCTTGGTAACACAATAATCACTACTCCTGTATATAAGTTATAAAGAAAACTTTTTTGTTTTCATTTCTACAAGTCGTATCTACTGCGCGTTTATTTACCTAATTGCATATTAAGCGTGTATGGGCTGAGTTTAAAATTACTGTATCTGATAATCTTTTGTAAATCTAATAGGAAGCCTGTGCCATGAACATTTTATATCAAAGGCAAGCCAGTTTCCTCACGATGTTTTTCTTCACCGTTCGAGCGATGTTTATTGCGCACATAGAAAGAAATTCCATTGGTGGACATGCGCGGATCGAACCTACGAACTCCGGATGAGTGTCGCATGTAACCACTAATCCAGGATAGCTGAAAGTGAAATTTATAAGTTCAAAATATCGTTAAAGACGTTTTATTTATTTTTCGAGAAAGAAAGGCATTCTTTTCTTGCTTATTAATGAATTATATCCTCATTTCTTTAGTTTTTCTCCCTTGGATAAACCATGAATAAAGGCGATCGAAATATTGTGATAAGCCGGCCATTGTTTTGTAACGCCATGTGAGAATTAGTTTCGTTCCAAAATTATTATTCATCACAACGTTTTAATACGTTTTTAATTACTTAACGTTTCTTTTTAAACGTACAATTAGTACTGAAATGTTGGTTGGTGGAATTTATTAAGTTATCGATTTAACAGATCATAACGAGATTAAGGGTCTGTTTCACAATGTCCGGATAAGTTCCAATAAGTAATAAGCTATTTATTACTTATTGGTAGGATAAACAGTATTGTTGCGTTTCACGACTGTCAGATAGTGCTATTCGCCATGAAACGCGATGTTTCTTATTCGGAAGTTTCATCTTGCGAATAATTTATGTGTGGTATAGCTATTTGGTACTTTATCCATACATTGTGAAACAGGCCCTAAGTATAACGTTTTATTTGCTATTCAAACATTTGTATATATATCGATCATAGTTTTGTTTCGTCTGAAGTTGAACAGGACAAAATAATATTTTGTTTCTTTATTAAATACAGTACTTAATTGAGCTTTGAGGGGCCCATCAGAACTCAGCACAGATCGCAGTTGAACTTTTCCGTAAGTCACGCAAACTTTTTTGATGGCGAGATCTTACCTGTTCCTTTAATTCTTAACGTCATTACTGATACGAAATTTTAAATATACCTTAGACGTGCGAGAGACTGTCACATTTTATCAGATAAGATAAGATTCACAATCAAGACATAGCATGAACGCCCGCTTGTCAAAATGTATTGTTTGTTTGGAAGTCGGATAGTAGAAAGTAGAATAATGATTAAAACTTTAGTTAAATATAGGTGATGAGCAAAAAACGCAATATTATAGTATCATACCAGTTACTCCGAGATGTAGAAACTAGCCCATAATAATGCGAAAAGTTTTACTATATCTTGTACACATGTGTTTGTAGCCAATAGGGAAGGCAATAAACTGTTAATTGCGTTGTAAAAGGGGAATGCTCACCAATAACTGAGCATTAGGGTCACGGTATATAAGCTTATATAAACATTACAATGGGTAGGTACATAGTTGCTGGCTTCCGGCCGTATTTGTATGAAATATGTAATTTCAAACAATCTTTTATATAATAGGTAAAAAATTACAAACTAAATTCTAATCAAATTGGACTGATAAATGGGATGAAGATAATTTAAGCCATGTTTTTGGCTCATTTGACGTTAAGTAATACCGCTAATGGACTCACATTGCCAAATGGCTCGCGAGTGCGTTGGTGGCTTGTAAAGAATTAGGTAAATGCTTAAAAGACGACGCGTGTGTCAGGCACAGGAGGCTGATCACATACTAGCCTTTTTAATTGAGAAATGATCATGAAACAGATACCAAAATCTGAGGCCCAAATCCAAAACTGTTGTAGTGCCACTGTTTTTTTTTATTTAAGATATTAGGTCAAAATGAGAAACTAGTTTTTAAAATCGCGGCGTTTCAAAGACACTTAATGTATGTTAATTGTTTACCATGGCTTATGTGCGCTTCGGGACTATATTATTCTCGAATGAGAACACCATAGAGTAAACAATATTTTTCTTTCCTTATTAGATCTGAAATGAAAACGGCGAATTTAAGTTTGACATGACATATTGTTGTGTTATGTTGTGATATTGAAGACATATTGAAGACAAGGTACTCATTTTTTCGCAAGATGTTTTCGTGTTAAAACACGAAAATCATTTGTTAGGCTCGACGCCCGACTTAAGCATTATGTTTCATATTCAGTTTCAAAGGCTGGCAACACACTCGCTAGCCCTCTGGCATTGATAGTGTCCATTGGCGGTTACATAGTTATAAATTATACTAAGTAATATTACATGAGTTTTGAATCAGTCGTGGCCAAATTCTTATATATACGAGTATATAAATATCACTGAAATATTTACGAACCAATTCTACTTAGGGTCCTTCAAGAAAAGACGGCAGCGCGCTTGCGAGCCTTGCGGCAGTGCGTGTGTCCATGGGCGATATCACTTCACATCAGGTCAGCCTTCTGCCCCTGTGCCTCCTGTAATATATACAAAAGAACAGACTTGATTCACCACGTCCAGACTACCTTGTAACATTTGTACTAAATAATCTATTTATTTATTTTTAAATAATATTATAGGTTAAGGATATTGTAAATACTATATATTTGTGTAAGGACTAGTTGATTTGGTTCTTAGGGTAAGGAATTAAATACTACAATGATGACTTGATTCAGTATAATTCACTGATTCTACGTCTATCTATTCCCTAGGCCGACCCGACCATCCCACTTCGGGCAGTTGTTCTAGTATATTCGTAAACAACCAAACGAGTCAAATGAGTAACTATTGCTTATGCGCACTTGTAGCAAGACTCTTAAGAATATGTTTCATAAAAATGTATAGAATTTATTTAAATAAATATTAAAAGCCAACACGAGTTAGAAATAAATTTGATGTACTAAATTTGTTTATTTATTTTATTAAAGTATTCCTACAGCTAATCACTAAACAATTACATTACACACAAAAGCCCAAACGGAATACACATTGAAACAGAAACATAAAGCACAGTTTTACAAATCACAGTTCTAAGATTGGTTGATTGGTAGATTAAAATATATATTTAATATGAAGGAACAAACAAAGCCATTATTAGTAAAAGATATCTGATTTTTTAAAATATTTTAAAAATTTCTTAGTCACATTAAATATATCGATTTGCTGGTAATTTATATTGTAATCTGTAGGTATGCGATACATAACCGAGTTTCGTAAATGTTTATTTATATATTAAAATATTTTAAATGTGTCAAAATTTCACATCTATTATTTTTCTCATCTTTGGTGCGACACGGAAGCCCGCTACTGTGCGTCTCTATTGTACTCCACACTCTTCAAAATTCGTTATCACACTTATTTGTAACGGTGAGGCTAAAAGACACCGCTGCCATTGTCACCTGTCTATACACTACTGTTATGTATGAACCAAAACTGGAACGATTGTATTCTTGGTAATTTAGTTAGGAAGATTTTTTTGTATCTTTGTAGCCGCTCAGCAAACGGTTGATTAATAATCATTAATCCGTTTATTATAATCAAAACTTTGATATTAATTAAATATCTTAATATATATATTTCTTGTGTGCGTGTGTATGTGACTGAACTCCTCCTAAACGACTGGACCGATTTAGACGAAATTTTTTGTGTGTGTTCAAGGGGATCTGGGAATGGTTTAGATTCACAATTTTGTCCCCTGGACAATGTTTTTTAATTAATTTTCAATTTATTAGTTGTTGTTGATTTTGGAATGTTTTACATTGGATCCGACCGACGGCGCTACCATCGCAGTGTCAAATTTTAAATAATATTCGAATTTTAATTTTAGTCTGTCCCGAAATTTAAAAAAAGTTTTGTTATCATTGTGTTATATCGTGTGTGACGATGTGCTGGATCGTTAGATATTGTCATAACATTTGAATAATAATTTTCATCTAAATGGCTTATTAAAAATTGAAATTTTGAAATTAAAGACGTGTAGACAGGACAACGTCTGTCGGATCCGCTAGTATAATATATATATATATTGGCGTGAAATGTGCACTATTTGACATGGTAACGGTACTGACAATAATTTCTAAATAATAAATTAAATTGTTGCACAATATTTTAATTATACATATTTTCTGAATCAGCAAAGAACATGAGAGTCTATCTATCTATAATATAAGTCCAGATTGCCACGACCTATTGTGAGAGAGTGTAGCTGGATTATTATTGAAATAAATATTATTTAGCAGCAATAAACGTTTTTATATGTATGTAATAAAGTCCTCGGCCTTTACCACAAATCGAAGACAATTTAATTAGATAATCCATCCTAATTATAGTGCACATAGCACATATAATTTAAACAGTGCAAGTGTTAATAAATATTTTCCCTTAATTCAATCAAAAGGATTTTATGAAAGAACACGTTGCTTGAACATGTCATATAACAAAAATTCATTTCTATCATTTTCAACGAATATTTAGATCGGAATTCGAATAAATCACATTAATCCCACATCAAACTATAAAAAATAATTTACGACTTTAAAAAACCATAAACAATATAGAGCAATGTGTCAAAATATGGTTACAATACAAAATGATGAGCATTGAAAACGTAACAATGAACCCTACTCAGCCAACATCTTTTGGTAGCTATAAGAGTAGCGATGGTAACATTTCAAAGGATATTAGACTCTTTCATTAAAGCATAGGGTCTATTTTTGTATGACATGTCAAAAGCCTAGTTCGAATTTTTACTACGTACAAAAACAGACTTGCATCGAGTGGATTGAGAACAAAATGAACTTCTGTAGTTAATAAACGACAAAAGAATCCGAGGTGGTAAGAGAGGTGTCACTGATCACATTTGAATCACAAAGGGGTTTTAATAAAATAGTTTTGTTGTATAGAATATTTTTTAGATACCTAATTTTAATCGTCGGGTTTAATAAAACTGAAAATTTAAAAAAGAACAATGTGGCAATCTGGGAATGCTACGGTGAAGCTATCATTTTTATCAATTTATGCATTTTTAATTATTTATTTATTTTTCATTTATGCTGCATTTTTTTTTCTTTGATATTAATTCAATCTACCACTCTACCAGACTAACACGCCTATTAGTATACAATATAGCGACATTGAATTGAATTGATTGGACCGTACTAGTGCCGACGTTATATCCGATAGTTGTTATAAGCAATACACGTACATACATGTATAGTTACATTAGTTGTGTAGTTATAATATTATAGGCACATATCTATCTAGTATAGGTATAGGTTATTTATGTGAACTTGTTGTCAAATGAAATGTTAGAAAATAAATGACAATATTTATCAAGAAATACGTAGAGTACAAAATGTAATTAGCTGATTACGGTACGGGTTATAAGACATTACTGGTTTTTAAAGAAATCAGTCATTTTAGTCTGTTTTTTTAGCCCAGCCTCAAATATTTATTTCCAGTTAACGTTTCATACTCCTCAAGGTAAGAGTATCATCAGTATTAAAGTCATTAAAGGCAACAGGCAAACTGTTGTAGAGTTAAGAGCCTCGGAAATTATTTTTGGCTGAAACTGTTCTTCAGGGTATTGCTGGTCTTCGTTTTCGTCATTAGTGTTACAATTGATACTTTCAGCTTTTGCAAGAATTTGTCAAATGGCCGGGAAGAGGTTCGGATGAGGTGGGAGAAAGTGCGTAGTTATTCCATCAATCCTTATTAATAAGATTTAAAATCGTCCATATTGTTTTATTTAGCTGAGACAAGAAGCGGTTGGTCGTTATACCGATAAAGTTAGTAACAGTAATAGTAAAGTTTTGTCGTTGTAAGCGATATGTCACTGTATCCGATGTTGTTATAGGCGGTATGTTTGCTGAATAGTTTACTAGAGATTCAGACAGGACTTTACAATCTGGCTGTAATAACCGATCAGTTGTTGTAAACGATGTCGTTATAATCGGTTTCGACTGTAATTAGTGTCATTTATTTTGTTTTAAAAAATTATACTAGGAGTAAGTTTACTTTGATTATGCAAGAAATAATAGGCTTAATAATAAAAAAAACCTCGGAGTTTAAGTGCACCATCTACCAGCCACAGAGACCAAACTTTTTAAATACGTTTTCATTTTCTTTTTATTATTTTTTTTTATTTTTCATTACTATTTATGTTTATCAAAATAAATACTGAAGGTATATTTGATTGAACAGTAAAATACTTATTAACTTAAAATCTTATAGAATTAAATAATTAAAATACATAGGACGATTCTATCTACAGGTTTACAAAAAAAAGTTCCACAAAATCAAGCTTATTCAAAGATCGTGCGCAGTTAAACGGTGACTCGTTGCTATTGATCAAATCGTCATGTATGCATAATCAATATTAATCTTAAGAATTGATAATAAAGAAATACGAGTGATATAAATAAATAGCTAGTAATATTTTAATGTCCGCGGTGAGTTAGTGTGGAGATGGCTTATTATATCACTCCCACTTTATATTTTTTTCTTATGGCGGCCTTATTTTCTAAATATGCCTCGTACTTGTTACTTATGAAATAAATAGAAAAATTTATTTTAAGACCGTTTAAATTTGCTTTGTGATATATAAGTATGTTAGCCTGTTTAAAATATAGGATCTAAAAACATTGAAAAACCCTTGTACGAATCTTAAATATTAATGTAGGGTAGTCTTAGTATTGTATTAGTATTATGCGGAACATTAAGCAGCGAAAAGTCGCGTACCTGGGCCACGTGTTGCGCCATGACCGCTACCACCTCCTTCAGCTAATAATAATGGGTAAAATCCAGGGAAAACGGCGTGTTGGCCGAAGGAAGAAGTCATGGCTTCGCAACGTCAGGGAGTGGACAGGTATTGCGAGTGCGAAGGGGTTGCTGCATCTGGCGCAGGATAAGACGCGGTTCAGAGAACTGACGGCCAACCTCCAGTAATGGAGTGGCACTTGAAGAAGAAGAAGAAGAAGTCTTAGTATTAGATTTAAAAATTGATCATGAAATAGATTCAGAAATCTGAGGCCAAGACCTAAAGAGATTGTAGTGCCACTGATATATTTTATTTTACATTACGAAATCTCTCCACACTCACGCGCCTAAAGCTTGCGTAGAGCTTTGTAACAAGTGCGGCTAACTAGCGCTTACCTTCGCTAAGCCCAATTATACCCAAACTCAATCACTCATCACAGAACATCAAATAAACACAATTGTATTGTAAGTATAGAATATATCATCCGATTCGATTTCAAATGTTCGAAAGATTTTTACACCATGTTAGTGTTATTTCCATTGCGTTACTTAGCAAAACTGGTGGTAGAATGTTCTTTATTCATAAATATCATGATTTCTATAGGGGAAATTGATAAGGTAACATAAGTTCCGGATGGCCGGCTGTGCTGCCAATAACCAATCGACGCCATACCTATTAGAAAATGTTTAATATTTTTTTTTATAGAACAGGGGCAAACGGGCAGGAGGCTCACCGGATGTTAAGTGATAACGCCGCCCATGGACACTCTCAATGCCAGAGGGCTCGCGAGTGCGTTGCCAGTCTTTTAAGAATTGGTACGCTCTTTTCTTGAAGGACCCTAATTCGAACTGTGTCTATAGTTCATACACGTATAAACTTGGAATGTTTATCCATATCTGTAAATATCCACTAATAAAAATTTGTAACAATATCTATTAAAATCGAGACCCTCCAGGTCTTAACCGTAGTCAGCAACATACCCCATAATATAAAGGCCCTATTCCAGCAGGAATTTCTGTCTCGGGGTGGACTGCGGTTCGCAATGGAGCGCTGGACCACAGAGGCGAGCCGGCCTGTTATAACAATAAGTTATGTAAAACATTAAATTAATGTAATTCTATCTTTTTTTTATGAAATCGATTACCTACTTGGTATCTACGTACCTAATTCATTTTCGTCATAAAATGAATTCAATGTGTCGAAAATTGGGTATTTTCGGATTTTTGTTCTATCGAGAGAAATTATTTATCCTGTAATAATCTTTAAATGCACCTATGGATACATAAACTAAACAATAATACCATATATTTCCATTTGTCTTACTTTAAGAAACGATGACAATAAATTGAAAAAAACAATGTACTCTGACCGGATAGGTTCTTAAGACATAACTATTTAAACATTGACTTCTAACTCCCAATAGCGACTTCATTGTTAAGTTTTGTACCGTGCAATCCCAAGGCGACAGCGCTGATTTAAACAACTTTTACAATCTGAAATTGTAAAAGATCAAAAACTATCGCTAGGAAGTTGCAGGGGCACAGATAACCAGCTTTTCAACATAATCATAATTCATAGCAATCATGTGAAATTTAGGGATATTTATCAAACAGCGAGAATTGTGTTCTGCGGCTTGAACTTTCCAACGACACGAGTGAGGCATTATACATGACAGTAAATAGCACCAACTCAGCGGTCTTCGTGCGCACGAGTATCGACAAGATAATGAGCCTTCCCAGTCTATCATCATATAATATATATGGCAATGGCAAAAAATAGTTTTGGTGCGAAATTCGGTTTTTTGGTTGCGTTCAACTATAAACACATGCAACGAATTCGCCGTATTAGTTGCAAACAAATACTAACATATAACTTATTCCGAGTTTATACAGATCTAATAACACCTTCTACCTTGAAAATCAAAGTATAAATTGAAAAATTAGGCCCTAATAAGTCATAAATCATACATAAGTGATATTAAGTGAATTATGCCGTAAGTGCGAGTAAGCTGACTAAACGTAGCCTGGCCTCCAGTTATCATGTATCATGCTGGGTTTTTTTTGCTTCAAAACTGCTCACTTTTAATAAGGATCATTAGGACACAGAGTAATGGTTGTATAGAATGAAACGAGAATCACTGTTAACACTATTTTGCTTTCTCCGTTTTATTTATCTAGACTAATCTGTAATGTATTATATATGACCTTCTATATTGCATTTACTTAGTTTAAGACAGTATTCGCCAAGTGGCTTCAGGCTGCAACTCTCTTCCCTAAAGTTGTAGATTGGATCTCCGGCTGTGCACCATGGACTTTATGGGTCTTCAATTCACCGTCTGTCACATGTCTATTACTTGAGTCTGAGGCAAGCCTCACGATGTTTTCCTTCACCCTTCAAACGAATGTTAAATGCGCACATAGAAGGAAAGTCTATTGATTGACAGCCGGTGATCGAACCTACGAACCTACTGAAGTCAACATTTATTTACTTCAAAATATAATTTACTAAACGTTAATTTTTTTAGTATGGACTTAGGGTCCTTCAAGAAAAGAGCGTACCAATTCTTTAAAGGCCGGCAACGCACTCGCGAGCCCTCTGGCGTTGAGAGTGTCCATGGGCGGCGGTGTCACTTAACATCAGGTTCAGCCTCCTGCCCGTAGCCACTGTTCTATAAAAAAAAACCTTCATACACATATATGGAAATATAAGATTTCTCTATAACACAAGCATGGCAAGTGATTGATGTAGGATTCGCGGCAGAGATGCTCGCGGCGAAACTCAAATTTATCACCGCTACACATCCGTTCCCTATCACGTGGGACCGTCTTGAATAATAATGATTTAGAATTTACTTCATTTAAATAATAGGACACAATTATATCTATCATATAAATGTTTGCAAAAAGGTTTTATTTTAAAATTAAATGTGTACCTCGTAAACAAAACGTTTGTTGGTTTAAAAAAACTTTCCAACTGAAAAAATTACGTACAAGTTTATATAATAGTGGTGCATACTGTATGATTTTTTTTTACATTTTGATACAGAATCTAAAACAGATTGATTAAATACATACATTTATTATACACCAATTACATCTGTACACAGAATTTTGGTGGCATCTTCAGCGCCATATTAACTAACATACACTATACAACATACATACATCAAACTTAACGTAAAAAAAAATTAGCTCTAAAGCCAACACAAAATGGCGTCAGCTGGAGCTAGCGACATATTTGGATGTTGTTAGCCTTGCAGTTACTGAAATAGGCTTGCTAGGATGGACCGCCGAAGCGAAGACAGAATAAAGAAGCACAGAAGTCTCCTGGGTACTTCGCCGGTTTCACGAAGCGATCTTACTGCTTCGGGGCTTTTTTTTGCGTGTCGTTTAGCCACAGTCTCGCATTCCAGGACTGACGTGGGTGACTGATTCCTCTGCGCTAAAACTACCTCTGCGCATGGGGCTGTCTGTCGCCAGTGGTCCTAAATTGTCCCTATCTTTATTTTAGATTAGTTCCATTGTATACATGTAAGAAATAAACTAACATTTCAAAAATGATTACTATTATACTGTCTAAGTACCGTAGGTTATGTTCCAAAATAAAATCACACACCACACAACATAACCGAATATTTGTAAATGTTATGTATATTTCTTTAGTATTTTTTTTATACATAATTTGTTAGCTTGGATAACGAAATAAAGAAAATATTTTTAATATCTAGCCGTGAGAATCAGTCTAATCAAATCTAAAATGAGTCTCTGGGGTTATACAAATAATTTTATAATTAAATAAAGCCTTTTTAATTATTAACTTAACGATAAATTGAGATGTAACAAATTTGTAAACATTAAATATACCGGATATTTAACGTAAAACTAACAGCAAACTAACCCTTTACTTAAGTCTTTTAAACGCTTTCGAAATAAATCAATAAATGCTACAATTACCAAAGAAAACAGTGCAATTATTAAAGATTTATTGATTCCAAAAGCTGTGATATTTAGACCCTTTAACAGCCGCCGGTCAAACAATGGACAGGTGAAACAGTTCACGGTATTTTAGATATGTTTTTTATATGTGAATGGTGTTTTGATAAAGGTAACACCGGCAGTAATTAGTGACGATTAATTATGTTTTATCTTGATCTTTCGCTAGTAATTGCTCACAGCGTGTTCGGTTACGATTTCTTAATATTTTAAGTCTAAGTTGTTATTATGTCTGCCGTATAATTTGGCGGCTTTCTAGGATTGTCTACGAATGGAGAAAGTTTAAAATTTAAAGCTCGAATGAAATTACGTTTGTTTGTGACTAGTGTAATATATTATTAATATTTTAATTAATTAATTAAATTTCGATTGTACCATGTATAAGGCACGAGGAAAGTGGTGCAAGAGAGTATTAAATACTCTTGCGTTCTTCTTGCTATGTGCCTCGCCCATTTCGATATAAGTTTTTTATTTTTATTTTAACATCAGCTAACTTAGTCGTTTTTTCATTCATACAAGCATTAATTATATCTATTCTTTTCTGATCAAACATCGTAGTTTTGTATGCTGCGCTCAAGTTGATATATTAATATGTTAATAGATAATAAACCTTCTTTGTAATTACCATCCTCGTTTCTTATTTTTAATTTCACGTACCTCAAGACATTTGCTGAAGTCGTATATAAAACAAAAGAACTTAAATGTAAATGGGCTGGACATACTATAAGCAACCAAGGTACCATAAAAGAGGTAGGCAATTTAAAAAAAGGTGGGCCGACGACATTGTGGAAATTGCTGGAAAGACCTGGAAGAGATTGGGGCCATAGTAGGCCTTTGCCCGTGGGCAGACAGAATCAGGTATCTTAGATTAACAAAAATGATAGCTATAATGTATATATTTTGTTTTCTGATATAAGGATATAAATAAATAAACTTCAAGACGTTCCAAACATATCGCTAGCTACAGCCGACTCCAGATTTCCTGTTGGCATTAGAGCAACACTGTATTACAACCTTTCAATTCTATTCCGTATATCATAGCTTTACACCATACCACACCAGTATTATATGATAATCATCACACGGAACATTAAAATTAAATCACATTAAAATACAAGAAGGGTAAAGATCATGAGCAAAGATAGGCGAGGTTTGTTGTTCAAAATCAATTTGTTGGAATATGGCAAGAGGCGAGTCATAAGAGTTGTTTATCTCCAATCGAGTGGTGTCGGCATTTCGCATGCGCGGAACTGGCGCGTGTGACGTACCCGCAGGGTCGTTACTTCACAGTTTTTTTATCCATAATAGATTAAACAATCAAATTATATCGTGGTAAACTCACTTTTGCGTAGGGAATTAGCTTCAAATTCAGTTTAAATGTAATAACGAAATGCCCATACTTGGGTCATAATAGAGTAAACAATAAAATTATATCGTGGTAAACTCACTTTTGCGTAGGGAATTAGCTTCAAATTCAGTTTAAATGTAATAACGAAATGCCCATACTTGGGTCATAATAGATTAAACAATAAAATTATATCGTGGTAAACTCACTTTTGCGTAGGGAATTAGCTTCAAATTCAGTTGAAATGTAATGTGTGATATGATATTCTACATTCCGGGAACATAATCCTTTAGCCGATTCGTACAGGCCAGCTTCAAACAGCTCCATTTTACGCTTACTTTCGCAGCTTAATAATAGTTTTCTCGACTCTTCACTGGAGAGACCGATTTGTAAAGCGTATGAGGGTAATAAACTGGTTAATAAAAAGTTTTCTGGTCACTAAATAATAAGGATGGTTGGAATAGAGGATGGACGGGCTTTGAGATGCTACTTATGGAGACATGTTAGCCCCGTGTCACGATTTTATTCCCTTTGGAATAGTAAGTGACCCTTGAGCCCACCCCAAGAGCTGATGTTTTCCTCGCTCAACGAAAGGTATACTGCTACAGGGACCAAACTTTTAACCAGTGTAATTATAAACAGTTTTATATTTTCTTTAAAATAAATAACGATTTGAATTTAACGAAATTTTTACATATATATTTATCGTAATCAAAACAAGTATTAAAATAAACTTTTAAACATATTTTGGTCAGCCCTAAGTTCACGAAGCAGCATGGAACAGGCTTCTTCGAACTGCAGCCAGCATGGACCGTGCACTGTCAATCACATGCGATACACGATTCAAGTAAAACATGTCGATAAAATAAAGTAATTATATAAAAAAAGCTTTGTTTATCTAAGTGAAATTGGAATATTGAAAAAGGCTCTCATGTAACGAGTTTGAAAAATTGCATCATTTATTTCTTGAATATGTTGTAATCACATCTGGGATGGTAGATGAATTCATTCCCTGGGTGGGTTCCGGTATATGTAACGAACTCTTTTATATTTAATTTTTATTTAATGACAATCTAGGTAAACATAACATTTGCTCCACATCTATCGTTTGCTTTGGTGATCCAGTTCTCACCACATTTTCTTTTTATTTTATCAATCTTTTTTTCCCTTAGACCATCTTTTATTTTTTGGTCCTTGCCAGGTTACCATTGTCCATTATTCCCTGAATATTGCTTACAAAAAATGTTCATTAAAATATCTTAATATAAATATATAAGTAAATATATAATAAATTATATCGATCATCTCAGCGTGTGCAATCAATGCATCGCTTGTCCATTAAATGCACACATTACACGACGCAGCGAACACTTATTGACTTTGACTTAATAATTACAAGATTACGTATCTATTTACGTTCTTATCTTACAGCGGTGTTAGTCTTTGGACTTTGGACCCTTAAGTTTTAACTATGCATCTTTATTACACTTGCTTGGGAGTAACTTTGGAGACCGAAACTCTGTGGCACGGAACGGTGAAAAATAGTATTGATTGTATATCAAAATGTGTACCGTAGCGACATCTAGTGTTGTAGTTAACTGTATCTATATAATTGTCTATGATAAAATATACAAATCAGTCTGTCTTTCCAACGCACTCGGTTGTTTCAATCAAGAAATAGTAGTACTTTTTAAACTTGCCTATAAAAATCTCAATAAGACACAGAATTGTCAGACAGTTTATTTTACAAATGTCTATTAATCAATTTTTGAAGCAAAACCGTTTTTATGTCAAATCTAATTGATAGTTTTAATGAAAAAAGAAAGGCGTTCTAATATTTAAGACAAACGCACAATTTCAACCAGTAGTACTTACTGAGATAGCTGACATAGTTGCTTTAGTGGCCTTAGGAAGCGAGTCTTATCCCTGAGGTCGTAGGTTCAAACCACAGTGCATTGGTGTGTGTGACGGAAAACATTCTGAACATCTTAGTCTCTGAAGTCTGATCTCCTACTTGCCTTATAGAAAAGCAAATAATCTCGAGACATATTAGCAAATTCCTGAGATAAGAGTTATTCAATACTCGCAATAATTCATATTTTTAAAGGGATTTAATCCATCATTATGTTAATCATATTCAAACACAATTATGAATTTAAGAATCCTGCTAAGCGTGAGGGCCATCGATCAAAATTCAAAAACGTTTGATCGCGGATAGCATCGCAGGTGCCATGACCGCGGCGCGGTAAAACTAATTCATGCTGTTTCGTGTGTAAAAATAAAAAGCTTACAATGACTTCCAATCTAGCATAAAATTGCTTACAATAAATATAACGCTTTACATTACATACTTTCTTGTTTAAATAAGATGTGTCTATGTGCTGTAATAGTTTATAGACAATATCCTTTCACAAGCCTTAAAACGCAATCAATGTTTTGCACTAATAGATAAAAATAATACATCCAGAATTCAGAGCCTCTGACTAAGAACATCTTCCTTCCTTCCAGGCCTTCCGTCACGGATAGAATATTTTCAGCAAAGTGGTTACGATATACTGTTGAGTATGTGTGGGTGAGAGTGTGTGTGTGAAGAATTAAATTTAAAGTCTACCTCAAATTGCTAAGGTTGATAAATTTAGTTTCAAATAATACTATAAAAGATGGCGACCATATGGCAACATGTCTGAGGCTGTATGAGCAGGTAGTGTAGTGGTCTGTGGAATAATAATTTATTATTTTCATACGGATTAGTAGTCTGTGTGCGTGAGTGAGTTTTCTAGAGGATTAAGCTTTATGGTCACTTGCAGTTGATACTGAAAACAACCCGTCCTTCACCGTTCGAGCAAAGGTTAAATGCGCACATAGAAATAAAGTCCATTGGTGCACAGCCGGGGATCGAACCTACGACCTCAGGTATGAGAGTCGCACGCTGAAGCCACTAGGCCAACACTGCTCCAAACAAGATGTAACTATTTTATATTTTCTACATCAACAAGAATAGACGTATTCTATGAGATATAGTAAATACTAAATATAAAAATATTTTTACAATATTTTAACCTGCGTTGTAATAAAAATTTTAACTAAAAACTAATACATACATAGATTTTTTTTATTTTTGTCCTTAATGATATTTAAATATATACACCTCTACTTTTGAATCAATTTAATTCCGGGTAATATAATTAAAATTAATTTGTTAGGGTGTATCCCTTAAACTACTTGTAAAATGTGTTAATTAAATACCAATATAGATAAGGATGCGAGAATTTTATAGGCAATAAATCGATCAGTCAATTCGTTGTTTCTTTGTCATTTTAATTATCGTAGTGTCAATAGAACACGATTTATTTATAGTGTTATAAAATGCCTTGAATTAAATATTCCTTTTTTGAATATATACTTAACGATACAGATTTAGGGGCACCTGTTGAATCGAAGTTAGGTTCTTGGTAAAACAATAATTTCTAAGGGTATACCGGAGATGTCTTATTTACAAATATGTAAGCACTACGCTCTATTATATAATGAAATAAATCAGTGGCACCACAATATTTTTAGGTCTAGGCCTCAAATTTCAGTATCTGTTTTAATTAGTTCAGTTTTGCGGTCACTTGGAGGGAAATGCTAAATTAATCCAAAAATCTTGGTGGGCTCAGCAAGGCGAGACGGTACTTCACTCCGGGCCACCACTTGCAACTATATAAAGCGCAAATTCTTACCAATTCCACTTAGGGTCCATCAAGAATAGAGCGTACCAATTCTTAAAAAGCCGGGAACGCACTCGCGAGCCCTCTGGCATTGAGAGCCCATGAGCGGCGATATCAATTAACATCAGGTGAGCCGTTTGCCCGTTTGCCCTCTGTTCTATAAAAAATAATAATAATCTAATAGGCAAGTGTTTTGTGCCTGACTCACACCGTCGTCTTTTTGAGTTTAAGGCAAGACGGTTACCTCACAATGTTATCCTTTACCGTTCGTGTCGTTAAATGCGCACATATAAAGAAAATCCTTTGGTGCACAGCCGGGGTTGAACCCACAAACGGGGGATGACGAGTCACAAGCTGAAACCACTAGGCCAATATAAAATTTGGTATAGCTAAGTCTAAAGCAAAAAATGTAAATTTTGGTGTAACACGACACGTGACAAAATCGTTAAACGAATTGCGGTTATTTCGCGGTTTCCGAAACGTGGAAGCTTTTAAGCTTAAAGCTTCTGATAGCGATAATCGATTTGCGAATACTTACGATATTCAATTATTAAATGTTCAAAAAAACTTCATCGCATTTGGTATCCGGTAAAGAAAAAAATTTATTTAAAAAAATTAAATAAATAAGAGTAATTGGTAATTTGTTAATTGACAATATATAAGACCACTACGGGAGGAGTTAGATTCAGAAGCAAATTTTATTTATAAATACATTCTAAAATCATGTGTATGCTTAAAAATACAAGAAAATCATCACAAATTTAACACACTTACACATACACATCAATTACATTAGAACTTAAGCAATATATCAAAGGAATAAACTAAAGAAACGACCACAAAATAAACAAAACTAAACTTATTAAATTATTAGTAATAACTAATAATATAAATAATAACTAAAATGAAAAGACAGAAATAACAGTAATAACAAAATTAAAACTTAAACCACATAAAGATTTAAGAGCTTTTTAATCCTAGCGCTAAGTATGACTAACGTGATCGGACGCCCCAATCTGAACGGGACTGTCCCATTTTCCAATTACGAGTCCCGGTGTCCCCAAAATAAACTGTGGGACGAAAAATTGTTCCGTTTTCAGAAACCGCGTGAAAATTTGAGCAGTAGAATTGAAAAAAACGTGCGAAGAGTTGCATTCTTATTTGAAATCGTCACCTATATTAGAAATATTATATATATTTTAAATAGCCAGCTATATTAAAAAAAATTGTTCTTCATTTAAATATAACTAAACATAAATTTATATGAACATAGACAGTGCTAGGTTTTGTACTAAACATTTTGGGTACCAAATAAATACTTTGCAGTTGCAAAAGTACATGGTACATAACAACGAAGTTCACGATCACCAAAAAACTATCAAAGAGGAAATCCGGAGACTGGCAGCTAAATACTAAAAGCGGTTAAGCTGTCAACCGAACGAACTTGCTCGCCAACTCACCATACTGTCTTATGGTGAGTTGGCGAGTAAGTTTGTTCAGTTATGTAAGTCGACTAAAATTCATATTCTAGAGCTAGAAGACTGGCAGTAGCTCTATCAAAAGATGGGTCTTGTACTTCCCATTAGAAGTCACTCCACATGACAGCACCAAAACAAATTCGCTCATAGCCTTATGGTTGATTGCAAATTACCGCAGAGAAAAAAAACTTTTAAAAAGTATTTTTTACCATAGACTACTTTAATTTGACCTAAATTACACCCATTTTGAATCAAAGAAGAAATGGTCACTTTAAGTATTACTCCCCTTTTCAAAGAAGTATTATGCGTTTTGACGATGATTCGTATCTCTTTAAATTTCGTTTCTGAATATAACAACGATCTACTAGAGTCATGCGGTGGTCTCAGGTGTAGTCCATTAACAAATACTACAACACAGACATTATTAACTAACTGCTCTTGATTAATCAAAATAGTTTCAATTTGAACATATGTCTAAGAAGGTGTTAAGGTAGTGAAAGAGCGAAGTTTTAAGTCGAAAAATTATGTTTTCAAGTTTTACGGTATACCTAGTGTAGTTTGGACTCAGTCATATTTGTGCCTCCTGCCAATCTAACTCTTTCCAGAACTCTTTGTAAACCTAAGAACAATACTGAAATTAGACTGTATTGTCTTCGTGTTTTGGCTCTGACTACTGACTACTAGATAAATAAATAAATATATTCTAGTTAATAAAGAATAAAATAAATCAGTAGTGGTTCATGATTATAAATTTAATAGGCAAGTATGTGATCAGCCGTCTGTGTCGACACGCCGTCAACTTTTTTCGGTCTAAGGCAAGTATTAAAAATCAAAAAATATTCATATAGGTAACATAATGTACACTTATGAACGTCAAAATAAAGAAATATAAGTGCATTAAATGATTCTAATTTTACATTTACTGCCAGTTCTCAAATCAAGGGCGTAGAACGGAAGAGAAGAACTGGCAATAAACTCTCCGCCACTCTTTTCAAGTTTTTTTATACAATGTTTGTGAGGAGAATAATAAAATAAATTAAAAACTTCACTGTTCGAGCAAATGTTAAATGCGCACATAGAAAGAAGTGAGAGTAGTACGATGAAGCCACTAGTCACTGTTCACTGAATAAAGCAAGGTTAAAAAATACGCAAGTGAGGAAGGTAATCTTAGACTAAGATGGATTAAAGGCACCGAATTCTGCCCAAGCGGAAACACATTAAACATATCCTATATACAAAAAGTCAGTAAAGTAATACGCATATTAAATTCACAATAACCACTCGAATCGCTCAACCGAATCACAGGTCAATGAACTGATTCATTTCGCTAGAAAATATCGCCGTTCTTATTGTTATATTAGATATTGAATGAAAAAAAAATTCAAAAGTATTTGTATGCTATTTATTATTAAAAATGGTCCTTCGTGTTTTTATATACATATTTTTTATGTAACTCACATTGCCAGAGGGCTCGCAAGTGCTTTGCCGGCCTTTTGAGAATTGGTACGCTCTTTTCTTGAAGGATCATAAGTCGAATTGGTTAGGAAATTCAGTGGGTTTACATAGTGGTGGTGGACTGCAAAAATTGCCTTAGAAAAGTATTCTGCCTTTTGTATTCTCCGTAAATGATACTCAGCTGTCAAAACAACTCCTCTGCTACTCAATTAAAAAAATATCTCTCATCACTTTATTTATAACCGACGAAACGGTTATTTATATGTTTTTTTTATTCTAGGTAGGTCTGAGACTAGATCGTAAACTTTATATACCTCTAAATCATAAGCCGAATATTTTTTAATAAGAATATAATAAATCCAGAATTGATTAACTATAAATTGTCTTCCCTTCAATTTTTAAGACAACTATATAATAATAAAATGCTGTATACACAACACAAGATCACAAATAAAAAATGTATTGATTTTTTTTCTTAACGTGCGTTCAAAACATAGAAAAGTGCCAAGTCGAAATCGTTAACACTACGATCAGAATTACGGACGATTACCCACGTATTTGCTTTAAAGGAATTTAACTGGCTACCATTAGTTTTTTAAGATTGCCCGCGGTAGGTAGCCAGCGAACCATCGGTAGCTATAAAGGTAGCTTGGTTTAAACAAATCGTATGCTGTCCCTTCAAATTAAGTCAATTTGATTGACTGAATCTGATGGTTTAATTTCTTGAGAACGCATCTCTCCGTTGAATGTGTTGTATCATTTTTATAAATAGTTTACTATGATTTCTATTAGAGAAATTACTTGGCTTGATAAGTAGCCTTTACAACGATGAATCATTATGTTTATTGATTTGCACTTATTGTATTGTGATTAATAAAGTATTAATAAAGCTGTTTTCTGCCATTTAAAGTGCAACTGATTTTAAGATTGTTTTTTTTATGGAACAGGGGGTAAACTGGCAGGAGGCTCACCTGATTTTAAGTGATACCCACCACCCATGGACACTCAATGCCAGAGGGTTCGTGTCCGTTGCCGGCCTTTTAAGAAGTGTTTGTTGAAGAACACAGACGTTTAATATCGTAACTTTAGTAAGAGTAGTATTCTTGTCTCTTCATAATATTATTATATTATATAGGAGTATGGTTTCTATTACTTATAGGCTGCCTTGTGTAGTAATTACGTTTTCTGTATTTTTCGTACTTGATAGATTGCTTCAAAGTTATATTTTAGTCATATATATTAACTATTAACTTATATATAATACAGTAATTACGAATAAAATTCATACACAATTTAATAATCATAAAAATCGGCTTCCGATTAAAACAATTTCGGTCTGCCTTCGTTTTGTATTTTTTGTGAGAGGCCAACATCATATCATGTTTCCACAAAATCATCCGAGCGACTATTACCGGCGTGTTTTGTTTTAAGTGATGACACAATTCACAGGATAATAAACTTTAATGTAATGTATTAAAATCGATATTTACGTTCACAAAAAGATATGTTAGATTTCTCGAGCTCAACCGTGAGATACCCAGTAGCCTAGGTAATTTGATAAGGTATTCGGCGCACTAAGACGAAATGATTTTATATTTTTACGTCTTTCTCGGTAGCGAAAGCTTACAAGCATTGCCCTCGGCGATATTATACACTATGTTGTAACTGTTCAATCAAATCTTAAAATGTATAAAAAATTGGAAAGTTAGTCTTTCTCACTCATTTTCATGCACACTTATCATTCACTCACATGAGCCACGTGTTGGAAACAGTAGAAAAAAAATATTGAAAAAAAAGATATTAAATTTAGATATATTTTTTATGGAATTTACGTTAATTTTTTTATCGAAGAGCTGGGAACCTTTCTCGCATTGAATTGTTGTCATAGAATAAACACATTTTTATCTTTTATATATATATATATAGACCACTTAATAACTTTGACATTCCAAATACTGCTTTGGTGGTAGAAGGTACTGATTATATGAAGAATCACGAACGCGTCCCGAACTCTTCTATCGCCACAAAAGGTAGCCAAAATTATAGAAAATATTTTAATGAAACGCCCGCAGAAGAACCTGTCTGCACCACGACTGTAAGAGTATGTACCCAAAAACACCAGAAAACCATGGTGCTCAGAATGGAACAACAAACACCTGGAGTAGATGTTACCCTACAGGAGATACCATATACATACTAGGATCACAGCAGCTGAGACTTTTATATAACAAATTGAAGATGGGATTTTCCGTTTAAGAATGATTTCTACAGTCAAAATATAACGACATCCAACTACTCTATTTGGTCGTAAAAACCGATCGTCGTCACAGCCGATGACATTATTAAAAATCATGTATTCGACCGGGACCTTTGATTTTGGACAATAATATTGTTGTTCTTACCGATGTCGTCGTAAACGATTTTGACTGTAGATATTGAATATCTTAAAAGTCCTCACCTATGTCACAGCTAGAATATAAAATTGTTTTAGGAAATAAACAAAAATTTTTTGCTATGACACAACTAGTGGTTAACGCCATATGTCGACGAAACGGTTTTTGAGTTTTCACACAAAAAATACACCCTTTTCGTAAATTCAGTAGCTATCACACATGACTGAATCTGTTTTATCAATAATTTCACTGTTTTAGGGTCAATGGATAGTTGGAGTATGTTTTTGTTTTAGTCGGAACTAAGATTATATAGAGATAAAATAAACCTGTCACTTTCAAAATTGCTATAAAAAATTAAAGATTTCTGATGACGCCTGGAGGCTGGTATTTTCCTCGCTGAACGAATAAGTATTGCAATACAGCAAGGAAATGCTGACAGTGCTAAAGGTATACTGCCAAATAATTTTCTTTTTAATCGTTTTTATAATAATAATTTATTTACTACAATAATATGGGACAAAATGTTAAGGTGGTACAATCGTAAGTCGTTCGCATATTCTGCCACACACTGTGGCGCGCAAATTTATCTTAATTATTATTAGTACTATGTGTGTTAAGAATAATATTGAAAAATATACAAATGTGTATAGTTGACCAATTGCTATTTAACCCCGATGAAATGACAGATTTTCTTTGTATTCTTTAAACACCTGTTCCGACAATAAAAGTCTTGGAAGGCCTTCTTTACGATTGACCCTTTTGCCAGAGTAATCCGGTGTTATGCACATATTTTTTTAAAATCCTAATTCCGACTATGAAAGTCTTGTATAGTCAGAATGCCTTAATATGCAAATGTTATGAGATGATGAGTTTGAGGTGGTTATAAAGGATTCTTATTATATAAATACATAATGGGTTGAGATTTGAGCTAACCTCCTTGACATATAAACTAAATACAGTCACAAAAATTCGCTGGTATTTCTCAAAAACAACAAACTCCTTCCGAGAACAGTGATCTATAATAATCATAATCAATCAAAACCTTTAGGTGAACGTCTAACATCAAAAAGATTCCCACCTATCGAGCTCAAGTCACACGTAACAAAATACACTATAATATTGTAGGACGCCGTACGTTTATTTTAATTTGATCTGTCAGACAAAAAATCATGGGCTACTGCAACGGGCGCCCGGTAACACGATCTGATTACAATTTTAATTACAACAGGTACCTATCGAAACAATGCTTGATTGGATTACCCTGTGTTGCTCTTTAGTCTATGTCTCTGATAGTCGTCTATATCTTTACTCTATAACGTTATTTTAATATTATTACTCTCATTCTTTATATTTTTTTTTTTCAGAAGCTCACGAACGAAACACATACAAACATTTACAGAAAATGACATACAAAAACAAGATACATGCAAGTATATGAATCAAAATACAATAAAAAAAATAACTTAAACGTAAAAAAATGCACATTTGTATGTGCAATTTAAAAAAAAAAAAATATATAATAATAACTAAGACATTTCTTCTTTGAAATTGCCACTGGTCACGAGCAACAGTTGCTGCAGCATCTTACGAATGAAGACATGGAGACTGTCTTTAAATAGATCTGCTTCGAATGTACTCAGAGCGTCGTTCAAAGCCGGATCTGAGTAGAGGAGCATTACAACCGACATTCTAACAAACAAACAAACAAAATATCTTTATTCATCTAGGTAAACTAGTACACTTATGAACGTCAAAAAATTAAATTAATTGTAAATTAACATTTACTACCAGTTCGCAAGTTAAGGGCGTAGAGCGGGCAAGAAGAACTGGCAAGAAACTTTCCGTTGGTCCTCACTGCCCGATGGTAAAAAAATATTTAAGGTCTCCAAAATCCTATTCTCCAATCTTGTGCAATCGTAAAAATCTTGAACGCAGTTCTTTGAACTGTTTCTTGTCGCTTGGACCAACAGAATATTTGTGATGTTGAACATTTAGTCTCAGACAAAGCCAGGGGCTGGTCAATGTCCAATAATTGCTAAATGTAACCATAGCTCTTAATTACACGACCAGCAAGCGCATTGCACTTCGGTCAAGTTTCGCGGTAAAGAGGCGCGCGCGATTGCACAATTTTACCGTTCAACTTCATGTTACATTGTTGCAAGGGTTATTTAGTGTACAACCGTTTCGCGTAACCAATTCAGTCAATTAGGAAATAAACTGATTCCCTAACAAAAAAACTAGGATGTCAAATGTCAATCTCTTGCAGGCGCCATACCGCGTTGATGCCACAAATATAGAATCACGATATATATTAACACTTCGTTGAGTACACAAGTATAATTGACATAAATAATGAAAAGCAACTGATCGTTTTATCTCTTTCCAGGGATACTTTCCAGGTCTTAGGCAAGGAAAAAAGGGCAATATTTTATAAAGTTATTTGGACGAAACTAAAACTAGAACAAAAAATAATCTAAAAATGGACGCATGGAAAAGAAAAAGTGCGCACGAATCATGATAATTTTAGATCAGTGTCAAATCAGATAGTACGATTTAAAGGAAGATAGAGAAGGAGCTAAGCGAATAGAGACCTTAAAGGATTCGCCAAGAAAGGCAGAGTTTCTGATGGGATTTCAAGGACATAGTTTTTAGTAGAGCGTAAGCTATAGCTATGGCTCCAAAAAATTTAGAATCGACTTTTGTATTTAACAGAAGGCAGACGAGCAGGAGTACCGCCCCCATGCACACTCGCACTGCCAAAAGGCTCGCAAGCGCGCTGCCGGCCTTTTAACAATCGGTACGCTCTTTTCTTGAAAGCCCTAACTCGAATCGTGAGCATCACGTCGCTGATGATATAATTTTAGTTATTAAGAAATATTGGAAATGTATTGGTTTTACTTTTACATTATTATTTATATTTATTACTCATTTTCGCACTGCTAAAGTTTTCATCTTTTCATTATTATTTCATGATATATAAAATATTTTTCTTTTTAGGGACCAATGCCCTGCTACTTAGACCTAAAAACATATTTTATTTTAATTCAACTAAACGTAACAAAATATTATTTTACATAACTCAATTCCGTTTTACCCCTGGGAAGCAATAATTTCTTTTTTCACGGAAATTCATCTTCAAATTACCAGAGATTACCTACCTATTACATAATATCTTTTAAGATCAGCAATCACACTCGTTCAATAATTAAAACTACCATAGTAATCATGCAAGCAATAAAACAGGTAAAATTATTCATTGTATCAAGGAGTTTCTAAAAATATACAATGTCAATGATATTTTAAAATGGCGACGGTACTACAAATTTTAGAACCAAAAATAGTATATATTATGTACAACGAATTTACATTCATCGTTGCGACAGCTATCATTTATAGTTAGAGAGTACGGATAGATTCTAATTCAGACTACCTAATGGAATCCATGCCCAATATTGTACCCATTTAAATTCATAGCTACCTCATTCGTGGCATATAATTTATGAAATTATCTATAAATTATATTTCGGTAGTCAGTGACCAGTTACGCTCTTTTTTGTATCCCAAAATGTGAACCAAAAAAAGCGTATGCACGCGACACGCAATCCCTTGCGTCTTGAAAAAAGATCTAATAATCTTGGGTATTAAATGGCTATAAATTATGAAAATAACTAAACGCCGCCGGCAAAAACGTTTATAGATCGCAATTTATCGGTTTGACCACTAATAGGGATGTGTGACCGCTGTTTAAGAGAAAATTAAGTAGTTTTTAGTCCCTGTAATAGGTAGATGGCGAGGGTCTTAATTATTATGTTTTACTAGGATGGTCGCAGGCAATGGACAGGTATTTTTTTTAATAATTTGTATAAAATATGCCGATGTAGTGGAGTCAGGGTTACTGTAGCATTATATATGTGAATGTTATATTGGCAATAGCAGTTTTTGTAAATATCAATTTATAGAATTCGATATTAAAAGAATGATTTTTTTCAGATTAAATAAATATCCGATTTTTTATAAAGTAAATAAGTGTTTAAAATAAAGTATAATAATATTGTATATTTACTAATCATAACAATATCATTTTATTTATTTACCTCAAAAGAACTTGAGAAGTCCGAATATTAGATAAGAGAATAATTAAAATTTTACAAAATGTCATAAAGGTATTAATTCAAATATATATTTACACATTAACATTAATATACAATTACAAACTAAAAATATATCTAATAACTAACCTTAAAATTTAATTATTAAAAAATAGTATTAATTATATACTAATTGCTAGTATCTTCGGAACCTTGCCTAAAGGGACTCCTTTTAATAATATTTTTTAATAATTAAATTTTAAGGTTAGTTATAAGATATTAATTACATTATATTATGTATTATAATAACTTGCATCTATCATAATTTACAAACAATTGAATCTAAAGAATCCACTTGGAAACTTGGACAAACAGATTATACCGTTTCGATGTCACTGGCTCCACCTATTAAATTTTTATAGCACTTATAAGTAGTGTCAAACGCCATCTAGTGTGCAATGACTGAACTATGAACATTAAAACAAAACACGAGGTAATTCATGCACCTGTTATTACGTGATCACTATAGATGGCGTTTTGAAATAAATTAAAAGTAAATTGTTAAATGCATTCAAAAATGAAGGTAATTCTATTGAACCTAAAATACTTTGTACTAAAAATAAACATCTTTGTCTTTATCTTTTGTATAATTTGTGTTAGCTAGAGTAAATAAGAGAACTGGCAGTAAATATAAAAATACAATCATTTAATTTAATGTATATTTCTTTTTTTTGACGTTCATAAGTGTACATTATGTTACCTATATGAATAAATGATTTTGTTTGTTTGTTTTAAAGTGGCTATATTTTATTACCACAATCGTCTTAGTACTAAATTTGAGAGTACCTAGTCGAATCGATTTCGCTTATAAAGTCGTAGCCTTTAACGTCTAAGTAGGCCAACGAAAACGTTATTTATATTTTATTTGAAGAATCATTAATCACAGTCCCTACTAATAAATACCGTTTTTATTTACAGATGATTGATAGCTGAAGAGTCCCCCTGTCTAGTAAGTTATGTAATTCAGAGAAGTATATTTTGTGTATTTGTTTCTTGGACTTGAAATATTTTTATGGAAACTGGAGCGAAAGTCTCTTATAATAAATAATAATAATAAATTATATTTTATTGACATATCCTTAAGCCTCCTATCTCTCTATATCTTTGCCAATAGTTTGCCACTATTTTTCTGCTATTTCTATTATGTCAACAGCTCAGCGTCAATTTGACCTGCCCGCTCTTCTTTTCTCGGGTGGTCAGTGCTCAGTATCTCTTATTTTTAAATTTTAATAAAAATTTAAAAAAGTTTGTATTAGACCGAGGATCTTGAAATGGTTGGGTTTACTTGTATTGTATGGAGAAAGGGTTTGAAATAGTAAAAGCGACAACAAGGCAGGGCAGTTCAGCATCAGGTCGTAATTTTTACGTCTAAATTCTAGGAATTAAATACCAAAGTAATTGTAACTTTTGGAGATCCTTGAAACTTAAGAATTCGTTATAGTTTATACTCTGCTGCGTGGTCAGTAAAAATAAAAAACAATTAATTTGTATCACAATTTAATGGACAAAACTGGTAATGCATAATTATATTAGCAAAACTTTACAATAGGTGTCACTTTATTAAAAGTGCATTAGTGTAGTTCACACAATTATATAAATCGTAATTTAAACAAATTCTATGGCACAATTTAATTGGTCTTGTGCCTATGTGGGCCATAGAAAAACACGCTCATATATAATTCCTTTGTTTAAATATGTTTACTTTGGGTGAGTAAAATACTATTAAAATAAACGTAAATTTTCGCTGATCACGACGTATATGTAATAATCCAAATTAGCGTTTACTTGAAGTTTTTAATAATAACATATTCTCGATATAAGAACGCGTTTTTCTTTAGCCCATAGTACTAAACTAAGGACATTCATATTATAGGTCGGAAAACATACCAGACCAAACAGATTACTATTTTTATACAATGACAAATTTCTTTAAAACTTATTGATAAAACTATATCGACACAAACTTTTGACAAATTTGTAATTTGATATCTGACAAATTTATGTTTAAGCTTCAGTAACGCCCATTCCCAATAAGCTTTCTCAATCCGTTTTTGACCATCTGAGTTAGACATCTTAATCTAAATATTTATACAAGTCTGCCAATAACTAATCGACAGATTGTAATAGATATCTATCGATACAAGCTGCTCGATCGACTGTCACGGTCTGATCTTAGATTGTTTTCAATCTGCGATTGTGGATTATTATTGGGTTCGGGCGTAAGAGAGAGTGGCTCCAATGTAAGAAAAGTAATTATAAAGATTAGTTTTCATACATTACAGGTTTATGTAAGTATTATTTGTTTTGAATAACATATATTGATAAATATATAAACATTCTTATCATACACTTAATTCTATTATATAAAGGCAATAATTTGAAAGTGCACGAGAAATGTGAAATGGCCACTACGATTGGTTATAACTTCTCGTTATCTGTATATAAACGAGCTTTAATGGTAGTATTTAAAAATTTACTGAAACGATACGATTATAAAAAGCTCTAATAGGCTTTTGACAGTTTACAAATAATGTTAAGAGTAATCTTTACAAAAACTACCTTAGAATGAAACATAATTTGTTAACACTCATTAAAATAGATAATTTAAAATATGTTTTCATTTTTTATGGGTCCCGGATGACTGCAGGGAGAAGTCATAGTAGAACCTTATATTGTAGCTACCTATATAGAACGTATTAATTAATTTGTCTTCTGTCTAATCCTAAGTTAATCTGCTTAGTTTGGCTTAAAGGTTAATTTCGTCTGAAAATGTTTTGGTCCAAAACTAATATGAGTACACAATAATTAGCTTGTATTATATATGTGATGTGAATGTTTATAATTGATGATTTTAATTGAAGATTTTTACGCCATACCTAGCTGACATCTGAAATTATTTGTTTAGTCTAATCTACATTGAATTTATATCTATGCTAGCTGACCTGGCAAACATCGTTCTGCCATGTATATCATTTATAATAAGAATAGGGGTTGATCGTAGAGGGTTGAAAATTTAGGGTTATATGTATTTTTTGATACAGTTGAAAAAAAAATTAAAAAATATCTAAAAATAAAAAAAAATATATTTATTATATTTTTATTTGGATAGTTTTTGGATTCTACATTTACTATTAAATTCACTTTATATTATAGAAAATATATTTTCCAAGTGAAGTTATAGGATAATTATATATTAAAGTCTTAAATAATCTTTTTATAATCGCATCAGTTTGAATTATCTTCTTAACTATAAAGGGAATCTATATATAATATTTTACGAATAGTATTAACGCTACAGTAATATTATCTTATTAATCATATTAGTGATATTTTTAGTTAGAGATCTATATATAAAATATATTATAGTACAAATATTTAAAGAAATATAAAACTTTAATCCCAATTACATGTGGTATAATTTGTTCCAAAAAATAGAGAAATTACTTTAAAAATATTATAATCTTGCTATAAGCAGTTATTTATTTTAAACTCCTATATCATAATGTAATACTCAAAAAGGCATACGAAAATTAATAAAATTAAAAATATTTCTACTCAAAACAAAACATCTCCCTATCTTTTGGAACACCGTCATTTGTTTCAAAGTATCATTGTTCCCATTAATTTTATTATAAAAATAATCTTTTGAATAAAAATTCTAACTATAAATTGACTAGATTGATTATAATTGGCACCAATTAATTAACAGAACAGAACAGAAAAATTATCTAATATTATACAAAATGCAAGCCGAATTTTCGATGCGACGCGAATGCAAAGAGAAATTACGACTAAGTTTAAATGTTGGAGAAAATCGAAATAGGCAGTCATATCTATTTGCTCTATTTCTAAGAAAATCCAGTAGTGCTACAACACTATTCTGGCTACAGTGCCGGTACTCTTAATCCTAATAGCGATCACGTATTTACTAGTAATAGTTCTTTCAAAATCCGTAGCGCTGTGGGAGTTAAAGTAACAGCGGAGGTTGTATTCTCTTCTTTAATCATTTTGAAAGCCTTCATAGGAAAGTAGCAGATGTTACATTAAAAATAAATAAACTTAAATGGGTGGGAAAGAAGAATAGAAAAGTCGAAACCAGAAAATACTGAACTGTTGTCCAAGGGAAAACAGAAAGAAAGTTGAGATGATGGATAAACCAGATTAAGGAAATGTGGTATATGGTAGAGAGTGGCGCAGTGCAGGAATAGTGGGATTTGAACAAGGAAAGAGAGAAGTCGGCGTCGATATGGTATACCGTTGGCATGATCAAATTAAGACAGTTATGGATCTCAATATTACTAATGGATTGAAACAAGCTGAGCATAGAGTGCTGTGAAGACAGCAAGTCGTCTTATCGGTTATCGGGAACTACCCTCAGTAGAAGAAAACGAAAAAGAAAATACATTAACTGACTCCAAGGTTACACCGTCAGCGCTACGGCCTTGCAAGAACTAGAGGATACATAGCAATATTAAAGTCAGATGACAAACTTCGTGCTACAATCTACTCGCATCTGCCAAAGAACTGTAGCGTAATCTATCGTATCATTATTGAAACTAGAAATGAACTAAATTATTATAATAATTAAGATTTTAAAGAGTTCATCAATTTTGAAATGAAGAAACCTATTGTAACGCTACCCCGATTAATGTTTTGTTATATGATACAAGTAGAGCGGCGACTGTTTTAATGATTTTAAACCTTTTAGATCTAGACCTCAGATTTCTGGATCTGTTTCACGATCATTACCGTGACCTGAGGAATGAGGCTGGATTCGGTTGCTTAGAATTAGCATTATCACTAGAGTGACCCTACATCTCTACGCAACGCCAAGGGATCTAGCCACTCGAAAAGAGATTGGTTGTAGACGATTCGATCTGCTCTTTGTTGAAGAAGAAAAATCAAGAGCCAGGAGCTGGTACTGGGGAGAGTAATTAGTTTCAATTGGTATCATTAAAGGGGATAGTGCACCTAGTAGTTGCTTAATTTCCCGTCTTCCTTCACTTACATATCACTCTCTAACAGGCCGGGTCTTCGTTCAATTAGCGCAATTTCCTCCGGTTCCCTCGAACTGCCAGCTATAAAGTCGTCGTTCATTCTCAGTAATTCGACTTCAACACCAACTTCGTCTTTATCGACCGCTGTCCTGCTAGGATAGCGGTCTAGCTCTTGTCAGGTGGCCTGTATTTCAGCCAGCTCGTGGTCCTCCTCGTGCAGACTCTTCTCCGCAAGTCTGAAGCTCTCCAGGAACTCGTTGAGATCAACCAAACCATCCTTATTGATGTCCATTAAGCGGCAGATGTCGACTAATTGCTCTTGGGTTAGTGGATTTGGCATGTATTTCCCGATCAGTTGGCACGCCTCGGAAAATTCTTCCAGCGTTATGTAGCCTGTTAAAAGGATATTGGTTCAGATATGTTTGCGAGAATGTGCTAGAATATCAAACTAAAATCTTTCTGAATGTAAGCGTTAAATTCGTTAACGAAGCTTATGAAATAAAGAAAATAGTTTGCTTTGTCTAAAAGATACAGAGGGCATGATCACCAATTACAAAAGAGCTTATGAAAATCAAACAAACATTGAACAATTTCCTTAGAGTACAGAGCCAAATATAAAAAAAACGAAACATAAAAAGTAAGTTTATTCTTACAATGTGTTAAATTATAATTTTATAAAAACATAACTGAAACAACACCACAAACTAATTTTGGACTTGACAAATCAAAAAATTCACACATAATATAATACCTTAAGAAGTCTACGCGTTATAAGTGGGAAATACCGCGTTATAGAGGGGACAACTGTATATTTAGAGTGTCGCTAAAGGAACAAAATAAATTTTATCTCTGCAGTAAATAAATTATCCGCCCCATTTTATTAAATCAAATCTACGCGGATCTCCACTTGATGTCAATTTCTGTCGGCTCCGCAATAAAACGACAGAAAACACTTAACTCAATATTGTCAGAAACTTTTAAGATATTTATTTTGTAACTGGCTGGTGGATTATGTGGAGAAAAGTAGGTTAGCTCATCTCCTATAAATAATGTTTTAAAATGTCTACGATATGATTTAATTTAATGGTTTCATTCTAGTAATAATAAGAAAAAGGAATGGCGTGTTTTGCTTGCTGGTTGGTAACTCAAAGAAAAAAAAAATATCGAGATAGAACCGATTTTAATGATATATAAGTTGTGGTAATTAAAATTAATATTATATATTAATATTATCAAATTCAGTTAAAGTAATTATTTCCTTTTTAATATAATTTTAGCACACAACACGACGTGCTGATTTTTATTATTTATTATATTATATATATATATATATATATATTGGTTTTCCTTAAACCAAAACTAAAGGCAATGTTGAACCTATGTATGACCTCAGAGTTCTAAGTACCTATCTGTGAAATGACATCACAATAGTGTACAAGTTGTCTCTATCATTGAGTAACCAAACAAAAACACGTCATTCCTTAAAAATGTCCAGTAAAAGTCTCTTAAACGAAAATAAGAACATTAGTTAACTGAGTTTTGCGATATCTTACCTGAGTTGTCTTTGTCCAAAATCTTGAATATTGTTTCCAGACTTTGCTTGTTCTTATAAAGAGTTTCGGCGACTGTTTGCGTATCAGATTTGCGACCGAATTTCTGAAATGGAGATATAATGTATCGTTAATCGAAAGGGACTTTTATCCATTTTAACTTAAGGCTATCAACGAAGACAGTAGATCGCTTTAGATGTACTCTCATATTGGTGTGCGACTCTCAAAACTACGGTCCACAAAGGACTATTATATAATATAATATATATGTATATATATAAAATAAAAAATATAAAATAATAATAGATAGCCCAGATCAAAAAAACGACGATGTCAGGCACAGATGGCTAAAGATCAGAGAATTATACTAAATTCTAAGATTGATCACAAGGGTTCTAATACTGGATTTTTTTTGGAGCCAATCCACGTTGATCGAAAATGGAAAAAATAAACGAAACTAAATTTAAAATTCAAGACCATGAAATGAAGCTTTCCCAAAATAATATATATATCTAACTCATACTCAGTTTTATATCATATATAACTCTAAGATGAGTAATTCAGTTTAAATATACAAAATAAGGGAACAAGATTCTTCTATCAAAAGAAATATTCAATTTTTTCTAATGATTTTTGATAAAAAGCTTTGTATGGAAACCTCATTTTAGCACTCAGGGCGTTGATATTATTGTGTGAAATGGAAAAATGTCCAATTGAAACGAACAATATAAAATTAAATTAATCATTGTTATAAATAATGAGCTAATTATTACAATTTAAATTTATTTGCTTGGGAGGCATCTATTTACAGTGTAGAACGCCCTGAACCGTAGAAATCACCCGGCTTTGGTTGGTTTAGCTTGTATTCCATACAATGATATACATAGCGTTCCACCAAATCTAGGCTTCAGAATTCTGCATACGTTTCGTAATCATTTATCTGAATAGGCCAAAGTATGTGATCAGCTTTCAGTGCCTCAAAGACGCCGTCGACTTTTTGATCGCATACCTGTCACCTTATCATGTTTTCACCAAACTATCAAATAGTTTAATGTATACATAGAGTCCATTGGTGAATAGACTGTATGTATCAGAGATGAGAGTCGTACGCCAACACTTCACAAATTCAAAATTGATAGACTTAATTAGCTAATTTAAATTTGACAAATAAGACTTAATTAAATTACTTTGTTAGAATTTGTGATCTTTTTTGATCCTATTAAATCTAAATTTATACTAAGGGCCTGTTTCACAATGTCCGGATAAGTTCCAAATATGCTATTTGTTGCTTATTTGTAGGATAAAGAGTATTTTTGCGTTTCACGACTGTCAGATAGCGCTATACGTTATGAAATGTGAAGTATCTTATTTGGAACTTTTATCTTTCGAATAATTTATGTGTGGCATAGCTATTTGGCACTTTATCCATACATTGTGAAACAGGCCCTAAACGTTTTGATTATAAACCATCTGAAAAGATTATTAGTATATACTTACATTAGCAGACAAATCAAATGTGTCCATATATCTCACTCGCCTCGTCTCTGGGTCGGTCCTCACAAGTTTATCTTTCAACATCCGCCATGGAAGTCCTAAATGCGTCGTTTGCTCCATTGCCGTGCACCAGTCGCTTATAGATATGAAACCTAATGAAGATGAATTAAGTAATATGTATTAGGAAATAAATGTGAATATATTGTGGTCTACTCGATTGTTAGGAAGTTCCATGGTCTAGCGTCTTCTTAAGTTCTATCATTTTCACGCATGTAAATGCTTACTAGCATTTTTTCATACGTATTTGATTAATCTCGTTTTAACTTATGATTTTTGAGAATAAAACTAAAGAAAAACTATTTATTCAATCAGATCATATTTCATTTCAACTCAACTAAATGACAAATAGACCTGTCATTTATTACTAACGAAACAAAATAATAGTAATCAATAAAGAAAAATAACAATGAATTATGGTAGGAAATAAAGATATAAGGTACATTTCAAGTATGCTCAGCATAATATGGAGCAGACGTCTACAGCGTTGGTCTGCCAGAGACCACAACAGTTAGTTTGCGCCTCAGACGCAAAAAAATAATGTCATAATAATTATAGTACAAAAAATCATAGAAAAAGTAAAAACCTAACAGTGTAAATAAATAAGATACTCAATCAATCAATCAATCAAAATATCTTTATTCATATAGGTAAACAAGTACACTTTTGAACGTAAAAAAAAATAAATAAATTGTAAATTTACATTTACTACCAGTTCGAAAGTCAAGTAGTGTGTGTAAAAAAATAAGAATATTTGTTACTTAAAACTACTCAAAGAAATATGTTAATTAAGGCTAGTTAAGGCTTGAAAACTAGATTTCGAGGGATTTGTGTTGAGTAATTAGATGTACATTATAAGTAAACGAAAATTCTAAAAATTTATTACTGCCTAAGAATATATACTAACAAACTTAAACAGCTTCTATAACGTAATTAATTGCCGACAAAGGGCGTGTTTCACAATGTATGGATAAAGTGCCAAATAGCTATGCAACACATAAATTATTCGAAAGATAAAAGTTCCGAATAAGATTCTTGGCATTTCATGACGTATAGCGCTATCTGACAGTCGTGACACGCAAAAATACTGTTTATCCTACAAATAAGTAACAAATAGCTTATTTGGAACTTATCCGGACATTGTGAAACAGGCCCTAAGTATTATTAAAATGCTCTTTTAAATAATCGATACTACGATCGAGTGAACGTCAATAAAGTTATATAACTACTAATGAATCCCACTTAGCGTATTTGTGTAAACTACTGAACTTATGTGTAGTAAAAAAGTACGCCAAAATAAGTGTTACAATTTAACTATTCGGTTGAGTGTTCGACTAAAAGATAAATCACTATATTTTATTTCTGTATCTGTTTCTTAATAATTGGAGTATTTAATAGGCAAATAGGTCTCTTGTGTCGACACGCTAACATATTTTTCGGTCTAAGGCAAGTAATTACGATGTATTTCTTCGTCGTTCAAGCGAATGTTAAATACGAATATAACAATAATAGGTGCATTGTTAAATGCTGTTCTATTTACTTTAGAAAACTCAAAGAAATGATAACAAAGTATTATGAACAAACAACAAGCAAAATTGTTTACATTGCAACTAGTCTGTACTTTAACGTTTGCAAAATTAATTAATTAGGAAAATAACAGATCTGTTATCATGCTGAAAAAATATTTTCTAGATTCAAATTATTCCCTAGAAACTCTAAAGCATATCTAGTGGGAGACTAAACACACAGAGAGATAATAAAAAACTATGAACTTTAAAATATTAATATTAAGTCAAATGGACGGTTTTTATTGTTTATTAAACTGAATTATAGTTAAAATAGTGGGTGTTGTGCTAATCATTTTAAACTATTTTTATAAGTATGCATTGCAATGTGCTGGACACACAGGGTTGAAAGTGCCACCAGGGAAAAGAAAGAGAGAAGAATATTGGGAGAAAAGTGCTCAAGATAGAGAGAGATGGAGCCAGTTGGAAGAGGCCTATACTTTTTAAGAGGTTCACAAAAACAGCTATAAATATGAATTAATGTTTCAAGGAATAAATGAGGCTTAATTATTATTAAACCAGTGTTTGCCACCAAGGGGCGAGGGGGGGCTATTCGAAAATTCCTTAAAGTTATTTGGAATTTGAATTTCAGTATTACGTTATGTTTTTAATTTAATAACAATATCCTTAATCTAAATAATAACCTCGTATATCAAAATAAACACTTATTTTCTATTATTCCACTCTTATTCCACTTGTATAATCTAAACCAAGGACTTATTTATTTATTATAATATTATCTTCACGACCATTGACGAAATGCAACATATCGTTTCCGGTAATATTTGGACATACGAGTTAATCATTCTACAGTAACTATATCCTATATACCTATCATTTAACAAGAGAGTGAGTAAGAGTTAATAAACAATTTTTATATACAAATTTGAACTTTGATATTTGAAGGCAAAACGTTTTTTTTTTACGGGAAACACGGCTTTAATCGGAAAGTTTTTAATGAGTTATCACCCGTTGCAAGCATAAAAGATATTGAAAATAAAATTTAAATATCAATAGTGAAAGTAAGGCTCGGTCGTGGCTAAATTCATTCATAAAATTAAGGCAAAAATTTTGCCTAATCTACATAAGCCCTCTTCAAGTTAAAATCCATCATTCATAATATTCACAGATACCCTTATTAACGATAGCGAAAGCCTTTGTCCTAAAGTTGATAAATGTTACGGAAATTTATTAAGTAACGCGTGGGAGTGACGATTCAGATCGCCCCCATGAAGGGCATTCTAAATTCAAAAGATCCACTTTGCGAGGACTTATCGCTTACCTTAAAGACAATTTGCAAACTGAGATCGTAGCGATATTTTCGCGAAGATTATTTTTAGATTTTTTGTTTTCAAACTTCGTACGTTCTTCGTACGTTAAGGGTCTTTTTTTATAGAACAGGGGCTAAACGGGCTGGAGGCTCACCTGATGTTAAGTGATACCGCCGCCCATGGACTCTATGATGTGATCAGTTCAGATCCATACTTTGTGTTCAGATTTCATTTGAACGAGAATGAACAGCTCACAGGAATAATATTATGTATGTGTGTTAGTAGTATTTAAGATGATCACACAACCTTGAACCTTTGCTCCTGCTCTGCTGTGTTCGTCTCTTGCCTTTGGTCTCTTGGCGTTGTCCCGTACTCGTTTATATATTCATAATGTATGTGTTAGGGTACATCTGTAGGTCTTAGGGATCCCTAGGGTTGTTATCATCTTACTCTCTCTCTCTCTCTCTTCTCACCCAAGCGTTATATTTAATAATAATAATGTTTAACTAAACATTTCACAGTCCACTAGCAAGCTTTGTGAAGAACATGGCCTCAGCGGGTCTTAGCGCTAATAAAAGATTTCTTCTAGCCTAGTATAAAAATAAAAATTAAATACCTACTGACGGTAAAGCTGAATAAATATATACAATAAACCATAAATTTACATACATAAAATCTAAACAATTTTTTTTAATAATACTATTATCAAAAACTAGCTGAACTGGCAAACGACGTTTTGCCATGTATATCATTTATGGTTATTGTGCCTCACTCGATATAGATAGGTATAGTGTGTCGCGGACTTTTTTGTAGATATTTATAAGATCTACAATTACTTAAAATATTTTATGGTTCTATCTTTAATAGTCTAGGCAGGGTACGCAAAATAAGTAACTTTTTTGGATGATTTCTTACACCTTGTGTCCGAGAAACCCTAATATTTTACGGAACCCTATTTTTGTTCAAAATTAAATATAGCCTATATTACTCGTGGATAATGTAGCTTTCGAATGGTGAAATAATTTTTAAAATCGGTCCAGTAGTTTATGAGCCTATTCATTACAAACAAACAAACAAAGTTTTCCTCTTTATAATATTAGTGTAGATGTAAAGACTAATCTTAGGGTTAATTAGTCATCAATATATACATATATGTATATACGAGTATATTATGTAACTAATTAGGGGCTGATTAGGTATTGGGTAAGCAGATTTACAGCAATTTATCCCACTTTTGCCAGTAAACGTAAGCAAAGCTCTCAAAATTGATAGTACATAAACATTATTTTTTGTAGGACTCTCCGAAAATGCATCTCGTTTTCGTTGACGTAATCACCAAATAAGGAAATCAAAGACAGAGCATCTTTGAATCCGCGCGTAATGGTCCCAGAAAAAATAGGATTACCAGTAAGCCGGGTGAAATATTGTGACAAACGGAAATTTAAGTATACTGGCAGAATTAGTAAGAAAACAAAAGCTAGTGTATATGTCTCCTACCTAATCGGTTCATATACACCGCACTTCCACTTGAAACGTATTAGCGTTTGAGTGCAATACATGAGAGGGTAATTAAATCTGAGTGGATTACAACGATGAATATAACGAGACTGAAAAAATAATGCAATTTCTAAAAAGTTTCAGATTTTAATTGAAAATAACGTTATTGTTTAACGCAATAAATAATAGTAACATTTGTATAGTATAATAATTAAACAATATGCTCAAGACTCAGTAATCCAGTATCTTTAAGAAAAACATGTATTTAAGAAATAAAAAATATATATTAGTAGTTTATATGTATATATAAACTACTAAATCGATTTCAATCATTTTTGCACATCTTACATTGCAGCTTACATATAAATATAATTCTACTGTACGTGTGTCCTCTTAAACTGCAGGACAATGTCTGTCGTGTCTATTAGTATTATATATGTCGCAGGCTTTGTAGTTTAACAACAATCAAAACTACATTAATATCAAATGAATTAAGATTTATTTTGAATTTATCTCGACAAACTGTCATTTAGTATGAATTAAACTTAAAATCAAAGCAATCACAGTAAATAAACTTAAGACATACCACAATTCTCTGGATCCATACTTCGGAAGGTACCCTCCAACTGCCGTCGCGCCATCACAATATGACTATGAAGCTCCCGCATAGCCGAGGATTCCACTAGCCCAACCCTCTGCCTGAATGTCAACCGCCTGGTGCGCGATACAGCCGCGGTGTACTGCACGAACTGTCGCTCCAAAGCATTGCCGCATAGCTTCAAATATGCGCCCTTGTTTGAACCTATCTCGTAGTAGTTCGATGCTGAGAATATTGTTATTACCTGCAACAAATAAGATATTCTATAGGTCTGTTTTTCTGCCCAATTATGAACCTAAACGAATTCACTAATACTTATACTTTGTAGCCAGTTGGAACATTAAACCAATCTCACTTTGTTTAGTAAATGTCAAAAAGCAATTGCCTTATTCAGGAATCTTAAATAATAATAAAAGAACACGACGTCATTTGTTTTATTATAATGGCGACACCACGCAACACCATAGACATATTACAGGGTGTAAGATGTCTTATGCCAAAGTTTTTTTGCAATCATTAATCTCAATTATTCTATGAAATAGTATATAACAACAGTGGCGCCGGGACTCTCTAGGTATGACTATCTGTATCTGTTTCGTGCACGCATAGGATCAGTCTTCTGTGCCTGACAATGATAAATGATAAAGTGTACTTTATCTTATACACGCCGGTTCCTTCACGATATTTTCCTTCGCCGTACGGACCATTGGTCCAGCCGGAGGTCCAACGACACCAAGAAAAGTCTCGTTATGGGTAAACATCAAAAGATTGTCAAATGTTACTCATTTGTAGAGTTTTGCGCTGTTCTGTACAAATCTTTTATATTTCCTATTTTGCCCCATAATTAATTAAAAATACGCTCACGTTTCCATCGTGCAGCAACTCGTACCCTCCTGGCTTGCATTCATGGCTCCGGACGATGAAGCTCAATTTATTCTTCTGCAGAAAACTGACCGTCACATCTGGACCGAAGTATGTGCCAGCACCGCGGAGAGCGTTGGCGACACAACCTCCCGTTGTTTGCGGATCCGACCACAATATGTCGAACACCTGCAAATCCAAAACAAATATTTACTTATGTATTTAGTTGAATGGATCCAATCTGTCCAAAACCTATCAAAATCAATTTCTTATGTTTTTTCATAGTTTCACTCAGTATTATTATATATGTATTATATATCTTATTGATTACTGCCAATATTTAAATGTAATATTCGTTTTTATAGAACAAGCGTGAAGCAGGCTCATCAAATTTTAAGTTCGTTCCCGGCTTTTTAGAGTTGGTACGCTATTTACGGAAATAATGGGCATCTAGTTCCACATACAAAAACAAAAACTGCCTTAAAATCGCTCAGTTGTGGAACGACGAACCCTGAGGTTATACGGGTGTAATTTCTAATTCTGCCTCGATGGTGAAACTCAGCTGCAGGTATAAACAACGCCTCTGAACACTCTCCATGGTAAATACGGTAGAAGATGCAGAATGATCCCACATTTCTGTGATCAACTCACAGAATCAAGATCAGATCAAGTCATCTCACTTGGAAAGCGATAAACATTAGCAAAAATACAATAGTATTTTTTTTTGTTCTAATGGAAGAATTAAATATTATTATCCCTGCCATTTACCCGAAGGGGTACCCAAAGACGTACGTCTAATCGCGTGACAGTAATAAGTATGCGTATCATATCAAAGTATTCTATGGATTAAGATAATTCAATAATCGGCCTATAACGTGGGCTAGTATAATGTTACCACGCAAGACGTACACAATTATGTATAGTATGTTTAATAACATTCATTATAATAAGGCAAAGAAGGAATTTCTTTTCACGAGAGTTGAAAAAATCTTGGTAAATAATTGCGTCAGCAGAAAACCTTTTTATATTAGACCCGGTTCACTTTAAGTACTATACAGGGTTATTGATATTTCGGCGTATTCCCGTTAAGAGGTGACAGGGGGACCATTTTGAGTTATCATGTTTTTTAAAAAAAAATCAGTGGCCCTACAACCTCTTTAGGTCTTGGCCTCTGATTTCTGAATCTGTTTCATGATCATTTTTAAATCTAATGGGTAAGTAGGTGATCAGCCTCCAGTGCCTGACACACGTCGTCGACTTTTTGGGTCTAAGACGTGTCGGTTTCCTCACGATGTTTTCCTTCACCGTTCGAGCAAATGTTAAATGCGCACATAGAAAGAAACTCCATCGGTGCACAGCCGAGGGATCGAACCTACGATCTCAGGTGTGAGAGTCGCATGCTGAAGCCCCTAGGCCAAAATTCCTATGTTCATGTTTGTTAGTTTTCTTTAAAATAGGTAAAACAATGCATGAATAAAATTTAATTTTAAAAAGTATACATTTTAATAGTTTCTTCTGATTTATTAAAACGATTAATCACTGGTTAATTATTATAACGTCAATTACCAGTGCAAATTTAATTATGCGTGACGAGGCTAGGTGTTTTTATAGTATTTAACGTATTTAAACCATAAGTTTATAATGGTTAATGTTTAACTGGACTGGACTCTTCAACCACGTTATACTGCAGCTGATTAAATATTAAAACTGTCGACTTACATTTAAGTACCTAGATCATAATGTTTCATATCAACAATCTTCCATCGTACGCTTTCAGGCTATAAACGAAACTTTTTCATTTCAGTAATGTCCGTTATTAAAGTTTTTATGGTTGAGTTCACATTAAAGGCAATCGTATCTCAAATACACGAGAGAGAAGTTCAATACGATTCTCTTAAAATAATATTTCACGCTTCATGTTTGGAATCATCTGTTGTGTTTGGAGAATAGCATAACTGAAATGGCCCATCAAAAGAGAAATGGCTATTGTATTTCGTTTTAACGGCTAAATTAAAATATGAAGAGAGTGCTCTAACTTTCAATTTTAAGACTTTGAAAGTACGATTTTGTATATCCTACTATACACTTTTACTGGGTGGTGAGTAAACCAAGTGTTCTCCAAGAACTAGATTTCTACCTAGGGGAGTGCAACGGCAAAAGCCTAGGCAGTTTCCAAAACTAAGGGCCAAAACCAGACTGAAGACGTTACGCCTTCTGGATGACATTGACAATGTAAAGATAATGTATGAGTTTTTTGTCAAGCCGACAATATGCATAGCATCAATAGCATCGTGATATGTTGATCACAACGAATCTTAATACGTTTGTGTGCAATCGATGTTTCACTAGGATATGAGCTTTTTTGTTTTGTTTACTAAGCAATACTAACACACTAAGACTGAATTGTTACTCTAACAAAAGTTACTTGTACGTATATTATATTCATATTGATCTGAAATAAATAATTAATGAATTACGTGTCGACCAAGTGGCTTCAATATGCGTCTCTCATCCCGTAGCCCGTAGGTTCAATCCCCGGCTGTGCACTGATGGACGTTCTTCCTACGTGCGCTTTTAACAGCGTTAGGAAACCTATATAACATTTTATAACCTATCTCAAATCATTTTTGACCATCGGAGATAGACATCTTAAACCAAATATTAATAAAAGTGTACCAATAACGAACGGATTGTAATAGCCATCTCTAGTCATATGTGTTAAAAAACTAAATAATATATAAAAAATACGAATTCTTCACATAGGACGTAAATTCAACGCCCTTTGGCTGTCGACTGTCGCCCCAGTTACGTTTACATCATATAAAACGTTAATCAGCCTACGTAATTATCTATAATTACAGTAACCGTAGCTGACTTTTCACGCACCAAGTTTTTCTCTAAAACTTTTTTTATGAGGAAAACGAAGTGTTAGCCTAGTTAATATTCCCTCATACGGTAAACGAAGCCAGTATGCGTTAACCCAAAACGTCGATAGGTTGTGTCAAGGACAGAAGGCTGAACCTGCTTAGAGAAAATAATAACCACGAAAGAGATAGAGAAAGAGAGAGAGAGAAAGCTGAGGTCAAGTGTTCTACCTTACAAATGTTTTTGTTATCTTAATATATATAAATCTCCTGTCACGCCGTTTGTCCACGATGGACTTCTAAACTACTAAACCGATTTTAAATTAAATTAGCACACTGTGAGCAGTCGGGTCCAATTTAAGAGATAGGATAGCTTAGAGCTTTCATTATAGTCGCAATTTTATTTTATTGCAAATTATTTGTTTATAATTTGACACCACTCCAACAGATGGCGCTGTGTTAAAAGTACCAACGTTTCACATAAGCTATTTTACTTTCACATAAGTTCTCCTACCGTTTCCCTTGAATAGTTTACTATTATGTAATACAACAAAAACCTTAGCCACAGCAACGCTTGGCCGAGTCTGCTAGTACCTTACAAAACACGCACATTTGCACTATCAACATCCCCAATTAAGGGAACACTTTGAGAAGGAACTAGGCTGGCTTAATTAGCCAGGACAACGGACCTAATGAAAGTGCAGGAATTGTTTACACTATACACATACATACAAGGGCGCAGTATGGCCGCCCTTCCATATCATTTTCATTTATAATGTATCTATTTTGATAAATAACAGATATCAGGCCATACATCATGTTTATTCAGGCCATACAAATGCTTATTTATAAATTTACAGAAGCTGCTTAACTACAATTACATATGGTTACGACAAAACCTAAAGTATAAATTCCATTTGAAATAGAACTGAACTTATAATTAAAAAAATTGTTATAAAAATGTTGGTTTTGAATTCTGAAGGGGATTAAATGTATTAAACAAATGAAATATATATACAAGTTTTTGTATATATACGATGTTTACATTAGTCGATTTATTAGAAGTCGGGACATTGAATTAAAGCTGAATCTGAAACCGTTTCAATTCATATGTTAATAAGCAACTTATAAGCAACTAATTAGGATGTTATTAATTTGATTAAAATCCAAAGTACTATAATTGATAAAAAAAGAAAACTGTAATGAAACATTATGCAAACTACAACTTAATATTTTATAGAATATTTATAATGAACTCAAAGTCTTGTCGCTCCTTAAAATATTTCCTGTCACCCTCTTTGGTTAGGTGGAAAATGTCAACATTTTCATAATTTGTGTTATAGTTAGGTAAAACCAGAACAAGGCATATGGAACATTTTTTTTTTATAGAACCGGGGGCAAAAGGAGGCTCATCTGATGTTAAGTGATACCGCCGCCCATGGACACTCAATGTCAGAGGGCTTGCGAGCGTTGCCGGCCTTTTAAGAATTGGTACGCTCTTTTCTTGAAGGACCCTAAATCGAATTCTTTCGGAAATCCTTCAGTGTGCAGCTGGTTCAAAAAAGTGGTGGTGCGCGGCAAAAATTGACTCGAAAAACGCGCAGTTGTAGAAAGGCAGACATCGAAGTGATACGGGTGGAATTTCGTATTTTGCCTCGAAGTCCGATGATGAAACTCAGCTGCATTAATCCAAAAAACTCTGACCACCCTCCATGGTAAATGCGGTAGAAGATGCAGAGTGACCCCACATCTCTACCAAAGGATCAAGCCGCTCGGAGAGAGATTTGGTCGTCGACGATTCGAACCGCTCTTCGTTGAATACGGTCAAGTGGAAGGAGCTGGTACTGGGGAGCCCCATCCAGAGGTGAGAACAGTACTCCATATGGGGCCGAATTTGCGCTTCATATAGTAAATTGTAGTAGTCAGAGTATATAACAAACAGTAGGAAATAGAAGCAAAAATACTTTATAAAAATGAGAACGAGTGTAGCAATTTTCCGCCTTATCGCAATATAATAACACGATAATAATTGTGTTATAAGCGAGTAATTATCCTCAATCAAGGAGCTGTGCCCCACTTTGCCAGAAACGCCTCATAATATAATTTTGTTTATAATTTTCATTTTAAAGAGCTATTATTGATGAGCGACATTTATGCTATGACTGTGTTAGCGTTCTCTTAATTACATATTGGCATTGGCTGTAAAGATAATGTGTGTTTGTTTGAAATAAATAAATATATATATATATAGGACCGAAATTTTTATTTTGGGTTGAACTATTTGGAGTATCAGTCTTTTGTGCCTGACATGCGATGGTCAATGATAAGTTGGTTTCCTCACGAGGTGTTTTTTCATCCGTACAAGAGTGTTAAAAGCGCAAATTTACTGAAAGTTATTCAAGTGACATCAAGGATCCTTGCTTTTATCGCTGCTCTAGCATATAAACCTTGAATATTTAATACAATTCTCGTGTCACGATGTTTGTATTTCCTCCAAAATCGCTCGACGGATTTTCGTGAAATTTTGAGTGCATATTTTCCAACCTCCTTTAAACTGCCATTTTGGGTCTAATTTGAATAAAATATTTGATTTGAATACGTTTCAAAAAAAGCCTAAACAGATAATAAACGATTATAATCACGCGATTCAAACCCATGAATCACCAAGTTATTATACATTAACGCCCTTATCATGTCCCAAGAGTCTACACTAATATACAGTCTGTTATGGAAATGACAAGAATAGACTCCAATTGCTTAACGATGACGCAGCGTTTAATGTTGACCTAGAACGATTGTTATCATAGTCATGTATGAAAAATGAGCTTTGTATATATATATTTATATTATTATATATTTATATTATTATTTATATATATATTTTTTGGGCTATGGGACACCCATAAACGCCAGTCGTTGTCCATGGGCACCCATTTGTAGGGGGTGCATTGTCTTTGAGGGAGAAGTACAATCTAACTTTGAATAGTTGGAGATCGTACCTCTCTGAGAATACAGGAGTCGATTCCACAGTTCGTTAGTTGGCAAAAGAAAGTTCCATGTGAAACCGACTGTGGAAGTCCAAACATCAAGGTGTTGATGAAATTTTGCATTGGTACGGCTCGTACGGTGTTGAAACGAGGCAGGTAAAAATAATATTCTGCTCTAATCTCATTAAAATTTCTATTTGAGTCAGGTATTTACAAATTATATTTAATTTGAGTTTAAAGAGCGAAGAGATTGCATTATATCCGTCGCCAAAGGATTAGATTGCAGATAGAAGATCGATCGACTGCCATGGCCAATAATTATTAATCTCAGATTGAAAACAATCTGAGATTGTCGGGTTCGGGCGAAAGTCGAATTGGTTCGGAAATTTTTCAGTGAAAATTAGTGTCAATATTAAAAATATTTTTACTCAAACGTTCTTTAACTTGACCTTAACTTGGTGAGGCCAAGACTCTGTTTGCCTAGACTTACCAAGTTAATGTTAATTAGCATTACACAGGTACTAAGGTTTGCCTAGGATAAAAAGCTGTGGCCGCGAATAAAAAAAATACATGTAATCGAGTACTATTAAAATGATTACATTAAGTTTATGTTATTATATTTAATATTAGCACAGGATCTCCGACGGAGTGAAAGCCTCCAAATTCTTTTAAATCATATTTTGTTGAGGAACGTGAATAAAGAAAGTTTATTAACAAATATTTTACCTAGCTTCACAAAATACAAAAATGTACGCAAGCCGTAACTTCTAACATTCTTCTTCATGATTTCTACGTGAGCCACAATTTCAAATTTTTTTTTCAATTTATCCCTAATGGGAAAGGCAAAGGACTTTAGTCCATACAGCCAAGTCTTATTTTTCCACAATTTATGATTTGATATTTATGATTTTGAATATAGAATGTTATCAGTTACACAGATCACGTATTCATTAATATACTCTGTGGCTTACCATTACGAATACATGTCAAAGTCACGTGTGATAACGACGTGAGCTTATACTGACCTGTTTTCGCGTGGAAAATAAGTTTTCCAACACATTGTACAAATGTCAAGTGCCGTAACCTGTGAATGTACCAGACAGTTTTATGTTTTATATTATTACTACCCCCGTGAAGTTCGTTTCTCTTTAATGCCTAGCCTACTTTTTTAGTACACATTTTGCTATTCTACCCCAGAGAGTGTTCGGTTTTCCGGAATGAAATCTTTTTAGGTTGTTCTGTGGTTTTTTCTATATCAACCACACACACACATATATATATATATATATATATAATTAATAATAAAAAAAAACATAAGTTGCTTAGGTAAAAGAGTGAAGGAGGCCCGATTTAACTGTAACATAAATATCTAAGACGGACACAGAAACATCTATCTTATACCTCGATATAGCTTTAGTTTAAAATTCCCTAGAACATCACGCTAAAAGGTCAGCTGCGCCTATTTATATGCTTTTAAATTTAAAAACTATTATTTGCACGCACTGAAATAAACAACACCGAATAAAACATCGTTAATGGCTACAAACACGAAGTGGTTATTTCTCCAATATTTTACAGCATTCCCGAGACACCACATCTGTCACATACAATTTTATTTTCAAACTAATAAAACAAGACGACTGCTTTATCTCTTTTTGCAAATTAACAATGGCACACGAGAACGAAGGACAAACGTATCCCCACGTTTCCTTTTTATCACGCTAATACTTATTCTGAGTTATAATAAAAAGAAGAATCTCGAATATTATTAGGTAGGTTCTGCTAGTAAAATCAGGCTGAAATTACTTAGGATTCTGAGGGTAAACACAAAGTAAAACTTGGCTTCTTCACTTACTATATTCATATAGTGAAGCGCCAAAACCAGCCAAATTAATAAACTATTTTAAAAAAATCAGTGGCGCTACAACCTTTTTAGGTCTGGGCCCTGAGGCCCAGGTACAGGTCTGAACCTGTACCTGAATCATGATCATCTAATAGGTAAGTAGGTGATCAGCCTCCTGTGCCTGAAACACGTCGTCTATTTTGAGTCTTAGACAAGCCGGTTTCCTAACGATGATTTCCTTCACCGTTCGAGCGACGATAAATGTGCACATAGAAAGTCTATTGCACGATTGGGGATCGAACCAAAACCTCAGGGATGAGAGTCGCACACTGAACACCAACACTGCTATTTGAGCAGAGTGAGCCATATTTTTTTTTATAGAACAGGGGGCAAACGGGCAGGAGGCTCACCTGTAAGTGATACCGCCGCGCATGGACACTCTCAATGCCAGAGGGCCTAAATTAATATTAAAATTGCAAAAGTATTTTAATATTAATATAGGCCGTGAGTAAAGACGTTTTATGAGAGAGATTGTACATACTAAAGTACCAAGACTACTAGGTCCCTAGAGGTTATTCGCTCGGTTGGCAAGTAATAACATGACACACTCTGTGAACAGCTAACTCAATTGAATGGAATAAGGAGACAGGGAAATTGGTAATGACAAATTGGATATGGTTTTTGTGTAATTGTGTTGTCGAGTCTTGTGCGAAGTCATTAAGACACTTATAGGCTGTAATATTTATTTATGGATTGTATATCTCTCGTTGTAAAGTAATTAAATCAGAGTGTTTATTGAATCTCTAGACGGTTAATTAAAGATCGATATTCAATTAAGTCGCTAATATTCCGTCAGACAAGTGACTGAACGAAACGTTTAAAAAGTTCCTAAACGTTCCTAGGCAACAAGACTTTTTTTTATTTGGGGAAATCCATTGCGCATACATAGAAAAACAGTTTGATTGCTACCTAATTCGAACACTCAACGTCTCACTTGACCGATCCTACTAGACAAACAATGCTGACAAACATATGTATTTATTAACAGACCCGAAAGAAATTAATAAATAATAAAATAAAATAACAAAAGCCTTTTAATTCTTACAGCAGAACAAGTTACATTAATTAAGTTTACTTACATACTAGTGTTATTTTTGTTAGTAATTAAATTTGTATCCTAAATATAGTTTTTCCTATTTTTAAACTATTATTCTTCTCTAAGAACTTCTCAATAGGTGAAGGCCTCCTCCAAAGATAGCCAGTCCTCTCTCAAATGGGCTACTTGGATCCATTTGGGACCAGCTGTTTTTTTTTATTTCGTCTTCCCAGCAAGAAATTAGTATATTAATATTACAACACTATAGACACTGCCAAATAGAACAATTGTCTGTACACTTAACGGACAATCAATCCAAACTTGAGATTGAGTCAAACTGGTTGAACTAACTTCATATCTATCTATCTTAATGCATAGTATGTGTCTTTGGAAACTAAGTTTTAATATATAGTATGTACGTTATAGCTCGAATTACTCGTTTAATAATGGGTTCGATTTCTTGATTACTTTGTAACAGGTGCATGTCTTTAAATATTAAACTACTAAGAGTCATTCCCGTCGAAGGCTTCAATTAATACTTAATAAAAGTTCAAAGAAACGCGTATATATGATTAATATAGAGTATTTCTAATACTACACAGTAACTAACTGACATACAGATAAGATTTAGTAATATCCCATATAATGTTTTTGACATAGGGACAATTTGGAAGACGGTTGAAGCCGGAAGTTAAAAGCATTGTTGGTCTCAAACTTTGCAGTCGGGATTGTATTGTTTTTGGCAGGCATATGAAATATAACAACGTTGATTCTGCTATATATATATAGGACTCTAGGGTCCTGCAAAGGAGCGTACCAATACTTGAAAGCCGGCAACGCATTTGCTAGCCTTCTGGAAATGCGAGTGTCATGGGCGGCGGTTTCACTAAACCCGTGAGCCTCTTGCCTGTTTGCCTCATATAACATAAAAAAACATTAAAACTTGACAAAATCAACTATTTTCTAATCTAGTTATGTAGGTTTATATTTCTTTTGTTTTAATAAATCAATTTTGATTTGGCTCACACACTGACTGTATTTCAATCATTTAATTTTTTAGAAAAAATAATATAAATCTATAGTTGCAATATTTGTAAATATCTATGTGAGCATCGTCTATCTACATAATATTATATATCTTATTTTAGCATAGTATCTTTTTTTGCTCCCCCGTAAGTAACCATCTCCTCTCGCCCATGGCCATCCTCGGCTTCAGTACGACCAAATGCCAAACCCTTCTAGTATTTCCTAAGGTCCTTAGTTTTATGAAAGAAATTTACAGCTTTGCTAGGTTACCATTGGGGGAAATGTTTAAAGTTCATTATTTGGGTGTTGGATAACAACATTAATTAAATTATAACCTTTCCCTTTCTTTCATACGTTTAAACATTTAATAAGTAATTATAATCATATTAAACGCGCTCTTTGGCAAAGTTAAAATAAAATTTAATTATAATTTTCAAAGCACATATGTGTGTTAAAATCTCTCTAATAATAAAATATGCACTTGAATTGTACTCCTTGTACAAATTTATTTAATACGAACATGAAATAGAGTAATACAACTTAGTTTACGACAGAAGCGGTCTGGGTGAGAAATTACTTTCTCGGGGAAAATGTTCAAGAGCACTTATTAAAGGTTCACTGTAAAAGATGCTTTTAACAATCTCGATCAAATTAAAAATATAAAAATAAATTGTGATGGACTTACGAAAAGTTGCAGATAAATAATCTCGAGAATAGACTGTAGGTATTATGCTCTATTCATAAAAAAATGCTGAAATAAGATACGGAAGTAAATATTTTCCTAGAGAAGAAGCTAACGATCAAAAAAGTTTAAAATGCGCTATTAAACAAAGTTAAAATAAAATTTGATTTAAAAGTTTAAACCTTTTTGTAGGTAAATATTATGTACTCTATATCTGGCTATATTTTTAGTGTTATTGTTTGTTATTATATAATTTTTGCTGACTGTACGAAACAAATATTTTTAAAAGGTATTTTTATTAAGTAATTATTATTAATTAGTTTACTGCCTACAACAAACAAAGTCTCATACGAGCTAACCATGCGCGTAACATATCGTCAGCAGCAGAGATCCTCTTGTAGCTACTGATGGAGAAATGGATATATACAACTAGCTGATGTGGTCTCTGGCAGAATGACCAGCGCTGTGGAACACTCTGCTCCTCAGCATAATGCTGAGCCAGGGCCATTTACAGCCACAGCACACACGCAATATATGCTTGAGACGAACCGATGGGGAAAAGGAAACAATTAATATACTTCTCTTTATATCTTTTATTTAATTTTTTCTCTTTGATTACTGCTGTGTTGTGTATTTATGTGTGTGTGTTTTGTTTGTAATAAATAATATGTCTATGTCTATGTCTATTCTCATAATATCCACGCCCTATTCGACTTTAGTAAAAAATAGTATGGATTGAGACAGTATCTCTCCTGTATACATCAAAAACTTTGGGACCTCACAAAATATTAAATTCAGACTTTAGCACCAGAGTATGCGATTATTGTGACAGTCTTTTGCATTATACTTTAAGTTGAATGGGAATAAATTAATAAATTATCATTGAGCAAACTTAGATATTTATAATTAAGTCGTAGTAATATATTTTAGGAAAAATTATTGTATTGCCTTGTTTAACAACTTGTTTTCAATCGTTAAAATTTTCTCGTTTTAAATTACGTATAACAATGATTATTTTTTTATGAAATGATGAATGTTTAATCGGAATTTTTCAAGCCAATACTCAAATCAAAATATATATAGGTAGTCACAAACACGTAAATCAACTTAACCTAAATTCAAAGAAATATTGTAGTCGAAAAATCTTTGACACAAAATTGCGAATTTGAGAGACCTTGTTCCACGACTTTTAATTATTTATTCGCGTTTCAGCGGTAATATTCTCTCGCGCGTAAATTGATTATTTCAAGTGAAAATTAAACCCTTTTAGTAAAGTCTACATAGCTCCGTCCTTGTTTGTATGTCTAAACTTCTAATAAATGTGCATCGATAAGTTATAATAAAATGTTTGATACGGTTTGAAGGGTCATAAAAAATTATACTCTTTTTTGTCGTGAAAAATGATATTTAAGAACTACGCAAAAATTAACAATTGCTTATATCAAATGTTTTCTCCCCCCATTTCCCCATTTATTTCCCCATTTTCCCCCCATTTTTTCTGGATTTTTCCAGTGAGCACACAGAATCAGTTATCATATACAACAAAAACAGTAGCTATAATGTATATATTGATAATTCTGTTATAAGGCTATAAATAAATAAATATATCAAATGTATGATTTATTGATTAATTTTACACAAGAGACGATGTGTTATCCAGCCATGCCGCAATACCTAGTTTGTCGACGGAAAGCTGGCTAACGAAGTTGGTTTTGCAACTGGGTTGTAACTTCATTTGAACAGGCTAAATCTCGAATATTTTGAAAGCTTCTGTGTGAACACAAAGAGCTTAATTATTGCTCAAAACTGTCCTGATTTTTTAGAAGTCCTAGGATATTTGGTGTCAGTTTCAGACAATGGTTGTGGATGGTGCTTTCCTCCACCATCACCAGGTGGGAGTGGGTGATTTCATTCAGGGCTCTTTTACCCCATCGGTTGTAGGTTCTTCGAGCTATGTGCCCTGGCCATTGTCTGGGCATTTGTTACGCGACGTGAAAGTTATGTACCAGGCTTGAAGCTATTAAAAAAGGATAATATCGGCTATATAATATCACCGATTTCTATTCTTAGACTCTTATGACAATTATCTGGTGTAATCTAAAGTAATTTAAAACTATGACAAAAACACAATAACAAACATTGACGAAAAGCAAAAATTTTTCATTTCCTGCAATATTTGATTCACTGGACAAACGAGATTATCATTCTTCAGCGAAGATATATGTCGAAATGACTTGCATAAACGGACGTCTTAGAAGTAAGATTCATGGACGTTTTCATACAAGTTTATAACTTCATTAGAGTAGTAACCGTGTCATTCTAGTGTTTAGTTTCGCGTTCTTTAGCGTGTCATGCCGTACCATCCTGTTAAGCACGCGATGTTATAGCCTTTTCAAAATTTTAAATTCAGGGCAAGATTATGACATTCTAGTAATGTTAAACACATTTTAATGTGTTGTTTAGTTTTATTTGATTATGCACAATTAGAGTTTGAAATTGAAAGTCCATCGGCGTCTAGCCGGGTCGAACCTAGGACCCCAGGGATGGTCACGTTAAAACCACTACGCCAACATTGCTCTTAGTTTGCATAATAAACAATCAGGGTCTTAAATTAATAATAGGCAATGGGCCTGTTGGCAATTTGTTGCAAAGGAGAGATTGTTCCAAGTATATTTATGAATATTGGGAGCAATTTCATAATGCTTATATTAGTTTATGTAAACGTACAAGAAGTATGTAATTTTAATTTTGAAGTACTGTATTGTTAACATCAAATATCGTTTGAAAATTCGGTTGAATCGCGCAGCCAAGACGTATAACTTGTTTAAACTCTCACACCATCACACAACGCCGAATTAGGCATAACTGAGTTAAATGTATTGTATAATACTTATTGATTTTTCCTTTTGTAAATGTTGGAAGCTTTTTGTAAATATTATGTGTTTCATCTTTGGCTATATCTGTATCATCGTTTCTTTTGTGATATATATTATTTTAGGTGTTGCATTACGAAATAAATAAATAAAATCAAAGGTCACATCACATCCACATGGATTAACTTTGAAAACTGCAAAAGTTTTATACAGTTTTGTAAAGTTTAAAAATATATTCACAATGGCGTGTTTGAAACATGAATCAGACGTAACTTTTCTGTAAGACGGTACATTTGAACTAAGCATAGATAGATATTTAGATAAATAGTAGCCTATACAAAATCTAAATATAGGTATGGTATGGTATGGTATAGATATATATATTATATACTTTTTTTGGTCGCAGCCTCAGATATCTATCTATTTCAGGAGGATTTATCAATCACGCTGGTTTCCTTTATCATTCCTGCGAATGTTTAATGTGCACATAAAATGAAAGTCCATTGGTGCACAGTTGGGGATCGAACCTACGATGCCAGCCACTAGGCCAACACTGCTCCGTAATTAAAAAAATAAGCCTAGTTTTATTACAGGAATAATAATTGTGTCAAACATACCTGTTTCCACTCCACCTTATCAATGGTTTCGGCACCTGGAGCCCCGCCCTCAGCCACTGGTGGTCGCAGCAATGACGCGTACTGAAACCAATAAATAAAAAACTTACCGCTTAGGCTTAAACAGGTGAATTGTATTCACATTTCATTTTTGTGTTATTAAAGTCTAATAGTTTTTTTATATTTTAGGTGGCCTTATAACATATGACAAGAGTAGGTTGAAATGGATAATATTTTCACGTAATGGCAAATACGCGATAGAAATAGGAAAGAGGACGACAGAGAAAGATATGGGCAGACGATATACAGGAGGAACAGCTTGGACAAGAAGATCATAATGGAAAAACATCAGAAAATAAAGGAAGTAGCTGGAAGCATGTATCGTAGGATTATATTCCACGTGATTACTAAAAACGGATTTTATGATGTATTAGGTTATATTTAGTTATGTAAGTTAAATAAATGTTAATATATTATACTGGGTATCAACAATAATAAATAATATATAATATATCTTAATATATATATTGAACTCCTCCTGACGGACTGGACCGATTTAGATGAAATTTTTTGTGTATGTTCAAGGGGATCTGGGGATGGTTTAGATTCACAATTTTGTCAGCTGGACAATGTTTTTTTAATTAATTTTTAATTTATTAGTAGTTGTTGATTTTGGAATGTTTTACATTGGATCCGACAGACGGCGCTACCATCGCAGTGTCAAATTTTAAATAATATTCGAATTTTAATTTTAGTCTGTCCCGAAATTTAAAAAAAGTTTTGTTATCATTGTGTTATATCGTGTGTGACCATGTGCTGGATCGTTAGATATTGTCATAACATTTGAATAATAATTTTCATCAAAATGGCTTATAAAAAATTGAAATTTTGAAATTAAAGACGTGTAGACAGGACAACGTCTGTCGGATCCGCTAGTATATATATATATATATATATATACATATATATATATATATATAATAGCATCGCAGTGTTTGCCGTCGCAATCAATCTCTTTCTTTTCTTCGACAAAAACGCTGCACGTCTTTATGACGTTTCATCCGTAATAAATTACCTCATGCGCCTAAAGAAGTTTCAAAAATAATTAGCTTATTATATAGTATACGAGTTGATACTGAAAATATTTTCGTCGAAAAAAACTATGTAGAAGTCTAATGTTTGGCACGAATCTAATTGGAACTCTGTGCCTGCTTATCCAGGACACCGGCAACGATTATCTTATTGATAAAAGGGACTAGTGCAGGACAGGCTACTTTGATTAATTTGCGATGTGAATTTAAAATAAGTTTTGTTTGCCATAGTCATTTTCTATGATGATTATCTATTTTTAAAGAGTACCGAGAGTTTTTTACGCCGGCTGTTTCTCTTGTCCTCTCTGTTTTTGGCGGTGAGTAGGGTTGTCAACCGATCAAAATTTAATGACGAGGAATAATATTCCATAATAAACATATTTTTTTATTTTTTAAAGTCTGGCCCTAATGGTGACATACTACACGCGACCAATGAGCTGTTGAATTGGTCTATTGAACTTTGAACTTTCGTGTACTGTAATGGCGTCATTGTTCTTATTAAAATACATGTAAATAACCTACCTGCCACCTACATATGATACCCTTATTAATATTGACATTTTCACTAACATAGTCCTTTGATAATAAATAAATAATTGTTTTGATTTGTTGTCGCTTGTTTTCTGTAAATCTGTTGTCTAAACTGTCTGTCTTTCCCGTAATAGCCCAGAACCCCACGAATTCACTATCCGCCTATGGTACTTCTTAATCAAAGTATCACTCCCACAACACAAGTCCCACACAAAGGCCGTTTAGCGTGCAACTCTCATCCATAAAGTGGATTCGATACCCGGCTGTGCACGAATGGACTTGTATCTGTGCACATTTCACATTCACTCTGATTGCTTATATAAATAGGCAAGTCTATTAGATTGACAACTGATCATGAAGCAGAAATCTGAGGTCTAGACCTAAAAAGGTTTTAGCGGTTTTTTTTATGTTATGTTCGGCGTGCACAGATAATAAGCATTATCTGTGCACGCCGTCTGCACCTATTGTCGAAAACACATTCGCTCTTATTTGTATAACTTTAAAGCAACGTTCGTGTGCGTTTAAATAATAAATAAATAAGGCTTAATTATAATTCATATTTAACAGAGCATTATAAGTGCTATACCATAGGCAGCAGAGGCTATCACGATCTTATTTGTATTGATGAAACACGCAAGCAGTAAATGGAGAAAATTGGTTGTCCATTTGAGTGACAATAAAACGCGATCCGAATTATTTAGTGAACTTCAATTTGGGAATATTTTATTTCGTTGAGTAATAAAATATTTATTGCACTGGCATATGCTAAACTCAATAATAATACGAAATGTTTAATAATAATATTTGAGTGATTAAGATATAGCTGCGCACAATCTTCTTAGATCTGGGCTTCAGATTTATCTATATCTTACGTGATCATTTGTCAATCTAATAGGCAAGTAGGTGAACGTATTCCTGTGCCTGACACACCGCGTTTTTTTTGCTTCTTAGGCAAGCCAGTTTCCTTACGATGGTTTGCTACATCGTTCGAGCGAATGTTAAATGCGCTCATAGTCAAGCCCGTTGGTGCATAGCTGGGGATCGAACCTACGACATCTGGGATGAGAGTCACTCACTGAAGCCATTATGCCAAGGCTCTGACTTTGAAAGGACTCTGTATATTTTAGTGTTTTAATTTAATACGATACACATAGAAGGCGTTTGTTAAGGTGTGTGTGGGTACAGTATGGGGGTGTGTAAATATATGTGCCTTTTGATCCTTTCGATTTGCTTAGCTCCTTCCTAGGCATTTGGAGATAATTTGTAATACGTCATTCGAATACTCCTTATTATATAAGATAATAGATTGACGATGTTTTTTTTTATGGAACAGAAGGCAAAAGGTCAGGATCAAGAAGGTCATCTGATGTTAAGTGTTAAGTGGAAGAAGCTGGTACTGGGGAGCTCCCGCCCAGAGGTGAGGACTGTAGTCCATGTGGAACTGAATTCGGTATTTATAGAGTTGCAGTAGGCCTAGAGTGAAGTACCGTCTCGCCTTGCTAAACACACCAGAGGTGAACTTAGTCTTTCCTTCCAAACCGCGAAAGAAGACTAGTATTCGAAGAAAAGATTAGCAAAACTAGTAGTAGTTAACGTAAAACTGAAGTATATTATTTCAAGCATAGTTCGTAGTAGAATAATTTCAAACAACTCAGTATGACGAGTTTTACAATCTGGTACTCTTAAGTTTATTTATTAAAAAAACCTTAATGTGTAAAGGTTACTACACAGTTAATGACTACCTAGAAGATAAAAACGCTTGGCAATAGGTCTAATTATATTGTTATAATTTGCTTTGTTCTCTTGGAAGTGTTGTGAATGTAATGTAATGTAATGGTGAATGTGGTAAATCACAGAACAGATTTTATATTATTTTTACGTATGTAACTTAAATGACGTTGTGGTTTATGACATTTACTTTTGAATTATTGTATGTAAAGGGAGGATAAAACTTGCTGAGTTTCTTGCCCGTTCTTCTCAGAACAAGACCTCCTGGTAGTCTTGCGAACGGATGGCGTAGTTTTGTTCTTTCGCGAATTTTGTAAACGTTTTTGACATTCATAAGCATGCCTTAAGCCGCATCTAAACTGAATAAATAAATTTTGATTTGATTTGATAATGTTTTAAACAATTCAAGGCTAATGATTATTCCACAAACCATGTAGAAACATAAAGTTTGCTCTCATGATCATATTGTTATTGGTAAAATATAAAATCGTTTAAAAGTTAATTACCCGCTACAAAATAATTGTTTTACCAGCAATCAAACCCAGGGCACGTTGAATTAGCACGTATTTAATTAAATTATATAATCCTATAATAAAATTCATCACTTTCCGTAAAACTTTCTACTACTCTATAACTTGATAATCTAATAATAAAATCTCGGTGCTTAAGCGGAAATACTCGCGCAGAAAATGAAAAGTTTTAATCACTTTTATTGAAAACTATTAAATATTCAATGGCACGTATTTTAGTTATATTTTAACTATTCGAGAGTGTCTTCGTTATATATTTACTGATAATGTCATTGTCAAAGTAAAAGTATATTGTTACGAAGACGGGTCAACTGCAGTGTTTTTAGATTTTTACATTAGTTAGAGAACTTTCAGCAGAATATGATTTATGACCGTTTCAGGAGAGGGTCCGCCCCATATTAGAAAATCGTAAATTACATAATGTTACCCTAGTTTTCAGGCGGCTGAAATATTTTGTTAGTCAGTTTCAGAACAAGTGTAGACGAGGGATACAATTTTTAGGGGACCCGTTTTCAGGCGTTTTCAGGCCTGGTTATTAATAAGAAATAAGTAATATTCTGAAACGAATTTTCTAAGTGTAGGACAAGGACGGTATGATACGCGAGAGGGAAGATTGGAACCTTCTCGAAGCTTGACCGATCACTCTAGAATAGTGTGCGGAAGAGATAGCGAGTCCGCACGTTCTAGAATTGTGCGATCGCTACTCAGTAGTGCTCCCGCCCAGAAAGTTCGAAAAGGTGTGTCGACTTTAATTTCGTGTGAATTTAGTCGATAGTAAATCCGGGGAAATAAAAACAAATAATATAACTGTTTCTACAGCTGTGATACTTTTTTACATTGAATAATGCATTCAACACATTTTGTCTTCGTCAGTCACTGTGATCACGCACGCTGTAGAGCACGCGAACCGTCGGGATAAAATTTAAAATTTGTTACTTAATTAAAAATTGTAATACAGTTATAATATATAGCTTCAATCTGTAAAAGTGTTTTCAATATATTCTTGATTAAATTTTTTTGTCAAATCCATAAACAACCAAAGACCTCTAATTGTACTAATGCAATTAAACACAAAAACTATGAAAATCGGTCCATGTTAAGTTTTTAATAACAAACACGCAAACAGAAGTGTATTATATAAAGATATATAACACGTGAATCAATAGTCATATTGTATAAAGTGAAGTTCGTCAGAACTCGTCTTAAAATATTTAGTTTATCTGATCCGCGATAACTTAGTTTTAAATTTTTCCTTTAAGTTACAATAGTTAGAAAGCTCCATCTCACAAGTTGGAATTTTTGCTTCAAAACTTCGAATTCCGAGTTTGCTTTGAAATTCAAGTTGCCTCGTGGATTGATCCTAAAAAACTAAACTAAATTTAAACATTTTCCCTGAGGTACCCAGAACCAACGTGTCTCGATAATACGATGTATAAAAAAAAATATATATATATAATTAATTTATTAAATAAAGAGGCATGAATCGGTAACAAAACATGCTCTATTATCCTCCTGCCCGTTTGCCCCCTGTTCTATAAAAAAAAATAACAAAGCACTTCTGGAAAAGCGTGGAAGGACTTATAAATTATATGCATATATATCTCTAATGTATGTACTATATCTCAATATAAAACTAAATTCTCACACCGCCAATTTCCTTATTTATAAACTCAGCTAAACAATAAATAATGTTTAAAGAACTTTATTTCTTTTCATTACAAAAAAATATTTACATGAGAAACTTAATATTAATATTTATATACAAGCGAGATACACGTCGCCATTAGCCGTCTCAAGTTTAGTCAACTATGTTGACTCTAACATGCATCTTTAATGCCTTTTTGAATTTGTCAAACGAACCAAAATTGCCAATTTTAGATGGTAATTGATTAAATAATTGCACACCCTCATACGTAATAGACTTCTTCAAATAATTTGTACGCGGCTTCGGCAACATAAGCAAACTCGCTCGACGAGTATTGCGTTTAGTTGTGTATTTGACTTTTTTAAATGATAAGCTACTATGGAGAGAGCTATTTTTTTTAATTACAAATATAGTTGTTTAATCGTCATAATTTCTTGGTTTCTTGGTAGATTTTATTAGTATGTGTTAAACAATAATTAATTTACAAAGAAGTTTCACTTCTGAAATGTTTACTTTGTACGCACCTTTTTGTTATTGTTATGTAGGTTAAGATTATGTTATACATTTGCGTGTTGGAAATGAATATCATTAACGCATAAAAATCAATAATATAACTGTTATTTTTACTTTAAACTATTAACTAGTAAATCAGAAAATTAAGTCAACATAATACTATTTCTCCAAACTCATTGTATAAGCTAAATTCATATAACGTCCATAAAAATATCCACTAAAGATTTATTTAGTAGCTCTCACGTCAGTACACCTATCTTACACTTATATACAAACTCCAACTCAAAATAACTTTATTCATATAACCAAGTACACTTATAAACGTCAACAAGGAAAATGTTAAATTACATTTTTATTTACTATGTCAAGGGCGTACAAATCAAAAAGAAACCGTCCACCACTCTTGTATACTCTTCATACAAATTGTTAGATCTGGAGAATATTCATCGCAAGGATTAGAATCATTTAAATCTGAAAATTTATAAATAGGCCTATTTCGTTTGCATTTTTCGAGAGTTTGGAATTTATTCAGTGATAATTATTTTATTTCGGTTGGGAGTTTGTTGAAAAACGATACAATTTACATACGAGTATAAACATTCACACTGACTCACTCATACACTCACTCACACATTTGCACCCACACACTTACTCATGCACTCAGGCGTGTTGATAACAGTTGAAAAATAAATAAAATAAGGTTAAATAATGTAACTATTTTAAGGAATTTAGAATTAAGTTTATGCAAGAGCTGGGAATCCTGACACAGGTATTTTTTACTTAAAAGTGTTTCCAAATCTTACACCTAGGAAAGAAAATGTACTTATTTATTAATTATAAACAGTGGTTTTTTGCTGGAGCCTAGTTGGTCGTACGTTTAGATTAGTTCTGTTTCGAGTATTATACTGGTCAAAGTCACCATTTATTTTAAAATCATACAAATTACCTTATCACGTTCTAGACTCTTCACCATATCCAAATCGGTGGTATCAGATATTCCTCCGTGAACAACGAATACACGATTGTTGATAATTGTTCCCAGAGGCAGCCAGCGGTACACGGTCTCAATTAGCTTGAGGAGACGCTCGGCGTTGTGCTGTAAACAAGCGAAATTGCATTACTGCATTGATTAAATACATTTGCAGCTAAAATGTTAGCTGCATTTGTTTGCTGATTTAGTTTATATGTTACCGGAAATGTATGAAAGCTAGGGATTGAATACAAATCCTAGGAAACTTACATAATTCTGAAGCTATTTAGGAAATTAGGAAGACCGTAAAAACCATCTGGTGCCATCTACATCCAGACTAGAATTACATCAATCAGGATTCAGGGTCATTGACCTCCTCAATAAAAATGTATAATATATTACTGGAAAATTTATAGAAAGAAACAAATAACTTGAAGTTTATATAACTGTTTAAGGATTTTTTCATAGTAGGCAAACGGCCGGGATGCTTATCTGGTGTTAAGTGATACCACCCCGCCCATGGACACTCACATAGAAGGCTCGCAAGAGCGTTGCGGGTCTTCCAAGAATTTTTACTCTTTTGAAGGACCCTAAGTCGATTATTCGGAAATACTTCAGTGGGCAGCTGGTTCCATATAGACGTGGAGCAAAAACTACCATACAAAACACTCAGTTGTGCAACGATTAAAGTGATACCCTCTGGCATTGAGAGTGTCCATGGGCGGTATCACTTAACATCAGGTGAACCTCCTGTCCGTTTGCCCCCTGTTCTATAAAAAAAAAACATTTGTGTCACTCACCACTATTTGTGTTCTAATTATGTGATCTCGTAACTCACGTTACTATTAACGATTCAATACACGTAGTACAATTTCAAACTTCCTAATAAGCTTTACGCTGAACAGAGCGTGAACTTAGAAACTGAACAATTAGCAGTTACACGTGAGGAAGAAATTCGATTTCTAATGTGTGAACTTTCCGTTCGGAAACCATTTGGTTTAAGCCGATATAATTTAAAGAGGGAACAAATGCAAAATTCAAAACATTAAGGGCCTGTTTCACACTGTTCGTATAAGTTCCAAATAAGCTATTTATTACTTATTGGTAGGATAAACGGTATTTTTGCGTTTCACGACTGTCAGATAGCGCTATACGTCATGAAATGCGAAGTATCTTATTGGGAACATTTATCTTTCGAATAATTTATGTGTTGCATAGCTATTTGGCACTTTAACCATACATTGTGAAACAAGCCCTTAATATATTCTCTCTGTTTAACTCCAATTACGAAAAAGGAAAAATCTTGAATTTAACGTTTATGTTTGTAATAAATGATATGTATCTCTATGAATTGTATAGGAAAAACTTTGTGTATGACAATTAAGGTTAATAAAAATTACAAACAAAAAAAAATGTTACTAGAGTTTTGAATCGACTTTTTGAATAAACTTATAAATGACTATTTGATTGAAGCAAAATAATTAATATTCATTTGGTAATGTTATAATATACTAGCAGACTCGGCCAAGCGTTGCTGTGGCTAAGGTTTTTGTTATATTACAATATAGTAGTAAGCTATTTAAGGGAACAGATGAGTAAGGTAAATAGCTTATGTGAAACGTTGGTACTTTTAACACAGCGCCATCTGTTAAATACAATATCAAATAATAAACAAATAATTTGCAAAAAATAAAATTGCGACTATAATTTGAGATTTAAACTATCCTATCTCTCAAGTTGGATCAAACTGCACATGGTGTGCGAATTTTATTATAATCGGTTTAGTGGTTTAGGAGTCCATTGAGGACAAACATTGTGACACGAGATTTATATATATTAAGATTTTAATAATGTGATGATATATGTATAAGATTTGACTATGATGATATGATTAATAATATGTACTATGTAAATTTCTACCTTTAAATTATAAGACGGTACGCCAATACCTACGTGTGGCAGAATATGCGAAATTAATATTTTACTACCACAATATAATAAAAACATTATGAGTAAACAATAGATAAAATCTAAATTAAGCAGTCTTTGCTCTGACTTCAATACTCGACGAATTATATTTAAAGTTCAAATTAAAACCATTTAGTACCTCCCTATTTCAATTTATTCACAAAAACTTTCCAACGCTAGTTACTATATTTAAAGAAAAAATACAAGTTTAAACATGACTAGTACTTATTCAAAGGAGAAAAATTCATGAAGGGAAAAAAATATACAATTTAAAAATATGAGCCTCTGTGTATATCCAGACCAAGCTCGTTAATTAGGATGCTTCATCTGGATATAGTCATGGACAAAACGAGGTCGTCTGAATGAAGTGCCAAGTTGGATGATGGGATGCCTAGTGTATCTAGACTACGCTTATTACTAGAGATTTTAACGTTTTCGCAAAATATACATTTGAACCGTGATTTGTATGTTTGCGTGTTGTTCTTAGTATAATGAAGATGTATGCTCATATTTCACCATGCTGTTTGTTTAGTATTTACTTTTTAAATTATATTGCATAGATTTTATCGCGGGCTTTGACCGCGGCGACTGAATCAAGAAATTTCGTAACGAAAATTAAAAATCTAACTCACGATGACGTAATATGGGTGCGACCAATACGTGATAGAGCGGGATGCGTCTCACATCGGTCTGACCTGATCGGTGAAGTAGTGCAGGTTCGTTAGAGTAGGACAGAACGCATACTGCGTATTCACATCTCTTTGACGAGATCGGTGGCGAAGCGTAAGTGCGGCCGGTGCAGCCGGTACGCGTTAGAGTGAGACAGTCTATATAGGCGTGTTAGTCTGGTAGAGTGGTAGATTGAATTAATAACAAAAAAAAATATTCCATAAGTTGATAAAAAATTGCTTTACCGCGGCATCTGTTAGAATGGTATCAAATAATGGACAAATAATTTGCAAGAAAATATAATTGTGAGTATAATTAAATATCTAAGCTTTCCTATTTCTTAAATTGGACCAGACTGCTCACGGTGTGCCAATTAAATTTAAAATCGGTTAAGTAGTTTAGGAGTACATCGCGGACAAAAATATCGTGACAGGAGATTTTTATATACGTATTAAGATAATACATAACACGTAACAGTGGTCCTTATGTATCTCTTCTAAAATAAAATACTTGGCGACTAAATGGAGTAGCGGAAAATCCATTGAGAACTGTCAATTTTTATTTAACGTCTTTTTTATGTTCTATGTCTAAATATGTATTTATTACACTTCTCCACATACATAATGCTATATATGAACTATAAGTTACAAGCTATCATTATTTAAATAAAATTTTGGTAAAAAAACAAATATATTAAAAAGAATTAAAAAACGAAAACAAACAGCAAATTCACCTAATCAAGTAATCACTTATTTTTATGATCAATTTTTTTTAATGACTACATATTTGAATACTTAACTGATATTTAGTATTGTCTTTTACTAACATAATTTTTACACATTTAAGTTAGTAAGTAAAAGTTATGTATTATCGTAAACTTATAATTATTTAAACATAATTTTAAATTTATCCGAAACGTCGGATGTTATATTTATCCGGTTTCAGCAGAAACCCTACATCTTTTAGTCAATGTCTTGTAGTAATACAACATTTTCTACAGCTGTGATACACAATAATACATATTTGTTTGTACACTGGCTCAGTTCACAAGAGTTGCTAGCTATATTGTTAGTTATGGATAGATAGATTTAGGAATATAAGTTTAATTTTTTTATCTTAGAGAATAGTTGGTGTGGGATTTTGGAATTCTATCGTATTAGTAATTACTGTTAAGATAGAAATATGTAGTGATAAATAAATAAATAAATAACTTCAATCCGTTAAAAAAGTGTTTTTATTTAACTGATATTTGTATAAAGTAATACTAGCTATTATTTTAAACGTGAACTAAATGGAGTTCGTAAAAGAAATTCCGCTTCAAACCGCAAATGAAGTTTCCCTTTACTCTACACTTTTCATTTTATTTGACGACGTTTTAGCTTACATTTTTTACTTTGGCGTCTACTAAAGACCTACGTTCAGTAATTATATGTTACAGTTGGATGCAATCTTTTAAACTATATTATTTAACTATCGTTCCGCCTTATGTTGTTTTTAATTAGCATACCTTTTTAGTAGCTAATCAACATATTGAACACTTTGCTATGCTACACCATAGAAACTATTCACTTTTCCGAAAAAAACCTAAGTATTATACCAAACTTTTATTATAATTTCTTTAAGTTTTCCCTTCATAAAAACCTCAGAGTTTAAGCAATAATTAATATAAAAATTCGTAATATAAAAACATATCTTGCGATTATTTTTCATTTATATAGAAAATATATTTTATATTATAGCATAGATGTGCAAATACGCCTCACCAGGCTCTATTGTTAAGGGAAACCACCAGTGGCCACTCACACTACTAGAGAGCTTGCAAGTGCGTTGCCGGCCTACATATCACAAAATATCATGTGTCAACCACTTTCAAAATTCATAACGTGGCCACATTTGTCGCTTCGAGTACAGATACTTCAATAGATAGAAGAACCAAAACTGATGACTAACTGGTTAAAATCTTAAGATATTGCCAAAGTGAACTGTCATTTTCATAATGGTTAATCCACATACACCGATCCCAGCTACCATGGATAGCTTATATCGACAGATGGCTATTACAATCCGTCGATTGGTTATTGGCACATTTTTATAAATATTTGGAAATATCTATCTCAAATGGTCAAATATGGGTAGAGATCGGTTATTGGGTTTGGGCGTAGACATAACAACTGAAGCTCCTCTATATAATGACTTTATATATTGCTTACCTTATATTTCTGATGAACTTCTCTTATGAAGCCGTATCTGTCGAAAAAAACATTAAATTAATACTCAAACGACTAGATTTGAATACGCAATTTTTGGATCAAGCAACAATTCCTTGAATCTAATTAACTCCGAAGAAAAGATTGAATACAATTTCGTTGGCTCTAAAGGCGATCCTTGTCAAAAACGTATTGCATTTTACAGAAGTCATAGTCAAGTCTCGACTCTAAATGTTATCTTTGGATAGAATAATCTTGCGTTACGATTTCGTCCTTAAAGAAATCCAATTCTTAAAGTCCTAAGTCGGGTTGAAAATATTTCGACGAGTAGCTGGTTTGATCTGGCAACGACAAAAATGACTTTTTCTAGTTTAGAAGAGAAATTTAGTTTATAGTGACGTGCTACACGGATATCACGCCAATATTTGACAATATTCTTCTAATATTCACAGGCGAGAGCACTGCCTTATGCGGCTGTCATTACACCTTCTTTCCTAATAAAACGTTTTACAATTTGAAATATTTTTATACAGCAAACGGAGGTTTTAGGGGAGAGATGAGTCTTTATAACTGTGCCAGGATATATTTATTTTAATTTCTTGCTCCAGGTCGAACCTAGAGGCTGCGAACATGTGATATTGTATTGTGTTCATGATGAAATGCAGCTGCGGGTATTCTTAATATCTTTAAATTATATTTATACCTATGACAACAGTGATAACGTCATTTAAATATATAATGTAATTAAAAATGATAGCATTAACATAAGTACACTTAATTACCAAGGGCGTGTTTATATAATATGTATGTTGTTATGAGAGTCTTATTTAATGATGTATCAATACAGTGATTCACAGTGTATAAGTATGTACAACTAATTAAATAGTAAAAACAAAGATAACAGATTTTTAATAATTATAATAGAAGAGAAAACATTTTGAGAGGCATCTAGTGTCTTATAGGAGAAACAGGGTGGGAGAATGCTAATTTTGTCAAGCAATAATAAAGTAATAGTTTTTTTTAAACCATTTGCTTGATGTCAACTAATAGGGCCCGAAATTTACACCATAGGCTTTATTGACGACCTCAAAAACAAGGACAATGTAAAAAATATGCGATGTATTAACCAAAACACAAAACTTAAATTGACATGGATTGAGTATATCATGGGGTCGAAAAAATAAAATGGAAGATTGAAGTGAAAAGGCGTCATAGAATTGTAGCCCTGATAAAAGATGAGATGAGGATATGAGATCCCGGAGAAGATCAGCTCATGAAATATCATGGGGAGGCCTATGTCAGACAATACCCTGACCTGTGTGTTATCGCTTAGTTTATCATGTATATCTATGTATTTGGTTAATAAATTTAATAAAAGCTATTATTATATTAAAACATTTTAATTATCATTAATATTACCTGGCATTCATAATTAGATCTTCATGATTACCCCGGTTGAGGTAAACTCCTCCAGGAAATGCCAACATACATGACAAAAGCAAGAGTAGCACTTCCAAACTCTTCTTTCCCCGATCCACGAAGTCACCGTTGAAAATATATGGATTTTCAGTAGACGGTAGACCATTCTGCAAAAAAAAAACAAAAAATAACACGATTGCTTTCAACCCTAAGCAGTAGTTTCTGCTAGAGAACAGGGGGGGAATTGTGTACGGGCCCCCCCACCTAAAGGGCTCACATTACCACTGCGAGTGGCGTTCTGATCTTTTGGGACTGTTTTCTTGAATATTCGTATGCTATATCGTAATATGAATATAATATAATGAATTGACAAAGACGTCTTTATGAAATAAAAAAACAGTATTTACTTAGTTAATGTGTAATGGTTGCAGCTCCTTACATACGTTATGTAAAACAAAAACTTGGCAATTAAAAAGAGTTGCTTAGAGTTTATTGCCAGTTCTTCTCTTCCGTTCTACACCCTTGATTTGAGAACTGGCAGTTAATGTAAAATTAGAAGCATTCTATATACATTTCTGTTGTTGACGTTCATATATGTACATTGTGTTACCTATATGAATATATTATTTTAAATTGAATTGAGTTATTCATAGAAAAAGGTTTTATGACATCACAGAAACAATGCAATCATGTCTCAATGAATCCGTAGAGATGTGACCCTGACTTACGCAAAAAATCGATATTGCGTGCTATATGATTTTCCCATGAGAACTGAAATAGAAATACCGTAGGGATCCGTGATCATCATCAGAGCGAATTGTTAGGGCATTCAGAGATGTAATTTTAAAATGTTAAAAATCTCAAAAATAGATTTGACATATGGAAATCATACTTAGCACAAAAAAAATGAATGTGTCTCATCTTGAATGGCATACAAACTTATAAAAAATAGTATTGTAGGGATCCTAGGTCAAAGGGATGCTGAAATAATAGAAGATATTATTTCGCTCGGTCCACCCACGTATAACAAAAGAATAAATTAAAGGTAAATAATGTAAAAGCTGAAGTAAGTGCCTGCGTCTGGATATACTCTCGGGTCGTAAGTCCGACGACTTTGGTAATCGCCACGCTTATAATAAGAAAGTTTAAGTGGGCGAAATGTAAAACCTAGTCTGGAACAGGTATATATACTTTTCTAAAATATTTATTAAATTATTTTTAACAAAATAATCTACTATTACATATAACAGATGCGTCAAGTATCTACATTTATATAACATACAAAATGGGCTCCGTGAAGTACTCGTGAACGGGTGCTACTTGTGCTACGTGTATGCGGTGATATTAGTTGTTTATACTACGTATTTGCGAGTTGGTCTCACGAGTATGTAAGTGCGTGCTCCTATTTCACCATACCTCCGCCTGATAGAGGACAAATCTTTGTTTTTAATTAATTTAAAGAAAAACACTTTTTTAACGGATTATAGATATGTATTATTATATTTAAACTTATAATTATTTGTACATAATTTTAAATTTAAACCGACGTTTCGCGTGCTTTACAGCGTGCGTGCGTTAATTAATTTTTTTATTCTTTATTACTCAATATGTCATATGGAACATGGTGTAGTGGTTGCAGCTCCTTACAAACATTATGTAAAAAAAAACTTGGCGAATAAAAAGAGAGGACGCCCTTGATTTGAGAACTGGCAGTAAATGTAAAATTAAATTCATTTAATATTTCTTTTTTTGACGTTCATAAGTGTACATTATGTTACTCATTACCCTAACTCGAATTGGTTCGTGAGTACTTGAGTAGAAAGCTGGTTCCAGTGATGGTGTCCGGCTGCTGCTTCAAGGTACGCTTAGTTGTGGAACGACGGATGTCAAGATGTTTGAGGACTCGAGTGTGCGTTGCCGGTCTTTTAAAAATTATGCATAGTCAGTTTAGGTTTATTACTTACTCATACTTACAACAAAATAGAACTTAGATCAAGCTTGAGTGATGTTTCTCAAACAACGTTTCGACCCTAATAATTGTGACGTCAACCAAGTTCGAAAGTGCTTTCGAAACCCGTAGCACTGATGTCGCAAACTTTGGAGCACGTGCTACGAAAGCTCAATATTGAAATAGGAAGCCTATTGAAGTCACGTGGTAACTTGCAAAACTGTTGTTCGTTTGTGGAACTTATTGGAACAATTAAAAAGGTTGATTTCGCAAGATGTTATTAAAGGTAATAATTTATGTATTAAAAATAATTTGGTTTGTACTCATACAGAAAAGAGACTTACTTAAACTACATTATACAAAAGTTGTTTATTGTGGTTATTGAGGATATAAATGATATGATTAGCATTCCGGCCCGACTTCGTACAGGGGATATTTTAAACATTTTGGTATAAGCGTGCAGTAAATGCAGGGCATATCTATATAATAATGTGTTTAGCAATAGTGTATCAAATGTAAGAGATCGGTCGAAACCGTAAGGCTGCGAGTTACTAGGGGGTATTATGTTTCTGTAGGCAACGAAGTGTTATATAAATGAATAAACTATTTTATGTTTATATATTTCTAAAACACTATCAACCCGTGGGGAGTCCATATACTTTTTCAATTACTTACTGTTAATATAGATGTTAGTATATACGGGTCGTGTCTTAGTAATTTTTTGAAATGTTATAAAGCTATTTGTTATCATTGTATTATTACCAAAATGTGTGTCAGGCACTGGAGGCTGATTACCTACTTGCCTATTAGATTTTTTTTTAAATGATCATGAAACAGATTCATAAATCTGAGGCCAGGACCTAAAAAGGTTATAGCGCCACTGCTGTGCGAGATTTGCCCCCAGGGTTTTTGATGTTATATTTCTTTTAGGGCGTAAGGGAATAATGACAGTAAATTTTTACGATGCGCGCTTACATTTTAGTTTTATCTTTGTCATATTTAAATAAACTTATTTAACATTATAATTCGTTATAAAAAACTTTTAATATATTAAATACCTTTTTCCTTTTGTATAGTAGTGCAACGTAGAATTCCATTTTTGAAAAGATTTTTATCTTGATACGAAGTTTAACTTCTAACGTGTGTACATAAAAACACACGTTTTTTATAATAGCGGCCTTAGAGAGTCCTGTATTTATCTTATACCTTTAAAAAGTACAAATGCCTATAAATAACATACTGAGAAACCCTTAGAAACCCTCTGAAATCGAATAATTCTATATAAGCCTGTTAAATCCAATACAAATGTGTGATTTAGATAACAAATTGGCTTTACATGACATGGCTTATCGCGGGAGATAACGCTCCGCCAATCACAAGGGTTCGCTTAGTGTTCTAAATTCAAAATCTAAATTGTAACTTTAAAAAAGAATTAAATGGATTTGAGATGTAAAAATTGTATAGTTAGCGAACTTGTGAATATGACGGAAAAAAATAATTAAGTGAATGCACCGGTGACTAATTATTATCGCAATACAGCGAGGAAATGCTGCCAGCGTTATAGGTGCTATAGGGACCACAGTTTTGAAGTTGTTAAAATTTGTAATTATTATTATGTACGACATTATTGTAAATTCGGTATAGTTGTGAGATATTAAATTATTAATATGCTTCAACTTTTAAAAAACGTATGAGGAACGTATATACCTATTTTGTTTGTTCAAGAAATCCGTCCGTGAATTTTTTTTATTGATCCAGGTAAGCGGCCAGGAGGCTCACCTGATGCTATGACTATCCATGGACACTGTCAATGGGGACGTCCTCTGGGGACGCGCAAGTGCGATATTGGCCTTTTACGAATTGGTACGCTCTTTTCTTGAAGGACCCTAATCGAATTGGTTCGAAAACTTACTTACTTCAGTGGGCAGCTGGTTCCACAAAGATGTTAGATAATTGAGAGACAAATGATTCGTATTTACAGCGAATTTATCTCATAGAGATGGAAACCGGGAGGAGACCTATGAATTCTGTGAAAAACTTTGAAGAACGCGTTTTGGCCTAAACTCTCCGGATTATTCAGAGCGTTGTGATAAACGAGCTAATCCATAGTTTCTTTCCTCACTTTGAAATTAATTTTCCTTTAGTATTTATAACAAATGTACTTTTTTACAGAATCGGAGGGCAAATTCTACAGCCCGTGGATATCCATATTTAGTATATGCGTTGCCGGTCTTTTAGCGAGGTGTATACTCCTACTTTAAATAATTGGAGGTTGTATCTGTTTGTCATTTGCCAATAAATGCTTGTAACATTAATGCTTGTATTTTATTTTTATATAAGTACCATTTTACCAGTGTGCCGAGCGTTAATAAGCTTATTTAAATAAAATAAAAGGGAATATACAAACAAGGCTATTCATAGACAATAGACTATTCATATAATTAATAAACAAGATTTAACTGATATTTAAATTCTACAGCAATGCATAACTTTTGAAAATATATTTTTATGGTACTATTAACGCGTTAATAGCTTGATGACGTACATTAAAAGGTACACCACATATTAAAGGCACAGATATGTAAAATGTTTCCAGCTATTCATTTATTTTCATTTCTGTCAAAGAAGGAATAAACTCAATAGAATTTATTACAAAAAATGCAATACAGAATGCAATTAATTCGTTGGCGGTTGTTGTATGGATAAGTGCAGATATTTATTCAATGAACACTTCTTTTGAAGCTGGGGAACTGTCTTGAATTATTCTAAATATGCCTTGCTTATTTTTCATTTTGTTTACCCTTTAAATTATATATATATTAGTTTATATTATGTGTGGAACACTGAGACATCGAAAAATAACAGAAGAGATAAGATAAGCGATAAAAAAGAGGAAGACATATGAAGAGATGGGCAGACGATATGAAGAGAATAGGAGGCACAACTTGGACAAGAAGAGCTAACAATAGAAAAGAAAGGAAGCAGCTGGATGAAATATATAATTTAACTTAACTAAAGTTACATAACTCGTACAATCAAAAATATTATATAATTTTATTTAATATTTTACGCAAACAGCTGATTCTTTTACATCCTTGTTACATATAAGAAACTATATGTAAGCCTAAACATAAATATCCACTCTAAGACGTATTACAATTAAACATTTAGATTTTAACAATTAAATACAAATCTCTATTAACAACTGTAATAAAAAAATACTTAAAGAACATTTGTAAAAAGACGCCACGATCGTAAACATTTATCACCTACGTTAAACTGAAGTGCAGACATAAAATACCGTTTTAGATTTAATTAAGATTTAAAAATCTCTTCTCACAAACGTAGTTCAGATTTCACTAGGCACGTGGGTGTCGTTCAAAAATCATTTATTCATAAAGGTAACATACACTTATGAACGTCAAAAAAAGAAATATACATTAAATGATTCTAATTGTACATTTACTGCCAGTTTTCAAATCAAGGGCGTAGAACGGAAGAGAAGAACTGGCAATAAACTCTCCGCCACTCTTTTTAATCGCCAAGTTTTTTTTACACAATGTTTGTAAAGAGCTGCAACCATTACATCATGTTCCATGTGACATATTGAGTAATAAAGAATAATAAAATGAATTAAAAACAAATATTTGTCCTCTACCAGCAGGAGGCATGGTGAAATAGGAATTTATGAGTGAACTTTAGACTAATTAGTAATTTAAACCTAATCTAATAGTAAATTAGGGTTAAAAAGGGTATTTAACATAAGAAAGTGTCATAACACACATAACACAAATAACAGTCTCTATCAAGGAGAAAACACACTCTTGTGTCAATGTCAGAATGTTTTCCTCAAAACAAAATTGGTAATCCGGTAATCCGGGTGCTTCTTGTCGATGATAAAGAGACGTTTTTCAATTAATTTTGCCAATAGTTAAGCAATAGGCCTGTAAGGCGTTACTTCCAGCAGTAGTCTGCGAGTTTGGGAATCAGTAAAGCTATTGTAACTTTCCACATATTATGTACAAATTGGAGTCATATAATAATGAATGTTATCGATCAAACAGAATAAGGAACGGATAAATTGGATGACGCTTTGCCGCACCCTAATTGTTTACCATGCCCCCTATTCACTATTGAGCTATCATTGACGTCAGACAGTTGTAAGTTTACAAGATATTTTATTTCTACTGTTATCCATCAAAAGAAATAGAGGTCCTTTTCTATTAGGAAATTAACAATATCGTTTCCTAAACTTTTATTACCATTATTTTGTAAAGAAATGTGTGTGATATTATATATGTATATTACAATTATTTTTCTTCCTTTTATTACAACACCAGGCATCACACTGTTGGATATTTATTTTTTGAATTACAGAAATTAATCACTCCGTGATGTAGTTATCTGGCAGTAAAATGTTGTTTCTGGCCTGTACTTTTATAGAAATCTGTAATTGTGTTTTTAATTAAATTGCTCCTCACATGGTAGGACAGATTTTGATTAAATTTTTGTGCATTTATTGAGAATAATTCCCAATTATTAAGGTTTTAAATGTTTGTATTCGTCGGGTCCGCTATTATTAACTGCTATTAATGACACTGGTGGCAACACACCATCGTTTTAACAACTACCGTTTACAAAAAGTTTTGTTTCGAAGCCTTAAGTTTAGATTAAAATCTTCAATTTTTCAAAATGATCCAACCAAAACTATGTTCCTCACAATCAATACTACCTACACAAAAAAGCGTTTTGTATCGCGCAGCCCGAACATACAATTCTCATTTGGTAAAAGTTTTAACCTTTTCGTAAATATTATGTATTTCATCTTTGGCTATATTTTAGTGTAACTGTTTGTTTTTTAAAGTGAAACTATTTTAGGCGCATTAGGGTAAAAATTTTACGAAACGTCACGAAGATGTGCAGCGTTTTTGTCCAAGAGAAGGGAGAGAGCGGTTGAGTCCGATAGAGAGAGTGAGAAGGGGAGATCGAGAAAAAAGGCACGGTTGATGTATTCGTATAGTACATATTAGACGTCTGGTGCAGTAAACATAGATTTTGTATTTATTTTTATTATCTTTAGGACGTAAGCAGTGTGAATATATAGATACAAGTACATGAAACGATCATATACTAGTACATAATCATCTATTGTGGCTTTTACCTTACTAATAATTAATTTACAAAGTTTCACTTCTGACATGAGTACTTTGTACGCTTGCACAATTATAATATATACATTATTATTAGTATATTATCTATATCATGGATTACGAAATAAATACACATAACTTCCCTAAGTACTGCAATCCTGTTATAATGAGAAAAATCTCCGTTGCGTAAATCACATACGTTTGTCGAAAGGTCAAAGGGTTACGACTCCATTCCATTTGCCTGAATTGCCTTGATCGCAGTATTTTCGGTTACATGAACTGCTGATCAAAACTTCGGGTGAAAAAAGACCAATAGGCCGATTATATCTCTATAAATATATTCTTGGTCAGTTTTTTTTACTATTATGAAATATATACTACTATTATACCTAAAATAAATAAATAAAATAAAAAAGAACGTTCCAATTCTTAAGAGGCCGGCAACGTAATCACGAGCACTCTGACAATATCCATGGTCGCAAGGCAATTTAACATCAGGTTAAAAATAACTATAATCGACCTTATAACGTAAATTACCATAGGTGAGTTTTTTCGCTGAGTTTAAATACAATTTATATAACTACTATAATCACTACATAGTATAAAACAAAGTCGCTTTCTCTGTCCCTATGTCCCTTTGTATGCTTAAATCTTTGAAATTACGCAACGGATTTTGATGCGGTTTTAATAGATAGAGTGATTCAAGACGAAGGTTTATATGTATAATAACATCCATTAAATAGTGGAGAAGTACTGTTATTTTTGAGGTTTCTAATGTGATGTCGTAAATAATTACATTTTTCCCGCTTACATTGCAAACGCAGGCTGAACCCTACGAGTTTTATCAAATTAATGTACTAAGTATTGTACACATTGAAAAGGTCTACAGAAAAGTCCGTGATGGTAGATTATTTCTATCTCTTATGGATAACCCACATTTTTATATACAACGTTCACAGATTTTCTGTAGTATCAGCATTGCACCCGTGCGAAGCCGGGGCGGGTCGCTAGTATTATATAAACAGTATGTTACAGTACGGGATATGTATTTCCGTTTACACTGGCTTAATAGCGTCAGATAGTCTCAGTACTTTGGCATTCTACCAAATGCACATTCAGTATTAACATTGTTCAATTAATCCCAGCTTTCATCTTACAAACATATTATTTATAACAATCATATTATTGAATGAATTTATTTATAGACTATTTAATAATTGTTGAGAGCTGTGTTAGCCTGGTGGCTTTGTGGCGTCTCTCAACCCTGAGTCGTCTTTGTCAATTGCACTATCTATAAAACAAAGACAATAGAAAAAAGTTCCCATAACCGACGAGCATAAATGGTAAATCGAAGTGGAAGAAGGGAGAAAGGTGTGTCAGGATTCGTGGTTAGTGGCCATTTGAGAAGATAGATAGATATCTTAACCAAAGGCGCTGATTTCATAAAAAGAGTATTCTTACAAAGTATTTCACATAACCACACACGTTATGTGCCAGGTTTCTATTAGTTTCTCATAAATTAAAATGTTCGACATATGAAGAATATAATACCATTCTTACTGCTTCTTATTATGTATGCATTGAACAAGGACCACTGAGTTTCGGAAACATTTCTCCTTAAACGGGAAAGTATTGTTTCGCAATTTCATATATTAAACAGAGCTCAAGTACAAAGCTTTACTTTTATTGGTCGCAGATATATTAATATTTGGAGATAAACGTAAAACATATGTCATATTTCAGTCATCATATTCAGTTTTTCGTTTAAACATAAGCTTAAGGTTAAGTTAAAAAAGGTACAAATTAAAAAATCACAATCAAAATACACACTTTTCTCTAAATTATACAAGTCTTAAATATCAAAGTTAATAAGTTAGGCTTAGTAATATTCTAAATAAAATTAAAGAGATCATTTCATCATCAGAAAATTTTGTGTTTTGTATGTATGTTTGCAATGTTTTCACACAAAAACTGCTAGATCGATTTCAAGAATTCCACAAAACAAATGACATGTTATGTATAGGAAAGTTCTAAGGCTGAAATTCTTTCTGAACAAACAATCTTCTCTAATATTATAAAGGCAGTAGTGTTGGCGTAGTGGCTTTAGCGTGCGACTCTCATAACTGAGATCGTTATGTTAAGCATACAAAGGGACATAGGGACAGAGAAAGCGACTTTGTTTTATACTATGTAGTGATTATAGTAGTTATATAAATTGTATTTAAACTCAGCGAAAAAACTCACCTATGGCGATTTACGTTATAAGGTCGATTACAGTTATTTTTAACTTGATGTTAAATTGCCTTGCGACCATGGATATTGTCAGAGGGCTTGCGATTACGTTGCCGTCCTTTTAAGAATTTTAATTTAAAATTTAAAATATGCTTCTCGGAAGTAAAGTAAAGTGAAAGAGGAGTTTTATAAATACACATATTTCCTAAATACATAAACAAGTAAAACAAACGTTTAATCTAAATTAGTATATAACAAACAGCATGGTGATAAGAACATCCACTATCAGCCTACTAAAGAACTATCTTATGTATATTATATCATTGGCGTCGTATCGCCATGCATTTCAGTAGGTTAAAGAGGTACTATTTATGGGTTAAGAGCTGTGTTAGCCTAGCTTTAGAGTGCGAGGTCTTCATTGCTGAGGTCGTATGTAATTTCTATTTGCGCAATAAACTTTCGCTCGAAGGGTGAAGGAAAACATCGTGGCATGCTTGCCTTAGACCCAGAAGCCTACAGCGTGTGTCAAACACATGAGACTGATCACCGACTTTCCTATTAGATTGACAAATGAACATGAAACAGATACAGAAATCTGAGGCCAAGACCTAAAGAGGTTGTTTGTTTAGTGTTTTGAATTTGTATTTTATTTTAAAAATTTATAATAACCGTGATAAAAATTCCTGGACTGTTTAAAAAATTATTTCAATACCCACTTGAAATCAAGAATTTTTCAATACAGTTTACAATGTAGAGTATTTTTAAATTTACTTATGTCGATTATTTAAATATATATTCGTTTTATAAAAAAATCTGAACATTGATTACATTATGAATGTAAGCGTATCTAATAATCTGAACAAAAACAAAAATACAACACGAAATCGATATCTACGCGAGTGAGTAGCTTTTATTTATTTATTTTCTTACTTCCTATTTTACAGTAACTAAATACTAATACTAACTAAGTCGTGTAGATGGAAGACACCAAGGAGATTGTTCGGTGGAAATAATAATTATGCAACTAAAAAATTTTTTTGAAATTCGATTGTTAGTGATAGACAACACAAATATATGTTTTAGAATGCGTCAATTTCTTTTGACAAATGACTCTATCAAATAGGGAAATCACCAAGGGTGCTTCCGATATTTGAATGACAAAATGTCAAGGCAATGAATACGTTTATAGCAAATGGAACTGTCGGCTATCCAATTCCTGTTTATTCCTAGTGACGTGATATCTCCTTATGTATGTATATTTTAGCATACCTCACAATATTCTATTTTACTTACGATTTTATTTATTCCCAAATTAATTACACTGAATGATGATAACAAATCTATACTTTATATTTCGTATTTTTTTATAGAAACTAGCACTTAAGTAATACCGCCGCCTATAGACAATCAATGCCAGAGGGCTCGCATGCGTAGCCGGCTTTATAAGAATTGGTATGTTATTTTTTAAAGGAAAGTCGGATTGGTTTGGTAATCCAATGAGCGTACTTGGTTAAGGCCTCACAATGTTTTCTATTAGTGCACAGGATTAGAATTTAGACATTACATATCAAAGTTAAGTTGATAATATAACTTTACGCCCAAAAGCATAATTTGTATTCCGACGCAAGGTGCGCTAATTAGTGTTTCATGAAAAGCCCTGAAAGCTTAATTGAATATAATGAAGTTTGCTAACAAATTGTTATTCCAGAACTTGTTATTAGAGTTGCTTAATTTTAAGTGGCAAACCGTTAAAAAAAGAATCCTCAAATTGTATGTATGTACTATTTGTTTTCCGCAACATCATATTATACACATCACATAGATAACATCATTACAGCGTCCGAGCCATTTAAAAATATGAAATAATCTTAATTTTAAGAACACAATATTAAAATAAGAATACCTGTACAATAATTTGCTTCGCGTAGTATGTTTGCTTAGAAGTCACATTAAATATTGTATTTTAATTTTCTTAAATTTTTTGTTTTTTTTTACAGAACAGGGCGCAGGAGGCTCATCTCATGTTAAGTGATACCTCCGCCCATGGACACTCTCATTGCCAGAGGGCTCGCGAGTGCGTTGCCGGCCTTTTAAGAATAAATTATACGAGACAAGGCTGTACGTTCTACTCACTCAGGTTTTCGAGTTTTATAAGCGTGATGATTCTCTATGTACATGCCAAGGCTCATTACATCTTGCTCATTTATAAGAGTAACGATTTCCTATATATGTACGTGCCATGGGTGTACATTTTGAGCACTTATAAGCATGACGATTTCCGAAATCGCCGGAGTTACGCCCCGAGAGTATAGCCGGACTGAGGCACTCTCTTCGACTATTACTGTATAGTCATTCCCAATTAGCTAAATTATGGGAGTTACACCCCGAGAGCATAGCTAAACATAGGCAATCTTTTCGACTGTTAAATTGAACTTAAATTAAGAAAAAAATGGGTAATATAGATAAGGAAAAATTATTTTATTATTTAAAACACCCGGAAACGTACATAAATAAAAATAAAATTTGAGTGTTAGTAACGCCGTCAATGACGGCAATTTCAGTAAGTAATTTTTAACCTTACCTTATGGAATATAACCAGCAGGTCGTCCAATTTTCCATGCAAATCGCCACAGATTGTGATCTGACTGGATATCGAGGTGGTAGCAACATTGATGTTGGGCAACCTTTTCAATGTCTGCGATGCCTCTTTCAATATTTGAGCGACGTGCTTCGGGTGCAAACGATGCTGGAAAAATTGAAGATATTAAAAAAAACAACTTTTTTTACAACACTGCAATCCAATACATTTAAATAACACCAGGCAACGGGCTGCCATATCAATAAAAACTATCTCTTCCAGGCAATCCTGAAAGAAAAAGAAGTGAGAAATACTAAGGATAAAGTGCATAACTGAAAATACATATGTTAACACAATTACAAAACCAAACTAAAAACAAATCCTGATTACTATTATATTAATCACAATGCCTAGTTTTAAAAAAAACATATAAATCTACAAAATATATTACAAAATCCTACAAAACCCTATCTCTAACGTGTAAAAATATAAATCTAGTGAAATATAACCACAAAATTAATGACTATAAACAATTCTCTTGTCTGGCAGAGATTGCTAAATATTTGTGAAGACACAACTTTGTATAGTAACATAATTATTGTGTTATGTTTCACGCTAGCATCATCGCTTATAATAAAAATTGTATCGCGCCAAATTACGCGTATGTACAAGGACCACAATTTAAGTTTTTTTAAATTTATTTGTTTAAGTTATCGCAGAATATGCTTCAATAATAATAAGAATATCCATAGCACTAAATGACTTGCATAATGAGCAAACACCAACTCTCACTTTCACACCATCACACGACACTCCTGAATTAGATATAGGTATTAATAATTTTTATTAAGTTTTTTCTTTCGTAAATGTTTCAATATTTTTGTATTATGTATTCCATCTGTCTTTATCTTTAGTATAATCGTATTTGTTATATATAATTAATAGCTGTAAGATTAGAAAATAAACATAGAAACCTTTATATTACATAACATTGCGGGTTACATCTTATACCGACCTTTTTCTTTCGGAACGCCTCAATCAGCAAGTCAATATCTTTTCTCTTCAATGGGAATTCGATATCTGGCCCGCGAGCCGATTTCGGGGGTGCTGTCTCATCAACGCCACCTCCCTCGTCAGACTCTTCAGAGAATACTTGCTCCACTGGAATATATTTTGCTATTTATTCACACGTATCAGAAAAAATATACTAGAAGGGTAGTCATGGTTCATCTACAGTGCACTACACATAACAGTAATTTAACGTGAGTGTCCATGGGCGGCGGTATCACTTAACATCAGGTGAGCCTCCTGCCCGTTTGCCCCTCGTTCTATTAAAAAAAAACTTAAAGTCAACTAAAAATCAAATGCTTTAAAACCTAAATCGATTTGGTTGGAATATTTACTGTTCCCTAAATCCCAATCTTAATAAAGGATAATTAAATTTAAAGTAAGCCTTAATAAATATTAAAATCCAAAATAAATAATAACCTTTTTTGGAAGTCCGTTAATAAAAGAAGTATCTTTGATGAAATTAAATAAATGATTCAAAGTACACCTTCTAACTGTGAATTTACATTCACAGTAATTAAAATTTATTTTTATTTTATTTATTGCAAATTAGAGAATTCGATTGTTGCTCTAATAAATTATATATTTTTTTATTTAAGTATCAACAGAATTTACTATTTTTTTTATTACTATTATCTATTTGTTTTAAATAACCAAAATATATGATAAAAGTAATAGAAAGAAAGAAACATTATAATTTAAATAAAATATACAATAAGTTAAATCCGTTAAAAAAGTGTTTTTCTTTAAAATAGACATACATACAAATAAATAAACTTGAAAGAAATTCCAATTCATATTCCAAATCATTTAGTAACATTTATCAATTCCAGATCTCAAATTAAAGGCGTAGAACGGTCGAGAAGAACTGGCAACAACCTCCCCACCACTCTGTTTAATCACCAAGTTTTGTATTACAAAATGTTTGTTAGGAGCTGCAACAAACAATTTTTCTACTTCCATACATAAACTATAATCAAATATAGACAAACTCAGCTACAGTTGCTGTCACCAGCAACTATATCTTGGAGAAACAGCTACATTCTTAACAAATAGCTCAATTATATGGCACACATTAACTATTGAGGCTATAAAAGGCTTGAGTTAATTGATAAAGTTATGTATTCCACCTAAGCTTTGAGCTTTATTTTCTTGTCTTAATCACACGCCAACGCAACAGTACTTCATATGCCTACCCCCCTAAATTATTCATACAGGGATTTGCGTTTACCTAAAGTATACATTGCTATTTATCATGGTCCCAAGTGAGGATAATCCATTATTCTAACACAGACAAAAGTCCTTCTATATGGAGATGTGTCCTCAAAACGAATAACAAATTCGTATAATAATAGGGTTAGGGTGTTGTAAAATGATAATAATAAATGTTAGAGAATGTTTCACGACAGATTCTCAAGTTAAGTGTTTTATAAACCTTGTTTTGTATTTAATAAAAATATCTTTATTCATATAGGTAAACATGTTTACTTATGAACGTCAAAAAAAAACAAATTAAATTTACAACCAATTCGCAAGTCAAGGGCGTAGAGCGGGTAAGCTGATTAAATGTGCAAAGTTAGGCAGGATGTTAACGCGTCCTATTCTTCAGTAGGTAATTTCTTCCTGCAACCTATCATTTAAGATTCTTAAGTAGACTTATTAGATTCAATTTTATTATTATAGGTAACCCGGGTGATAAAACATTACTTCCTATTTCTTTTAACTACTTTTTGTATGACCTTTACAGAACATCCCAAAAAGATGCCTCTTAACCAATGAACATTATTTCCTTTAAATTCGTCTCCGTTACTTTTATGCCCATGCTTGCTCAGTGTTATACCTATCGTATTCATACAATGATGTTTAAAACTATAATATATAAATAAATCATTGTGAGGTTATAATTAAGCTTTACCGATTACTTTTCCATTAAAAGTTGGATTATAATTGATGGAAATGTTACAATTATTGTTAAAATATTTGTTGTGTGTTCATCGGAACAGTTCAATTAATCGACTTTTCATCCAATGTTTTTGGTCTCGCAAGTATTATCTACCTATATCGGAGACTTCACAATTAAATCAGTCAACTTATAAAAGTAAAGTATATTATATTTATTATACAAACACATTAAAATCGATTTTTGTTTTGTTTATTGTATCTTTTATTAAGTTTTGTTTTCTTTAATATTTGATCTTTTCTTGTATGTCATGTTTGCCTATAAGTGCTTGTCACGTAAAAATAGTATTTTGTGACTTTTTTTAGCTATGTAACAGTGTGCGGAGCGTTGGCAAGCTTTTTATCAATAAAAAAAGAATAGAATTGGCTTCAGCGTCTCTCATCCCTGAGGTCGAAGGTTTAATCCCCGGCTGAGCATCAATGCACTTCCTTTCTATGTACGCATTTAACATGCGCAGAAACGGTGACTGAAAACCACGCCACAGATTTTTTTATTATATGTAATATATGTTAATAACATAGATGGAATATAGTAATTCGATATAAGGTATTTTAAGAATAAAAAAGAACGTGCCATTTCTTAAAAGATAGGCAATTAAGATTTCTATTACTCTCCTAATCGCCTCTACGATAATTTTGATTAGATTTATTATAATTCCCTGTTTCTTGTGTTGAATATTAACTATAACTCTTCTGTATAAAAATTTTACCTTATCCTATCCTGATCAATCGCGACTTGTGTAATTCTTGTATTTCCTTTTCTTTTGTTCTTCGCTATTCGCTATTCATGAATCCGTAAGATAAGCTCTTCAGTTTTTATTTTTTTGTATCACTTTAGATTAAGGTTCTATATTTTTGTATAAAACATTTGGTTATGGACTTCTTGCACTCACCATTTTTCATGTTTGTTGTATATATTAAAATTGTATTTGCAATGGATTCAAATTTGTATATTTAATACTTCAATTAAGTAAAACTTGTTATAATAGAACTATTTTTAATGTTTTTTAAACCTCCATTTTGTGTTTAAAGAATATACTATGTCTAAAACTACGAAGAAAACACGGCTAGTAATGTAACATTGTGGCAAGGAAAACATTGGCTTGGTTGACAAATATGAATGGAGCGTACGAGACCTACTTTTACACTGCGCTAAAAGCTTTTTTGCTTACGTTTTAATTTATGCAATATTCCATATCTGTAATGCTGCAGTTTTGGCCTTCAGCCTTGGCGGGATTTGGACAAGGCTACGTAAGGCTTCGGTAACACCGTGTCCTGCCTTGGGCGATTGCTGGTGGCACCTTGGGGTATAAGTGGTATGCTGAGTAGCGACTCCATCCGTCAGTCAGTGGCAGTCATGACCCGGGAGAAATTTTTGCGTTTTTGGAGCGTTGAACAAATTCAAAAAGGCATTAAAGATGCATGTTAGAGTAAACATAGTTGACTTAAATTGGGACGGCTAATGGCGACGTGTATCTGGCTTGTATATATAATATTAAGTTTCTCATGTAAATAAAATATATTTTTGTAATGAGCAATAAAGTTCTTCAAACATTATAAAGCTTTCATCATTCAAAATTATCAAATTGCCAATTGCAAATTGCAAAAGTTTTGCTGTTTTTTTTTCTTTTAAAGCACCTCAGAATGTTATTTTCTCTGACGTCTTTTAAAAACAATATCCATATTTAGTGCAGTGATGGTGACTTCAGCGTGCGATCATCATTTCATGTTTAAGGTCGTAGTTTCGATCCCTGTGCATCAATGGACTTTCTTTATAAGTGCGGTTTGCCTTAGACAAAAAAATTCGACTACGTGTCAGGCACAGCTACGTGGCAGGCTGATCACCTACTTGCCTGTTAGATTGTCAAAAGATCATAAACAGATACGGAAATCTGAGGCCTAGACCTAATATGGTTGTAGCGCCACGGATTTATTTTATTTTATTCATATTTTCAACGCGTACAAACTGTAGCACATAATGCTTTGCATTTTTTGTTTACACATGTCCAAAATGTATTTAATCTTAATATATATATTTCTTGTGTGCGTGTGTATGTGACTGAACTCCTCCTAAACGACTGGACCAATTTTGATGAAATTTTTTGTGTGTGTTCGTGGAGATTCGAGAATGGTTTAGATTCACAATTTTGTCCGCTGGACAATGTTTTTTTTTAGTAGTTGTTGATTTTGGAATGTTTTACATTGGATCCGACAGACGGCGCTACCATCGCACTGTCAAATTTTAAATAATATTCGAATTTTAATTTTAGTCTGTCCCGACAGTTAGCGCTGCGATCAAATTAAAAGAAAGTTTTGTTATCATTGTGTTATTGTAGACCATGTGCTGGATCGTTAGATATTGTCATAACATTTGAATAATAATTTTCATTAAAATGGTCCAGAATGTTTAAGCTTATTAAAAAAAGTTTAAAATTTTCAAATTAAAGACGTATAGACAGGGCAACGTCTGTCGGATCCGCTAGTATTTTATATAATTTTGTGAATAAATAAATCTACGACTGGAACTGTACAAAACAAATTTTACAAAGTAATGCCTCGAATGCACAGGTGCAATATTATGAAAGTAAACTTAAAAGCTTTATGACGAAGCTTTCTCGTCACGTAACACTCCGTATCACTAGACATATTAAAGTTCTTATGAGTTTTACTGAATAGCTCTAAAAATTTCGTTTCTCGCAGTGTATATTGTACTTTCAAAGGAAATAAATATTACATTATTATATATTTATATCAAGTATAGCTGAGATTGTACTTCTGATTTTATATATACATATGGTAAAAATAAAAGTGTACATAGGGGTTAAGATAAACCCCAACCCAGACGAATCATATTAACATGAAGAAAGACAAGGATAAACATAAAAATATATTATGGCTTTGGTTTGATTTATTACGTATATACATCGGTTCAGACGCGGTTCCCGCCATCTTTATGTTAATGTTTAAAGTTTCGCTTTTCCTACGTAATATGATACAAATACTATATTAAGATTTAAAAAATAACTCATCACATGTAATGAATAGAATCAAAGTCACTTAAAAAAGTTATTAATATAATACGGCACTTACAAGTGCTAATAAAAGCGAAATTATTCAAACTGAACTATTAACTAAAGTAAGTTTTCATCTTCTGTCAAATATTTAAGTTAAAAGATATCGACAAGGTCAGGAAGAATTTTTAGAACTTTTACTTTTGAATACGGAACATTTAGGCGGGCATCCCATTTATCCCTCTTTTTCGAAGAACGCCTTTTGGCCAAAACTCACCGCTACCCAGATTGAGCATTCTGATAAACGAGCTAGGTCTGTATCCATAGTTGCTGCCCTGACACTTAACAATCGAACTTTCGTTTAGTTTTTATATTTGTATCATCCCTTCATGTATGTGCTAGCCTTGTGCTTGATTTAAATTGTATTTTGTGGTTATACCAATGTATCAGTGCCGTTGGCAAGCTTGTATCAATAACAAACATTTCAGCATAGATTATCTTGTTCAATTATAATGTAGAATATTATAATAACTTACAAACAGACGCAGTACGCGATGTCCTCTCAGATGACGGACGTCCAGTCGTATCGCGCATGTGGCTCAGTAGCGCGTTGAAAAAGTTGTACAACTGTAAAAGAAAATAAAATTTGAAAAAAAAAATTTAAATAGTCCAAACTATTACTTCAGTTGTTTCCTGTTTATTACAGTGTGGACGAATTTATCAATGTCATTGGACAAATAATAACATGACGCATCATGATGCGTGTTGAATGAGAGATGCTGTTGGCTAAACAGAATTGGATTGGAGAATGATTTGTGATCTGTGTAAGATGATACAATACAGTTTAAACCATTTTTCTTATTAGTAGTTCTTAGTCAAAATAACTTTATTCATATAGGTAGATCGAGTACGCTTAATTTTTTAGTCATACAAATTGTTTGTTCTGGAGCACATCAATCCCAAGGATTAGGATCATTTAAATATTCGTTCTTAGTAAACATTAGTAGTGTTTAGTCAAATCAAATCAAATCAAAAATATTTTTATGAGGTAAACATGTACACTTATGAACGTCAAGAAAATTAAATTAAATTCATTGTAAATTTACATTTACAACTAATTCGCAAGACAAGGGCGTAGAGCGTGTAAGAAGAACTGGTAAGAAACTTTCCGCCACTCTTTTCAATCGCCAAGTTTTTCATACAAATTCTGCAATGCTGTTGAAAAGCAGGTTTTTATTAGGTATTGTTATTTCTGTCGCTGGAAAGCTCCGATAATATACGCGACATATACCATATAGACATTATGTAGACCTTTTCAATGTGTACAATACTTAGTACATTATTTTGATAAAACTCGTAGGGTTCAGACTGCGTTTGCAATGTACTCGGAAAAAATGTAATTATTTACGACATCACATTAGAAACCTCAAAAATAACAGTACCTTTCCACTATTTAATGGATATTATTATACATATAAACCATCCTCTGAATCACTCTATCTATTAAAAAAAACCGCATCAAAATCCGTTGCGTAGTTTCAAAGATTTAAGCATACAAAGGGACATAGGGACAGAGAAAGCGACTTTGTTTTATACTATGTATATACTTTATATAATATAGTGATGAAGATATCGGATACGGAAATTATTAAAAAGAGATTAGCCAAATATAAGAAATCTTATTACGTTGGTAATTATTTCTGTTAATGGCTCGTAAATCTTCTTAGAAAAAGGGAAAAGAAAATACGAGTGTAATAATCAATCAAAGTTTCAGGCATTCGATTAAGAAGCGAATTTTTCATTGCAAGTCTAATTTTCCGAGGGAAAGAAAATACATTAGAGTGATTGAAATTTAAACGAAATATCTTAAAGAGTATTCAATTTGACCCAAAGGCACATTTTTCATCAAATTGACGAATATAAATATACTTTTCCAAATTTTATGTATAAAGAAAAAAAATAATAAATTTCTATACTTGTTTTTCCATACGCCAAAGAAGTATAAGTACACACACTCTTTTTTTACTCAGAAACTCAAATTTAATTGTGAATCTGTGTATATGTTGATGTGGTCTGATTAGCTGTAATCGGAATTTATATCTAAAATATAAAAGCCACGGTGTTTGTTATAATTAATCTCCTCCGAAATGGCTCGACTAATTTTAGTTAGGTCTGCGAATGTCATAACATTTTTTTTTATCCTCCAAATGTTAAGGGTGCTAACCCTTTTAATTTTAGACATCATTTTTATTTTTTATTTTTTTGATGACATAGCATATAAAGTTACATAAAACCCTTAATTTTCACCCTTCTACTATCAACCCCTATGTTTAATACGTTAGTCAGAAACTTGAACTCTGAGGTTTAAATAGAAAAAAAAACACAGAAAATCCTAAAAAGATTTAATTCCTGAAAACCCCCCAACAGTCACTGAGGTAGCATAGAAAAATGTTCCATGTTGGTATATACTAAAAGGGTAAGCTAAGTAGAATCACATTAAGGAGAAACTAAGTTCGCGGGGGCAGTTAATATTAAATATTCAAAGACGAGACTGACCGCTTTGACTCTTGTATCTCATTAACGTATTGACGTACATGTTCATGTTAAGTCAAACTTTTCAATCGTGAAGTAATTAAAATATACGGTAATTTAAATTTTAAAGCCTCGCTCGGTTAACCACAACTCAAACTGATAATTAAGCGACACAAACATGTAGTGCTGAATTGCCCATTTGAGGGATAAAGCACACAATAAAATATTATGTTAATAGTTTTATAGATTACTGTATGTATTATCTTAAACATTACTATATATTTTATTATTATACTATACTTTTATCATTATACTGTTCCGATAATTGTCTCAATCTCCCTGTCCAAAAACAATAACATAGTTTATTTTGTTAGCGTCGCCACCCGTAATTATATATTAGTTATAAGATCATATTTTAAATCATTACAGTTTGTTGATACTGCCACCGTATAACTCAATAAATACAGAGCCAAAATTAATCATCTTAACAGTTCTCTTAGTTGGTAATAGACCTGATTCAAATTAAAGAAATGTATTCTAATTTTACGTTAGCAAATATACAAGCAATTTTCGCATACGGTAGCCGAAATTATGTGTTGTCTTCACATAATTTCTGTAATAACAACAGAACATACGGCCATAGATCAATAAGTGGTATTAAAAAACAATATCACGAAAACAGGCTGCTGCCACATAATCATTGGACAATGATCAGTCAAGCGAATGCACACATGACAAGATAGTTTAACGAACCTACAAAGAAAATACTTCCAATATTGTATACGATGTCTTTGAAGACAATAAACTTCGTACAAACTTGTCTAACAATGTTTACATTTATAGCTACGCATTTTTTCTCTTTACTCCACAAAATACAATGGCAATCATAGATTAAAGTTGAGGCCAATAAAAGAGATTTATTAAATTGTATTGTCTACCGTTCGGCTTTTATGTTTGTATACAATTAAAATTTCTTTGTGAAACTGTTCAGTTTTTAGTTCAATATTAAATACTGTATTATTTGTTGTATTCTTAGTCTTTCTATTAATTAAATTATTTATTTATAAGAGCTTTTTGTTTTCAGCTGCTCTTCTAATTTCATTTTCACACCTTTTTATTAAAATTCCTCCTTTTCTTTTCTTATATCGTCCATTTATCTTTGTCCATTTTTTTTATAGAACAGGAGGCAAACGGGCAGGAGGTTCTCCTGATGTTAAGTGATACCGTCGCCCATGGACACTCTCAATGCCAGCGGGCTCGCGAGTGCATTGCTGGCCTTTTAAGAATTGGAAAATAATGTTTCCTGTTCATTTCCATTTCAATTATTTAATGTAACGAAGTATAAATAAATAAAACTATAAAATGAAACCACGTTTGATTTATTACCTTGCATTGTATTAAACGATCTGTTATGGTTACATTTTTGTGGTCTTATCTCCGCCATTTTGTACGATACAGTTGCACGCGATGTTTGAGTTATAGAAACCAAATTACGGAAATACAAATGGATGGTTTTAAAGATACTGGTCACAGTTTCCGTGCTTATCTAAAGTTCATTTTTTGATCCTCATCAACTATATTAGTAACAACATAGTCAAACACAATTATACATATTTATAAACAAATTACCTTATAACGTAATATAAAAAATATTGTTTCTTAATTTACTCTAAGTTCGAGAAAGGGCGTGAAGACCTATCAAGGACTCCGCCTCTAATTAATCACCGAATTTTGTTGTACAAGCAAATTGTAAGTAACTTAGCGTTTACTTTATAACTTCCAGCGACAGTTAAGTCGCGACAGTCAAATAAGGATTTTTAATTTTGTACCACCTCGAAGTCCACCGTTCCACAACTGCGCGTTTTTCTCGGCAGTTTTTGCCGCGTACCACCACTTTGTGGAACCAGCTGCCGACTGAAGTATTTCCGAACTAATTCGACTTAGGGTCCTTCAAGAAAAGAGCGTACCAATTCTTAAAAGGTCGGCAACGCACTCGCGAGCCCTCTGGCATTGAGAGTGTCCATGGGCGGCGGTATCACTTAACATCAGGTGAGCCTCCTGCCCGTTTGCCCCCGGTTCTATAAAAAAAAACATTTTTTTTTTCGTGGGGAAATGCGTTACGCATCCCGCGGCACGGTTGCCTGTGAATGGTTATGTGGGACTCCCCACTGTGCATACCCACTAAAACCCCACGGCGCCACCAACAATAACCCGAGGCAGAACGTAACAGCTTAGCCTTGTCTGCATCCAGCCATGATGATCCAGCACTAATTCGGATATTTTGACAGACCTATTTGGAGGATGGATATTCTGGAATTATTACAAAGGACCTGGATGACCGAGCATAGCTCGGTATTTTTTTTATATATCGTGTTTTTTGGAAATTTTATTTAAGTAAGTACGAATTACATATGTACTAATAAAATTATGAAATATGAATATAATTATCGAATAAAGATAATTCATATTCATATTTAAGTTTTCATTTGACTGACATCTTTAAACGAGCAATTCTATGTTTAAGTTGATAAAACACAAATAAAATGTCATTTTCTAGAAATGATTCCTAGCTAAATCGATTTATCTCCCCCGAAACCCTCTGTATACTAAGTTTCATGAAAATCGTTGGAGCCGATTCCGAGATTCTAATTATATATATATACAAGAATTGCTCGTAAAGATATATATTTATATTACAAATATTATGATTTAAACTTTACCTTCACTTGATCTTGTTCACCCGCATATTCGATACTCTGGAATATCGTCCATGTGTATCGTCTTCTCACTTCCATACGAGCCAAATATCTTCGATACCATTGCTGTATTAGTATCGCTGCCTTCATGGCTGCAAAGAAATATATAAATAAACTAGCTGACCTGGCAAACGTCTTTTTACAATGTATATCCATTATAATAAAAAATAGGGGTTGATCGTAGAGAGTTGAAAATTTAGGGTTGTATGTATTTTTTAATGCTGTTGATACAGTTGATGAAAAAATAAAAATTTATCTTAAAATTAAAAAAAAATATATTTAGGGGTGGACTACCCTTAACCTTTAGGGGGATGAAAAATAAATGTTGGTCGATTCTCAGACATACCCAATATGCACACAAACGTTTCGGAGGAGTCTAACCACAAACACCGCGACGCGAGAATTTTATATATAAGATTATTAAAGCGGTATTGTGCACCATATGACGTGTTGATAGATTTTGAAGTGCAAATCCAAATTATATTTTTGGTTCACTCCAGTGGTAGCCATCCTCACTTTGGTTAGTGGCTCCGTTGTTACTGGGACAAGATGGTGACATTATGTGCCTATTATAATCTTTATCACAAGTATAATTAAAACTAGCGACCCGCCCCGGCTTCGCACGGGTGCAATGCTGATACTAAATACACTACAGAAAATCTGTGAACGTTGTATATAAAAATGTGGGTTACCCATAAGAGATAGACATATACCATCACGGACTTTTCTGTAGAACTTTTCAATGTGTGCAATACTTAGTACATTATTTTGATAAAACTCGTAGGGTTCAGCCTGCGTTTGCAATGAAAAAAATGTAATTATTTACACTATTTAATGGATGTTATTATACATATAAACCTTCTTCTTGAATCATTCTATCTATTAAAAAAAATCGCATCAAAATCCGTTGCGTAGTTTCAAAGATTTACAGCATACAAAGGGACATAGGGACAGAGAAAGCGACTTTGTTTTATACTATGTAGTGATATACATGCCCGTTTAAATATAAGTTAATTTCACCATAATAGATATTTTTAATTTTTAACTAATGTATTCTTAATTCTTTGCTTATCCGATTCCAAATGAAAAACGTATCAACGTAAAGCCAAGTGAGCAAGTGCGAGAGTTTGGTTTGTAATGGTTTTCTTGAATATTTTATTTTATTCACAATAGTATAAAGGTTCATTGGTATAAGACAATTAAAAAAATGTGAGCCAATGGCAATTGCCTATAACGAGCAAGCTAGCAGGGTGGCATGCATTCTTAGTACATAGTAATACTACTCAATCGTCCACATTTCCTTCGTCAGAAAATACATGGCGTCTGGTGGCCCTGGGATCTTTGAATGGGCAAACAAAGGAAAACATGAAGAGATAAATAAAAACTAAAACAAATTTCATTGAGTGTGAGTGTTAATTTGAATATCTCTAATATTTGAATTTTTTTGTTAAAAGTCATTAAAATAATTTAAATTCCATAAAATAATGCTAAGTTTCAAATTATTGTCTAGCAAATTCACGTGTTTCGTTTTTATTTATGACATTTGTATCGTTCCATTGTCATAAATATGATAATCAACTACGACTTTATATCTTGAAAATATTGCAATACATAAAATATAAGTTTATTTAGCTACCATCAGAAATTACTCCAATGCCGTAAATATTTACATCACACGCAAAACAATAAATATGTCGCAGTCACCTAGCTTATTTAGCCATTCAATCAATAGCCTAGCCTCTTTACTAAACAGTTCCGATCAAGCGGCCTGAATTATATTCAGCCATTTGATCAAACAGCTAGGCATAACTTGAATCGATGACGTTTCATTACTTGCCTTGCCTATTCATTTCAATTTATTTCCACTTTCTACCATCTAAACAAACTGAACAAGCCGCCATTTAAAAATAGGCATGCAAATGTTATATTTGTTTATGATGATGTCATGTAAATGTTATGCTATTTATTAAACGTAAACTTTTTCCTATGTCATTTTATTTATGATTGTTTAGTCAAGTCACATTTCCTGTAGATAATTGAAATATGGGGTATAAAGCAAATGCAAAACTTATAATACACAAACATAACAGAATAAATTAATAAAAGCAGTATTTAGATAAAAAAAACATGTGCGATTCACACGTAGTAGAAGTGAAACCTTCAAAAACAAAGTTTTCATTATTAATCATATATAAATTAAACATTTTTCACTATCTAAATGTATTTAGACATTTTATATTAAATTATTATACTTTTATTTAAAAACAGTATATTTTAATGATACATTTTAAGTTAAGGCTAAGTTTCCTTTAAATCTTTAATTTGGCAAAAACTAAAACAACGAAAGTTTGAAATTCGATAAAATGAAAAAGCGGCAGTAAAAAGAGGCTGATAATGCCTCCTAGCAAAGAACAATGTTAAAGATTTTTAAGCGGTCAGTTTACAAAAATCAATAGAGCTTTCGAAGCTTTTCCGCAGTACTTAATACAATACGCTATTATTTCCGCAATACCTTCAAAGCATTTGCGCAATTGCAAGAGTTACCTTGTTCTGTATATAATTGCAACTATTTCTATTGTAACGGGAAAATTAAAAGGAGAATAAAATTGTTAGTCACGTAAACTTTTTTTTTCCAAGAGCGCATCGTGCAATCAGTCGTCTGACTATGAGCAGATGAGTTGTTAGGAAGTTATTTATTTATTTATTAGCCTTTATTTCTGACACCCAGTATAATATAATACAAAATAAAAATAAAATAAATAAATAAACACTTATTTAAGTTACATAAAAACTTAGTTCTAGTACATAAATAAAACTTAATCTAATCCTAAATCAGCGTGTCCTGTGACACATAGGCCTCTTCCAGCTAGCGTAGGAGTAACGTGAACTTAAATATAACGAACACTTATAATTGTCTGTACCAGGCTAAGACTTTAGCACGGACTTTTAAACTTGGACTTGAAAACGTGGTGGGTGTGACAGGCACAGGGGAATCACCACCTTACCTATTAGATTGACAAATGCTCATGAAACAGATACAGAAATCTGAAGCCCATACCTAAAAAGGTTGTGGCGCTACTGATTTTTTTAGATATAAACATATTTTTTATTTATTAATTTATATTTGAATTTAATAAATAAATACGTATTCTTTTGGGTAATATTCTAATAACTTTATCTTTGTTGGTCTCTGACGATCGGATGATCTACCTCTTTTTTTACATAAATGGGCAAAGAGCCTACGGGACACCAATAAAGGGCAGGTATCGCAGCCCATGGACACCATTTTTAGCGGGTACGTTGCCGGCCTTAGAGGGAGGACACTTTAATTTTGAATACTTTGAGGTCGTGACGTCAAGGAAGACTGCCACTGGGAGTCAATTCCACAGGTTACTTGTTCGTAAAACTGTCTTGTAACGGACTATGGAAGACTTTCAGCCATCAAGGTGATGTCAATGAGATTTTGAATCGAAACGGCTCGTATGGAGGAGTTTAAACGAGACAATTCAACCAAACAATTCTTCTGAACACTCACCATAATAGCTGTGAGGATATAGCGTTTGACTCTACTTAATCGTATTAGCATGATAATCCAATTATTCCGAGACTATAATATAACCTTGATACTGATTATAAAGATATTAATTTAATTATACCACATTTAAAATCGTTAATATGATGAAGTCTTCGTGTCTTCTTCGTTGTCATTATTAAACGATATACTCCAAAAACTGATGTTTTTGCTACATTTTTTTTAAAACACTAATTATTTAATCATATTGTAAATTGTTAAAATATTGTATCATAATGTATAAGATCTCTTTAAATCTTTATTTTGTTTTTTTTCAAAGGGGGGAACTATGTATATACCTATCAATCAATCGTTCTTACATTGCATTTATTATCTAGGTTAAGTCAATGCCCTGTAAGCATTTTCATTATATTTAATATGAATTAAATAAGGAGTCGTTTTCCAACGCTTGCCTGAGATGGATGTTTAATTGTATTTCTCCTTCACATATTGTTATGTGTTATGTATACGATACCATGGTTTTGGTCACTAAGCTAATTAACGATTATTATGGAATAACATAAGAAAGATATTTTTATGAAAACTCAGACTAAAATGTAACAAACTGTAAAAAATACCAATAAAATATAGCATAAGCTGTGTAAACTATTGACATTTGAGCAAAGTTATGTGCTACAGTTTTATAGACGATATCTACAGAAACATATCTCACTATAACTTAAATAAATAAATCAGTGGCGCTACAATCTCTTTAGGTCCTGGCCTCAGATTTCTGAATCTGTTTCATGATCATTTTTAAATCTATAGGCAAGTAGGTGATCAGCCATCAGTGCCTGACTCACATCGTCGACTTTTTGGGTCTAAGACATGTCGGTTTCCTCACGCTGTTTTTCTTCACCGTTCGAGCGCGCACATAGAAAGAAAGTCCATTGGTGCACAGCCCGGGATCGAACCTACGACCTCAGGTATGAGAGTCGCACGCTGAAGCCACTAGGCCAAAAAATAAATAATAATTACAAATTCATGATACCTGAGATTAGCCTTTATTTTGTTAGTTATTCTCTTTATTTTAGATTAAATCTGATAAGGCACTTTTTGCACTTTTTTATAACATATTATTTTTTTCCTTACTAGGGTTGCCTTAAAGAGATCGCTTATTAGCGATAAGGCCTTATAATTTATGTAACAAAGTTATAAATATCCCGCCGTTTGAAGTTGGGACTGAACGCTATGTCATATTTAATGATGTTTAGATTTCATTCGAGCGCTCGCTAATAATGTTTGATATCCCTATCTCATATAATTTTCCTCCACTGAAAATTTAACTATTCGAAATTCTTGGCTGAGGTTGTATGGAATTCTGTTAATTTTATGAAGTGAAACTTCTCGCGGCGTCGGAAAAAAATTTACCGTCACATTCTTCGACGGTTGATTCGAAGAGCTTCGAAGGCATTTATAACAAAAATATATAATAACGATAACAATGATAGAATGATATAATTATATTACAATTAATGAAATTCCGTACTAATCTAATACCGTAATAAAGTAAAATTAAATAATTGTATTATTTGTATTCATGTCTATGATAAAGCCTTTTGTTAAACGTTATCTAATTTAACTTTATTTAACCAATTTCTGTAATGTTGCATATACTAGATCATTTTTCGAAAAATAAGATCATAAAGAAGTTTCAATTCTTACGTGTGTACATGAGTACACACACATTTTCTTTTATTTGGTGAAATGCATTGCACATACATTACCACGACGCGACTTGGTGCGGGAGGGTTTTGTGGAGCTAGCTATTGTGCATACCCACTAAACCCCAACGCCACCAACAATCGTCTTAGGCGGGATGCGGTAAAAGCAGCCAGATCCGCTTACCGACATACGATGCCGGGGTTGTGTCCGCCTCTCCACGCACATTGTTGATATTTGAAGATACTTGACACAGCCAGTAACCTTCAAAGACAGGGCCATATGCTTGTAATACTTGCAGGGATGGAAAACTATCCATCAAAGCATCACAGCTTAATTTTGCCAACATTATATAATGCATAGCTTAGCCTAGTTAAACGTGCTATTCTTAACTTAACCCATTTTGTGCCATACCTCATCTTACTCTACATAAAATTCTTAAGTTAACGAAACAAAAAGTATGAAAGACTGGATTCCAAATAATTTTAATAAGGATTTTTCTGTATTAATTTTGTGAGATTTTTGCGTTTGATGTTTGCTTCACAAAGATTATATTGAGTTCATATTTGGTTAGCTACAGTGTCAAGTCTCCACATTATGTTGTATCCAGTTGGTTTCGATTGCCCCCCCATAAAAAATAAAATTGCCCCCTCGTCGGCCCACGTGGGGCACACGCCCCACGCTGGGAAACACTAACTTAGATTGTTTGAGGCTTGGCACCAATAAAACGTGCTCGCAACTTTTCCAAATGTGACTCCAGTCGTTATCTTGCTTGTGTAATCTTATAATATTTATAGCTTTTGATAAAGCTAGCAGCTTTTGACTCCAGGTAACAGTTTATTACGATAAGTGTTGGTTTCAGCGTGCGACTGTCATCCCAGGTCGTAGGTTCAATCCCCAGCTGTTCATCAACATAAAGTATATTTGTCTGTGTGTCTCTGTTGTCCACATCTGACTCGTTCGTACGGTGAAGGAAAACAACGTGAGGAACCGGCATGTCTCAAATCCAAAATTCGCGGCCGGGCGTACTATCTTCCAAAAGCATCGAGAGTGTCCATGGGCGGCGGTATCACTTAACATCAGGTGAGCCTCCTGTTCTATAAAAAAAAAGGTTTGCTCCGCTAGCCTCCATTGCATAACTTACAAGTATCTCCTGTCGCATAAAAAAGATCGTAGGTATTGTTTGAATTAGACTTACATTCACATTTTTTTTACATTAACATCACAATCACATCTATTGTTTATTAAAACCTAAACAAATTTAAATATATAGTCAATGACTGACGCTTATTAATGAGTGATTTTACATATTACATATCTTCTTACCTACATAGTACAAATAAAAAAAATTAATGATTAAACAAATTTAAAAAGTTTGGTACCTGTGGCAATCTCTGCATTGCGATACTTATTCGTTGAAAGAGTAAAGCACCGACTCTGGGGTTGCCGGTATAGACCAAATTCAGAAAATTAAAAGAAATAAAAAATACAAATACAAATTAAAAAAAAGTGTAGAAATTCTTAAAAGGCCGGCAACGCAGTCGCGAGCCCTTTGGCATCGAGAGTGTCCATGGGCGGCCGTATCACTTATTATCAGGTGAGCCTGCTGCCTGTTTGCCCCCTGTTCTATAAAAAAAGACCGTATCTGGACTAGGTGACAGTTTAAATCTTCATATTCTATATATTACACTTATCATCAGTATTCAAAATATTATCGTAAATTATTCAGTTCGTGATACCGTTTAACGCACAAATCCAATAATCTATCTCAATCCATTTTTGCCAATTAAGATAGACATCTTAATCCAAATATTGATAAAAGTGTGCCAAAACCAATCGACGCATTGTAATAGCCATCTGTCGATACAAGCTATCCATGGTAGGTCGGATCGCTGTATGCAGATAGGCGATTGCATGAAAATGACAGTTCTACTGTGCCAATATCCTATATTAATATTATTTGTACGGTTTTATTTAATTTATTTGTTTTAAATGGATTATCAAATATGAGTGTAACGGTCTGATGTCAGATTGTTTTCAATCTGAGATTGTGGATAAATTACTTATTGGGTTCGGGCGTAAGTCTCTAGTTAATTTAATATTGGCTTCCTCCAATTTACTATGGGCCTTATTTTGATTATAATTAAGGCCTTCGAAGAGAGGATTCGATATTTGTAAACCCCCGTAAATTGAATGCAAACTCTTGAAAATTAATTTAAACTGAATTTATTTCTCTGTCACCCTAATAAATCTGCATTCCAATTGTTTTTCGAACATAAATGTTTAATCATAAATATTGGTAGTCATAAGTATAAGTATAAGTATCAATTTATTATTATTATTTATTCAATTATTTTTTTGTAAAAAAAGCTTTAAAAAATAATTTGTATTAGGTGCTATATTGCATATTACAAAAGATAGCACCTTTTTAACATTAGCTATCTCTTCCAGGCAACTTAAAGAAAACGATTTTGTCATAAATGGGGCTAAACTTAAACAACTACTCCTACGTTTTTTGTCCATACCAACATGGAATATTTGGGTTGCCTGGAAGAGATCGCTTTTTAGGGATAAGGCCGCCCGTTGCATCCCTTGTAATTTTTATGTATTCTGTTATTTGTGTATCTTTTATAAATATTATAAGTACTGCAACGAAGTGTGAATAAATAAATTAATTAATTAACATTTTGCTATGCTACCCCAGAAACTGTTCGGTTTTCCGGAATGAAAACTTTTTAGGTTGTTCTTTGAATCTTTCTCAATATAAACCTCAGAGTTCTGGTCATAATCTTTTGCTTAACATATAAAAAATAAGGGTTAATTGTAGACGTGTGTAAGTAAAGGGGTGTATTTTTGTATGCCGTATCTTATGATACGGCATACAAAAATAATATTCTAAAAAATAAATTATTGGGAACTGGCAGTAACTTCTTTTTTGACGATTATAAGTGTATATTGTGTAACCTACATGAATAAATAATAATACTTGTATTAGGGTCCTTCAAGAAAAGAGCGTACCAAATCTTAAAAGGCCGGCAACGCACTCGCGAGCCCTCTGGCATTGAGAGTGTCCATGGGCGGCGGTATCACTTAACATCAGGTGAGCCTCCTTCCCGTTTGCCCCATGTACTATTAAAAAAAATTTTTTTATTGATTGATACTTCAATCGGCATCTTGGTTCAAATAGTGGTAGTGTGCGACAAAAACGCTTAGTTTTGGAATGGGCTTCCATATGTTTATTCATTGAAAACATACGGGTGGAATTTCGTATTGTGCCTCGGCGTCCGATGATGCTCAGCGGATATTAAGCCTACCAACTCCTCTGATCTCACTTTACCTTATAGTATACTTATTATGATTACCACTAAAAACACGCAAATCAATGAATTTGTCTTTACTAACCCAAAAAAAAAATCATTTAGAATACAAACCTCAAGCAGAAACTGTTCTCCCAAGCAAAAGTTTATATAACATTTTCATATAAGCGTTATTTAATAAATTCTAAATCTTGTTAAGCTCACACCCTAACATGTTTATTTATGTCAAAAGGATTTAACTGAAATCCAATTTGCATTACTTAAATATGGTAATGACGTCTACATAAATCTATTCTCTCTTAGAGTTTCTAGGTTATACCTTCAGACCTGTCCATAATTTAATTAAATTTGCATTCAACAATTCTTGTGGAAACCCCTATAAATCAAAGCCATAATCTAAAGTGGCGCCACTGTTTTTAAATAAAGAACTTTATTTTTTATTTTTATTACGATAAATACTTAATGCATAGGTAAACTTTTTAATGAATCTAATCTATTAAAAAGTTTTGTTCCCATCTCCTAAGTTGGACCAGACTGCTCACGGTGTACCAAATTAATTAAAAATCGGTTAAGTAGTTTAGGACTCCAGCGCGGACCAACATCGTGATAGGAGATTTATTTAAGATAATATAATTGCAGTTGCACTTTATAAATTAGAAATATTTGAACATAAATAGAAGTCATTAGAAATTAAACATAACGTAATTAATTGTAAAACTCTTACGATTGCTGACAGAGCGCTATGATCGCCAACAAACTGTTATAGAGATTGGCGAATTTTTGATATCGTTGTAAATGTTTGTCCATGTTTTGATAAAATACCAAATGCATATAATGTAAGTACTAATTATTTTATATATTTTAATTGTATTTACGATTGAATGTTGTATTATTTGTATATAGCGATGATTTTTTAATGTATCGACAACAATTGCTCAATAAAATTGAAATATGGTTTTATTAGATATTTAATGTTACGACCAAATAATATATTAATAAATTTAAGTAATTGTATATTAATTAACGTGATATATTCAAGTTCATCCGTCTGGAGATCAGCCGAGTTGAGGTTTCATACAAATTTGTCTCACAGGATCATTATTCACGCTTCTATAAATTAATCAATACTTTGTATATTGATGAAATATATTTTATATCAGATCATTTTCAGAATCTTAATTTTATTTAAAGGTGTCAGCTGTCACCGAACTATTTCCGAACCAATTGGACAAGAAGCACTTAGCCAACTCCTAAAAGGCCAACACCGCATTTCGGTGTGAGCCTTCTGGCGGTGTCCATGGGCGGTGACTTAACACCACGCGAGCTTCCTGCTCGTCAAAAAGTCAGCCATCTGAGGTTCCTCGTTTTGTATTAACCGTACGAAGTGTTAATTGGGTACATATAAAAAGATATTAGTGCACAAACGGGGTCCGAATGGAATTTGATTAGATATATTATGTTTATTTTAATTATTTACATATATTATGGACGATTATATTGATAGAAAATAGTTTAACAAACTAATTTCCATGTGCAAATATTTACGTTTAATTATAAGTTTGATCGGTGTCAGGTGTTTATACACTGTAGTGATACTTTAGGCTTTCGAAGGATTTGTACATAGTTAACACATTAGATTGACAAATGATCATGAAACATATACAATGAGACTGAGGCCCAGAATTAAAATGGTAGCAACACTGATTTTTAATATATGACACGATAACGACCGAAGGTAAGTGTTACTTTTATAAATTTGACGAATATTTAAATGGTAGTAATCCTTGTGATTGATTTGCTCCAGTTCTTACAATTTGAATGACTCAAAACTTAGCGATTAAAAACAGTGGTGGAGAGTTTGTTGCCAGTTCTTCTTGCCCGCTATATCTTCAATATGTAAATGTATATGTGTAATGTAATGATTAAATTTTAATAATAAAAATTAATAGATTTTCTGTATACCATATTTATGTAATGGCCAGCTCAGTTAAATTCATGTCAAAATCTCTTACAACTGTGTTCGTAGGCAATTTGGATGCTTTAAAAATGTTGATACTAAAGTTGTTTTATCATGTAGCACTGTATAAACTTTTACGATCACTTTTGTGACAAGAATAATATGTTACGACTGGGTGATACAACGCTTGATATTGTAACAATACTGAAACGTGTATATTTAAAATGAATTGTTTCATATTCTCAAGTTCTTCCATAACTTTGATTTAATTCTTCATTGCTTTGACTGTGGTCGCGATTGTAAGAATTGTGTTAAGGGACACATCATGTAGATGTATCGAGAAAAATAGAATATGTATATTAGTGTTAAATTAATGGAATCTGTATTTCATTTTTATTCTTTAACGGATAATGACATAACATCCAAAGTTCGACAGTTCTTTGTAGCTATCGATTTAGTCAATTAAAGAATCTTCCCAAATATAAAAAAAACCTAAAATACGTATTGAAAATAAAAATTGATATTTATATTAGTATATTAAGTTATATTTACCAGACCAGCGTATAAATAATAAAATGTGAAGTTTATTTATTTTCATTCTTTTTGAAGTTATACTTGTTTTGGGGGCGATGGAGAAAAATGATGAGAGTGAATTTTTACGATGCGCGCACACCGACACCTGAATTCGACATCGTAAAGTTAGATCTAGGTGGCATGAAAATCGATAACTATGTTCTATATAATTATATATAATATTATTTTAGTATAAGTCATCTACTATTGAAATAAGTATCTTAAGTTTTGCCATGGCCAATTTAATCTAGTTAATCATAATCCCATTAACCAATAAACGCCTCTCAACTAAGAAAGGGAATTAGCTTACAACCTCGGGGTTTATTATAATTTCTTAATATCTGTATGTTTTTGTCGAACCAACGATACGAGATTATCCAAGAGATACATATTTTAAAAGTAAAAAGTTCGAGAACTTTCTTTACATTTTTTCCAACACACATATACAAAATCGTCTACGTAGTAATAATAATTAAAAGTAGATATTTTTTTTTTTAGATCAGGGGCAAACGGGCAGGACGCTCACCTCCTGTGGTTTATTGTAGACGTTCTTGGTGTATCACTACATAGTATAAAACAAAGTCGCTTTCTCTGTCCCTATGTCCCTTTGTATTCTTAAATCTTTGAAACCACGCAACGGATTTTGATGCGTTTTTTTTAATAGATACAGTGATTTAAGAGGAAGGTTTATATGTATAATAACTTCATAATAGTGGAGACGTACTGTTATTTTTGAGGTTTCTAATGTGATGTCGTAAATAATTACATTTTTTCCGCTTACATTGCAAACGCAGGCTGAACCCTACGAGTTTTATCAAAATAATGTACTAAGTATTGTACACATTGAAAAGGTCTACAGAAAAGCCCGTGATGGTATATGTGTATCTCTTATGGATAACCCACATTTTTATAGACAACGTTCACAGATTTTCTGTAGTGTAGGATCACCATTGCACCCGTGCGAAGCCGGGGCGGGTCGCTAGTTAGTTTATATAAGTCGACGCCATATTGACAGTTTAAATAGACAATTAAAACAAATTTTAAAAGTTTGGTGGTAGTGTACTTTTAATGCTGGCATCATTACGCTGTATTGAGAAACTTATTCGTTTAGCGAGGAAGACCAGCTCTGGGGTCACCTGAGAGCTATTTAGTTAATTAGTGTTTATATTATTACCTCAACAAAGGAAACCCCGTAAATAGCAATAATAATGTTGTGATGTTTTATTAAGTAAATTGTGGTGTATTGTAAACGTCCTTAGTGTACCTTTAGTTTATAGAAGGCGACGCCATATTGAGAGTTTCAATAGTTTGGTTTTGAGTTTGAGAGCGGCAGGGAATTGAAATTAACAGTCAACAGGATAGGCAAGTAATGAAACGTCATGGATCCAATTGCCTAGTTGTTTAATCAACTGGCTGAATATTTTTCAGGCCGTTAGTTAAACGGCTAGGCTGTTTATTGAACAGCTATTTCAGCTAGTTAGTAGGCTGCGACATTACGCGAATTATATGTAATCTGATGAACAGATGTTTTATGTTCGTAAATGTTTTTATATGAAAAAAAAACATCTTGGCTATAAATAAAAATTGTTCAATTGCACTTACTTCTTTCCGCCTTCGTCATGCTGACCTCATCTCTCTTCCAAAATCTCAAAAAGGGGGCGAGCGCTTTCATGGTGCAGTCACCGTTTAGCACTCTTCTCGTCAGTTTCTTGGGCGATTCCTGTTCGATTTCTGAACTTCTGCAGGATGAAGAGTCGTCGCCCATAGACCGTGTTCGACGTCCTCCAAAGTTGACGCAACCGCAGCCCTTTGTTAAAGAGAACATGACGGGACTCCTGTCCTTTCTATACTTTTTATCTCTTCTTTTCCGGGCACATCTTGGTGTTTTTTGTCGTGATTTAGGAATGGTTACTAATGTTCTATCAAAAATTTGGAAACGATGCAGTCATGGCCTGCTGCTGGTCCCTGGAAAGAAATAACTTTATAAAGTAACTTTAAAGTAATGAAAGTTGAACTCACCACGATGAGGCAAGTATCGTAAGCTTAGAGCAAGATATGGAGACAATACGAACAAATACATTTTACAAATAAATAAACATTGTGATTGAATATAGTTGGAGCAGTTTTGGCCTAATGGCTTCAACGTGCGACTCTCAACCCTTAGGTGGCAGGTTCGAACCCCGCTGTGCACAAATGGACTTTTCTGAATATTATCCTAGTGGAAGCCTTTAATTATTCTAGTCTAGGTGCATATAAGTGCAATAATATTATTAATAAATATTTGTTTATTAACTAATCATAAGTCTGGTTATTATCGTTTTAGTTACAATATTGCCCTATATAAAGATAATGAGAAGTATCTCATAAAATATTAAATATAATATATTAACTATATCCCAACCCAAATAATAAAATATATAAAATGATAAATATAGAAAATGACGGCAAATTGAAAAAGTTTGGTCCCTGTGGCACAGTCAAAGCTTGCAGCATTTTCTAACTGTTTTGCTATACTTATTCGTTGACAGGGAAAAGCATCATCTGTGACCGGTACTATCTACCAGATGCCACTCGGTACACAAAGTACACTCCCTCTGGAACCCCACGGCCCAAGAGTCTCTACTCTAAGGAAATAAAATCAATATTTAAAATCATTTATAGCTGTAGATACACTTATGAAGGACAAAAACAGAAATATACATTAATAATATAAATTAAAAACAAAGATTAGTCTCATATTGTTAAAGATCCTTTATCATCGGAAGGCATGGTGGAATAGCAGCACGCAGTAACATTATCATGGGAATAACACGAAAAACTAAAATCACCGCATACAAGAATTCAAGTACGACCAGTCACCACAATTAGCACCCGTTCTCGAGTATGACGCATGGTCAGCCATCGGCCCCCTCCCCGGAGGATGAAAAACGTTAGCATTAACTGATTTTCAATTATAGAATTAAATTTCAAAAAACAATTACTGACAGATGTCATAAGACAAATTTTCAAACTCGCCCATTATCTTCACCGGGTATTGGATAAATATATTGGCACTAAATCCTCGTTGGCAAAATAAACAGATTGCATTCATAAGTAATTGTATGCATGAGCTATTACCGTCTTTGAGCTCAGTTCAATCGTTTAATCTACATTGACAAAAGGTTAATTACAAATTGACACTAATGTTTATGTTTTTATGTACCAGTTAATACAAAATAGCTATACTCCTTCGACAGATCTCTTTTAAAAGCGTTTAAAATATATGTAAGGTTCACGTTAATATCCGTTAAAGATATTTATTAAAATGAGTACCGATGACAAATTACTTTGGTAAAATCTTCAAGAAAATGCTGATGAACTCACCGTTAATTTTCCGGGCTTTTCTTATTCCTGCTATTTTTCTTTACGTAATTGATTAGCTCACTTACCCTGTAAGCTTAATCATTAATCTTTTGAAGAAACACGAAATTAACTACACAATTAACGGTTTCCGTAATTTAATTGATCACGCACTCTCTTACAATGCCGCTGTAATTTAGTCATTACACGTATGAATCCTGGGTTTGAATTCCGGCATAGCCAATTACTGGGCACACGGACCTAATCTCTATATATATAAAATTCTCGTGTCACAATGTTAGGTTCCATACTCCTGAGAAACGACTCGACCGATTCCTGTGAAATTTATTATACATATTCAGTAGGTCTGAGAATCGGCTACTATCTATCTTTTAAACCCTAAAGCGATAAGTGGTGTCCAGTCCAATATCTTACTTTATTTTTTAAACAATTTTTTTTTATGATAAAAAATAACGTAATTTTTACCCCTCTACGATCAACCCTTATCTTTTATTTGTTAAATATATGTTGAACTTTGAGGTTTATATACAGAAAAAATCGCAGAACAACCTAAAAAGTTTTCAATCCGGAAAACCGAACAGTCTCCGGGGTAGCATAGTAACATGATCCATGTTCGTTGTACAAAAAGCATAGGCTTAGTAAAATCAAAGTTCGCGGGGCATTTAGCTATTTATAAAACCAATCAAACAGACAGTACGTAATGTATTTAATAAAAAAAACAATTTGATTGATTTGAAGTTTTATTAGTATGAGTAAATATCGCCGCTAGTTCTGATGTACATGAATTAATAAACAAGGCTAAAATTAGTCGGCGCTTGTCAAAACGCCATGAAATCATTGAGTCGGAATAAAGTTGAAATTTATTCAGTGTCAGTTCTCATATTCACTTGTTTAGTTACGTTTACTGTGTTAGATATTACGACCATATTTGCCTGTTGTTCAAACGAGAATGTAAGTGCGTACTCCTATTTCACCATGCCTCCTGCTAATAGATGATCTTTGAGAATGTACAAATCTTAGTGTTAATTTATATCATTATTATCTATTACTTAAGATGTCATGTGGAACATGGTGTATTGGTAGCAGCTCCTTACAAAGGTTGTGTAAATTCAAAAAAAAACCTGGCGATTAAAAAGAGTGGCGGAGAGTTTATTGCCAGTTCTTCTCTTTCGTTCTACACCCCTGATTTGAGAACTGTCAGTAAATGTTAAATTAGAATTTAATGTATTTTAATTTTTTGACGTTAATAAGTGTACAATGTGTTACCTATATGAATAAATTATTTTTGACTTTTGTTTAAGCCTAAGAATATACTTCAACAACAATATCTATACCCACAGCCAGCATCATGACCACACCCTTGTGTACTTAGTATCTGTTTCACACCATGACAGAACATGTGAATTAGGTTTTACCTAGTAAAATTTCCATACATATATTATAACACCATACAGTTGATTTCATAAAACTGTTCATTGACACGTCTTACAAAATCAAGCTGATTAAAGGCTTTGCTAACTATGGTGTCAATGACGTAATTATACGATATTTATATATTCTAGCATTATACCTAAGTCACGAATACAATTGACTTTAGCGGATTGGTTATTAAGATTGAAGTTATTAAGTTTTTTAAATTGAATGTTATTTTGACACATTATGACACAAATTATTAATCGAGTACTTTATCTTATTAATTAATTATCTTTCATTTTGACAAATCTGAGTGAAATGAGGTCCAAAATATGTTATAAATTAGTAGCATAACATAATAATAATCTTTCCTTTACATAATATTTGGATCTTGGCGTCGATTGTTTTGATGAAATATATATTAGTTAAACATATGGTATCCGATTTACATAGAACTACCACCTATAAATATGTAGTACATCACTTTGCTCTATTGTCAATAGTTTCCACAGCGTATGCGATAAAGGGATTTTTATTAGTATTTTTATAGGCTTGGGTAGATCACATCTTGGGTTACAATATTGACTCTTAATACGAATGTTTTATAGCCTGTATTCGAGAGTGGTAATGGTGATAGAATTTTTCAAATTGGACCAAATCAACCAAACCTCTTTATAATATTAGTGTAGTAATATAGATAAATACTGACTCCATACGATTGGCTTTCCCTATCGTCTTTTAAAACTCTTCTATATAAACATTTCCTCACCTTATCATATCCTGATTAATAGTGAAGAATTATATTCTTGTACCTCCTCTTCTTTTGTTTTACATCGCTATTAGCTATTCATGAATCCTTAAGATTAGCTGTTTAGTTAGTTATTAATATTCTATTTTTTTTCTCTCTAGATTAAGGTTCTATAGATAAATATATATTTTTTATATAACTTCTGGTTATGCACTCCTTGCACTTATCATTTTTATTTATTTTCTTACAAGGGTTGCCTAGAAGAGATCGCTTGTTAGCGATAAGGCCGCCCGTTGCGTCCCTTGTAATTTTTATGTATATGTTATTTGTGTTTCTTTGCAACGAAGTGTGAATCAATAAATAAATAGGAATAGTCACTTATAATTATTAATAGCCTCATCTATCGATGACCCTTGCGGTAAACATTGGTTTGTATTAACCTGAAGCCATTTGAATGCAGCTCGTGAACTCGATTCACTTCATTCCCCAGAGTTAGTATATTTTGCAGGAAAAAATATTCTGAAGTATTCTTTAACGAGCCATATCTAAAAGTTAAATTGTACGCTCGGTTCACTCAATACTTTTCTAGTTTTAAAGTTTTTAACATTGACATAAATATTCCGAGTGGTCGGCATACAGCACATTGGGGGCCGAATACTCGGAAGCTAGGGATGGCAATGGTTTACAAAAATTAACAGGGCCAGCCTCCAAAAAGCTCGGTGTGCTCAGCAGGGCGAGACGGTACTTCACTCCGGGCCACCGCTTGCAACTATATAAAGCGCAAATTCGGCCCCACATGGAGTACTGTTCCCACCTTTGGGCGGGTGCTCCCCAGTACCAGCTCCTTCCACTTGACCGTATTCAACGAAGAGCGGTTCGAATCGTTGACGACCAAAATCTCTCCAAGCGGCTTGATCCTTTGGCGTTGCGTAGAGATGTGGGGTCTCTCTGCATCTTCTACCGCATTTACCACGGAGAGTGTTCAGAGGAGTTGTTCGGATTATTACCTGCAGCTGAGTTTCATCATCGGACGTCGAGGCAGAATACGAAATTCCACCCGTATCACCTCGACGTCCGCCGTTCCACAACTGCGCGTTTTTCTAGGCAGTTTTTGCCGCGCACCACCACTCTGTGGAACCAGCTGCCAACTAAAGTATTTCCGAACCAATTCGACTTAGGGTCCTTCAAGAAAAGAGCGTACCAATTCTTAAAAGGCCGGCAACGCACTCGCGAGCCCACTGGCATTGAGGGTGTCCATGGGCGGCGGTATCACTTAACATCAGGTGAGCCTCCTGCCCGTTTGCCCCCTGTTCTATAAAAAAAAAAAAAGGCGCTCGCAGAGATCCGAGTGGGCGGCGCCGCTACTATGACCCCGCTCCACTCGGATCCGAGAAAACAGCACTTAATATACAAAGGACTCCATGTCGATATAGCAATCAGTGACTTATCGTATTTCATATGTTGTTAGCAGCCTTCTGTTTTAGACACGTTGATTTATACACCTAAGTTTATTCAGGGTGCCATGTGTCAAATCCAGACGTTATTGACTTAGGGAGACATCCTTAGAATCAATACTTCGCGCTAAATATTTACTGAATCTTACTCTAACTCATGTTTGTATACTCATCCAATATATAAAATCGTGTCACACTGTTCGTTCACATACTTCCCTGAAACGGCTCGACCGATTCGTATGAATTTTTTTATGCATATTTAGTAAGTCTGAGATTCGGCAACTATCTATCTTTAAACTCCCCTAAGTGATAAGGTGTGTACACTTTAAAAAAAATGTTTTATTTTTATGACACAGCATACAAAAATACATAGGTATAACCCTTAATGCTCTACCCTCTTCGATCAACCCTTTACTTTTTAGTTTAGAACTCGTAATTTGAACTCTGAGGTTTATAAAGAAAAATCACAGAAAAATCTAAAAAAGTTTTCATTCCGAAAATCCGAACAGTCTGTGATATAGTATGGCAAAATGTTCCAGGTTAGTATGTACTAAAACATAGGCATAGGTGGGCTAAGCATTAGTGAGAAACGAACTTCGCAGGGGCAGCTAGTAATTTATAACTCTACTGTTTTAACCAAGTTTTAAGGATTGAAAGTGACAATTCCTGAAAGTACCTGTCTCTTGCCATCACAGCGTTAACGCCATTCAACGGAAAGAGATAGAGTGATCTCTAAGTCAATACTAACCATACGTTTATTTTATTTGCTTAAAAATATCGTAATTGTAATATTTACTTTAATTGTTTACCAAACATATTATAATCACTGTCATGGTCTCAGGTTTCTGTATATTTCGTGATCGTTTTGACCCCACAATATACTTAATGCAAAAGGGAAATAAAAATATTTTTAAAATAATACATTCATTTATTTATTTTATTATTTAAAATATTTTAGATCTCTTTTTTAAGATTAGTTTATGTGTTAAGGAAATTACATTAATAATTTTTTTTCTTGTCAAACGTGAAACTAACATTGATTTTGTGACAACGTTATTCGATTTTTATAAGAGAAAGTTTAAAAACGTATTAATTTAAACCTCATTCTGTTTCACATTAATAAATCTGAGTTATTTTTTACAATACTTTTATTAAGACTTGTGTAAAAAATACTGTAAGCTTAATTTCGAAGTATTTGTACAACAATCGTTTATAACGAACCCTTTTGGTGTAAAAATACAATTATTGCTGAGCTTCGACCGTAATAAATCACGAAATTCGACTGTCTGTAATTCTGTTTCACATATGGCATACGAGTTATTTCTGTGCCAAATATGTCAGTCTATTTTTCAATTCATTCTTTAAATTTATGTAGACGATATTATCTCCGGTCATTGGTTACTATTTTTATCTGTTCAATTGGTAATAACGTTTCATAATGAAACTATACTCGTGCTAATATTATTTCAGGGAATACTCGGAGAAGTTTGAATCAGATTTAAACTGGTATTTTATTTATATAGGTATATATAATAGGGGTTGGAGGGTTTGAATTTATGCTTAACGTTAAAAATGTAACAGATTGAAAATCTACGACTTAAGAGACTAGATTTGTCTAGTCATAGACATTACCTCACATTGCCATAACAACGCTTAGTTGTGGAACCACAAACAGGAATTGTTACTAATGAACAATGTAACAATATTTTTTTTAAATATTGAGATTAAGTTTAACGCTTAATTTGAGTTTTCTTTTTTTTTTATTAATGTACTTATTTGGCTTATGTTTTCAGTTTCGTTTATGTTGTTTAATTATATCTATTTTGGCTTTGTATATTGTCTAAGTGTTTTTATTTATAAAATATAAGATAACTTACCAAACAATTAATTAAATAATTCAATCAAGTCGCAAGCTATAACCAATGTCATTATCAATTGCATTAGCAAATGTAAGTTGCGTCAGAATTAGCAACGTCTGACATACATTGACGGACGCGCACCCGTGATGCAAATAGCAAAAACTGTATCATCACTATATTTATACTTGACTTTTTACGATCTCTGAAGAGCTAATTCATTTGGAGTCATAAATGCCATCTGCAACATATTTCTACTTGATATAAAGCTTATTTAAAATCTTCACAAATTTCGAATATAGTTTAGATTTTTTTTCTTGTTATCCTAATATTCTAGCTTCCTTCGGCACCGATCGGAACCCCATCATCAAGCCCAAGATACCCAAATATCTCCATGTACATGGCATTATTTCTCCATTCGCTTCTTCCTACTTGTATTCCTTCTACGCATCTTTTTTGGGGAGCCCCCTTCTCCTTCTCCTTCTTGGTTCTTTACATATAGTTGTCCGTAAACTCCAACTTTTATCCGTGCAGTATTCATCTTGTGAATGTAAAAATAGGTCAAAGCTACAGGGTAAAGGGTATTACATTTTCGTCCGTTTCATTATTGATTGAAAGTAGTATTTCAGATTTAATTTATACTCACACTCAGAGTGTAAATCATTTATTTCAATTAGGCCTATTAAAAGGCACTTTTGTAAGTCAAAATTATAAATAAAAAAAATTGGAAAAATATTTCTTTGTATTACACTTTCCCCTTCCAAAAAGTAGTTTCATATGGAGAAGAATGGAGCAAGAAACTACATTCATACTCTTTAAAAAGAGTTTTTGTAATATTTTGTATACATTGATTTGATAACTACATCTACCATATGTGTGTATGAAGACCATGTACCATGTAGAATAAAAAAAAACAATTGTACTAAATAAAATAAAATAAATACATGGTGTTATAAAAACAAGCAAATAACTAAATTATTATGTACATACATACAAGGTGCTCACATATTCACAAATATTGCAACTAAAGATATACATTATTGTTTATAAAAAAAGAAATATAATATACTCATATTCGATAATAATCAATACAAACCAAATAAAGTAAAAACATTTGTAAAATTTGAAAAACTGGTGTAAGTTAAAATCTTAAGATAGGAATATTGGCACAGTTGAACTGTCATTTTCATAAAAAGTATAGTATCTACCAAGGCTTGTATCGACAGATAGCTACTACAATCTGTCGATTGGTTATTGGCACATCCTTATAAATATTTAAGATAGGTTATTAGGTTTGGGTGTTAAGCGGTAGACGTTTAACAACGCTTTTTTTTAAATTGATCAGCGTATATTTGTTCTAAGTTTTCAAACTAAAGACCCTTGATAAATAAATTAAGACCTTTATAACATTAATCTTACAAAGTAGACAAGAATCACCTAAGACGATAAATCTCTTTGTTTACGACACCGTAATTTGTTTGCGAAACACGACAAACGTCAGACAGTTTATACCTAGTGTTCTATGACACATCTAATTAAGAGTAAGTGAAAGTATAGTTCGTATATCCTGATAAATCGAATGAATTAGAATTCAGCAATATTGTATACGCAAGTAATAATAATAATAGGCTTTTAATTTGGATACTTTAACATAAACTATATACATAAAAAAACATTTCTATTATAATCTTCTTTAAATTATCTGTATGTCCTCTATTCCCTATGGCATAAGCCAAATAAAAAATCCAAATCCCGCCATTCGTATCTGCCATGTTCCACCAGCTCACAGATGTTTCTTTTGTCTTCTAAGTTCTCCTCCTCTTTTTCATATGCTGTACCTTTATAGTTTAGTACTTTTCTGTTACGCAACTACATATGAAAATAAACGTCTGGTATAAACGAGATTCTCTCATGTGAATAATGTACAGATACCGGCAAACTTCTTGAGCATGAAACAAGAAAGTGGGGGAAAGTTTTTGTATCGTACACATACGCGCGACACAAACGTCAACTGATTCACCAATCACGCTATCGACACGTCACTCACCCGCCTTGCGCAGGCAAGGACATTTGTTCAAGATGTTTGCCGGTATCTGTAATCTTAATATATATAAATCTCGTGTCACAATGTTTGTCCTCAATGGACTCCTAAACCACTTAACCGATTATAATAAAGTTCGATCCAACTTGAGAGATAGGATAGTTTAAATCTCAAATTATAGTCGCAATTTTATTTTATTGTAAATTATTTGTTTATTATATGATACAATTCTAACAGATGGCGCTGTGTTAAACGTACCAATGTTTGACATAAGTTCTCCTACCGTTTCCCTTGAATAGTTTACTTCTATGTAATATAACAAAAACCTTAGCCACAGCAACGCTTGGCCGAGTCTGCTGGTATTTTATAGAATTTGGTTTAAACAGTAAGAGTCAGAGAGAACTCTTTAATAGATTGCTTTGTACACGTGGTCTAGTATTGGAATGATGGGAGTCAAAAGAATCCGCATTTTGAATTCCTAACAATATATCAATCAATCAATCAATCATTCAATCAAAATATCTTTATTCATATAGGTAAACTTTTACACTTATGAACGTCAGGAAAAACAAATTAAATTAATCGTAAATTTACATTTACAACCAGTTCGCAACTCAAGGGCGTAGAGCGGGTAAGATGAACTGGCAAGAAACTTTCTTTATAGTGTTTATATTCGTAAAATCAGGTCAACTTGGAATTTTCCTTACAAGACATATAGTTCTTTAAAATATTCTTCAAAGAAATTTCACACATCCACCTTGTATAAAGCCTTCAAAGTGATATATAAAAATAAGTTTAGTGTCTAAACCGTGTACTCAATTTCCCATATCGACATATGTCAGGCTCAGAAGAGAACTTTGATACTTGCTTTAAAAATCCAAAACAGATACAATCGTCATCCAAGGCTCATGAAAGCTACTGGATTATTCTTATTGATATAAGGAATATTCTAGAATATTTAACAAAGTTTCACATCGGAACGAAGAAAAGTTAATAATTGCATTTCATCCATGGCTACGGTCGGCTGAAGTTTCAAAACATCTAGGGTCCGATTCAATGGCCCATTAAACATCTTATTCTTAGATTTATATTAAAACTAGCGGCTCTTCCCGGCTTTGCACGGGTGGACATTTTTCAAACATTTTTTGTGGATACTCTTTATTAACTTAGCTTTTACACATTTAAAGAAAACACTTTTTTATCGAATTGAAGCTATGTATTTTTTGGATTTTCTTTATAATTGTGGTACATTTTTTTCTAGCATCAATAGTTTTCGCAGCGCATGCTATGAAAGTTATTTCATAGGCATTTTTTATACCGTGTCTAACGTTATTGTACTGTTAGTAGGCATCTTTACCTTTTTTTTAATTAAAAAGTCTATATTAATTAGTGATAATGTTACATTCAAATGGTGAATGAATTTTTTAAATCGGTTCAATACTTTTGCTGTTCTAATATAACCGTAGTATTATTCTTAGTATAAGTAAGTAAGTATGAAAATCGGCTTCTATCTTTCAAACGCTTAAGTCATAAGGGGTGTCCGCCCCAAACATTTATTTTAATTTTTAGATAACTTTATGCCGGCAACGCACTCGCGAGCCCTCTGGCATTGAGAGTGTCCATGGGCGGCGGTATCACTTAACATCCTGAAAGATGATCCTGCCCGTTTGCCCCCTGTTCTAAAAAAAAAGTTTGGCGGTGTGTCGGCTAGTCTATAATAACATAAAAAAACATTCTACAAATTTTAAAGTCAAATTCCGTTAAAAGACAAGGAATCACCAGTTATTAAACAATTCGTCCACGCGTTTCGACAATCACATTTTCCAAATGATTTGGCAACTCTTGGCGGACTAATTTTAAATTGTAATCTACCTGAGTCAACGCTCTCTCGGCTAACACTCAAAATAAATGAAGATCGATGACACATTTAATAATAATGCGTTACAACTCTTTATGGGTGTCACTAAGTCAATTTTATAATACTTAATTGTAGTTATAATTAATTGCCAAATGGAACGAATGAACAACGAAGTTTAAAGATGATGGATCTAAATAAGCTAACGATGTCATAAATAGAAGATATGTCTATCTGTCTCTAATCTAAAATCTGATTGCTAAATTAAATAATAATATATATATAAGTTATAACTACACGATGATCATTATCTGTCATCTGTCAAGTAGGTGCCTGATACACGCCTTCAACTTTTTGGGGTCTAAGGCAAGCCGGTTTCCTAACGATGTTTTCCTAAACCATTCGAGCGAATATTAAAATGCGTACATAGAAAGAATGTCCATAGGTGCACAGCCGGATCGAACCTACGGTCGCAGGGATGAGAGTCGCAACGGTTAAGCTGCTATGGCAAATCTGATTATTAAATAATATAATTCAATAAATCAGGTGTTTTAATATAGGTCAGGAACATATATTATAATGATATTAATATTAAAAATTGTTTATTTTAATTTAACTATAATATTTTTTTTAATAAAATACTTAACTAAATCTTTTCCGTTGCTATAGATATAATACTTGTCATTGAAACTAATATAAATTATAATATTTTCATAGTTTGGTTGGATTGTCGGCAATCGTCATATGAGTTAATATATTAAAAATAAGTTCATCTCCTATTAATCAAAAAAACAGAGCTACAGATTAAAGCAAAGGAAGTTCGAGTCTATTCTCGGCAAACGTGTTATCAATATTAATTAAATTAAAACTTAACCTCTTTTAGGTATTAAAAAAACTCTTGCAGACCATAGATAGCAAAAGCGATTACAAATAAAAAAAAATACTAATAATATAACAATCTGTGGTATAGGATTCGATGACGCAATCTTCTAATCACATTAAAAAATGCATTTAATGAAACGAAACGCTCATTGCTTACGTTGCAATTCTGGCACTGTTTCAATAATTTTCACTTTCACGAACTATAACTGTTTATTTGTGTCCATCGATTGTAGTGTTAGTTAATTTTAACCTAATAGACCACTTGATACAATTATGTTCAACAAGAGTATTCATTAAAACATTGTTCAATATCTTTTTGACTAATTTCACTTTATTATAAAAATTCGAAAATAAAAGAAGTTACATAAATTATTACGGATGCAAAGGGCTAAAAAGCGATAGCTTCACGGCAAGCCTAGTAAGGAAAAAACAAAAAAAGAAAAATAAACAAAATTAAAATTGCAAATAACACTCAAACAAACAAAAAAACATAATGAGGAAACCGGCTTGCATTAGACCCAAAAAGTTGCCTATTATATTTATTTATTTTATTTATTTATTAACACTTCGTTGCATTACATAAAAGGAAAATATTAAACATAATTTAATTAAAGGCAACTGGCGGCCTTATCGCTTTAGAGCGATTTCTTCCAGACAACCACTGTGAGTAAAGGAAAAAAAAAAACACTGTGAGTATATTACATAAGGTAGGCAAGAAGTGCAAAAATACAAATAGGTCGCTCAATCTCACTCTCTCTCTCAGTCTTTCTCCCTTGCTTGCCCCCTACTTTCGCACCAACGCTATTTGCTTCAGGCTAATATTATTATTATTGCGTTTCATCCGTAAAAAAATTACCCGCATGATTCGACTCCCCTAAACTCCAATATTACCCTAAAGTCAAAGATTTCAAAATATTATAATTTACAATATGAAGAATCATAATAATATTTATTTAGTTTTATTTATAAATTAAGTGAGGGCCAGAGGTGAGACACAAATAAAGCAAAATATATTTAAATAACTTTAATTGAACTTTTACAACGTAAATAAATAAGACAATTGATTCTGTCCGATATGAGGTGCACGATCTATAATCTATATTTTAGACTTGAACTTGAGGATTGACTAATCCGATCAAAGCTATCGATGCCTATTGTCCGCTTCCTGTTATAATGCTGTTATGTCTGAGGGGTGCAGGTATTGCTTGCGGGGCAAAGTGGGTGTAATGGATATGTAACATGTAGGTTTTTAAATGCTTATCACGATATTGTGAATGTTTGAGTGTCTTCGACACAGTGCCTTTCCTTACGACGATGCCAGTGTTTAAAAATTATTTGCATTAATAAAGATTGTCATTTTAATGTAGCTGTCCAATGCATATACATTTTATATGTTAATTGTCTAAAATATTTAAAATTTTAATTTGTGTTGAATCTAGAAGTTTCTTGGATAAGTTGGACAAGAAAATGGCAACATTACTTGACATTATATAAAGTATTAAATTTAATTGTCTTCCTTTTCCTGTGTTTTTCGAAAATCGTGATCAGGAAAAAACCCACGATAAAATTCATATGTATAATTCTATATTATAATATTGTTTAAATTAAACTTGTTGTTAAAATCAATTTATTTAAATTAAAATAGATTACCTATCGCATTCATTTACTGTTACCCTACATTTTTGACAATTGACATGTATCAACCATAGCGTTTAGAATACTGGAATAAAAATTTAAATCTGTGTAATCTAATCTGTAATTTGTGTGCAGGTACTGCTATTCCTACCTATAATAAAATTTACATAATGGCGCGGAGATTATAAGATTGTGAATATGTCGTAAGATGACATTAAAAACATGATAGCCGATATACTTACTTCAAGAGAATCAAATGATGATTTAATTCTAAATTATTCAGCAATTACAGTATGCACAATTTCAGATTATTATTTCCTATTAATAGTATTCAGATATAATAAAACGCAAAATAAAATTTAAAAGTCAAAGAAATTTTAACATGACAAATTCAACAGTCATTGCTATTCCTATTGTAAGGGTCTGTTTCACATTGTATGGAATAAGTAATAAATAGCTTATCTGGAACTTATCCGGACATTGTGAAACAGACCCTTAGTGCTATAAATAATATTGTCTATAAATTCTTGTTAAGAAGTTTAAATTTAAAACATAGACTCATTTTAGTATCCTACTCACAATAGAACACTAATCATACGAGTAAATTTTCCTCTTTAAATAATGAAGGTACATTTCTCGGAACAGAACTTGCCAAATTATTTAATGATTCACAATAATTAGAATCGTGACACTTTTTGATTCAATTACATGACAAATTCACATTTCTGTTTTTTCTATGATTTCCCGCAAGAGGTCGTATTAAATAAACTCAATCGGTTTTTAAAGTCGGTTAAAACGGCTCCACCGTTCTTATACTTTAAAAAATACATTTCTGATATTGTTAAGTGATACCGCCGCCCATGGACCCTACCCTATATATACCCTCAATACGATGAGGCTCGCGAGTGCGTTGCCTTTCAAGAACAAGACAAGACTTAGTCGACTAGGTTCGGAAATACTTCAGTGGGCCCAGTTGGTAGTGTGCAGCAAAAACTTAAAAAACCTTAATTTGTGGAACGACGGACGTCGATATATTTCCAAAATTAAAAAAAACCTTCAGCTGAGACAGACTAGATTCGTAATCAAATAACGAATAACATTCATAACGTTGTCCAACGATTAGTACGATACACAAACGATTGTGAACAGGCGCCCCGTGTAATTTATTGCTGACACATTTCTCGCCCCGCGCGACGAAACTATTCATCAATTAACTCCCGATCAATTCATTAAGAAAACAAGAGTAATAGAAAACATAACAGTTATTGATTAGTGGAAGAACTTCTCATTGATATTTGGAAAGAGCAGTTAATCTTCACGAGGAATGCTTTAGAAAGAGTACTGTGTATACAAAGAGCCAAAAAATAGTAAAAATTAGTGGCACTAAATCGATTTGGATCTTAGACATCTGCATCTGTTTCGTGATCATGTATTTTTTTCTAATAGGCAAGTCTATATATATACATAGATCTGCAATCTTGGTGACATGGTGTTTTCACAGTTCGAGCGATTCTTAAATGCATACTTATAAAGAACGATCAGAGGAGCGCACCAGTTCAGAGATGAGAGTCTAAGATCTAGGTATTGAATCCAACTTGCTGCTTTCAAGACCTTTTTAAAGCTCTCATTCCGTCACGAGAGCTTTGCAAGCAAGCAAGAATGGCGGAGAGTTTATTGCCAGTTCTCTTCCGTTCTACGCCCTAGATTTGAGAACTGGCAGTAAATGTAATCTTAGAAACATTTAATATACATTTCTGTTTTGACGTTTATAAGTGTATAATACCTATATGAATAAATGATTTTGATTTTTTATTAAGCGTTATGGTTGGAATATGTACATATGAGTGGTTATCGGAGTAGACGATGATCAAAGAAACAGCGGTCCGACTGTGAAAATGATATGAACTTTCCCGATCAAAGGCAAATGCAAGAAAAATGTAAGATAACACTCACTGGGGAAAGGTCAAGGCTAAGAAAAGGTATATCGAGTTTTACCTCACGAGATTAGAAGTTAATATCCTCGAACGCTTATGCTCAAAACCTATTTGATATTTAAAACATTTGTTTTTGAGTTACAGCCTCTGTGCGATAAGAATTTATCTGATTTTAATAAATAAATCATTTTGATATGGCGTTTCATTCCATTATTAAAATTAGCACACGTGCGTGACAGTCATACTGAACTATTATTCTATTTCAACAATAGCATATGCATAGTCTGTGTCGTAAAATATTCTCTTGTACGTTATCGATCCTTTGAGATATAATACTTTAAAGTGTTTCTATTGTTTCCCCAATATAAAACTATCTAAGACAGTTATTTGTCCAATTGAGTCAGTGATAGAACAGTGTTGGTCTAGTGGCTGCCGCGTACTCTCATCATAGGTTCGATCCCCGGCTGTGCACCGAAAGACTTATATTCTATATGCGCATTTTAACATTCGCTCGAACGGTGAAGGAAAACATCGTGAGGAAACCAACCCAAATAGTCGTCAGCGTGTGTCAGGATGGTCACCTACTTGCCTATAAGTTTGAAAAAGTCATGAGACTGATTCAGAAATCTGAGGCCTAGACCTAAATGGTTGTAGCGCCACTAATTTATTTATTTTTTATTCGTCCAATTGGCCAGCTTTGTCCAATTCGGCGTAAAATGACACAGTTGTACAATTTAAAATTCAAATTGCAGAGAATATATTTTGTTTTCCGATGCGTAAATAATATTATATTCTTCGTTTATAAATAAGCTTAATATTAGATAATCTTTATTCTCTATTTATATAAATAGAAATACTAATAATAGAGAAACAATACTGGGCGGAGATAAATTATCTCAGTACCGTATACCAACGCAATTGACAATACAGTAGTATTTATAAATATGATTTGCGGTAATTTTTCAACATAGATTCAAAAATAATATTATTTTCATTGGTCTACGCAAGTACACACTCGTATAAATAAAACTTCTATGACAGATATAGACACGAATTTATTACGTTATTTACACAACTCGACATTTGGAGTGCAATAGCGAATCTACGAACTATTAATGAAAGATTTAAAAATATAAATATCAGGGTTTACCATTGCATTCTTTTAATTAAAGATACCAAAAATATATTTTGTTAATAAAGACGAATTACGTTTACATTTGACATATAGCAATACTTACGTTTTCCTCAAACTGAAGAAAACAATAACTAATAAAAACTCACTTCACACGTAATACTAACTTTAGAATTTTCCGAATCAGAGCGATACAAGACAACGCTACGCCACTAACGAGGATGACGTCCCGCGAACGACTGCCGTCTCTGGCTGAAACTGAAATTCACGAAGCGTCGGACCACACTAGCGCAGTATATTTGTACTAAATAGTCTACAGTTTAAATATGCAGTTTTTAATATAATTTTAAATATAGAACATTCACCTATTCAATGTTTTTATATACCTTGCTTTGATAAATATACAGAATATTCAATGTAAAATTTCCGCATCGAACTCCTAAATTATTTACGTAGTTATGTAAGGTACAAGAGGCCAAATAGCAGGCATCACTACATATTATAAAACAAAGTCGCTTTCTCTGTCCCTATGTCCCTTTGTATGCTTAAATCTTTGAAACTACGCAACGGTTTTTTTTAATAGATAAAGTGATTCAAGAGAAAGGTTTATATGTATAAAAACATCCATTAAATAATGGAGAAGTACTGTTATTTTTGAGGTTTCTAATGTGATGTCGTATATAATTACATTTTTTCCGCTTACATTGCAAACGCAGGCTGAACCCTACGAGTTTTATCAAAATAATGCACTAAGTATTGTACACATTGAAAAGGTCTACAGAAAAGTCCGTGATGGTATATGTCTATCTCTTATGGGTAACCCACATTTTTATATACAACGTTTACAGATTTTCTGTAGTGTATTTAGTATCAGCATTGCACCCGTGCGAAGCCGGGGCGGGTCGCTAGTTTATAATACAATACTAACCGCTGCTCGTAGACACTTGCAACGCAGAGGTGCTTGCACCTTTTTGAGAATGGAACGCTCTATTCTTGTAGGCTTCTTACGCCCGAACCCAATAATTAATCCACAATTTTAGATTGAAAACAATCTGAAATCAGACCGTGACAGTCGAATGATCTCCTATCCGCATCCCAATAATTAAAACGAAGACAATCCATTTTTGGCGACAGATTGAATGCAAACTCTTCGATCTTTAGTCATATTTGATAATTAATTAATATAAACCAAATAAAGTAAATAAAACCGTACATATTATATGTATGTATATTGAAATATACATATCTATGCTTAAAACTATATAATATAGGTAGGATATTCGCACAGTTGAACTGTCATTTTCATACAAAGGCCTATCCACATACACCGATCCGACCTTCCATGGATATCTTGTATCGAAAGATGGCTATTACAATCCGTAGATTGGTTAATGGCACACTTTTATCTAAATTCGGATTAAGGTATCTATCTCAGATGGTCAATAATGTATTGAGATAGGTTATTGCATTAAGCGTTTCGGGCGTTAGTCGTTTCGAATGAAAATATCTCTACTGGTGGCTGGTTCCGCAAAGAGATGCGCGGCAATGAGCACTGTGTTTAATTGTTTTATACATAATGTCGTCCGGAAAATTATTGGTCAAAATATATTAATGATACGGTGAAGTTAAAGCGTGAAGCCTGCCTTAGATGTCTGGCCATAATTAATTCAATTGGACTACACTGTATACTTTAATGTATACGTAATCGTTACTTAGGTTACCTAGTACTTCACCTTGTTTTTATTTATTTGTTTGGTAATAGCTACCAAAAATTAAATATAGATACAATAACACTAAAATATAGCCTAATATGGAATACGTATTTACAAAAAGGCTCAAACGCTTACCTAAGAGAAAAAATAATAAAATATTCAATACATTTAACTAAGTAATACCTAATTTGGCTATGATTGTGTAAAAGTGAGAGGATGTACATGAAGGTGCGTATGTGGGGTTTGCAGGTAGTGCGCTATGGATATATGTATTTAATACTCCCTTTAAGCATATTCTGCGATAGCTTAATCAAGTCAAGGCTTAAATATTGGTCGTTGTATGTCCGGGCTGCGCGATCCAAAACTGAATTTTTTGCATAGTGCTGATGTTAGGAACATGAAACAAGCACTGTTAAGTCAAGTTAATACATACGTATAACGAATAAATTTATTCATTAAACCTTATTCTATTGTTGCATTATTTTACTGACGCTGATGCACCAGGTCATACTTTTGGGTATTGTCTGTCATTAATATATGATAGGGAATTCTAGCCTTATGTAACAAAATTTTTTTTAAATGTGCAATGAGGTTTTTTTTCTTTTTTTTTCTGGGACAGAGAGCTGGTGGCCCGCTATCACAATATCTCATGATCTATTTATAAGATTTGTGGACACAGATATTTTTTTATTTTGTGCTGACGTATTAATGTCATCGTGCAACTCATCCCAGACGTCATAGTTTCGAACCCCTTTATGCAAAAAATGCACTTTCTGTTTATTAGCATGAAACAGGCGTGCCTTAGAGCTAAGAAAGTGTCAGGCAGTAGTTGCCTATTCAAAACACAAATAAATAGACCTAAAAGGTTGTGGCAGGTATAAGCAGTGTTGGCCTAGTGGCTTCAGCGTGCGACTCTCATCCCTGAGGTTTAAGGTTCGTTCCCCAGCTGTGCACCAATATACATACTTTTTATTTAAGCATTCAACATTCGCTCGAACGGTGAAGGAAATCATGAGGAAACCGGATTGCCTTAAACTCAAAATCGAGGGCGTGCGTCATACACAGAAGGTTGGTCACCTACTTGCTTATTAGATTAAGAAATGATGATAAAACAGATACAGAAATCTGAGGCCCAGACCTCAAAGGGTTGTAGCACCATATGTTTGCTTTTACTTACTACTGCCTACTATCAAAACAGCGTAAGTATGAATAAATAACGCTGTAAAGTCCAGAGCGGGCAGCAAGAACCTCAGTCAATGGTTTATAATATATGTATGTTGTGTATAATGATTATAATGAGTATCTCTCTACCAAATTAAAAATGTTATATATATTTTACAATAAGGGTCTGGAGGTATTGGTTTATTACAAATAAAAAGCATTTGCGCATATTAGATTGGACATACGGAAGTCATGGCTTCGCGTTAAGTCCCGGGTTTGAATATTGCTTATTCTTCACGAACTGTCGAAAAGTTACTTAGTCAAATGATAAAGATTATTAAGATTATTATTATTAATCATCTGTGGTAAGCACTTTTTTTGACTGACTTATGACGTTAGTTGTAAGAACACATTTTTAATTATGTCAACGTGACATGTGTATCTGTGTAGTCTGTTTTAATGTTTTGGCTTCTTAGTATTAATTATTGTTTTCGCAACTTCTTTATTAAAATTAGAAGTGTTAAGTGTTTCTCAATAATACGCATTGCAAATTTTTTATAAATGTTCCATAGCCTTTACACAACACTCTTGTAATTCTTAAAAAACGTTGACGAAATCAAACATAAAAAGTCTCTATTCAGCAAGAAAAGGATAAGTTCTTGAAGGCTAGTTGTACTAATTAAATAACAATCTATTTAGCCTTCAATAGCTGAGGTTTAACTCACATGTTAGCACTTGCTAAAACACTTACTAATAAAAACTCATTTTAGATGCCTGCAGCTAGCTTTGGTTCACTTTCGCAACTACCAGGAGCGGAGAACTGTGGTATTAAAGATGTATGGAACCACAATTTACACGAGGAGTTTCAAATAATACGACAAGTAAGGTTATTCATAATATTTCACAAAATCCATACTAGGAAATGCATAATAGATGTTTGGATTAGATAGATAGCGAAATCAGTGTTATATATTGTACATCAAAACTAAACAAAGTTTATAATATAATTATGAACTTTTATGGAAAACAAAATATATTACAGTACAGATTACCCTTACAGATTGTTCAAAAATATCACTGGGTTGCTATGGACACAGAGTTTCCTGGGGTTGTGGCTAGACCTATTGGAGAATTTCGATCAACTGCAGATTACCAGTATCAGTTATTAAGGTAAAGGTTAATGCAAAGTAGACAAGTTTAGGAATAATTTACTACTACCTTGTTCATTACCTAGTATAATTTCAAAGAAATTTTCTTATCAGAACAGTGAAAAAGTTGTATGTAAATTAAATTTTGCCTTTACTAAATAATATTACTGCTATAAAATGGTTTTGAACTTAGTCTTAATTACCTTCAACTTACTACTAATAAGGACTAAAAATTTAAATAAATGAAAATTTTGTTCATGTCTCATACTTTTAAATTATTTTTAGATGTAATGTTGATTTGCTGAGAATTATCCAACTTGGCCTAACATTCATGGATGAAAATGGAAAAACTCCTCCTGGTTACACAACATGGCAATTTAATTTTAAGTTCAACTTACAGTAAGTACTTATTCAAATATTTTGGCATTACTTTGTATTTAATATGTGCATACCAACATTTTGGAAATAAATTATTTATATAAAAAAAGCAAAGCTTATGCTTTGTATAATCTATTGCTCTATTGGTAACCTAGTGTTGGTGCATAGCGCCTAAACATATTTATTAGTAATTGAGCACCAGATGTCATATCTACAAGGGGAACAAGGCGTCTATTAATTTCCATCCTTAATTCTTGATCCGATTACACATCTGTACAAGTAAACATAATTTTAAATTTATAATCCTTTTTTTTCGTATCATAAGTTATGCTTAACTATCCTTTTATCCTGCCTATACACCTACTTAGTTTAAAATGAAATTGACCTCTAAATAATGTACTAGAATCACTGTCATTACTTTGCCATAGGTATGTCAAATTGTAAAGCATGAATTTTTGTATTTATGTGCCGCTTTAAAAGTGTTAAATTTGTTAAAACTTATATACTTATCGCCACCTTCTCCAAAATAAAATCAGTCTTAATAACAGCATTCATACTTTACACTTTGATTAACACTGTAATAAAACTTAATATGTTTGAGTAATAGGGTAGTATATAATTTTCAGGGAGGACATGTATGCTCAAGATTCAATTGATTTGCTACAAAATTCAGGTCTTCAGTTTAGAAAACATGAAGAAGATGGAATTGAGCCATTAGAGTTTGCTGAACTACTTATGACATCAGGTAATCTAAGAATTTATGATGTTAACATTGTCATGTAAAAAAATTATATATATAGTTTAGTTAAAAAAATTTAACAATAACAGTTAATATAATTTGTTTGTGTACCTACATGTATTATTTTCTGTATGTTACCTTTAGAATTTGAGGAATGCAACAGATAAAAAAAATGCTTTTGTTTGATATTCAATTAGACTTTGAACAACAGGACTAACATGTTGGTAGTTATTTTTTAAAAATTAAACTTCAATAAAATATCATAATTCTCTTGGCAATAGAATAAAATAAATATTATTATTTTATACTTTGTTATTGAAGGCAAATTAAACAATTTTTTCTTGATTTACAATAAATATTTAAAATCTTTTTGGACAGGTCTTGTGCTAATGGATAACATCAAATGGCTCAGTTTTCATTCTGGATATGATTTTGGATATTTGCTGAAGTTACTCACAGATCAAAACCTGCCGCAGGATGAAAATGACTTTTTTGAAAGTCTAAGATTATATTTTCCAACTGTCTATGATGTCAAAGTAAGTATTATTATAAACCTTTATTATTTTTACCTTTATGTAGTTATATTTAGGAATGTCCTTCATTAAATTTAATTTTTCAATTGTTTTGTGTTATTGTGTTGTAAATAAAGAGTTATTATTATTATATTATTAATTCCTTTGTGGCTATTTATTTTATATATAAAGGCATATCGGTAAGAAGACAAAATTAATTTGTTAAATCTAAATTTACATTTATTTTCTATTAATAAAGGCATGATTTATGTCAATATAACTAGAATGAGTTGTATAATTATACAACTCGTTCTAGATATCGTTACTTAACTTGTCAGAATCAATCTCCAAATGGGAACAGACTTCTAATTTTCCAATAACTTACTTACTTTATTATATGAGGAAGTTTTCTATCGGGACAACTGTTTACAGGGAATCAAACCTCATAGTCCAACCTCAATCTTCAGAAAGAAGAATTAAAATCAAAATCCAATACTTTTTAAAATGATTCGCTCAGTCTTGTCAGTTACCCATAGGGGGTAATAGTAGAGAGCCTACATATTGAACACCTAAATAAATTATTTTCAGTACTTGATGAAACTGTGCAAAAATTTGAAAGGAGGTTTACAAGAAGTAGCTGATCAGCTGGAGTTACGAAGGGTTGGGCCGCAGCATCAGGCAGGATCCGACTCTCATTTAACTGGAATGGCTTTTTTCAAGATAAAGGAAGTAAGAATAATACTTTTTTTATAATTCTTTATACAATAAAAGCGTCAATCTCTCGTACCGGGACAGAAAACAGTTTCTACTGCGTACTAAGTCAAATAAAGGCATTAATCTTAAAGATATCTATCTATTTATATTTATTTATAGTTAATTTTTATTGTATATGATTTTTTTTTTAATTTTATTTAATTACAATAAGAAATCGCAGTTAATAAAATTGTTGTTTTAAACTGACCTGATAGCTAAAGATTATTATTTCTTTAATATTGATTATTTGGCCCAAAGTATTATTGATTGTTTAATGACGTACCGTTAGTTACTAACAAAGTTTTTGGGTCGGAAAAAACTGTAACAGGCTGCTAATGTAATACGAATACGAAACCGTGTGTTTGATTTTGATTGGACGGAACTATAATGACGTCTCATGGCGTCATTTTGTTCGATTCTGATTGGTCAACGTCATCTCTTTTTGCGTTGAAACCCGTCATAATACTTTATGTCAATTAAAATCAGTTTGACTTGCTGTCCCGCGTCTTTTGCTTTACATTCTCACTCATTGAGTTTTATTAACAATTTAATATGAATATAAATTTTATTGTTTTAGATATTCTTTGATGACAACATTGAGAGTTCCAGTGGTCATTTATATGGCTTAGGAGCGCCGTTTTCAGTAAATTCCAACAGCTTCCAAGATAACGGTGAGAACGGAAACTCCTCTTGATCCGGAGATTCCGTTATAACGAATGTAACACCGCAACCCAATGTGTTCCACCTTACAGAGTAAAAATGGTATGGGTATGCGTATTTGGTCTAACTCACTTGATTGCACTATATTAACTCACTTTTCAACATTGTTGAGGAGTCACGCAGTCGAGATTCAGAATAAGATTCAAAGTCAAGACTTACGACTTATTGACGCTGAACAATAAACGTATGAATAATTCCAATTCGTTTTTGACATACATCTAGCTTAATGATAAGTCTTGTTTGGTTTCAATTCAATTCAGTTTAGTTTATTGCGTTTAGATTTGCGAAAATTGTACATTTGAAATTCAATTTTTATACCTGCCATAGTCAAAGTTACTTAGCAGTGGTTATCACACCAAATTAATTTGTATGATTAGTGGATACGAATTAAAAAAAATGTCTATTGACTACCTGTCTAAGAATTTTTGACTACAGGCTCTGTGTATTAATCAAATTCATACGTCAACTGTCAGCTCTCAACAACAATGATTTAGCTCATTGCGCGGCGCAGTACGCTGAGTGAGTTAGCGCAAGAGTTACCCATATACAAGAAAAATCATGTATATAAATAAATTGACGGAAAACAAGAATAAAATAGTGTTATTATAACTTTGGTTTTAGCGCCCATGTAAGTTTCAGACATGCTTATATTTCACGTGTAAAGAATTTGTGTTAAGTAATAATTTTTATTAAGCTTTACATGCTGTATTTTATATTCATTGTATATTATTGAAAATATAAGTTGGATTATAATATGAATTTTAAAAGATCCATTAAAATGTGTAATAAGATTTCAAAATATCATAATTATAAAAATTAATATGTACAAAATATAAGATAAAGATTTGTTTTGTATAGTTTTTATTAACCACTCATATAAGGAAACATTAGGGAGTATTAAATAATAGACAAAAAAATTATGTTTTTTATAGTCTACTTAACTGTCACTTTTCACAGATAACAAAAAAGTAGACAAATTATCACATAAATAATATTTTATTTTAGTAACAAATTATTAACACATCTTATTTACATAAACAAGACATTGCAAGGTGAAAATTAGGAATTTTTGGTTGATTTTATAAGATAACTAGCGGATCCGACAGACGTTGTCCTGTCTACACGTCTTTAATTTCAAAATTTCAATTTTTAATAAGCCATTTTGATGAAAATTATTATTCAAATGTTATGACAATATCTAACGATACAGCACATGGTCACACACGATATAACACAATGATAACAAAACTTTTTTAAATTTCGGGACAGACTAAAATTAAAATTCGAATATTATTTAAAATTTGACACTGCGATGGTAGCGCCGTCTGTCGGATCCAATGTAAAACATTCCAAAATCAACAACAACTAATAAATTGAAAATTAATTAAAAAAACATTGTCCAGCGGACAAAATTGTGAATCTAAACCATTCCCAGATCCCCTTGAACACACACAAAAAATTTCGTCTAAATCGGTCCAGTCGTTTAGGAGGAGTTCAGTCACATACACACGCACACAAGAAATATATATATTAAGATGTAACTGTAGCAATGAATTGAGTGTCAACCCGTACAGACCCTACTCATCTTGCTGGCCTTTTAGGAATTGGTAGTCTAAGATTATCATCTGTATAAATACTTCAATAGGCAGGTGTTTCCACATAATGAAGGTGAAAATATCCTCAGTTGTGGAGCAGACATCAAGATTTAATTATTAACACTTCCAACTATTTGCTTGTTATTACCTAGATTTGGCTTCAGTAATTATATTATTTATGTATTCTTGTTTGTCCTCAAAAGTGTTAAGTTTTGTATAAACATTCCAGATCACCTGAAAAATAAATATGTATTTTAAAAAAAACACCTGAAGTATAGTGAACCACAAAAGAAAAAATGTGTTGTTTCTCCTTTAGAAACTCAGAAATATTGTTCATTCCATTTTATAAGTGGTTTTCAGCAATCAGTCAGTAAAACTTACATTTATAGATGTTTTATAAGAAAGATTTTATACTTACTGGTGCAGATTTGTATCCCATAGCTTTAAGCTCCCTAATTTTAGATAATAAATGACCACATGGCTCATCAGAGTTATGAAGCATTACATTTCGTCCAGCTATAACTAACACTATCCATGTATTGCTATCATTAGGAGCGGGATTAAGCTTGCCAAATTTAAAGATATCTTTTACTTCAACAGGATTGTCATTTTGAGAATCACAGATTATTATATCTGAAAAAAGAAAAAGTTCCATTAGAATTTGTCACACAATCTTAGCTCAGTCAGTTTGTTTAAGACGTAATTGTTATTTTTGGAATATAATTATATTATATTCCAAAAATAACATACATATACAATTACATAATTGATTAAAAAAATTATATGTGCTTTGTAGAAAACCAAATAGTAGTACCTCCTCGTTGGTGATGAGTAAGAATATGTTGTCCAGTAACATAATCTGGTCCCCCTCTAGTAGTTTCTACAACGTTTCTAAGATCTAAAAACATTTTTTCAGTAACATTATACTGTTTATGAAAATTTTTATCTGGAATATAATCAGTATATCTTTTAGCTAATGTTACAGCTTCTTTTTCTGTGAGAACTTCCAAACACTTTTCTTTGTGAAATATTTTAACTAAGTTATGTATAGTTAATATTTCTCGACCATATGCCAGGCAGTATTTTCCATAAGTGTTTTCTAGAAATTCTTTATTTAATACTTTTTCCATCAGGTCAATAGGATAATATCCCAATAGGCCCAGATATGCTACACAACATGCAAATGATCGACCATGAGTTTTTATTTCATTTTCTCGGTCTGATTTTCTTAATTCTTCAATAACTTTTTCTATAAAATTTTCCTTAGTATCAGGGATCATGTTAAGAGTTCCAAATGTTAGCACCAACCGTTCCATATCTTTTATACGTGTTTCAGACATGTTTGATAAAACAGTGTTAGCAATGTTAAAAAGACAGCCTTCATGTTTTGTTAGAGTACTGCTTGCAAGCAACGCTATGTGTACATTACACATAATTGAGAGACGTGGAACTTGAGACTGCAATATGTCAAGAAACATGGATATTTTATTATCAATAGGAAACTTTCGTGAAAGCCGAATAACCTTAAGCAAAGCAGCAAGTGTTACTTCATTAATAGTATTTACATTTTCACAAATTCTATCAATAATATTTGATACTAAAGACATGCTTCTAACTGGAACTTTACTCTTGAAGAAACCCATAGACACTATGGCTAACTCGTCTATGCTCATTTCATCAAAATGTTTCTCTACAGCAAGTTCCATACCATGCATATCATGAGGTGAAAACCTCATTGCAGCTATAAAGAAAAATGTTTGTACAAGTTGTGACTTATTTAATTTACTTGCTCTGTATGTTAATTTTTGAATGCCTTTATAACAAAAATCAGATGCTTTAGTTGCACTTAGCTTATAAAACAATGCACAGAAAGAGAGAATTTCATCATAAGACCAATCTTTAAATCTATTCATACAGGCATCATCTAATGCTGCCCATACTTCCACATAATTTCTGGTTCTTATTGATGCAGTCTCTGGAAATTCAGATAGAGTAAAAAAATGTGATTTTAATTCCTCATTTGTGCTTTTTTCAATATTATCTGTTAAAGAATCAATATAATTGTCAAATATTGCATTAGAGATACAGATATTATTTTTTGAGCAGTACAAGGCAATTAATGGAAATACTCTAAATATTTCTGAAGTAGACTCCTTAGACCAATCTTTATTTATCAAGATATGAAAATCATCATCTTGTGTTAACATAGTATTCAATGATAAAATGTTTTTAAGTTGGGTAGCATATCCACATTTTTCCATAATCTCATAAGCATATTTATTTTCTTTTTCCATGAACATTTTAACACAGTGATTGGAGCTTGTATTAAAGTTTTTCCTGTAAATGTTGGAAGTAAATGGCACGGGTTGATGCAGAGGGAATCTTATAAGTGTAGAATGCTTAGAGCACTTATGTAAGACATAATATTTTATTAAATTCCTGTAAAAGGCCATGCTAAAACTATGTTGAGCCTTATAATTTTAGAAGATCTTCTCAATTATGAATGCAATATGATATATTTACATTTATCAATTATTTATATATTAATATTAAGTACAATACATGATTTACTCTGGCAATGCAAATGTATACACAAAATTATAACCTAAACTGTAAACACTTCAACAGTTTACTCAGATCACGGCTAATAAATAAATTAAAAAAATAACTCTGATCACAGATAACCACAAAGTGAACTTAACAATGTCGGAAATCGAAATATCAAAATCAAATTATCAGAAATGTCATAAAATTGTAATGTTCAATTGTGTCAGTTTGTGTAGCCAAAAATATTATTATTGTCAGGAGACAGGAGTCTTCAGTCTTGCGCATAAATCATCGACCAACACTGCAATGAAAATTCAATGGATTGCGAGAACCCAAAAGCGTATATTATTATGTATTTTTGACATCAATAAATGATAGCTAATAATATACCACTACTCTCAAAAACTGCCTTCACAGGGGAAGGCAAGAACCTTTACTGATACTGCGTACTTCGCTCACTACAGTGAGCTTCCATCCTGCCCTTCAGGCGATTGCCTACCTCAAGCCAACGACGGCCCAAGCCGAGGCTCGAGTATCACAGGAGACGCCCGATTTGTTTTTAAAATAGAATCTCGCTGTTGGCGCTTTTCCCGCGGCTAGCGCAAGGGCGTCTATTATGATACCTTTTCTTAAAAAATATGATTAAACAATACCCAGTGCCATTGACGTTTGCCAAGCACCGCAGTTTGGCAAACGTCAAATGGTAAGTGGCAACTGGCAACTTCGCAGGCAAGCTGCAGAGCTCGATTCGCGGCTCATCGTCTGTCTACATTCAATTGTACTTGTCGTCTCTTGTTTTAGAATTAAAATAACGCAAATTCAGGTTTTTTTACACAAATTAATAAATACAAATTTTAAAGATATACAATTTTATCAAATAATACCTATGACTTAATTCAAGTCATAAGTAATTGATTATTTTATACTGGCTAGGGTTTGTTGAACGCTGTTTAAATGTCTCAAGCCGAGGAACCCATGGAAACTGCGGATGTTGGCGACAACTCTGTATGTATTGTAGTGTTTTCATGAATAGCCACTATTATGTTTTAGTAATACATTCTTCATAGACAACTTACTTCACCAATTACAATTTCTCTTTTAAATTGCAGAATGGCTCGTCTAGCGATACAACATCGTCTAGAGGCAAAGAGGGCGATTTCGAGAGTAAAATTGAAACGGATCGTTCAAAGAGATTTGATTTTTTACTGAAGCAGACCGAAATCTTTTCGCATTTTATGAGCAATACTAAAACTACTAGTAGCCCTCCTAAACCGAAAGCTGGCAGGCCCAAAAAGAACAAAGAAATTGAAGCAAGTCCAGGAGAGTAAGTATTTATGTTATATTTTAATTGTAGCTTGAAGTTAAAATTCTAATACAAAACTATTTTATTATAGCAACCGGCACCGTAAAACAGAACAAGAAGAAGATGAAGAGTTGCTTGCAGAAACAAATACTAAACAAAAAAGCATATTTAGATTTGAAGCATCGCCACCATACATTAAAAATGGTGAAATGAGAGATTATCAAGTAAGAGGTCTCAATTGGATGATATCATTGTATGAAAATGGTATTAATGGTATATTGGCTGATGAAATGGGTCTAGGAAAGACTTTGCAAACTATTTCCTTGCTTGGCTATATGAAGAATTTCAAGTGAGTTAGACATATTTTTATATATACTTGATTAAAACAGTTTATTTCATACATTTCAATACAGTTAAAGTTAAAAAACTTGTTTATATCTTTACTACTATCCTTATCATATAATTATAGATGCATTCAGAAGTTTGTGTTTCATAGCTACTGTATGAGATCTAATATCTCTTGTTTAACAAATTTTATTAAGTTTTGACACAAATATACACCAAAAAACAAGGTGAAACAAAGTTTTATCTAGTTAGTTATATATATACTTTGTTTTTAGGAATGCTGCAGGACCTCATATTGTCATTGTGCCAAAATCAACACTTACAAACTGGATGAACGAATTTAAAAAATGGTGTCCATCCTTAAAAGCTGTGTGCCTCATAGGTGATCAAGAAACAAGAGTAAGATATTTTTACAAAATTATTTTATAGAACATTACCTTAGTTATTATTTATTGTATTGGTTTCATTAGTTTATAAGTATATATTATTTAGTCTTTGTTAACAATAACAAACATATTGACTACAGTAAGCTGACCATTAATTTCAATAAAATTTGATAGATAATGTAATGAAACATTCCCATGATAACAAAAGTTGAGTAGAAACTTGTTTTTATTTACTATGTTTATAAATATAGTATAGTAATTTTTAATATAAATAATTGATTTATTTATAGTCTTCATTCATATCATTTGCAATATCTAATTTCGCATAGTTTTTATTGGAAAATTAAATTGCTGTGGCCTGCATAGTTATTAAAGTGACCACTTTAAAATATAATCTTTGATCTGTGTGGTTTATGTAATTGAATCGCAACCAAGGTATGCATATAGACCCAAAATCTATGACAAGTCGTACTTACTGTCTGATTAGGATCCTATTTAGCCACCATACTTTATTGTTCAAGACTAGTAATAAAAGAAAAACCATTTTCATCATCCTTTAACACTATTTCAGAATACCTTTATCAGAGAAACTCTGATGCCGGGAAACTGGGATGTATGCATAACATCATACGAGATGATAATAAGAGAAAAGTCAGTGTTTAAGAAATTCAACTGGAGGTATATGGTGATTGATGAAGCTCACAGAATTAAGAATGAAAAATCCAAGTTATCTGAACTATTGAGAGAATTCAAAAGTATGAACCGCCTGTTGTTAACTGGAACTCCGCTTCAGAATAATTTACATGAACTTTGGGCATTGCTCAACTTCCTCTTGCCTGATGTTTTTAACAGTTCTGATGTAAGTATTTCGTTTGCAGTATTTATTTTTTACATATATTAAAGTTAAGCCTTAGTAAAAATTAAAAAAATTACTTTTGGCGTCATTATTTTTTCTTAAAAAATTAGTCCATTATTTCTACTATAATCTAGTCAACACTAGCATAGCACATAATATTTTTCATATGTGTGCATAAGTGGGTGTGTGTGAGTGAATGTGTGGATGGGTGCGTGTGATTGAGTGTGTGGGTGGGTGCGTGCGTGCGTGTTATGAATGATTGTGTAGGTGTGAGTGTATGTGATGTGAGTAAATGAGTGAGTGTAATGTCTATGAATCAACTCCTAGGGCTCAGTAGCATCTCTCCCCTATTCTGCATACCGTGTTTAGCTCCGTCCATTACACTTTTTATACTGTGGACGTTGGGAAGATTTTAAGTACCTAATCTATTTAATTTATGTTACTTACTTACATATAATAACATTTTCGACTCTCTCCAGGATTTTGATGCATGGTTCAACACGAATGCGGCTCTTGGAGATAATCAACTTGTGTCTCGATTACACGCCGTCCTTAGACCATTCTTATTGAGACGTCTCAAAGCTGAAGTTGAAAAAAAGTTGAAGCCTAAGAAGGAAGTGAAAGTCTACGTTGGCTTGAGTAAGATGCAGAGGGAATGGTATACGAAGGTTCTGATGAAGGATATTGATGTCGGTTAGTATTATACCTCTGGTTGTGGAAAATCGACTCATTTGAATGAAAGAGTATACTTCTCCCTCAAAGGCTGATAATGCCACTATATGCGTGTCCATGGGCTGCGATATCTGGCCCTGGGCATACCTTAGGCTTGCTTGCCGCCCCACATTATTTTAAAAAAGTTGTTTAATAGTCAAAAATTGGTTTTCCCAGCAGTTTTTTTTTCTTAATAAAATAAATGAATCAGTGCAGCTAAAACCTTTTTAGGCCTGGGCCTCAGATTTCTGTATCTGTTTCATGATGTCAATCAGGCTTTGTGGCAAGCCGGTTTCCTCAAGATTTTTTCCTTCACTGTGTAAGCGAATGTTAAATGGAAAGAAAGTCCATTGGTTAACAGCCAGGGATCGAACCTACGATTTCAGGGATGTGATTTTATTAGCCTTGTGTTTTTCTTTCAGTAAACGGCGCGGGTAAAGTCGAAAAAATGCGTCTTCAGAACATTCTCATGCAACTTCGCAAATGCTGCAACCACCCATATTTATTCGACGGAGCCGAACCCGGACCGCCCTACACCACCGACGAGCACTTGGTGTATAATTGTGGGAAATTGGCCATTTTGGACAAGTTGCTCCCGAAACTGCAAGAACAGCAATCGAGGGTGCTGATATTCTCCCAGATGACGAGGATGCTGGATATCTTGGAGGACTACTGTCTTTGGAGACAGTTTAAGGTATTTTTTTGGCTTTTCCATCTGGTTCTATAGTTCCAGATTAGGTGAAGAACTTTTTCCAGATGTTTCTATATACCAATAGTCTGCCATTATTTTTTTGCTCTCTTTTACCGGTCGTTTAATTTATTACTGTTGTCAACGCCCAAATCCAATAACCTATCTCAATCCATTTTTGACCATCTGAGATAGAAATCTAAGTACAAATATTCATAAAAGTGTGCCAATAACCAATGGATGGATTGTAATTGCCAACTGTCGATACAAGCTATCCATGGTAGGTCGGATCTGTATATGTAGATATACTACTAGATATACCTTTGTATGAAAATGACAGTTCAACTGTGCCAATATCCTATCTTAAGATTTTAACTTACACAAGTTTTTAAAATATAAAAAAGTTATTTGATGTTTTAATCATTGTTGTTTATTTTAATATTATTCGTACGGTTTTATTTACTTTATTTGGATTTATTTTTATTATCAAATATGAGTGTAAAGAACGAAGATATGCATTCTATCCGTCGCCAAAAATGGATTGGCTTCGTAGGGTTTGGTTATTGGGATAGGAGACCGTTAGACTATCACGGTCTCAGATTGTTTTCAGTCTTCTGGATTAATTAATGGGTTCGGGCGTAAGACAGCATCGATTGTACTTTTAATACGGATCCAAAAATAAATATTTTTGAATATTCCAGTACTGCCGTTTGGACGGTCAAACGCCACACGAAGATAGGAACAGACAGATTGAGGAATACAATGCGGAGGGCAGTGATAAATTCGTGTTCATGTTATCCACTAGGGCTGGTGGTCTGGGGATCAACCTCACCTCCGCTGATGTGGTCATCATTTATGACTCCGACTGGAACCCACAAATGGACTTACAGGCTATGGACAGAGCCCACAGGATTGGGCAGATGAAACAGGTTGGTCACTAACGCATAGATCGTTTGTACCCCTCAAACGCTGAAGAAAATCATGGCAAGAAAATCCAGGTTGCAGATCCAGAAGATTGACAGGTCAATTCGGATAATTTATTCTAACACAAGTTGACATTAATAGATTATGCAATTGACACTGACTTAATCTCTGATTTTCCATTCTGTAGAATTCTAACATTCCACTAGTGTTGCTATTAAACGAAATCTCCACCAAGAAAGGGAAAAATTTGACCCATTTGAGGGCAATAAAAAATAAATGCTACGTATTTTTTAATATTTAATTACTCTAGTGACTTAAGAAAATATATAACAATATATCGAATTAACTTTAATTAATTTATTTTATTTTTTAGCTGGCATCACTGCCTACTAATTCCAGGTTTAGTAAACTTTATAAAATAAAATGTTATATACCCATTTCTAGGTACGTGTGTTCCGTCTGATAACAGACAACACCGTAGAAGAGAAGATCGTAGAGCGAGCGGAGGTCAAATTGAGACTGGACAAATTGGTGATTCAATCAGGTATTTAAGGTTATAGAGAAGAGACAATAGCGGTCTTACTCCTTTTAAAAATCTATGAGATTTTGACATACTTAAGTCTCTCAATCAAATATTTAAAAAAATAACTTTCTTTGCTAACAGCAACTTGACAGCACATTGTCCTCTAGCTGTCAAATGCCACCATTAGGTGATATCTATAGAGGCTAAAGGTAACCTATAATTTGAATGTGATTTTATATTTTTAATATAAAATTTTTTTAACTACATAACAGGTAACTATGTAGAGTTTGTTTTCTGGTCTACAAATACTAAAAAACCTACATATAATATAAAAAAAATGCGAAAAATAATTAGTTCATCAAACTACATAAAAATCCTACATTTTTGATATTTTACAATAAAAGAAAAAAAATTTTTTTTGTTTTCAGCAAAAAATAATTAATTGGCCACATTTTTGGTAATTTGCATAAGCAAAAAATTCCCCACTTTTTGGTAATTTATAACAAGAAAAAAAAGAATTATCTACTTTTTGGTAATTTATAACAATAAAAAAAAGAAAAACCCACTTTTTGGTAATTTATAACAATAAAAATGGAAATACCCACATTTTTGGCAATTAACAAAAAAATACTTAAACCACATTTTTGGTTAAATAAAATGAAATTTTGTGTTTGTTAACCAATTCGTGGAGGATTATTATTTTACAACATTTTACCATTAACAGGTCGCCTTATGGACACGAAAAGCCACCTTAACAAAGATGAGATGCTGAATATGATCAGACATGGAGCCAATCACGTCTTTTCATCCAAGGACTCGGAGATCACCGATGATGACATTGACTCGATACTCGCTAAGGGAGAGACTAAGGTAAAGCTTCTAAGTGTTGGATGATAATATTAAAATGCTATAAACGTCATTTTACAAAAGCACTTAAATTATAAGACAAAATGGAGGTTTAACAATTGTATAGGATTTTCTTTTTCGTGCCGTTTTTTGTACACTAAACTTCAAACCAGTTTAGGAGGGATTACAAGTGTACGTAAATTTTTAACGCACGAAAAAATAATCAAGTTTTTAAAATCATTACTTTCATACTTAATATTGCCATGATTTGAAGTAGACTCAAGATTTCCACAATTTGAACCTCACAATTACAATTTTGTTTTTTCGTTAGTTTATTTTCTAATAATCAACTAATCGTTATTAAAAAAAATTGAATTCATACGATATTTCTTTTCCATTTTGCAAGAAAAGAACATATTTTTCTAACGTTTAATCTTAAAAATTATTTTTAATGTTTTCTGCATAAAAATGTGTATGGAGCGAACAAACCAAAATCGATTGATTATATCAGAATACAAAATATATACAATATATAATATTTTTCTTGGAAAAGGCCTCCTCTGTCCTCCATTTTCTTTATTATACACCAATCTCGTCTAGGGCTTAGTCTTTCCCGCCATTTCCATGTTTGCATCCTTTAAAATTGCCTACTTCTGCTTCTTTTATGGCCTCTTGTTTCCCATAGTGTTACAACTTTGCTCAATTTATCTGCTTCTCTTCTAGTTTGTTCAGTCAATTCCATTTTAGTTGGTTTATTTTGTATTTAACGTCAGAAAATTGATTTAGTTTAGATTAAAACTATATAATTTCATTATTTAAATTTCAGACTGAAGAGTTGAAACAGAAGTTGGAGAGTTTGGGCGAGTCGTCGCTTCGGGCGTTTTCGATGGACACGCCCGGAGCCACCACAGACTCTGTGTACCAATTTGAAGGTTTGACGATTCATTATTTCTGCATGCATATTAATTTCGCTCCATGAAGTCCACTCTGTCAAAACCACGAATAGGAGGGTAGTTACAAAAATAAAAGGCCCCAATATTAATTTCGCTCCATTGAGTCAACTCGGGCAAACCACAAACGGGAGGGTAGTTACAAAAATAAAAGGTCCCAATAATAATTTCCTCTGTCAAAAACACGAATGGGAGGGTAGCTACAAAAATAAAAGGCCCAAGTGTCTGACTATGAGTCGCACACTATCTTTTTTAGTTCTAGGCCTCAGATTTCTGTTTCATGATCATCTGTCAATCAAATATTTATCATCAGCCCATTCCTGACACACTCTGTCGACTTTTTTGGTGTCGTGTTCTTCTTCACGATGATTTCCTTCACCGTTTGAGTGTTATGCGCACGTATACCATTGATGCACGGCCGGGGATCGAACCTACGACCTCAGGAATGTGTGAGTCTTACAATAAACATATTCCAGGCGAGGACTACAGGGAGAAGCAGAAGATAGCTCCAATCGGAAACTGGATTGAACCACCGAAGCGGGAGCGTAAAGCCAATTATGCGGTTGACGCGTATTTCCGAGAGGCCCTTCGCGTCTCTGAGCCCAAAGCCCCAAAGGTCCAGGTATGGATGAATTAAATTGTAAAATATTTCTTTTATAGAACAGGGGGCAAACGGGCAGGAGGCTCACCTGATGTGAAGTGATACCGCCGCTCATGCTAGAGGGCTCGCGAGTGCGTTGCCGGCCTTTTAAGATTTTGTACGCTCTTTTCTTGAATTTAGTTTTGTTTGTATTCATTTTGCTAATTGGTTCCCAGTTTCTTGTAGCTGGAAATTGTTTTTATTGGACCCTTATAAATAGATTTATTTTATTTACACTTCGGTACCATAATATACATATTTAAAAAAAGTAAGTAGGTTACATATGACAACGGGCGGCCATATCACTAACAATCGATTTCTTCAGGCAACCCTAATATGAAACAATAAAAAAAGAAACTCAATTTAACATGTAACTATAACTTAAATGAAATAAAATCATATATAAAACTAATTTGAAAACTAACTTATTTATTGAATCCCATCATTCAATCTGATATTGAAACAAATGAGTAACTTCTTTTTTTTTATATAGTTTGTACATTAGCCAGCGTCAAGTATAGAACTAATAGCCCACATCCCGAACGCTATACGTCCCTGAAATACGCCACTTTTTGAGCAACTGTATAAAAAAAGATATTTTAAAATGGTTTCAGGCCCCGCGACCTCCCAAACAGCCGATCGTTCAAGACTTCCAGTTCTTCCCGCCTCGTCTTTTCGAACTCTTGGATCAGGAAATCTATCATTACAGGAAGACTTTGGGGTGAGATTATCAAAGATTAGCAAATTGTTGTGTTCGCGCCTTTTTCCACAGACAAATAATTATAAATTATTTTTTTTACATTAATAAATCAATCTTAACAAATTCAACATGAAATAAATCATAATTGATAAAAACTAAACTTTATTGATTAATTTACGTTTCTCGAGTTTTCAATTTATTCAGTGACAACTGGGAGGTAGTTGCAAAAACGAATACAATTTCCATCTAAGGAGTTTATTTTCTGGAGTCTGGTCGTACGCTTAGATTAGCTCTTTCGAGTATTATACTGATGAAAGTTATTTGTTTTAAATGTTTATATATTTTTTTGAAATATACATATAACAAGTCTTGGAGAATATATTGACCAGATAGTGTCATAATATTCAATATAATTACCTGTTTAAATCAAATTAATTGCAGTTTTTCCTAAATTATTTTGGTGAGAAGAATTGTTTCTCTGTAAACGAACTATTAGGTCCAAATTAAATATAAATCAAATTTGTTGTTTCTTTATAATAAATAAATAATAATTTCAGTTACAAAGTGCCAAGGAACCCCGAGTTGGGCCCGGATGCTGCGAAAATACAAAGAGAAGAACAGAGAAAGATAGATGAGGCTGAAGCTCTCGCCGAGGATGAGGTCCAGGAGAAGGAACAACTTTTGACTCAAGGTAGGGAAGAAAGAATATATATATTTTTTTAATTAACTTTAAATACTTAATACTGCGTCGATATGCCAAAAACTGCTTAACCGATTTTGATTAAATTTTTAAATTAATTTCCTTTTTTAGATAAACGTGGGTCAGGCCTAAGGGGATTGACTTAAGCACGTTGATTTATAAAGAGTTCCTACTTAAACTAAGTCTGGTAATACATTTTGTCGGGGTTCTGCCTCGGGCGATTGTTGATGGCGTCGTGGGGTTTTAGTGGGTTTAGTGGGGTTTTAGTATTCACAGTAGCGAGTCCCAAATAACCCTTCACCTCCAGGCAACCATGCCGCGGGAGCGCATTTCCCACGAAAAAATAAACTCCCCGCCCCCCGCGATCCCCTCAACCAAATGTCCTCGTATTGAACCCTTTTGTAGATTGTTATAATTTTTTTCAGGATTTACCAACTGGACGAAACGAGATTTCAACCAATTCATCAAAGCCAATGAGAAGTATGGGAGGGATGACATCGAGAATATCGCTAAGGACGTGGAGGGGAAGACGCCGGAAGAGGTATTTGGGTCACAGCTGTAATTTTTTCCAGGAACCTACGGGATGCCAAAAGGGACGTTATCGCAGCCCATAGCCACTGATTTTTAAGATTTTTTAATATTTTCTCAACAAAAGAACACGGAAAAAATTTTTGTTTCATCCACCTATGTCAATATTAAATTTTAGCTAAGTACTGTAATAATTTTTTATAGGTAATGGAATATTCAGCGGTGTTCTGGGAAAGGTGCCACGAGCTCCAAGATATAGATAGGATCATGGGGCAGATCGAGAGGGGCGAGGCCAAGATTCAACGGAGGGCCTCCATCAAGAAGGCCTTAGACGCCAAAATGGCGCGGTACAGGGCGCCCTTCCATCAGCTGAGGATCTCTTATGGCACTAATAAGGGCAAGAATTATGTCGAAGAAGAGGATAGGTATATAATATTCATTTATAAACAAATATTATAGTTTCCGATAGCATTTTTATTAATCTTAAAGAATAGTGAATGAGTGAGTGTGTGAGTGCATGAGTGAGTGTGTGGGTGCATAAGAGTGAATAAGTGTGTGGGTACGTGTGAGTGTATGAATGAGTGTGGGTGCATCTGAGTGAATGAGTGAGTTTGTGGGTGCATACGAGTAATATCTGAGGGAGTGGGTGCTGGGTGCCGGGTGGTGGGTTGTTTAAATTCAACTATTAATAAAATTGAGAAAAATTTAATTTTCTAGGTTTATCGAAATTAGATTCGATAATGCATAATAAGAAAAAATAAACGCGTAAATATATTTTTTTCTTGACGATTCATTTCCACAGATTCCTAGTGTGCATGCTCCACAAGCTGGGCTTCGATAAAGAGAACGTGTACGAAGAGCTGCGAGCTTCCGTGCACGCGGCTTCGCAGTTCCGCTTCGACTGGTTCCTTAAGTCCCGGACTGCTGTTGAACTTCAACGACGGTGAGCCAAACGAAATTTGAATTTCGAACTGGATCTTTTTAAATATCGAATGCCAGCGACCCGTTCCGGTTTCGCACAGATTTTTTTTAAATTTTGCCATAGAGTATTGCTTGGCTTCCTTTGTGTTCGGGACTACAAAATCATAACAAAATAAATGACATCAGTGGATAATTTTTATAGACATTTCATTTAGGTTTAGAATATTCATCCTTAATATAGAATTCAAATATTGAAATAATTTTTAAAATCGGCCCAGTACTTTTTGAGCCAATTCTTTACAACTTACTTATACATAAATCTTTTCTCTTTACAATATTAAGTATAGATTATAACAAAAATATATCGAGTCGTAATTTAAATTGAAACATTGTTCGAAATTTGAATTAAACAATCTTTAAAAAGATTTTAATATCAAATTGAATTCAAATTTCGAACAAATTCGTTCAATACAGAATACATCGAATTTTTTTCTAAAATTTGACATTACTGATCTTATCAATGTATTACGAAATAAGTCAATTGTAAGAAGTATGTAATAAAGTTTCCGCTATTATTATTTATGGCCTTGAGGCGGCGATTTTGTTACTCTTCCAATTTAATATTTATATATTAGGTGGAATCGAAATTGAGTAAAATTATATATCTGCTTCTGGTATGAAACAATAATTAATTCATTCAAATATTTTATGGTTTCTACAGATTCAAACTGTATTGAAAACAATAAATTCCGCGACGTAGTTTTTAAAGTTATCACAATCTAATGTTATACATGTGTCGTTGACTTTTGTAGGCCTTTTCATGCTCTTCAATTTTTCAACATTAATAATTTTCAGATGCAATACTCTCATTACTCTGATTGAACGCGAAAATCAAGAGTTGGAAGAAAAAGAACGCGCTGAAAAGAAAAAGAAAAGTGGTAACGTGAACCCGAACACTCCAGGCAACAACGCCGGTAAAAGTGCCAACGCGGGTAAAAGGAAGGCCGACAACACACCCGACACCGCGCAGAAGAACAAGAAAAAGAAAAAATGAGGTCCGGTGAAAATGCTTTGTAGAAAAATGAGCATTTTTCAAAGAAAACATTAACAGTGAAAGTGTTTTTTATAAACTCCGTGTTCCGCAAATTGCTAATGCGCTGGAACTTTGTCACAATTTATACAATCTCGATTTTTTTAATAAATGTAATAATAAAAATGTTTTTTGCAAATAACACGGCATTTAATTTTTTAAATATTTCGAGTGCATTACTAATCTGCGTCTATAATTTTCGTAGTTTTAAAATGAGTATTCCAGTTTAGTATTAGATTTCTCATGATTGAATCAGGTATGTATGTTAATTATGTACTATTTTTAATGTACCCAATAAACTGTGTTTTATATGCCGACTTTTATTTTACCTACTCCAATTTTAGATGATTATTTAACAATTTTATAATTAAGTTGATCAGCATTTTGCTTGACATTTAAAGATTTTTCAAAACCCTCATAAGCCGCAACATGGAGTGTCAGTCCAAAATGGCTCTGCCAGCAGTGAACCCACAACTGACTAAGCGACTTCTAAGCTTAAACAGAACCGATCTCAAAACAATTATAGGGACAATTACGGGCCATTGTCTCCTTAATAAACATCTATTTGTCCTAGGCGCGACAGACATCATATGCAGAGGCAACAGTCGGTGCCGGTTTTAGCACTACCAGCGGCATGGGCGAAATTTATACAGCGCCCCCTAACTGCAATTTAAACCCATATGAACAAAGAAAAAAGATATAATGAAATTTTTTATACAATTTATGAAAAAAAAACTAATAAAATTTGACTATTCTAGCCTTTCTGTCGGCGACCTCTTTTCTTATTTTATCAAAATCGAGGTTTTCAGCAATTTCATTCTCAAAGTTGCCAAGTTTGTCAATCGGGATTGCGATATTGTCGATTGCAGATAGGTTTTTATCATCTTAAGTTTAGAAAAACTCCTCTCCCCACTATCATTTGGATAGAGTTCTTGCGGTGCCCCTTTATATCCGGCGCCCTGGGCGGTTGCCCCCCGCGCCCCACCGTAACGCCGCTACTGGCAACAGTCTCTCAACAGATTCTGGTGACTGATTCATCTGCAGAGGAATCAGTCACCCACGTAGTCCTGGGTTGCGAAGCTGTGGCTAAACAACGAACGGAAATCCTCAAAACAGTGAGGTCGCTCCGTGAATCCTGTGAAGTACCCAAGAGACTTCTGTGCTTCTGGAAGGAGCTAGGCTGGCTAAATTAGGACTGAACCAAATTTAAGTCTAGTTGCGGAAAATGAGTCCACCTACCTAATACCTAAGAAAGCCGCAACATGTGTTCATGGGCGCAAAAATGTATTATAATGATTTGTGTGATTCTAATGAAATAAATAATTAATAAAATAATCATGGTTGTTGTGTGTTTGTGCCTTGAATAGTGGTAAACTATTCAAGGGAAACGGTAGGAGAATTTATGTGAAAGGTAGATAGATTGTGTGAAACGTTGGTACTTTTTACACAACGCTCTCTGTTAGAATTGTATCAAATTATAAACAAATAATTTGCAATAAAATAAAATTGCGACATAATTAAAGATCTAAGCTATCCTATCCTATCTCTTAAGTTGGACTAGACTGCTCACGGTGTGCCAATTTAGTTTAAAATCGGTTATGTAGTTTAGGAGTCCATCGCGGACAAACATCGTCACAGGAGATTTTATATAGATTATGTATTACGAATATCGCTTGTACATTAAAGTTATAGTTAAGAGTAAATGTTGTATGAATTCATTAATTAAGCTTTAATAACAATAATTAATATCTTTGCACCAACTATAATCAGTTAAACATTAAAAACAAGATAAAATAATACAAAGGAACAACAATGAATAATAAATGGAAGTAATTTAACTAATAACACACAAATATATCATTTATTGACTGTTATAAAGCCATCGTTAACAACAAAGACAAATAAAAACACATTTAATATCACAAAACTGGAAATGACGGCTAAACGCAATATACAACGTTAAGCAAGAAATTAATTATTTTCCTAGAGAATGTGAACGTAAAATTAACAAAAACAAAAAAAGGGGAATATAGCATGTATGTACAGGATACATGAAAACATAAAATCAAATTACTATTGTGTAAGAGATGTTTCGTCCCCGTTGAGCTAAAATTTATTAAGTCCAAAAAACAACTTTAGCAAATCATGAAATATTTTTATGATTCAGGTTCATTTTGAGGGAAATTAAATTATGTTAGCTATCTTAAGTTTCAATTGAGTAGGCAGGTAGGTATTTTAGTGGGTAGGTTATCATTAGAGTACGTAGGTCTATTGCACCGTACGGCAACCCCATTGTGGGGTTGCATATTAAATTGATTTCCCAACAAAAAAAAAAGGTAACATAGAACTAACTGGTTTATATACAAAATGTGGATATTAAAAAAGCTTCAGATTAAAAGGCATTTTGTTTTATAATAAATAGTGTGAAATTAAACTACTTAAAAAAAATCAAAACGTTTTGCGAAACTACGAGTAAAATTTTAATATTATTATTCTCCTAACTCATATTGTATCTTCTGTGGCGTCCGGCAAGAAAGTCGATCAATTTCGTCTTTACTCGTCGGTAAAAAATAATATCACAAATGGAGCTCTCTTGGAATTATCCCTTAATTGGCACACAAATTTATGAGCACTTTATTCTTTGCATCTGAAACTGACAGTGGCGGACAGGGATGCTTGAGGTATCTCATAGTTCTTTAGACCTTCTAATAGTTCTTCTGACCTTGCCGTCTTTTCCTTCTTGTTAAGATATATTGTTAGTTATATTGTTAGTTATGAGATTTAGGAATATAAGTTTAATTTTTTAATGTTTTTATGTAGAATAGTTGGTGTGGGAGTTATTTTGGAATTCTATCGTATTAGTAGTTTAAAAAATAAATAAGAGTGTAGTGTAAGTCTGAACTTCTAATATAGTAAATTTAAGATAAGATCCATTAGGTACCATATCGAAACTTGACTAGACCTAGCCTAGCCTTTTTCATTTTCAACTTTCTCACATCTACAATTTCCGAGTAATACAACTCTTTGACAACATAAGTTGAATGCTGAATCCCTGTTTCTTCGAGCGGACACGCTCACAGTAGTTAGGGTAGTTATACAAAGTAAAATAAGTATTCAGGAGTTGCGGAATTCAGTCTAATAACAAGAGTAGGTACAACGTCCTGTAGTATATCCTAAGGTAATAGTTTAAAATATTTAATAGTTTTAGATTACGGCCATTTCAAAGAAATTGAGGGTCAGGAAACTGAGGAAAACAAGAAACAAAATCAACGTTAATTTATCATATATGCCATTTATTATTAAATTGTAAGTAACTACTAAAATTAACTTAAGATATAGCGTGTATACGAAAGTTTACCTTGATTCTGCAGGGTATTGTACTAGACACATCCAATATTGTGTACATTTAATAACCTAGTAATAGTAGGGGACCGAATCAAACAACTAAAATGGGCCGGGCATTTGATAAGAAGCAATACGGAAAAATGGACCAAAGAAGTTATGGAATGGTGCCCTAGACATAAAACGAGAAGTAAAATCAAAAATGATAATCCGATATGAAATGTCGAAGTTATGTGAAAGAAACACTTTTTTCGGTTTTCTTTCGTTCTCGATATCTCTCGAACGAATCAACCGATTTTGATCAGTTTGGTGGCGATCGACGTCGTTTTTCAAGCTTAAAGGTGGATTAGTTTTTGAAGTTGATGGATAAAGCCGTTTAAAAGTTATTAAAAAAACACTTTGAAAAAATCAAATTGTTATTTTTTTTAGATTTTTCAAAATTTATCGGTCCGAATCGGTTCAAATTCACATGAAATCTAATTTTGAGGGAAACGCGGAGAAGGAAATGTAGGCATCATGCAGCTACACGCGCGAACTTTATCGACGAAATTTTGTTATTTCGGCTTGCGGAAATCGTCAGATATATTTTTCAATATTCTTGAATTATTTCATATAAAATAAAATAAAATAAAATTTAGCTACGCTCGAGAATGTCAAGATGACGTTTTGAAGTGAAACTTCTTTAGAATCGTTGTGATTTCAAACCGGATGCAACGAAAAAGCGACAGTAAAAAGAGACAGAAACATTAATTCATATGATTTAACGTGGGAGAAAATGAGATAGATAAACTTCTTTCGAATCGTCGTGATTTCAAACCGGATGCAGCGGTAAAGAGAGACAGAAACATCAATTCATCATATGATTTAACGTGGGAGAAAATGAGATAGCAGGCATTATACAGCCTCTCTTTACTGCCGCTTTTTCATTTGATCGAATTTCAAACTTTCGATGTTTTAGTTTTTCCCAAATTAAAAATTTATATTAAACTTATAAATTAAAATTTATCATTAAAATATACTGTTTTAAAAGAACACACACATTTAGATAATGGAAAATGATTAATTTATATATGATTAATAATAAAAAAAATGTTTTTGAAGGTTTCACTTCTACCATGTGTGAATTGCACATATGTTTTTTTTTTTACAACCCTCTTTACGTCACTCTCAAATTGTCAGATTAGTGGAATATATAGTCCCCGGCATGTTAGTTGGCAAGGTTTTGGCGTAGTGGGGGCAAGTTCGCGCATCGTACACTTAGTGGAACAAAAACTGTTCACTTTTATTGATTGTCATTATGGTTATTGCCATCATTTATTTTTAATCTTGTATATAAACAAAGCAGAGGAATTCGTGACATTTATTAGGTGTTATAAATAAAACATAATATGCATTTTTTAATTAAGTAAAAAAAATATTATTATTAAAAATTATTTTAATAATATATAATTAGTATTTTAATTAAATTTTACTGGCATGTCTGCGTAAAACGGTATTTGGTCCTGGCATTGTAATAAAAGTTACAAAAACTAAATTTAAAACGACAACAATTAACAAAACCAAAACTTAATTTAAAACTGAACTCGTACCAAAAAGTCAACAAAAATGGTACAACTTTCGTGCCGGCAAGTGTAATCGAAATGTAAACGCGGTGCGGGAGGCAAGGGTCGACTAACGCACCAATAGCGCGCTGTGATCGGCGCTACGTCATACCCCGCGTCCCGCTTCACCACCAAAGAGACCTAAAAAACTACTTCTGCGCGTCTAACGACTCTTGCCAAGGTACAAGCCGAAAATTATACACTTTTTAGCATGTAATTAACTCACACTATCCTAATCTGACGCGCCCGAGAATTTCTGATGATCAATTTTTTTTTACTAATCTGATCCTGTATCCTTCACGGGCGGCCTTATATATGGGCCCTATGTTTGGTGAAGATACTTTACCGGGTACAAGGTATCCCTCTGTATCTGCCGCGGTTTAGTAAATCCCGAAATCCCCGCTTGGGCTCCCCTACTATAACAAAAACAGTTGAGGGATTCCATTTGCAGCTTTCGTGGGATGCCAGAAAACAGCCATGTACTTGGTGGGCTTTTGGTCAGCCGAAACCAAGCCAATTTCGTTACGTTTTCACTCACCATTTGAGCAAAAAGCGCACTTATAAAGTAGTATATTGGTGCACAGGGGATCGAACCTACGACCTCAAAGATGAGAGTCTAATAAACTAAAACATTGTAAGGAAGGAAAGAAAAGAACAACACGCGTAATAATTATTTTTATTTACACATATATTATCACATTATGGTCACAAGCCAATATATATCTTAAATTACAATGTGTAATCTATCTATACCTACTAAACATCACAACAGCTTAAAATAAACAAACTTAACATATCGTTAAATCATATTAAAATTGAGCAATTCTCTGTGGGTTTTTAGGAACTACCCACAGATTCAGAGTAGTTTAGCGTAACGGACGAGATTTAAACACGACCTAACTCTCGTATATTAAAATACCCTCATCAATTTATTGGATATTAACAAACCGGAAGAATATCAGCGCAAAGTTATATAAATAAATTATATAGTATTCTATAACACTATTTCCGTCCCCCATATAACGCGGTTTTCTCAAGTTATATTTATGAAGTGTTAAATTTATTATAATTTGTCAAGTCTATAATTGGTTTTGCGATTTGCACCTGTTTAAATTGTGATATAAAAAATAAAATAAATTTATTAGTGTTCCCAGTTTTTGAATTGTTCAACAAGTTACTAGAATACAACGCAATTTCTTATATGGTATATAGTTTTACTGTGAGTTGTACCAACTTATTTTTAATCAAATAATATAAAGAGGAGGAGTCGATCTGTATTTTTTTAATTTACGGTCTTATGCAAATTTGCGGGTACTTCCAACGGGAAATACTCGCTGTAAACTAGACACAGTATATTTTTTGTGTTAGTGTGTAAGTGTTAGTGAAAAATATAGATCTTTATTATAGTTTGTGCTAAGTCGATGCTGACATTAGGATTGCAGAACAATGACATACATTTATTTTATTGATATTAATATTGAATCAATAATTGAGTCTATTGTCTCTGGTTTACTTCACAGACACAGATATATGATTAAGCTTATGAAAATTCAATTTTTAGTTTAAATATGGCGAGTTTCGTACATTGACATTGACAATTGGAACTGTCAAACTCGAAGCCAATTCAACACTTTACTTTTTGAATAATTCACGCTTTTCCAATAGTTCGTTCAGCGCTTTCTCACTTCCACTCAGTCAGGAACCATTCTCCCCATTCTCTTGGAAATTATTTGCATTAGTAGAAAATGGTGCACCTAAGCCATATAAATGTCCACTGGTACTTTCAATGTTGCCATCAAAGAAAATCTAAAAAAATATCGCAATTAATGTATTCATTTCTTGTTTGTTTTTAACTTAGTAATAACATTTTTAGTGTATAGCTAAATCTTCTCAATTATGTAATGTTTTTATCATCTTAAACCTACAAGTTAAACGAGATTCATGTAGCATGACTCATATGTCATATTTAGTGATTGACATTTGACAGTCAGCTAAGTCTTGAATCCTGAATTCTACTAATAGTACAAAAGTGGCTAAGTGTTTTCACTTCTAATTTTTACATACAATTTAAAACAAACTTTGTAAAAATACTTGCGTCAATAAAGTACAATATATTTTTAATTACCTCTTTTATCTTAAAAAAAGCCATTCCAGTGAGAAGAGAGTCAGATCCAGCTTGATGCTGAGGCCCGACCCTTCTAAGCTCCAATTGATCAGCCACCTCTTGCAGACCACCTTTTAAGTTCTTGCACAGTTTCATTAGATACTGCAAATAAAGATGTATAATAAATATGCATATGATAATTGACAAGATTTTAATTACTTATCCAAATTGTTATTTATAACATCAAACTATTATTATATAAAATTAAAATTATTAAAGCTTTAAATATTATATAATTTCAATACGATATACAAGAACAAAAATATTTCGAACAAATGATGCTCCAATTTAATTCAACTTTAAGAGTTTGGGATAAGATTTATTTACAAACTACGTCATCGTCAATTTGACTTATCTGTGACAATTTTGAGTCACGTGACTGACGTAAAAAGTTTGTTTTAATTATGGTTGTGAATGAATCAAGGATTTTATAATTAAATCCTTAATTCATTCAAATTAAATCATAAAAAAATTAATTTTAATTTTTCATACTGTGAAATATGACTGTCTATTGTACAATACCTAAAATTGTTCAGCCCACATAATGTATGTGATATAAAAAGAAAATTAAATATCGTTAATATGATTTAATTTGTTTATTGACGTAAATCTAGTAAGCTAAACTCATAATTTCGTACGGTTATTTAAAATGGAAATTAGAGTCGCTATTGAAGAAATAGAGTAGGCCAGCTGCTCTTGCTGCCTAATCGATTTCTCGTAAAATTCTCGGTTGCCTTAGTTACAGGCGATACTAGCGCCAATGACAGTTAATCTGGGCATCAAGATAAAATATCTTCCGACAGTTCTTACCCACTAATGATACACAAATTTATATGGGAATTGAAGGAAAATTAACTTGCGTTCTGTTATGTGACCATTTTCATGTAAATTAGACAATTACTCATCAACATGAGTAGTCGTTATAGACCCTATTGTATACAGTAATCCAGTGTCCTTAATGACACTTAGTACACTTAACTAAAAAAATATTAATGAAGTCCCTTTGCATATTTCAATGACTCTAGAGGGCCAAGAAAATACTTCTAAGGAGCACACATATGTTACTTACTTTGACGTCATAAACTTTAGGGAAATACAATCGCAAGCTTTCAAAAAAGTCATTCTCTTCTTGAGGTAGATTACGATCTGTCAGAAGTTTCAATAAATAACCAAAGTCATAACCGGAATGAAAGCTCAACCATTTAATGTTATCCATAAGAACAATTCCTAAAAACCAGTAATAAAGATATTTTTAGTCCATGTTTTGAATGTTTTCAAACCAAACTTCACTAAATGACTGTTGTCATTTAGTGAAGTTTGGTACGCCCATGGCGTAACATGTTTGAAATCAAATTTTAACATAATAAACTTCTAAACATAAGTGGTTTTTGTCATCCCAGAAATTATCCCAAAAATATCAAGCAGAGTACACAGAAGTTACAGAATGTATTAAATATTTATTTTCTTGTACCTGAAGACATCAGTAGTTCAGCGAACTCTAATGGTTCAATACCATGGTCTTCATGTTCTCTAAATTTAAGTCCAGAATTTTGTAAAAGATCAATTGAGTCTTGGGCATACATATCTTCCCTGGTAACAATAGATCTGTTAAAAGTTTATAAGTCATCTACGTTGAAAATTATAAAACATATAACATAATATTAAACTTACTGCAAATTGAATTTAAAATTAAATTGCCAAGTAGAACATCCAGGAGCGGTTTTACCATTTTCATCCATAAATGTTAGCCCTAATTGAATAATCCTCAAAAGATCTACATTACATCTGCAAAAGTTTCTTTGTTAAGAATGTAATATTTTAAGCAATGGAAGTTTATACAATATTTTTATGTGATAATTTTACTGAGTTATAAAAAGAAAAAGTTCAATAATTAGAACTTTGTGGGTAACATAAAATTGACAGCACAGTAGTGCCAGTAGTTTATAGTTTGTGATATTTTACAACGGTGTGATTTTAACCACTTAAGCTATTTTAAGAATGGCATTATGCACAGCATAGATATTTAAGAATGGTATTATTACATATTGTATAAAATTAATGATACCCACCTCAACAATTGATACTGATAATCTGCAGTGGACCTAAATTCACCTATTGGTCTTGCTACAACACCAGGAAATTCAGTATCCATTGCCACCCAGTGATATTTCTGAACAATCTAAATTTTTTTCAAAAACGATTAGAATTAACATCTAAGTTACAGTATTAAGAATTGCAATTAATTATCAAACATAAATCTAGATATTTACCTGCCGAATAACATGAAATTCCTCATACAAATTGTAATTCCATACATTTTTTATTGAAGTATCGTCGCGAGAACTTAGCAAGTTAAAGTTCGCGGCTATTGGAGAAGACATGGTACGACTTTTCTAAGATTGCAATAAGATTCTAAGAAGTCAATGTTTTATTTACTTCTGCATTATTACATTATTTTCATTGTATTTTTTACTACAGTTGGTAGGGAAATAAGGAGTAGGGTTTTACGGTAAAATTTCTATCTTTACTTCTCCTTCTTTGACTTTCACTTTTCAGTTTTCCGTCAAGTCAAACCATTTGAATTTTTACTCAGTGTGACCAGCTTTAAATTGGGTATCCTTCCCCGCTTAGGCAAGAAAACTGACAAATCCTGCCCAACATTTATGTACAAAATGCCAAAATAATGCCAATATAATTTAAAATCATAGACACAGTATTTTTTGTAGTTTTATTTAATAATTGTACAGAAAGTTAAAGACTGAAGTAAAAATTATACATTCGTATTCGTATTCGCATCGTTTTCTTCTTGATCACTTTCTTTATACATCGCTTTTGTCATTTGTTTAATCATTTCTTTAGTTGGCTGGAATGAAACGCAATCACCATGTTCACTAATGCCCTGTTTTCAAATCAGAAACAAAAGTATGTCTTCTCTTCTAATCCGACTAATCAGAAAAACAACTTACAAATAAAGATGTAATATTATCATAAACATTTTGCGCAACACTTTAAAGTTGAATGAACTACACATTCAACTTGAGATGTTATGGGAAATCCCCGAACCAAATGTTGCCATTGGAATTTTAAATTTCCTAGCTACTGCTTTTTCTTTTCTCGATACTACACCCTACTCCTTTTATAGACTATACTGCCAAATCTGCCAGCTTATATTGCTATAACTGCCAATTACTGACAGATTTCTAAAACTTCAAACAATCCTGCCAGAGAGTAAAACCAAGGGCTAAATCTGCCAAAAAGGCAGGATCCTGCCACATATGGTCACACTGTTTTTACTTTAAAGTTGACAATTGACTTGACATCAATATTTTTCGGCCAAGAAGAAACTGTATATTGACGCTTGACGGAGTACCTGACGGTTGTGTATGTTTCTAGTCCATAGACTAAGTATATACTAAGTCTATTTTCTAGTTTGTGAACATTCCTCTCTTTCGTCACTTAGCTGTCACAGTTTGTATTTTAATACATACTTTTTGAATAAATATTTTTTATGACATTTCGCTCTTGAACTACTGGAAATTAAACGATATTTGAATTTGGAATGCGAATTTAGTTAAATTTTCATCTACCAAAGAAATCGCATGATTTTTTTGACGTTTTTACGTATAAAACAATCCGTGCGAACTAACTGTGTTCCTGAAATAAATTCCTGTTAAAGGAAAAACGCTTCTGTTATTGTTTTTTTATTTTTCTAAGATTTATGACTTAATTATTTGAAATGAATACAAGCGAAAATATTATAAGCAATTTCTGTTTTAGACTGAATTGTTTGAGAACCAGTTGTCGGTAAAGTTAATGGATTTTACTTTAAATATAATACGACATGTTGTTAAATTTATTAGAATATTATTAAATAAATAGAATCAATCATTTCAAATTATTTTATTAAGACGTAAAATAACAATATTTTTATGACTTAGGTTACAATATTATTTTTATGTTATTTAACCAGTGAACATTGTTTAATAATTATCGATTTAGTGGCCAGAAAAATAAAATAATATGGTAAAAATTTGTTTCAAACGATGCACCATTCACTTCGTATAAAACTTTATATAAAAGGCACTGTTTTCAAAATTAATATTTATTTTATAGTAGGTATATTTAATATGAAAAAAAACTGAAATTTTAAAATACCCCATCTTAATTATGACTTACGTTTTTCGTACAAACAAAACCAAAATTATATAAATGAATTTCTCATATTTTACTTAACAGATAACCAAAACTTTAACTATTTTTATTAACTAATGTTTGATAATTTAGGGATTTATACTATTTAATCTGGACAATTATTAAACATGGACATTTCATGAAATACAGCTATTACATATATTTTATATACAGGTTACAGGCTTTTGTGTGTAAATCCTGTGTTAGTTCTAAAATGTGGCAATTTTTGAAGATTATCGCCCGCCATCCACCTGAAAGGAAAAATATATGTTAAATTAGATATAACGTTTTTTCCGCCACCAGTGTTCAAGTGCGTTTTGCCCGAACCGAATTTTGTGATTGGTGCATGTGAAATATAAAAAGAATGTACCGGTTTTATGGGTAATTTTGGAAAGCGTCGCTGATTCTTGGCGATTAATGTTTTGATGAAACTTTAGGTATTGCTATAGATGGAGATAATGGTAACAAATTGTTGCCATATCTAGCGTGAAAATTTTCGTCAAGCGAATCGAACGTCTTTCTGATTATTTTACAATCCTGAAACAATTGCTCAAGCGAATAAGTATAATATTTATGAATATTCTAAATTATAAATAAGGATCGTTCTTGCAATTGGAAGTATTATTGTCTTTGCTATTTAATAGCCGCACTTAGAAGTCACAGAAAATAAACAGTTCGGCCATGCTGGTTTGGTTGGATCTTTATTTAAACACAAATCTATATTTAATGTTCTAGAAAGCCAAACATTTCATTCAGGTGACAACTTTGTTGTCAGTTGTCATCTGTCATCGTAGGCATAGTATACGTATAAAAATTAGCATTACAGATTTAACTGAAAGCTAAAAAACATCATATTATATGTGTCGTAAACTAATAAGTAATATTTTTAGTTAAGGCTTGAAGAAAGTCTGCAAGAGTGCTATATAATTAAGATCTTACGAGTAAAAAAATAGTTCAACGTTTTTTGCCAATTTAACTTTATGAGGTTGTGTAGATATGGATGGAATTAAAAGGGAGCTGAACCGGGTGACGTGAATGTGAAAATATTATGCTGTCAATTAAGACGTCACCTTTCAAGAAACATTTCTATATAATTTATATATATAATAATCTGTCTACCCTTATATTGACTAAGCATTATTATAGTAAACATAGTTTCTTTCAGCAAAATTGTATTGCGCCATCTATCGGATATAGCATATATCTCGAAAGGCCCACGGAATAATATGACGTTATAAAAAACTTACCATAGCTTCAGTCTTTTTGCGTAAATTCGATCGTGAAAGTGTAAGAGCTAACTCCGACTGTAATCTACTTGAGAGCGACTCTTCGTCTACTGATTGGCAGTTCTTTTTGTCCCCATTGAGAAATTCCAGCTTCGACGGCTCCCTTCTTCCACTCATATTATTCACGTATTCTCCTATAGTGACGGATACAGGCCTGGAATGCTTTTTCATAGTAGCCGTGCCGTTGGGAGCCTTTATGAAGTAATTCGAAGGTGGTTTTAAGTTCACATTTCCTGGACTTTGGAGTTTGTATGATTCTAGGGAATCTACATCTGCGTTTGATTCGTTTAAGCTTTTCGATTTTATTGGTAAAGTCAGTTCTTTGTCGTTGTAATCTGGTGTTGGAGTTCGGTTAACTGTAGCGATTTTTTTTATTATTGGCGTTTTTATAATATCCTCTAGCTTTGGTTTCCGGTCGCCGTTTATTTCACCGTTGTGGTGGCCATTTGTGGTTGGCATCTGGAAATACAGTTACCATCTTTCATCTTTCGATAGTTTAGTCTAGATTATAAATATTATTGAGTACTAGCGGACGGAAAAAACAGGATCAGGAGAAATAGGAATAGCAAAGCGTGTCATTAAAAAAAACCCTATTTCAAATTGGAATTTCAATTAGCATAATCTCTTCACGCGAATGCCCTTTTATGTTTTACTTACTAACTAAAATGGATCTGTTTTGTCTAAATAGCATAATCTATGAAACCACTGCATACAAAACTCATTGTTATTTAGTTATCTGTGGCCAATACTATGACCTATGTTATATATTATCTATGACATCATTGTACTTACAGGGGGTGGAGGCGGCGGTAGTTTCTTCACAGTCAGCCTTTCTTGTATGTTTTCGACATGCTCTGTTGCCTCCACGGCCGGTTTTCTCAGTCGTAAAGTGTGTTGTCGATCCTAGAACAACATTTATATACATGTTATACTGAAATATGAAATAGTATAGTCTATATAGACTATCTTGGGTACTTTGAATTAAGTAGAGAAATGAAGACGATATTAAATTAAACACTCATTGTCAATTTTTTTATAGCATGGCCAACAGCCTTCAGATCGCCCAAACCCACCCAGGACATCCATTTTAGTTAATACGTTTCCGGTATTCACTTTATTTATTACATTATTACCCCTTTTGGATTAATCTTTCATAATAATGTAAAGAGGTGCCTTTGAAAACTATTTAAGCAATAGAAAAGCACGTTATTTGTGAATGTAGGCTATAATAACTCGATAATTGAAATAACTTTTGTGATAGTTGCATTTACAATAAGAACAAGAACGAAATCGTTTCTTACGAACGATAAGAGTATGTGATTGACCTAAAAATAGTTCTATAGTTTTTATTATTTCTTAAATATATACACTAAAAGTACAAATAAGACCATAAAACTAAGGAGTTTAACCTTGGTGTCTGCTACACCACAGGACAAATTAAATTCCTAATTAACTAAAGAGTTAAAATAAATGCAATTAATACAAAAATACGAAATGAAATAAATGACAAACGGCAAGTAAAAAGATTATTATGCCTTATACACAATATTACATCTATATTAAATTATAACCTATATACATATTTATAAATTTATATTATATAAAGTCTTGCGTCTACCCGTATATATGTACGCGATAAGCTCCAAAACGACAGCACGAAATTTATTTAGTTTTACCGATCAAGAACATATGATGAAGATTTAGTTATATATTCAAGGTTTACGGTTCACGCCTCATAGAGCCCTTAAAAACTGTAATAAATATAGGGTAACAATCTAACGTTGTCAAATATTTGTGACACAAATATGTTTTTGACAGTATTAGCGTTAAGGAGTCTAAAGTTAGATAAACCATATTTAAAGAAAACACCTTTATACCTGATTGAAGCTATGTTTTATTGTAAACTTATAATTATTTAACATAATTTTAAAGCTATGTTTATAAAAGACAATACTAAGATAAACCATAGTTAAACAGGTTTTTATAACCTTAATGTTGACAGAAATAGTTATACAGAGTATTAACGCAATCCATAGAAAACATTTTTAATAATATTGTTGAAGGAAAAGAGTAACGAAACCGGCTTGCCTAAGACCAAAAATGACCAATGTGTGTGTTAGGTTCCTAGGCCTATTAGATTGACAAATAAATTCATAAAACACATACACATTTGAGGCCCAGACCTGAAAACTTTGTATCGTATATTCATGTATATTCATCCTAATATTAAAAATATAATTATCGCAAAGTCCCCAAGAAATATTACTGAGTTTACTGTAATTGTTGAAATATATCCATGTAATATGATTAGGATTTGCATAACTTGATTAGGAACTGTCAATGACGACTTTAAGTGGATTGCAAATGGGTTGGAATGTTTCTTAGTACCTGTGGACTTAGTCTTAATTAAATGACATAATAACTTGGCTAAGAGATATGAAGTCTTAAGATATTTTTTTTTAATTTTATTTATTGAAAAAGACTTTATATTATTTACTTTATATATTTTTTTATGTCGGGCTAAGGCAAGCCGGTCGATATATTCCTCTAATAATAGTATATTAAAAATATTTTCTCTGGATTGCGTTAATACTCTGCATAACTATTGCAGTAATACACTTTTAAAAATTTATGATACCCTATTTAATCTACTGCGGAGCTGGGATGTCAAAGCTCTTGGCCACAACACGAAACGTCAATGTCAATAGTTAAATTGTCAAAATTACTCGCCGCCCTAACCATAAAGCTTTCCCTTCATCCCCCTCAACCTAGAGGGGTTTGTAAGGTATTTTCAGAACAACTGAGAAATGTAAGAAAAACTTGTGAAAACAGTATGGAAAGAAGGGACAATAAAATAAAAACAAATTCTATTCGATTCTAACCGCTAGAAAACGCGAAAATTGCAAAATTTTAAGTCGAAGGACATGCTATTAATAGATAACCATTTGCCGATACATAATAAGTACATATAATTAAAATTATATTACTTTAGGCACGTTTAGGTAGGTAAAAAAGGTGTATTTTTCATTGTAATTTAATTAAATTTATAATTTTTAAGTTAAGTTTTGGTTATTAAATGCTTTATTTTTATTATTTCCTTGTTAGCATGTGTGACTTTTTGTATTTGAATCTGAATGAAAACCGGTTTTCTAAATTGGGCTTGTGCAGCAATCGTCGAGAGTAGCATCTAACTCCATGTCTTACTGCTTAGTAAAGCAAAACAAGCCAGCTTTTCTTTAATAAAAATATATAATGCACTCTAAGTGTTAAAACGATGAAGATCACTTATGAACATATGTCATAGAATTGACAAGTGTGAAAATGACATGACAACTTGAGAAGACCCAGCGCTAACCAGATTTCTATGCAACTTAATAATTTTTTTTATTATGTATTTCATTAGCATTTATTCTTATAATATAATAGTAATTATAATAATCAAATATACAGTATTTACAATTTTCTTAACCCACATAGTAAGAAATAGAAATTTAAACATTTGGTCCCTGTGTACCTAACACTGGCAGCATTTTCTCGCTATATGGCAATACTTAATCGTTGAGCGAGGAAGGCTAATTAGCGCCTGTTCACTTGAACTACACGGCCTAGTCTACTCCAAAGGGTATAGAAGAGATTGAGATTGGTCAAGAAGAAATTGCTCATGGTACTTCTTGCTGACTTGGTTGGGAGTCAGTTGAGAGCTAAGTTAAAGAAGTAAAAAATAAAGTTAATTAAATATGAAAGTTCTATTTCACGCTTTCACGACATCTTTTATGTTTTTTTAGAGTAAAGCCTACTTTTCATCTTCACTGTTCGTAATTTGTGGTACGGCCATAGTATGCTTTGGCATTTGATGTACAGTTTATTTCATAGGTTACTTTCGAATACGAAACAATCTGTCTCTATTTTGGAACATAAGATCATCATGGTATCACTTATTCCACGTCATTAAATTCGAGCCTGTTGGCATCCCTACTCATCGGCAAAGAAGACAGAGGGTGTTGGCTGAGAGAAAAAGCCGGCGTAAAAATCTTTCGGTACTCTGTTTAAAAAAAAGCAAATCATCAAACAATTCCACAATATTTAAAACAAATATAGGAAATTAATTAGAATGATTAATATAATGATTTTATAATTTCAGATTATTTATTTGTGCCTATCGAACCTATACGAATTGTTATTTTTAATTTAGCATTAAAAGGAAAACATTCATAAGAACCCGCCAAAACGCTTCTTTAGACAAAATGGCGTCGCACCAGTCGTCCATGTTTGTAAACACATGTTTCTGCGATTTGTGTGAAATTCTTGAAATTGTGCAATTTGTATAGTCGATTCAAGAAATCCTAACCATGTTTTGATGATAATGGGTAGGTTATAGTATCCAGTTTTAAATTCCATATTTTTTAAAAGATAGGGTTTTTACATACAATTTATTTTTCATACTCAGCGAGTTAAATCTTCTTTAAGAATCTTTTACAATATGTGAAAAGTAGTGTGGATTATTCTTCTTAGAATTCATCGTTAAAAAAATTAAATCTGAAAAGATTTTTTTGACCAAGTTTAGACACAATTACTTTATTTATTTTACCACAGTTCGTTTTTGATTCGTGATTAGGGAGGAAACGCGTTGGATGCAAAGCGCGGGGAACCGGTCATACTGACTGGTCCATGGCTACAAAAGACAACTTGTAAAATATAACAATAGAAGCAACGTTCCCTTTTTGTGTTACGCTTTTTTGCATAAAGAAAAATCCATGTACATACAGTAGAAATATACATATCTTAATATAAGGTTTGCGTCACGTTGTTTTTCCCCTATGGACTTCTAAAGTACTCAACCGATTTCAATAAAATTTGCACACCGTGTGCATTTTGATTTAACTTAAAAGATAGCTTACATATACAGTACGTGTGTATGTCACTAAACTCTCAAAACGGCTGGACCGATTTGAATGATCTTTTCACAAATTATTAAAAAAATATGCTGTCGGGTCGGGTATTTATGTCGTAGCTTACACCCTTACTCTAAAACTTATGGCAGACCGACGTTTTGTATGCAAGTTCTTTGTAGTTCTCTCATCCGTAACACTGATGACGATCTCGGCGGTCTCATTTATTTTTAGGACCAGAATCACGTGACCAATATTTTTCAAAAATTGGCAAGTCCAAATCAATAAATAATGAACCTTTATGAGACAGTTAGTTCGCTTTAGTTATGTGCTTATCAACGACCTGCAACACTAGGAGTATAAGAGTGCATTACCCTTCTTTGAGGTATGCTCTTCTCCTGATGGCATGACGTAACAGTTGTTGGTTTTATACTATTCCATAATGCTCACATGACGTATATAAAATTGTTGGGTCTGTAGCTGGCCGGTGTCCGTCATAAAATGATTTATTTATAATTAGTTCTATTTGTAAAAAAACAAATAACATAATACAGAAAAATAATAAGGGATTATTGCAAAAGGCGGTGATAGGGCTACCAAGCAAACACTTCCAGGCAACCCTAGTAAGGAATCTAACAAAAAAAAGTAATATATATCTATGGAACAGATACATTTCTGCCTCTAGGGCTGTGAAATTACAATTTGTATGCAACCTAATGGTTAACAGCCTTTAACTTCGTCCATGAATTCGTTCGTAAAAAGATAAAGTAAAACCAGTTTCAATATCGCAAAGTTCATTCCCTTTCTGCGAAAAACTAAGCATGTTCGCCTTGCCCTCACATTTACGCATTGATTGCTGCGATGTATTTTAGTAATATCATATATAAAAAATAAATCAGTGGCGCTACAACCTCTTTAGGTTTTGGCCTCAGATTTCTGAATCATGATCATTTTTAAATCTAATAGGCAAGTAGGTGATCAGCCTCCAGTGCCTGACACACGTCGTCGGCTTTTGGGTCTAAGATATGTCTGTTTCCTCGCGTTTTCCTTCACCGTTTGAGCAAATGTTAAATGCGCACATAGAAAGAAACTCCATTGGTGCACAGCCGGGGATCGAACCTACGACCTCAGGTATGAGAGTCGCACGCTGAAGCCACTAAGCTAACAATATCATATATATACGCCTAAATAATAATTGTTTATACATATATGTAAAAAAACTTTAAATATTAATTAAATACCGTTGCACTTAAGTACTTATCTGTCTCTTTTCAACACAGCGTAAAAACAATTTGATATAAATAGAGAATGTGACTGATTTATGCGATAACACACATATTATAGAAATCTATCAAACTTACAGTATTTTTGTTATTCGTTCATCTCCTGCCTACATAATACACAACACAACAACATAATTTAATACATACATATATATAAAGAATCTATTGCAAAGCCGTAATATGGTTGACGACCTCAGGTTAAGTTTTACCCAAAAAACCTCTGGACAACAAACAAAAACAGAACAAAATGCTATTTACTGATTGCAGTTTAATCTGTGACCTCTAAAAGCCGATTCTGAAATCCAAGATCAAACAGGAAGGTGACGTCAAGTAATGCGCACCTCGGTGTAATGTCTAACTTTTTGTTTCACTCATTATTCCATGACGTAATACAAGGTAATATGTGAAGAAAATACGTATTATAATAAATAACAATTCCTCTACATACATTACAATACGTCTTATACATCAGAATAACATATACTTAGGCTACAATAGGAGAGAATCTACCAAATGGGAGCTATTCTGGGGTGCGCTGCTTAAACCGCTAGAGTTACACATATGTAAGTATTATGGAAATGTTTATCTTAAATAGTCCTTTAAAAAATCTCGTCACAGTATATATCTATATCTTATGTATAAACCTTTAGAGCCAAAATACTGAACCATAACTGCTTACAATAAAAACTGATAATTTATTCCAAATTCAAATTTACTATTTTGGCTAATCAATTGATTCCTATATTGTATATTTCTTCTGGTATACATAGATAAAATATGTCTATCTACATCATTAAGTAATTTTAATCCTGCGCAGTCGCGGGTAGGTCGCTAGTAAATTATATTCTAAGAACTCCTTCATAATATAGTAGGACGTATAGTGGCTCTGTAATCTCTGGTAAGGTATCGAATTATAGTATATCGGTATTTAAATTATTTTACGATTGCGTAACACAACAATAGAAAATACCGATTCGATTTCTCGTTTTACTCAATAATATCTAAAAAATTGACATTATAGAAGTGTGACTTTCAAAGCATTTCGGTAGTATACCTATGGGGTAATGAAATATTTACGATTGTGTACAGCAGTAGAAAAGAACTTTATTTCATTTCTAGTTTCCTACATATACAAAGAACATATTAAAAAATAAAATAAATAGATCAGTGGCGCTGCAACCTTTTTACAGCAGATAATATCTGTATCTGTTTTATCTCTGTCTATGCGTCTAGACAGAGTCTATGTGTCTAGGCGTACCTGACACGCCGTCCACGTTTTCGGCCTAAGGCAAGCCGGTTTCTTCACAATGTTTTCCATCACCGTTCGAGCCAATGTTAATGCGCAATGCGCTCATAGAAACTCCATTGGTGCACAGCCAGGATCGAACCTACGACCCTCGTGGTATAGCACTCCGATGCTACTAGGCCAACTCTGCCCTGCCGCACTAGTGTTAAACATTTGCGATAATTTGGTTATGCGGGCTAGATATACGAAAGACTAATTTGACAGCCGTCAAGAGTCGTTAGTTAACAATTACTTTTATGAACTACTTTAATCAAGGCTTTTAGTAAGATATAATCTTAAAATGATTTTTAGTAGCAAATGATTAAACGTTGAATAACTTTAAATTAAAATTATATAACGTAGTTTTAGATTAAAAATCAATTTTAATTTTGTCGTGGTAAAATTGCGATATTCCATCTGCGTCGTTTAAATCTGCGTATCCTATACATCGGTTTTTATGATAATTTGTTTAGTTTTCAATATCTGTATCTACAGAAACCTAAAAAGGTTGATTGACTGATTTATTTTTATTTTATTTACATTTTTTATCATACGCAAAATTAAACATGACCGATAATGTCTTATCAATACAATTCTTAGCATATTTGAATTTCTAATTATCATGTAATCTCTCTTTTTTATTTTCATTCCTTACAGTTGAAAAACATTGCTTACTTACTTCGTAACACTGAATACTGAACATTGGTAAAGATTTGTGGCTTTTCTTCATATTTGCACTTTACACATATACACATACACTAAACATTTCTATTGCGTGAAGGTCATTTACGATTTTCCGATTGAGGAAAACTGCTCTACTATTCGTCGGCGCGCATCGGATGCCGTGTGGTGACTGAGTGGCTTGCGTCGTTATCAGTGCGCGGAATAATCATACAAAATCACTGTACTGTAAAGGTTTTACAACCCAGAAAATCGATGATTTATTACCGCTATACAAATTTAATACCATAAATAATTAACTCTGATTACAATTGTCTAAAAAATGCAAGCTCGATATTGTCTTTGGGTTTTGATGTTGATAAATACCTATTCTTATTTACGAACGACCACAATTGAAAAATTACTAAGTTATTTGCTTTTTATTATTTATTGTCTCTTTTACAAAATATAAAAAAATTGTTTACCGCCACTTTTATATTTTATACTATGCTTTTCTGTTTGAAATTGCTTGCGCTTTGCGCTGACTGACAGTTAAGCCTCAAATAACATATTATGTAAGTCATGAGAATCGAATTTGAAAATCGAACAGCAAAATAATCTGTGAATATTTTTGAAAATGCATAATTATACATAATTTAAAACAATTACTTCCCGCCATATCTATACTTAATTTATATTTCAATTTGAACGAAAACACGCAGGAAAAGCAACGTTTACTACGTGTCATAGTTATATACGTACAGATTATGTACTTTTTTTTTAATTTGAAATATCATATTTAAAAATCGAATGGCGAAATCATCTGTGAAAATTTACGAAAGTTATCTATTATCTATGAAACTCTCGAAAACTCATCCTAACCTCATTTCTCAAAACACCTTGATGTTTACCACAAATACGCAGAGTGTTGCAATAGAAGATTTGCGATAGGATTGTTAACCTTTACAATTGCAAAACGGTTTAATTAAAATTGTTACAGAAATTATTTAATTTATTTACGGCTGTCCCAATTAAAAGTAGAGCGTTTTAGGCGTTGAAATGAATCGAATCAAGCAAATCTAGACGAAATAATTTAAAAAAATTGAATCGTCGTCTTAAGTATATTTTCTTAGACAAATATCTATATTGTGCTTATACATAGTAGAACTAAATAGAGCGTATATAGAGATCGATAGCTATGTGTATGTAGGGAATTGCATTCTTGTTCATGTTTTACATAATCTATGATGTCAAGAAAAGATCTATTCAATTGTCACTAGTAGAAAAAAAAATCCTAAATTCATTTTTATGGCGGGAAAGATAAGGCCGTCCTAAGCGATCACAAACTTGTTGAGTTTTTGCAACGCACGAACCCTAGTTTATATTGAATTATTATAAATATTATTTTATTACATTAGGCAAGTATTTTTTTTACATTACAGTTGTTTGTAATTTACAAAAACTTGTTCATATGAATAAAATGAATAAAAAAGCGGTTAACACGAACATTGAACTAGAGCAAGACTAATTTCAATTATTATCTAATAATTATAAAATATTCAGCAATTACTTTCGTTGAATTTAATTAAATAAAACTTTTATTGGTATTTTCTATTCATACAATGTTTAGGTAAGTAAAGTAACAATATTCTTAAAAATACTCTTTTCTTCTATATTGTGGACTTGAAAAATCATTATAAGTTCCACACCACAGAAATATACCTTAAAATATCTCCGCGTTATGTGGCGGACGGGAATCGTGATATAGGGGTTTGGGACCGATCAAGTAAGTATTACGTAAGAAGATTTAGGGCAATTTATCTGAAATAATTTGATACCACATGAATCACGGTTTGTTCCCACTTTACATTTAAAAATATATTTAATATACAACAACAAACAATTACAAACTAAAAATATATCTAATAACTAACCTTAAAATTTAATTATTAAAAAATATTATTAAAAGGAGTCCCTTTAGGCAAGGTTCCGAAGATACTAGCAGCGTTCCCCCTTTGAATAGCTAGACTAATTCTTTGTGCGAGGTAGCTGCCAGCTCTTCGATCTCCTGTGATGTCGACTAACCTTTTTGATAATTCTCTAAAAAGCTTTAATGCGCTAGGACCCCACGGACCAAGGGTCTCGACACCGAATGGGACAAAATCATATTCAGAGCCTAGACCCCTGTATTTGCAGACTTTAGCTTTTTCAGCCGCATCACAAGCCGCACCAGCTCTCTTGTTAGTTCCATGAAGATTGGAAGGGGCCAGTGTGTCTGAACAGGTGGCATCCCATACCAAAACCCGACCCATCTTCCATGGAATCAAACTCATACCGTCCGGTCTCTTGCCATCGTCTCTAGCAATTCCAGTCGGCTCAAGTAGATTAGGCACGTTGACGGTGGCAAGGGACCGATGTATGATATCGTTGAGTGCGGCATGTCTCGAGAAGCGGCCAGCACTTTTTTGACATGATAGTCCGTGATGTCCTAGTTTGTCGACATCACTGCCACAGGGACAAGTATGAGGAGCGCAGACCGGTACCCCAAGCCGACATCTACGACTTATTTAAAATAAGTCGTAGATGTCGAAGATCGCCCCATAGTCTGAAAATGCAGCCGAGAGATTCAGTCGCGTTACCTATTTATACTGAAGCAATTCATATCCAAGCACTATGATCGTTTAAGTATTCATTTATATTATAACAGGCCTTAGCAAGCAGTTTTACTTTAATGTACGATTTAAATTTATTTATTGACAATATTTGTATCTCACTAGGGATTTTGTTGAAAAAACGTATGCAATTGCCTTGGAATGAATTACTCGTTTTATGCAGCCTTGTTTGGTGCGCTAAAAATATCCCATCCTTTTGTAAGCAAAAGTAAGCAATAGGCAATGTGAGGATAACATATGTAAATAGTAAATAATTACTGTTGACGTAATCCCCATATATGAAAAGAAAGAACCCCCCCCTTTATTGTAGGTACTACCCTCATAATCTTAGTTGACCTTGAAAGTAAACACGCGCGAATTTCGTTATGATGCGGTCAGTGAGTTAAATATATTTTTATTTTCATTTCCAACTACTTTTGATATCGTGACAGGTGATAAGATAAAACTGAAAACACTTCACATTCCCCGATATCATTCAATATAGATAAAAGGTATCTAATAAATGTACAAAACATGTTGGAAATGGTTTTTGACAACATTTTTCATGTTTGTTGTATTTGTGATTCATCGGACGTCAACGAATACAAAATACCATCCGTATCACCTCGACGTATGTATGGACTAAGCGTTTTTAAGGCAGTTTTTCATCATGTGGTACCAGCTGCCCACTGAAGTATTTCCTAATCAATTTGACGTACAGTCCTTCAACATCTTAGCGCCGGCAACTTGTGAGCCTTTTGGCAATGCGCCCGTGAGCGACGGTACCACTTAACAAATGGTGATGTTTACCAAGATCTCACTCTTTACTCGGCAGCTCAACCGTTGTGATCAGCAAGAATGCGTCTGGAGCGGACAATTTGCTTCCATCGGTTTCGGCCGGCCGCGGCGGTTGTCAAAATACAAAAGACATTTTCGTCTTAAGAATTGTACTATACTTATTATTTATGTTTCCCATAAACGTTTACTGAACTTTCACAAATATTTCAAGATCATAATTAACTAAATCGTCTAAAATAGTTTAATAAGACAAAATCAATTAATTATTATTTGGCCATTTACGTTGGAGATGGTATGTCTTCGAAAAAATATATATGAAACACCTTAAACATTAATATAAGTCTTTCCTTTTGTTTCCTTTGAACAAGAAACTGTTTGGCTGTGGGGTTCTAGTTCCCAGCTCGTTAAAGATTTAAGTTGGCTGGTAGTTAGTACCGGTGACCACAGAACTGGTGATTTCTTTGCTCAACGAATAAGTATCACAATACAGCGAGGCAATTTTTATGATTTTTTTATTAATATTAATATTGTTAATACTTTATATTTGTCAATCAAACATATATTGTTTTATTATATTTTAATTAATAATATGTGTAGTATACATCTCGTTTTTGTAGCATTCATTGCATATGCATTTTACGTGCTAAATCAATATTTTAAACTTAAAAACGCTATTTACGTAACAGAATGTAATCATTATTTAATGCTCCAATACACTTGCTTACGTAAGACTGAATATTTCGTTAGTTATCTTAGTATACCAAAATAGACAAAACTTGTTTTAGTATAAAATTATGTAGATTAATATATATTTACATAAACAATAATTATTGATAAAATATTAATCAATCAATCATATTAATTTCATTAATATAGATATCAGACCACCGCCCTCGAACAAAAGTCAAAAGATACATACGTTAAATACCAGGATATTAAGAAATCCAAAATCACTATCTAGCTTAAACCTGGAGAACAGTGGAAAAGGCTCCGAGATTTACTGTTGTGAAGATCACAGAGTTTCGAAATATAACAGAATATTATTATAGCCAATACATATTATTATAGATATACAAACATAGATATATCATCACAGAAACATACAAACTAAAATTGTATTTAACCAAAACGTTCTTGGGAAACGTAAAAATTATTATACAAGTTAATTAAATTTTATATGATACAATTGTTAGATCTATAGTTTCTTCAGCGATTGTAACAAAGTTTTTTTAGTATATCTATTATTCAATGTTTAAATCGCTAACAGGAAGAGGGCATACAAGCAAATAAGATCCCTTTTAAGATAATAGATATCGTTTCCTTAGTTCCCATGGCAGTCAACTTTGATAAGCTAAGATTGTTTATTTTAGACAAAAAATATTTAATTACATATTATCACGATTATTTACCTAGTCACATTGTAAATAAAGGTTTATGTAATCTTCATTGAGTCAAAATTTAAAGACCTTTATAATTCAAAAATTTTGATTCGAATTTTTAAGCGACTTTAAGAACCAAATGAATTTTAAATAACCAATATTTCTGGGTCTCTACTCTTCTCTCTAGAAGGAAGCCAACAGATCTAAATGGAAAGTTCAGACCTTTACCCAAAATGGATAAAGAAACGTAAATAATAAGAACTAACGTAGACTAACGCCCGAACCCAATAATGAATCCACAATTGAAAACGATCTGAGATCAAACCGTGACAGTCGATCGATTTCCTATCTGCATCCATAATAAATATAAACATGTCTATGTTTAAAACATATTCAATAGCATTTTAATTATTTTAAAAACTGGTGTACTAGGAACTCTTAAGATGAGGTCTATCCACATAAACCGATCGACCTACCATGGATAGCTTGTATCGATAGATGGCTATTACAATCCGTCGATTGGTTATTGGCACATTTTTATTAAGATTGGAATCAACGTGTCTATCTTCTGTCAAAACTGGATTGAGATAGGTTATTGGGTTTGGGCGTTAATTGACATTGTGAGTAGTTAAAGAATGTGTTCACTTACCGAATTTTCACCATCTTCTTTACATTCATCTTCTTGGTTGGCAAACATTTTCCTATGAACCTTCTTAAATTCGTCCATTAGAGCATTATGGTGTTTCTTCTTGTCGTCATCTATCTTTGGAATATTCGCTTTCTTCGGGACATTTGGTGGTTCTTTCTCCACCGCCGGTTTCTTCTAGAAATTACATGAAATAAAACAAATTGATTATCTACATTGTCTTGTAGTTTAATCATTTAGTACTATATTCCCTAGGACCTATAGAACATTCCTAAGGTGGGTTGATGAAATATAGATATTAGAGCCGTGGCAGGTAGCACATGGACACGAACTGCCCAGGTCAGAAATTTATGGAGGCAATTGGAGGAGGCCTTTGCCAACAAAAGGCAAACTGACAAGGTTGTCGAGGGAAAGTAAATATTCAATTATATTAAAGTGAATATTTCAATTCAAACATGTTTATTCTAGCTTAATTAAAAATTGTATCTTGTCAGAATAAAGGCTTATATTATTATTACTTTTCCCTAATCAAACTTTATAATTCGTGCTAAGCTTTGCTTTGCTTTGTTAAGTGCTCGTCGTTATACGGATATAAATCTTTAGCTCAATTAAGTAGTCCCATTTAAAAGCTCGTGTATCTAATATATTAGTATTTACGATACCTCTTTTCAAGGTTTGAAGCTACCAAGCAAGCAAGCAACCTTTAGGAAGGGGCAACAAGAATCATCTTTATTATTAACCATTCAAAAGTGCCATTTTAGTTGGTCAAATTGGAATAAATGATGTGACTTTTGATTTTGAATTTGCAATTGGGGCATGATCTCGCCCCAATTGCAAATTCAATTTAGGTGGTAATAAAAACCAAGAATAGCTCACCAATTTCCTCCTCTGTATCTCCTCAACAATGGCACTGGACAATGTGGCTGAACTGGATATACTCGTGGTGTCCGATATCATGTCGATTTTGGGCGGAACCGGATGGTTACAATTAGATTTGGCACTTGGAGCTTGGACATTATGAACTTCCACTACTATTGTCTTTTTATCATTGTCTCTGTTCGGTTGGTATGCGGTTTTATTTGAAGAGTTATCGTAACTACAATGCAGAACTGTTGTTCCTCCATTTTCAGTCAAATTTATTATGGTCCTATTTAATTGTGTGCCTTTAGATGGTTCATATTCTGTTTTTATTTTGTTTATTTTATTAGTTTTATTTTCATATGTGTGAGGGTTATTTGGTATGCTGGGACAGTCGTAGTCGGGTTCAATGTCCGATGGTGCATCAAAATTGTGAATGTCACCGTTTTTCCAATCGAATTCCAGACTATCCCACGTTCTCCTTTTTATTCTGTTAGATGTAAGTCTGAAAATATTATAGCCCGTACAGCCAAGCGTGCAAACGGATCCCTGAAGTCGTGTGTTCGAAGCCAGGCTGTGCACTATTTGTGCGTAATTTACATTGTGATAAAACCAGCAGTAGACGCAGAAATCGTATTAAAAGGATCTTTACCAAGTAAATGATTCATGAAACAGAAGTAGAAGCCAGTAAAGGGTTTTCATGAATGTCTATATAACGCCGTAAGTTATACAGTTCTCTTTTGTAGAAAAAAAAGCATATAATAGAACCTTTTTAGTTCAGGCCCTCAGATTTCTGTATTTGTTGCGTCATTGTCAATCTAATAGGTAGGTGATCAGCCTCCTGTGCCTGACACACTTTTCACGTCTAAGGCAAGACGGTTTCCTCACGATCTCGAACGGTGAAGGAAAACTTCACAGTTCGAGCGAATGTTAAATGCGTATTTATTGATTGATGGAATATTTTAAGATAATTTGATTTTTACAGTGTTATTTATAGACGAATTCTGATGTAAATCTATTTCATAGATGTCAGCTGATCACTCGACTGTATCAATCGATCGAAATCTTTTTTATAGACTTCTATATTGAGGACTTTTGAGAAATACATTTTAGAATAACGGAGAAAACAGGCCTACGGGACGCCTAAAAAGTAAAAGTAAGTGGGTGCGTTACCGGCCTTTGAGGAAGATACTCGTTTACTAGACTTTGATACTTGTTCTTTAAACATATTATTTACAGAAACGTCAAAATAATGTAAAGAAACAAACCTGTCCGCTCTCTCAGCCGCCTCTTCTGCGACACTGGCTAGTCGTCTTCGTAAGACCGCTGGTGCTGCTAATGGCACAACTGGAGGTGCTGATGCCGGACTCCTTTCGCCAGCAGCTGAAGACGCGGAACTGTTGTAACCAGAGCTCTCTGGTGACACGAGTTCTCGTCCTACACCTTCACGAACAACCAATTCCAATCGTCCGCTCACTTTCATAGCAGATACAGCCTGTGAACACGGTTTTGAAACAAATTTGTCATCTGTCTCGTTTCATCATAGCGTTAATACAATTAGACAGACAGGGACGAAGACTACTTCGGTTAAAACTAAATCTGTCTCTTTTCAACATAGCGTTAATACAATTAGACAGAAAGGGACAAAGACTGCTTCAAAACTAAATAAGACTTTAGAAGGTGCATAGCCCAGAGGAAACGTGGAAATATGGTATTTTATACCAAGTAAAAAACCGGAGCAAATACGGCAACTTGACGTACATCGGTTATTATTTTTTGGCGCGACTCTAGCGTTGCGATCCGTCACAACTGCAGGCCTAGACAAATGGACATCTAATATCGTAAACGAAAGTAGAATAGAATTAAAATGTATGGGAATGACATTTGTCACGTCATCTACCTTATCGCAAATACAGCGATCGTTTTATTTCGCAGCCAAGTGGCATAGTTCTGTCATGATTCGATTATCGCATTGGATAAACGAAACGCGTCGTTCGCTACGCCATACAATTCGTAGCCAAATGGCACATTTTGACAGGTAATGTAAGCATCAATCGTATCGATTAAGCGATGACAAATCGTCCGCTAGGACCCTGTAGATAACCACAAAAATGGCGGTTGTTTAGTCAGCTGTATATATATTATTGGTAAACCAAACCATCTCTTTATATTTATACACTCTCTACCTTCGTGGTAGGTACATTCAAGAGTAAATAATAAATAAATAAAAATGTTTTTCCAAAACCAAATCATCTATATATTATTTTAAAGAATTTGTACATAATACATAAGACTAAATAATAACTAAAATCGGTTCATTTTCAAAATCAAACCATTCATATGTATTTTAACCTTCTCAGCGCCAAAGTCTGATGGGTTGCCATAACAATTACTGTAAAATCACCCGATTTAAAAAAAACTTATTTCGTTTATTAAAATAAATACAACAAATACAATTTAAATAACAAATATAGAAACATAGACGGCTAAAATCATTACTCTTCCTTTTGGCTTTGCCGTAGTCGGGTAATAACAACAGAAACTACACATTAGTCATTAGTTAAAAATTATCATATATGTAGCAATTGTCATGATAATAGCAACACCAAGATTGTGCTTGTCAACAGCTTATCAAAATGAACTGACAGCGCGCGAATATTGTGGTTTTTTCACATATCTATCGCATATCTAACGCAAATGGAAAACGATGCAACGTTAACCGAACTTAGGTCCGTTTGGCTAGGCATCGATTTGCGTTCACGACAGATCGTGCGTATTATTCGATTGCGAAACGTTTGATAACGAATGCCACTTGTCTAGGGGGGCTGGTTTCTTATGTATTTATTATTATTATTTTTCTTGATTCGCCATATTATTATACATTTATTTAAATTTTAAAATAACTAAATAAATATTTTTAATTTTCAGAGTTTGTGTACTATCATTTAGAGTTATCTGGTCTTAGTTCTGTGACGAAATATTTCTATGGGGGTCACAAAAAGTGTGACACAGCGTGACGAGGGGAGGGGGTTAAAAAGAGCTGATGTTAGTGTGACGAATTTTACGAACGGTCCCTTTACCAACACTTCTCTTGGTTGTGAATGAAAACTTAAGAAAATCGGCAATAATTTTTGTGTTCGTCACCTTCATTCATAGCCTTTAAAACAATTAGTGTAAAAAACATCAAAATGTCTATAATAATGACAAATTTCTGTAGTACAACAGCTGCTCGAATGGGGCACATACTAATTTTATTCACATATTAACAATATTATTTTAAACTCACTGGTACTATTTTCCATACTGAATATCTGATTGTTATGTTTATGTTTTAATAAACGATTTTATTCACTTGAACTTTATTTATTAAATGATTTTTTTAAGATGTAAATTGTTATTGCCGCGAGACTGTTAATCAATTTTCCAAATTGGTTAGATATTAATTCAGAATCAGGCTTTTATTTTATACCTCATTAAATGATATATTGGAGAAATCCAAGCCATTGCAGGACAAAACTTGATCTCCTGGCCTCAAACCGGCTTCCTTCGCAATCCCACCATCGCGAACAAACTGCACGTATATCCCTGGCTTCCATTCGGGTCCTTTGCAAATCCTGAATGAAATATTAATAAATTATTTAAGACGTACAATTAATGACATACGCCCAAACCCAAATAACCTATTTCAATCCATTTTTGTTAATCTGAGATAAACCAAAACTTTAATCCAAATATTGATAAGAGTGTGCCAATAACCAATCGACGGATTTTAATAGCTATCTGAAGATACAAGCTATCCATGGTAGGTCGGATCGGTGTATGTGGATAGACCTTTGTATGTAAAAGACATTTCAACTGTGCCAATATCCTAAGATTTTAACACCAGTTTTTAAAATAATTAAAAAGCGATTTGATATGTTTTAATCATAGACATCTCTATTTTAATATTATTTGTACGGTTTTATTTACCTTATTAGGTTTATATTAATTGGATGGGATGCAGATAGGAGATCAATCGACTGTCGCGGTCGTTTCTTACATTGGTTTCATTCTGAGATTGTGGATTAATTATTGGATTCGGGCGTTAATGTGAAACATGAAATTCGCTGAATTCTGGCAATTAGGCACAGTTATTCATCTATTATCTTAGGAGTGAGGATCAAACTTACGACCTCAAGAATGAGAGTCGGACGCTGCCACTAGACCAACACTGCTCTTAATAACATAGACATTTACTACTAATATAACACACATAATAACAATAAAAAAATAAAAATAACCAAAAATTATGGAATGAAATTAACATTTAAGTGTATAATGTGCGTTGTGGGTGTAACTGGCCCTGACTCAGCATAAAGCTGTGGAGAAGACATGTTCCATAGTGATGGTCAGTCTGCCAGAGCCCATAACAGTTTGCGCCTCAGACGCAGAAAAAGAAATAGAATAGTAAAAATTAACAGTGTAAGTTAAAAAGTCTTGGAAGATTTGTGGGAAATTATTTAGTAAATTATAAAATTAAGAATAATTGTTACTACCGCAAGATCTATAAATATTTTTGGGCGGAGTAAAAACTAAATTTTGTCGATATTATTATAAAGGAAAACTGTACCCGGTTATCTATTAAGTATAAAAAAACGTGTATGTACGGTAAAAGTTATACTTCTTTGGCGTATCAAGATAAAATCTTCCAAAAATTTTATCTTTAGCTTTATTCTATTTTATTTTATTAGTATGTACGATACATACTAACATTAAACAAAATTACTCTCATCAAATAAAAGAAGTATAACTTCGAAAAAAACTAAAACGACGACTATAGCTAACTTCAGTAACTTCAGGGTGTCGGTTTTTTGTGACGGTGTACCGGTGTCGGGTTTTTGTGATGGTGCACGCGCGCATCGTAAAAATTTACTATCATCATTTTTTCCTAATGCAAAAAAAAGTATAACTTCAATATATAAACTCACCCACAACCTAATTTAGCTCTGGGAGGCACGAGAATTGAGAGTCGCAAATCGGTTATATGATCTGTGTGACAAAGAGTAGGCGACGAAGACACCTCTGACGCGAGTGACGCTCGCTCTGATACAAACTGCCAGGATAAAGTCTCGAAGTCTTTCCTGAAATAGAAAACGAATCAAATTAAAGTACACTCAATATGAATAAATAAAAATATTTGTTTCAAGTAAATAAATAATCTAGTCGGGATTCTAAATGTGTTTTGATCATAGACAAGGTAAATCTTCTGTCTGACACATGTCGCTGTAAATATATCACAAATTATATGTAGACAGAAATGGAAAGAACGCTATACTTAAGGTTGTAAGACGAAAATCAACTGTTTCTCTTACATATAATAAAAATGTAAAAAAATATGTGAACACATTATACGATAAGAATTTAAAAGTACATTTTAGGCTTATCAATACTTTATCCAATTAATTGAAGTTGTACTATGTTCAAATCTTATTATCAGATTTATTTGTATACATTTTTTTTACAAATAACTAATAAATGTTAAGTGAATTTTGTTTACCAAGGAGTAATAACATAACCACTAAAATATAAAATTTAATAAATTACGTATATATAAATGGGCACAAATATTATAATTAAAAATAACACGACAGCGGGTTTCGCTTTATTGTAATTGGTCTAGAATTGTCCAATCATCGACACGCGCTGTGATCCATCAATCTCTTTGACCAATCATAATTAAACGAAACAAACCATAGATTTCGTCTAACGTTCATGTTAGCCATTATTTATTTATTGACATTTCGTTACGTTTATAGAACAGCAAATAACATAATACAAAACATTATAAGGTATGCAAGGAGCGGCCTTATCGCTAACGAACGATCTCTTCCAGGCAACCCCAGAAAGGAAAAAAAATGTGATAGGTAAAGCGCAAGAAGTGCATGACCAAGTCTTATAAAATATACTAAAAACTAATGCAATACAAAAGAAAATTTATTTATTATTTTATGCAGAGTTTTATCAATCGTATGGAGTCGGGCAGCCTATTCCACAACTTAATGGCGGATCCTAAATAAATTAACTAACAAAGATGATTATTTATTAAAAATACAATATACTTACTCTTTAATCGGCAACATACCAACATCTGAAACATAAAATTAATAATAACTATTCTATAATTAGCCGTGGTAAAGTCGAAAGTCTTTTGAATTGAAATAATAATATCGCTTATTGAATAGGAGAAAGCTACGAATATTTAATTTCTGTGACTATTTATCATATGGCAGACATTTTTCTAAACAAAATATATAAAATTGTGTTGGTAGAAATGATTTTGTTCTTTACGAATAAATCTATACTAATATTATAAAGAGGAAAGATTTGTGCTTTGTATGTATGTACAAAAACTACTCGACCCGATTTCGAAAATTCTTTCACCGTCTGAAAGCTACATCTGTCTGACATAAGCTAAAAATGTAAAAACAAAAAACATTCTGTCTAGACTAATATTAATATTTTTTTTGTAAATTAAAGTATTATACAATATAACGAGAGCAAGTGGACAATTCATCATTGATGCAGCCCAAGAAAAAGAGGAACAACACGCCATGGATAGATGATCTACAAAGGTCCCGGAATGAAAATAAGTGTAGATACTGCGTATGTCACAGCGGGCCATATAGCTGTATATTTAAAATTATTGTATGTCTTTAATAATAAATGTATAAGAGAGCATGACGATGCGTATAAAATAACCGGTACATTTCATATCACGAATGATGAACGAGCCAGTTGACAGATAACGGCACGCGAATATTATGTAACTAGCTGTGCTCTGTGGTTCCCTGCATAGCACGAAGTTCTATCGCTTAATTTTTGTCTGTAATAGACTTATTTTTTTGTATAAACTGTAGTACATCACTTTGCTCTGTTGTCAAGTTTCCACAGCATACGCAATTTAGGTTTTCTTGTTTCAGACTTACACTATCATGGTTCAAACAAAATAATATAGCCTATGTTCAAGCCAAAAAAGTTGTATTAATCCTAAATAAAGTTAACTAAAGTTACACACACACACACAGTTATACAGATGACAGATGGCCCAAAGCAGTAACCGAATGGACTGGTCCAAAAGGAACAAGAAACAAAGGAAGACCAATAGAGCGATGGGCTGATGGGATCGAAAGGGTAGCTGGATGACGATGGCACAAAATAAATTAGGGTGGAAAAAGTTGGAGGAGGCCTTCTTCCGGACAGGGGCCGCATCTTAGTTAAAATTGTATTTATATTTATTTATTTATTTATTCACACTTCGTTGCTAGAAAGAAACACAAATAACACAATACATATAAATTACAAGGGATGCAACGGGCGGCCTTATCGCTAACAAGCGATCTCTTCCAGGCAACCCAACTCTAGTAAGACAAGAAAACAATAAATAAATAAATGATGAGTGCAAGAAGTGCATAACCAGAAGTTATATAAAAAACAAAATATACATATTTATATTTATGTAAATAGGATGTGGAAAAATAAAGGTTTATTACCATTATTATTATATAAAGTTACACGATATTATTAGTCTCTTAGGCGGTACGGAGTTCGCCGGGTCAGCTAGTATTATATAAAGATAACTAAGCCACGCCTTTCATAACTCCACGACATAGTAACAGCCACTTACGTCTAACTTTGATCTTGAGTCTGGATTGTGACGTGATGTAATGTACCAGCTCGGCGTGCACTGCATCATCCACGCGATAACCATTGACGCTCACCACCTGATCACCGACCTGAAATCGCATAAAACGAATTTTAAAAGCTGAAAATTGTTTACTTTTGAATTTATGCTTGTTTTGGTGCGATGGAGAAAAATGAGTGAATTTTTACGCGCGCACACCGACTTCGTAAAGTTAGGGCTAGATGGCATGAAAATCGATAACTTCAAGTTGTATATTCTAGTATTTTTTTATTTAGAACGCGTGTTTCGTAACAATTAAACATTGTGAATAAATAAATATTATTTTGGTGTTTTAAATCAATTTCATATACGACGGTGATAGTATTAACTAATAATTTATTTATTTAAATAAAATCTTGTTGATTAATTTTAATGAATCGTTAATCACTACTGCATTTCAGTTTTTTTCCATACGCCAAAGAAGTACAACTTCTAACGCGTGTCATAAATAAATGGTCATGCATATCTGTGCCCGAAATGCTATAAAATAGGGTGGGGGTCCAATATCCCCATTCCTACAAAGGGACTTTATTTGCTTAAACTAGGTCTTGGCGTGTCCCGCCCGGCGACAACTACTACAAGTATCCTTCTGACACACGCTGACATGGGTCTAACGCTTGCTGGTTTCTTCATCTTTCTTCATTACGCATTAAAATGCACACTGCCATTATTGCACAGCTGGTGTTCGAACCTACCTTTGGTATGTAAGGCTCAAGCTACAGTTTATTAAAACGATATTCGGTATCAAGTATATTTTTTAGAGACTGGTTAATTTTCTATGTTTAAAAACATAAGTAGACAAACACAGTTTATTCATTGACTCACTGACTCAGTTGAAAAATAAATAAAATAAGGTCAAGTTTGTTTATGGAAGAGCTGGGAACCCCGACACAGGTATTTTTTACTTAAAAGGGTTTCCAAATCGTACACCTAGGAATGCAAATGTAATAAAAATGAATAAACACTTTTTTATTAATTTATATATGTTTAATAATAATAATTTGTATCACGTTTAACTCTTAGGCCACCGGTACTATCTACCAGGCCAGCTTAATTAAAATTTAAATTAATAATATTATGTCCATAAAAAACCTAGGCGGTTAAGGAATATGCTCTTTCGTATGGTCTCAGACAAGGACGCGTATGGGCCTGTTACAAAGAAATCACTAAAGGTACCATACGCATTGTTAGTAACAGAAACATATGAACTGCCTTGAGTAATATTCGGTAATTGAAAGTGATAAAACGCATACTGTGCCCATCAAAGCATCTCAATGTGTGACGTCACATTCTGCCAATGACGAAAGCACTTTCTTTACCTTGGAGAAGCCGGACGGATCATTCTTGGCCCAGATATCGGACAACTTTCGTTCAGACTTTCGTACCGGCGCATTTTTAGGGTTCTCTTTACGTGTGTTGTGGTATTTCCTGTTTGTAGAAGAATTTCTCCAATACTGGGATGCAGGGAAATTATGGACACTACGGAAATAAATACCGTATAGTATTATTAAAGATTTAATTCAATGTTTAGTAGCTATATTCACATCCTTTACACGTTTCACAAAATTTAAAAAAAGAACTTTAATTTCTTTTTTTTCGCCCATTGCGCAGGATATAGTCTTTCGGAATTTTTAATTTATTTATTGCTATAAAGAAAACCACAGAGTTTGTCAAGTCGATTTTATGGCTGTCAAATTTGTTTACAAGGCCGCTCCTTGTGTTGGTGTGAAATATTAAAAAAAATTGCGTAACAATGCCAACTCATAAGTGTGCACTAATTAATTATAGTACCTGATTCTAAACACTATTGTCTTGAATTTCATTTATTTATCAGTGCGTAAAGAGTTTATTTTTAGAAGTTTTAGTTTAGACTATGTTTATTTTTATATTTTAATTATACGTTGTTTTTATTCTAAAATGAGGACAACCAGAAAAAAATAAATCAGTGGCGCTATAGTTCGCCTCAGACTTCTGAATCTGTTTCAAGATCATTTTTTTAAACTTATAGGCAAGTAGCTGATCAGCCTCCAGTGCCAGACATACATACATAAATAAAAAAAAAAAGAGCAAATAACATAGCAAGGTTTTTAAAACGACTCGGCGAAAATTAAGTTGACAGTGTATACCGAGTCATTTGTCATCACAGTTTTATTGTAAATTCAAGACAATCTGTAAAGGCTGGCGTGTAAAAAGGTTGCTTGTTATGATGGTTACAAATACCGCGCCAGACAACATGGCGCGGCGCGCCAGAAAGATTGATTTTATCATACTATTTAAGTAAAATAGGTATATTATATAGATATGATATGTAAATATGAGTGGCCACAATGTACCTTTACACATTAAATAAAAATACCCGTTTCTAGTACTACGTAATCAAGATTACATTAAGTCCATATCATTTAACATTAGTTCACAACCTACGGCGGAGTTATACTCTCTCTCTCTATATATATATACAAATTCTCGCTAGTCGCGAGTCCTTTCGTCTCCGAGACACTCTTGTTGCAGAGAGTGACGCACTACTCACTGCAAAAATCTGTCAGTTGCGATCTGAAGCTTCTTAATATTCCAGGTAAACGTGATAAAACCTTTAATGATATACTTAATCTATTATAAAATATTCTAAATTAATTAAATATTACGTTCGCCACACAGTAAATCGTACAAGCGAAGCCTTGGGTTCAATTCTTACGAAAACCTTAATAGGAGATGATCAGCAATATAGGCCTAGTGGTTTGGGCGTGCTCATAGATTCGACCCCTGGGTAATGGAAGCTTCTTATATGTCCGCATTTAATTATGGCACGTACGTTTTTCATTAACATCATGTGAAATATGAAGGGATAAGGATGGTTAGACAATAAATAATCAAATAATAATAATATTTATTCACCCGGATGAAGACGGCGAAACACGGAAAAAATTATATGTTCCTTTAAAGCAGGAAACTTGTATATAATAAAATATAATTTTTATGTAGAAACGTTAAAATTACATTATAATAATTAAAATCCGTTGCGTGTGTAGACATTGTACAACTAAGTGTTTCCTACCAATTGCAATAATTATATTTATTGCAATTTAACAGTTTTGTTATGTAAATAGAAAATGGCAGAAAAGATTAAGCAATAGAGTCTATAAGTCTACCAGATTTTTTAAGAGTTATAAATTATTAACAAAGGTATTTTTTTAAGAATTGGTTTGCTCTTTTGAGGATCCTAAGTCAAAGTCGTTTGAAAATACTTCAGTGGGCAGTTGGTGGTTGAGAAACGCTCAGTTGTGCAACGACGGACATACCTAAGTAGCATAGACGATATCTATTCTCTGAATTAAAAAAATCCGTTTGACATTTATACCCTGTAGTTTGAGTGAAAATGAACTTGACGTTGAAGTATAAAATACTAATACTGTACCACGATGCGTCTGCCATTTCCAAACAGGTTTCCAACTAAAAACGTCGCGTTGTCAACACCTTTTTATCTTATTTGCCAAGTCTTATCGTTTTTTAAAGACAGTTTCGGGTTTGACTATGTTGTGTTTATTATGGTATATAAGATACATATCACTTATTCCACGGCATTAAATTTGAATCAGTAGACATCCCTACAACAAGAAGACAAAGGGTGTAGGCCGAGAGAAAAAACCGGCATAAAAAACTCTCGGTACTCTTAAATATCAAATCATCATACAAAATAACTATATTGCCATTGTGTATGTATAACACAGAAGAAACCTGAAGGAAGGTTATACAGTCCGTTCTTTAAAGAGATTAGAATAACTTCTAATAACTCTACCTATAGACATACTACCAGGCACTGATCAAACCTTCCCAAATACGGCCTTTATTTGCTTAAAAGGATTGGCGTCTCCCACCGGACCGGGCGACAACTACTCCGAAAATATCCTCATGATATTAATCGGTGACTTGGAACCCGCTGACCATCGACCTCAGTAATAAGAAATTAAAAAGTATTGTACATATATATGTATGTATACAAAACAGCCAATATCATATTGATTACATTTAAATAAATACTGACTGTGTTAAGAACAAAAAGTTTGTTAAGAACTAAATTTGTATAAGCTGCAAATATCTGTAAAGTGATCTGGGGTGATGTAAGCACATTTCTATCAATACAAAGAATTCAAAGAAACTTAATCTAGAAAGTCTTCGATAAATGGTTGTATAAATAATTTACGGCCCGAGACTATTGCAAATGTTACCAAGTCTTGAAATTATATTTTTGTATGGACATCTTAAAATAATATTTTAGGTGCTTCGTTGTGTTATGTGTATAGGCCGTGCCTTAACGGTAAAAAAAAACTGGAAATAAATCATGGTTTTTGATAAACAAATGCACTAGCTGTAAATAATTGAATTTGGTTTCCATTTTTTTTTATAATTTTATGGCCTACCATACATACGACTGCTCGATGCCAACGAGACCTTTAAGCCAATTGAATTTGGAATTCCTAAGCAAAGAGGATATATTTAAACTTAAAATGGCGACAAAACGCCAATTTAAAATGTAAAGATTATGTATTCTTGGCTATGCTTTGGCATATCCTTGGCTATTAGTGTTCTTTGTAAAGTTCTACCTTTCAAAACATATTTGCACGCCCTTATCTGTGCCGGAATATGCGAAGTTTAGATTGTACCACCATAATACTTTATTCATCAGATTTATTTTTTACTTTTACCCTAAATAGGGTTGCCTGAAAGAGATCGCTTGTTAGCGATAAGGCCGCCCGTTGCATCCCATTTATATGTTTGGTTTAGATGTAACGAAGTGTGAATAAATAAAACAAAAATTATACAATATTCTTGCAAATAGATTATAAATATTATTAACTCTATAAGTTTCATTTATCAGTACGTATTTGAAACATTTGAACATTGAAAGGCAACCAGAGCGATAACTATGCCGCAACAATTGAATTTAGTGGCAATGAAATTCTTGGTTACGTAGACTTGCTCAATTCAAAGTTTTGTCACATTGTATTAAAACTTCTATGTTTTTGTAGGCCGTACGAACAATCATTTCATTATACCATTGTTGGTTGCCATTAGTTTTACTATGGGATAATTTAAGATTTTTGGCGCGAAAACAATGGTTTGGTTATTCTGTCAGACATGTTTTTTTTAATATGGCTTTTATTTGTACCAACTGGGCACAAGGTACTTCGCCAGTGTCGTGTAGATGTCAGACATAAAATGACTTTAAATGTTTTGACGTTTAAGTTTTATTAGTTAAATTTGTACATTCGTAACCTATATCATAGATACATACATTCATTATTAACGGATAAATAAAAACAAATTGAATTGCGCGTTAATAATTTGTTCGTTTTTTAATTTATATATTGGAGAAAACAATTGGAAAACCTGACACTTATTACTTAAAACAGGAGCTTTCTGCACCTAAAATTATTGCTAATTACTGTCACTGTCAGTGAGATTGTAAGGAATTATTGATTGATAAGGAAAAGACAGATGACGAACAACATTGAAAGATCGTCGCGTGCAACGGAATGACATTTGTCGCGTGTCAACGAGTATTGCTGTTGACAAAATCACAATGTAACGGAGCTGTTAAATGCTTCTCTCTCTGTCAAATCATCACTTTAGTGTAACGGTAAAAACTATTACAGTGCCACATAATCATCTTGGCCGACGGCTGAAATTTGAACTATCGTCGCCATTTTGGTGCTTACCATAAATAATTTTTCTATCTACCAACATCTAATAAAAATCCAACTAAAATGTAGGCTAGGTTTTTATCACAAGGGCATAGATATTATGGTTTCTTATGTATTCTTAAAATCAAAAATCAAAGAATTTAAATATGTTATCCTTGAATTATAAGCTAGCAAGCGGCAGATATAAATCAACTGAACTGAATTACGAAACTGAACAAACAATACAAAATATTAAACAAACTGATTTGAAACAAAGAAGTTTGTTATGGACTTATGAACTTGAATTAACAATATAATATAGCTCTTACAATATTCTTAACCTAAATACTAATAATAATTAAAGCTGGACATACAGACAACTACTACATATGTGTGTGTGTCCACATAATATAGTATAACTACGTTTTCGGTGTTTCTGAAGAGAAGCCACACAACTCCCTTTACTCTCCCCTGTCTTTAGCAAAGTTCTGCTCCTGCAAATAGAGGATCACCTTTCCGGCCTGATGCCCACTTTACCAGTCACATTTTTTTCTAAACCTTCTGGATCTTTATGTGTCCAAAAAACATGTCGTGATGTGTTAAAAGACGAGTTTTGCCAATAATAGCTTTGATATGGACCCTATATTTACCCTTATAATATTTCCCTAAAGCGCCCAAAGAAGTATAACTTCAAAAAACCTGATTCTGAATACGTTGCGTAATCATATTTTTTCTCATAGACAAGTAGGTCATCAGCTTCTGTGTCTGACACACGCCGTCGACATGGCGGTTTTCTCACGATGGTTTCCTTCACCGTACGAGCAAGTGTTAATTCCGCACCGTAAGTTTATTGGTGCACAGCTGGGAATCAAATCCACGACCTCATAAAAGCACCCTGAACCTACTAGGTCAACACAGCTCTTAATCACTTTTTAACAATTCATTCCAAATATTGAAAATCTAATATTTTCTTCGACCATATTTTCGATGTTATATTGTTCTAAATTTAATATCATCAAAATAAAGATTTATATTTACGTTGATAATAGCGTATACTAAATTTACACATATACTAGCGGATCAGACAGACGTTGTCGTGTCTACACGTCTTTAATTTCAAAATTTCAATTTTTAATAAGCCATTTTTATGAAAATTATTATTCAAATGTTATGACAATATCTAACGATCCAGCACATGGTCACACACGATATAACACAATGATAACAAAACTTTTTTTAAATTTCGGGACAGACTGAAATTAAAATTCGAATATTATTTAAAATTTGACACTGCGATGGTAGCGCCGTCTGTCGGATCCAATGTAAAACATTCCAAAATCAACAACAACTAATAAATTGAAAATTAATTAAAAAAACATTGTCCAGCGGACAAAATTGTGAATCTTAACCATTCCCAGATCCCCTTGAACACACACAAAAAATTTCGTCTAAATCGGTCCAGTCGTTTAGGAGCAGTTCAGTCACATACACACGCACACAAGAAATATATATATTAAGATAAATGTTACTATGTTCATATACAATTTGTAAACATATTATTAATAAGAATTCGATTAACTAAACAGTGTTGACGAAAGCTATGTTTATTGAGGTCACCTCATAGCTTAGATAATATTACAACTATTCTGTAACGAGTTGGTCACATACCTCTGTTACATTTCTGTGTAATCATCCAAAATGCTAATGGTTACCATGGTAACGATGTTTAGTATTTAAAAATGGTTACCAAAGTAACAGTCACGATTTTATTATACCTTTTAGTTTCAACGTAAACATGTTAAGATGCTTGATTTGACATCCACTTTGGAAACTGAATTGTTTGTTATTATGAATTCCATAGGACTCGAAAAAGATAATCATCTTAACTCATCTTATACTTTCCTAGAAAAGCATGTCTTTCGCAGCCATCTTCGAATACATTATCGAACTTATGCCCTTTCTCTACTGATCCAGTCCGGCGTCGGAAGCAGTTAATATAAATTGTATAGAATCAAAAAAGAAAAAACCCTTGGACATCTTATTTTCCCCTAAATTTGTACAAGTTGACATCACTGTCGATCACTTCGGACGGTAAAACACCGCGTTCCGATCTAGCAAGTTATCGGATCGTTAAAAACCGGATGTCGGAGTAGTGGAGAAGTACATAAGTACTGTTGTGAGTTTCTAAATCGGATCGGTAATTAAGGTTTAGCTGACCGGAGCAGTGGAGAAACGGCTTTATTGGCATCGATATCACATACAATTTGCCCCCTGTTATATTTATTTATTTATTACATTTTATATTAGTTTACCACATCATACACAATTCTATATGTGCATTATATTTTGCAAGCTATTTAAAATATATGTAAAAATGTTACAAAAAATTCTATACAAATGTATACAGAATAAAATAAAATACTCTTAATTTTTTTCTAATAAATAATTACCAGCAAATCAGTAGCTTAGGTTAGGCACTGACAATGCTTTTCTTAAAAATAAAATTGCCTGAATACAGCTCCGTATTCTGTAACATTCGCGAAAAATTAATTTAATAAAATCATAATATGTTACGTCAAAAGAACACCGTTTGTATAAATTTAAACATAGCCTTATATACGTATAGAAGCGCGACAAATGCATATAAAAGTATTTTTTTATGTTTGTTAACGTTAGACTACCCACTGACTAGGCAATTTACTAGCCGCGGTAGTAAAAACCTTAACGTTCTCTCTCCATATAGGTTTTCACCTCTCCAGCCGAGAGCAGAGAGTACACGTCAATCTCAACTCGTTTTTTATCATTTTTTTATCATTTATCATCTCGAAAAAGTGCCGGCCTTAAGACATATACATATTTACTTATTCTATTATTTTGCAGTATTTATTCCTCTTTATTTTTATATAAGTCAGTAGTTGAGTCAACGTATAAAGCACCTCTAAGAATCTAAGAACTAAACTAGGCTTGTATAACATACAATTTAATTTATGTAACACTGAACGCAGAGGAAACTCATTACATATAAACTTAACATAAAATGTTATATATTTCGCACGTTTACTTCCTTCACAAAAGAAGTTATGAAATTTCGTATATTCTTTGATAAAACGAGACAATGGCGTGAATTAAGACATACGAAATCTTGGGAAGCTTAGCCAATGTATTAATGGTGCGCATACAAGACTTCCTGTCATAATAGTCATAATTACTTCTTGAGGAAGCGGTAATAATATTAATAGACATAAATAATATGTAGCAATGAAATGTATTTTTTCGTTTGTTGAAAAAAATAAATGTGAGATAGATAAAGTCCCTGGACATGATGGCAGGGGAGTAGAGTAAAATATTTAAAAAAAAATAGACATAAATAAATTAAATAAGAGAGCTTTAGATTTCTGTTCTGTCTGATCTGTTTCATGATCATTTGTCTATCTGATAGGCAACCAGATCAGTTTCTTGTGCCTGACACACGCCGTCGACTTTTTGGGTATAAGGCGCACATAGAAAGAACGTCCATTGGTGCACAGCCGGGGATCGAATTGAAGATCTTAGATGAGAGTCGCACGCTAACATTTGTAGGCCATCACAGCTGCTTTATTAGTAATATTAATAAGTCCGTTTATTTCCAATAAAAAAGATACATTTCTTAGTGGATTTTTAGTATATTTTATTTTTCATTTTTATTTAGGCAATAAGTAATACATTTTGATAAGTTTAAGGAATAAAATATTATGACACTATTTAGTCAATATATTTTTGAAAGATTGTTGTAAGTAGAAAAAAATATAAACAATTACAAATTCTGAGTTTTACTTGTACATATTAAAATCGAAAGAGAGTGTAAGCTTACGACCAACCAGGCTCCAGAAATTAAACTACTTACATGGAAATTGTATTCGTTTTTACAACGACCTTCCAAGCGAAATTAGAGAATGATCACTGAATCATAAAGCTATTCATGAATGTGAGGAACAATTAAATGATGCCTTAAGATCATTTAATTATTCGTCATTCGAAACGTCGCAAAAAATAATTTAAATCTTAATATATATAAATCTCGTGTCACAATGTTTGTCCTCTGTGGACTCCTAAACCACTTAATCGATTATAATAAAATTCGCACACCATGTGCAGTTTGATCCAACTTGAGAGATAGGATACGTAAGATCTTTAATTATAGTCGCAATTTTATTTTATTGCAAATTATTTGTTTATTATTTGATACAATTCTAACAGATGGCGCTGAGTTCAAGGTAGTTTAGTTTAGGTCCGTGTCGTGGTACCAACGTTTCACATAAGTTCTCCTACGGTTTCCCTTGATTAATTTACTTCTATGTAATATAACAAAAACCTTAGCCACAGCAACGCTTGGCCGAGTCTGCTAGTTAATTAGAAGTTTATAATGATACATAGCTTTAATCCGTTAAAAAAGTGTTTTCTTTAAACATTATATGCTGCTATACCCTTACCTTCAGCCCTTGGAGATGCGCCTCTGAGCTGTGTTCGACTTTTGACACGAAGAAGCCGGTGGCGTATTCTTTTCCTCCTCGCAAAGAGAAGCCGAACGCCGGTGCGGCTTTTCGCGGGCGCAGAAGTCGGATGACCCTGACGCGCCTCTCCGCGGCACCGGAGAGATCACCACGGGACCCAGACGTTGGCGTCGTTGACGTGGCATACATTGCTCTGGAATAGAAAAATGATATCAGTTCAGAGGTAGCAAGTCTTAAGTATTTTGGTGCAGTTGATTAATCATGAAGTGTTCACAGTTGTTCGGATTGAAACCTGCATAACGAATACGCAAAATATATATACTTCAAAAATATTTTTGAAGTGTTCGTGTCATATTTTAACATCTCATAGACACTCGTTTGGACACATCATGATACCCCACGAAAATGTATTGTAGAACAGATATCAAGAAAAAACAGATACAGAACTATGTTTTATAACCTTCAACGATTCCGTCTTTAAGAGTTCAACGCGCGTCCAATAAATAATTGATTTATTTAGAGTGCATAATTTTTTTATACTTAAACTATCAAAGCAAAAAGACAGTAGGTACCTAACAACTAAATTCTATAATGTACTAAACTCGGCTGGGTAAACGGTATTATATCCGGAATTAACCTTAAATCAGAAGCCATTCAAGTGACCGACCCGTTACGATTTTTATTATAGTCTACTGTTTCAATTACCGTATGTGTTGGAAATTTCATTAAAAAATAAACGAAAGTCATAAATTTTCTATAATTTACGCATTTCCAACTCACAAATATACCGTATTTACAATACTTTTAACCTACTTTATTAGTATTTTTTTTTAATATCAAACAAATTTAAAGAGGCTGGTCCTTAGTAGTGTACCTTTAACGCTGGCAGCATTTCCTCGCTCTATTGAACATATAGGTCCAGGAAAACACCAGCTCTAGGTTCACCGGTAATATGGCTGGAATGGTCATAATGGCAACGAATACTTGATAATATATCTTTTTAACATCACATAACCGGTAAAAATAACGAAAATACAAACGTCAATATAAATAAGCGTAAATGATTTAAATTAATAAAATTACTGTACTGAAAAAGTATGTCATATACAAAATTATATTCAGGTTACAATAAAACGGAACTTTGGTTTAGTGATACAACCTTATTAGTTGATTTTTAAAAGATTATCTAGTCAGCGAGTAGTCTAGTTTAAATTTAGAAAAAAACATAATTGCATCACCTACAAGATCATGGTTTTGGCGGCAACACCATAGACACTTGCATAAATTCGAAACTTAAATATCCATAGACTATTTCTCAATTTTGACACAGAACAAAAGAGCTAGCCTTGACAAACAAGGCAATGAAAAAGAGTAATAGGGAACGCGTTGAACCGTTGTGTACCAAGTTAGGTACTTATCCTTATGCAATACGTCTTATTAGGGCACCCTTCCGCGAACGTGTTTCGTAAATAACGCAATGGAACGGTTTCCAGCAGACGAGATGAATTATACATTAAGTTATAATCATCTTATGTATTAAATCCTATTTCTATTTTGTCTGAGAAACAATATTTGCTAATCGATGGATTTGGATTTGGCGTTTGGCGCGAACTGTCAATGTCAAAATATAAAACGCTTTCGTTTGTTCTCATTTACATCATTTACGCTTTTGTCAATTAAAAATTAGCTTAAACAAGGACACATTTTTTTTAATTAATCTTACATACCAGCGATAATTAATATAAATAAGATACAGATATACATAAAATATTGATTGGAATTTTGACATATTATGAGAATTCGCGCGGGGTTCGCGCGTAAATTTAGTTTTTTTCACTTTGTGGTAATAAACCTCTGCAATGCTATTACATTATTATCTTTATATAATCTGTTTCAATAGTTGTATTTTCGAGTTCTTATATTATGTAGTAACCATGTTTTACCTTATTTCCTTGACATTACAATAACCTATTGACAGGTTATTCGTTAAAGGTCAAGTGAGCGTCATTGTTCTCATGCTATGGTAATTATAATGATGTCTAAAGATTACTGCTCTTTTTCGTTTTTATTATTATTGTCTCTTTCACTGTTAACATTTTGAATATGCTTGCTTTGTTCCACTAGTTATGTCCAAGTAATTTTATGTAAATATTTTGTTTCTTACTGTGGAATACATCGCTCCTATTGCTTTGCCCTCGTTATTATTTAATTACTGTAATAGTATTGTATATCTGTATTACTGGAACCGAAGTGTTTATAAATAAATTAATATTACATTTTTAATGTTACTATAACATTTTTTATTTGATGTTTTTGTTCTCTAAGTCAATAAATTTTCTCTAAGGCATAAGGCATTTACGTATTTACGATAAATAAAATTTTATGAACGCGAAATTTTTCTGCAATGTGATATATGGAATCTGTGTATTTGTAATAAACCCTATGTTAACTAGATTTATTTCAAAAATATTGTCATCATTAAAATATGACATAGAAAAAAACATGAATAAAAAAGTTTCAGGTCGCGAACATGTAGGGAGGAGAGAGGGCCAGAGTGCAGCCTCCTCTTTGGATCAATGACCTGCGTCTGCGCAAGCCAACAGCTCGTTTCTGCGCTAATGTTTCTTGCATTGACACATTGTGAGGTATTTATAGTTTATCTTCGCTTGCCTTTAACTATAATTTTAACCATAATTTAAATTAGTTCGTGTACATTGAACCTTTAAACAAGTAATAGTTGAGTGTGATCAATATTTTTCATACCATGAATATAAAATAACAAATAAATCAGTGGCGCTACAACCTTTTTAAGTCTGGGCCTCAGATTCCAGAATCTGTTTCATGATTATTTGTCAATATAATAGGCAAGTTGATCAGCCGGTTTCCTCACGATGTTCTCCTTCACCGTTTATAGTTTTTTCATTATATAAAGTTTAAGTTATAAAGTGTTCTTACAAATATTCTAAATGTTATGAAATTCCTGATGGCTAGACAATTGTTAAAATAATAGGAGCTAAAGGCGGTCTAACTAGTTTAAATCACCTTGGATTCCAGTACAGTGGTCTGCCCGCTGGTGATATTTTCGGTGTTGCCTAACTTTGGTATTAAATATTTTACCAATGATTCCGTTTTAGATATCCTAGAATTTAGATCAAGCGATTTTTTATCTTTCTCTATATTAAAACGAGCAGTTAATAAGAACCTGTTATTCCTTACTAGCTGCGCCAACTAACTTCGTTTCGCTTCTATTTTTTTTTACTAAGCCTACCTTTTTAGTCACTATATACAACATATGGAATATTTTGCTATGCCACAACATAGAAACTGTTCGAGTTTGCGAAATTTTTATATATTTTCCATAAAACCCATCATCAGAGTTCAAGGAATAAAAAAAATGAATTGATCCGTCGCACATTGTCTTTATGTGATATCGATTACGCTATTTTATGTATATAGCCAAGTATATATAAGCAATATTATATAGAAATCAATCTTCTAATTATCAAATTAAACCATAAAATAATGCCACCTGATATGACATCTAAAAGATATGTGTGTAGAGTTCTGTGCAAGTTAATTTTGACACATGACAATTTAGGCAGAATTTTAGCGGTTAATTTATTAAATTTGAATGTGTTGAATAACTCATACGATTCGTTCTCATATACATTTTCTTATATATTTTAGATATGCGAAACATTGATGACAATCTAATTACATACTTATTGATGAAGTATTTTCTTATGTAGGTACAAAAAATCCGACTCTCCAAACACACATTTACATATATAAGGATTAAAGTTATATAATCTGACAGATAATTGATATTCAATACTATTAATAACGTTCACTTTTTAATGTAATTAAAACATATTAAATAACAATCAAAATTTATTCGTAATTTAGAAAGAGAAAGTGTAGATATATTTTTATCGACACGCTAACTATAATTGCTGCATGCTATAACTCTTATAATCGACATTCGTATGTAATTCGTGATATAAACACCCAACGCTGGGAATATTCTCGGTGATTAACATCTGTCATTGTCAAATCGACACACGAAATAAATAAAAGGTTTGGTTAGCCCTTCTGTCTAATAACCTTTAAAAAGGAAATTTTATTACTCAGCAAACGTTCGATAATTCCTACATTTACAACTTTATATTCCTTGATAAAAACAGAGTCCTAAAAAGTGTTTCTTTGGTTGTCAATTGTCATATGTGAAAGTCAGTCGTCAGTCAACTGTCATAAGTCCTATTATTTGTTATTATTAACTTCACAAACAGTACTGACCATATTATCTCTTGCTTTTGGAGTTGTTTTTTTAGATCGGGGCGCTAGAACAGGGAAATGGACAGGAGACTGACCTGATGTTAAGTGATACCGCCCCCCATGGACACTCAAAGCCAGAGGGCTCGCAAATACGTTGAATAATATATTAGAAATACACAGGCCGGTGTAGATAATCTTATTTATAAAATTATAAACGTTGTCTGTGTGACTATACGTAATACATAGCGCTATAATCTTTTAGGTCTAGGCCTCAGATTCTCAGAAACTCTGTTTTTGAGCTGTCGGTTTTCCTCACGTTTCCGTTCACCGTACAAGCAGGGAACTACACCAGGAAAAGACGTTGAAACCACCAGAGCACTGACCCGATACCTTTATCTATAAAATAAAAATAAAAAAAATACGTTTATTTTGGAACATAAGATCATCATGGTATCACTTATTCCACGTCATCAAATTCGACCTGTTGGCATCCTGATCGGCAAAGAAGACAGAGGGTATTGGCCGAGAGAAAAAGCCGGCGTAAAAAAACTCTCGGTACTCTTTAAAAAAAAAACAAATTATCAAACTATTCTACAATATTTAAAACAAATATAGCAAATTAATTAGAAGTAGCCTGCCCAGCATTAGTCCCAGGGCCTTCTATCAACTAGATAATCACTAACTTTATAGTAAGCCTTTTTACACAGCTTTTCTTTAATACATTTCTTAAATTTAATAAAAGGCAGAGATAAAAGAGCCTCTGGGATTTTATTAAAGAAGACTATCCCTTTAATATCCATCCTAGCAGTCACAAAGATAGGTAAATTTTTATACAGTGGCTGGTTAAGAAAAAGACGCACCCTTTGTTCCATCAATTGAGAATATTCTACAAAAGCTTTGCATAAGTCTAGACGCAGCGCTATCTCGGGACTCAGAGGTCGGACGCGGTTAATTGTCGAGGACGCCTCCCCGCGCACACCCAGTTTGCCCACCGGTTATTTTATGGCATTTCTAGTTGGAGTTTTCGCCTTTCAATACTTTACTGGTATATATTATAAGTATTGTGGTTTGTCTTCAGTCACCAAGACGCTGTAAAGCACGCGTGTCGTCGGAAAATTTTAAATTATATAAATTATAAGTTTATAATAATACATAGTTTCAATCCGTTGAAAAAGTGTTTTCTTTAAATATAGTGGTTAACTAAACTATATTAAAACAAGATTTATTTTTATTTTATTTATTGTAAACGATTTACAGCATTTCACTAACTTGCTAAGTATAAAAATAACGGTATTTTTACGCCATTAAACAAATCTTTTAATATCTGTATATTACGACATTTGCATGCCTGTGATATGGCTGATTTCTTTACAAATAAACGTTTTTTTAATTATTATTTACACTGCTCAAATTTCGGGATTAGGCATATACAAATAGGAGGATTAATGCAATTGATATGATGCCAGGGTTTCGGTATCACGCTACCACAGTATTAGGCGGAAATTAGGAATCCCTTCAATGTTCCCTTTTTGTTTACGTATTGTATCCTAGCAGCATTGATCGATTTCCCTAGGGAATCAGTGTAACGATAGTTCCTCATGAAACGTTAAAGTACGATTTCCTCTATGATAACATATAATAGTTTTAATGATCTTAGAGTATTCAAACTTCAAAAATCAATCCAAATGAATTTTGACATATTATGGAAGTTATCGTTTTTAGCTTACATGACTCGTTTGTACGTAAACAACACTGTGGTATTACTCAAAAATGTTTTTATATAAAATTGAAGTGTTTAATATTTGAAGATATAAATTAAATATTTTAATGCAAAACTTTGTAACACTTTGTAGCTTTGTACACTGGCTGAGTTCACATAACACATAACTTATAAGATATCTATATATATAAAAATAAATTGCTGTTCTTAAGTCAAATTTGCTTGACCGATTTGGCTAATTTTGGTCTTGAATTATTTGTGGAAATCCAGAGAAGGTTTAAACGGGAAACTTAAATAATAAGTAAATCAAATTAAAAAAATCTAATAAAATCGATCTTCAATCTTGCTTGCTTGCCTTCAGAAATGTGTGTTTCATGGCTGTAGTTTATGACTTAAGACGATAAAAAAAAACTAGGTTTTTGTCTTTCTCCTTGTGTGCTGGTCGCGATTCTGAACGGCGGTAGAGTTGACAATTCAAAGTGATGACATGATTCAACTGAATACATGAATTTTTGACTTTGAGGTTGAATTTGGTATGTTTTAAAAATGTTGTAGGTATTACGTTTTGACACAATATTATATAGTTAGAGAAATATATCATAATTTGTCTGTCAAATTGAGTTAATGCTCTGATGAAAAGAGAGAGAAGAGTACGTTTATTTGAATTAGACTGATTTGTTTTAAAAGGGTATGTTTACGAATTAACGCGGGTAGTTGAACTAATTATTCTAAATTCAAATTCCTGGTCCTCTTTACCGTGGATCATATTATAAAATGCGTTCGTGTGCTAAGTTTAAACTAAGATAAAAAGCTAACCAGTTGTTGCCGCGGACAGGGGATTCACGGTCGAGCAAGCTTGCACGATACAGCACCTGCGCTTTGCGCTTTACTGCTTATGGTTTTATCTAACGAACTTTTAAACTTTTATCTTTATTTTTCTATACTATATAGGTATATATATATATATAAATATATATATATATATAGGTTCTATAGTCACTACAAATGCTTTATAAAATCTGTGGTTGGATGAACATGAAAATTATTACAATTTTGATTATACCCCAAGACGATAAATACGTGTTTACGTAAGCCTTCGTGAGTTCAAATGTTCATCTGCACCTGAGTAATGTCTGTTTCTTTGTCTGAATCACTACCTACTTCTCGGTCTGAATAAATTTCATAGAATAAATATAACTGTTCTTACACTAAATATAATTTATTTAATTTTAATTTATACGTGGTGGGTTATTGGCACGTTATAATTCAACGTGCAATACTGATTGCAACCATCTGTTGCTTATTAAAATGTTGATTGATGACAATTCGGAAGCACGATTGTGACATGATGATGTGGTCGCTGGTGCTATGAACCATTTAATAGAAAACTTTAGCCATGACTTAGAGTTTATGGTAAGTTCTTTTCGATCTACGCTACCTTTGGAGTAGATACTTTGTGGTGGGGTTCAATTGTACTTGCGCTTAGGAGGCCTGGTTAGTACCGGTGAACCCAGGTGCTTTCACCGCTTCAGGTCGCTTCAAAAATCATTTATTTTAACAAATAAACTACTTATTTTTTAATAAGGTCAATACGAATAAGAAATATGTTATAAATTTTTACTTCATTTTGATGTCGGCTATATTTGAAAGGCCATTTAATTTCATCTGTTTTCGCTGATAATAATCTGTGACGTTTGTGTATGCACAGTTGATGTTTTAAATGTCAACAATGTCAGTTGAAATATGATTAATGTAATTTTGACATTTCTAGATTTTTCTGAGGGTTTTACTACAATTCCTAGTAAATGCAAATTTAATTCACGACTTGATGTGCCTTATTAGTAATGTTCGATGATGTTAGCAAAGTCATATATAAAAAAAGACTTGGTAAGTCTTCTAAGGGTTAAACTAGACAAAGCTGGGTTACAATTTTCATATTAACAGGAAAACAATTATTTATGGTCAAAGCGTAAAGCTACAAAATCAATTTTATAACAATTACTGAATGTTAATCGGCGTCTGAATAACGGCAAATGTAACGGGCGAGTACCTACTTATACAAGTTCTCAATAATATCAAGTTTTAAATTAAAACCAACAAATACTAAACGTTATATCGCTTACATCGGAGCCGTAAAGCACTATTACGAATGTTTTAAAAAATTTTACTTCCTTGAGGATATAACTACATTTTTTTCTAAATATTTTATTATAAAAAAAACGATGTGTTTTTATATTATGGTAATGCTTTTGGGCAATGTTAGTATTTATTTATTTATTTGCTACCAATTAATAGATAATAATAGTAAATGTTATAATATCAGTTTGTTTAAAAACAAACTGCAACAATTTGCAAAATTTTTGCAAAACATTTTACGATAAAAGAAACACGAGGCTTTGGTAACATTAAAATCTAAACTAAAACTTTATTTATAGGTGCAGCTATCTATTTCAGGAAAGTAAAATTAGGTAAACGAGTATTACTAACATTGAGCCCAAATAAATTTCTGTAGTTTATTCTACGTAAATTAATTTTACTTTCTTGAAATAGATAGCTACATCCATAACTATAGTTTTAGTGTAGATTGTAATGCTACCAAATAATCAATAGGTAATGCGACAGTTTATAAACAAATAAATAAGAAAGTAATAACATATCTCTGTGTTACCAAGGTCATAAAATTTCCGCCAAAAGAGTGGTTATGAATTATTACCTTCTAGACATTTATTTATTTATTTATTTGTTGCACCAACAGAGTAGACACTGATACATGCATGTAACACAAACAAAAACACAAGCCTAGTGCTACCCCAATTATAGGCGCACACAACATTCTGATTTAATGAAACTTATACACACAAAAAATTCAACAAGGCCGTCGTAAGTTGCGGCCACTGTCGTCCGTAATAATGTTTGAACAGAGAAATAATCGTTAAACGCCTGGCTCTTGAGTGTAATTAGATAAATTACTGTAATGTACCAACATTTATTTATTTTTTTCGATTTTTTTATTTATATTTGTATATGTAATGTAGTGATCCTAGTAATAATAGCTTCACTTTCCTCAATTTTTCCTAAACATATTTAAAAAATGTGTTCCTTTATCTCATTGGGTTATTACACGTCACTAGCTTCGTATTGTAATTTAAGATGAATAGGAATCCGTATATCGCGTTTCCATCCGATAACATCCGCAGATATAACGCGGAGATTTGTCAAGTTATATTTCTGTGGTATATTTCTAATGATTTGTCAAATCCATCTAATTAGTTTTGCATCTGTTTCAATTGTGATATAAAATTAAACCAAATAACTTTAAACCTGTTTTCCTAGTTTTTGAGTAGTTGTAAAAATCGATTTTATGTACTCAGACAAGCGGTTTCCCATAACCCTGGTATTATTTAAGATAATCTCAGATTAAAATGTCTTTTGGTAATTCGAGTTTTAATAACTTTAACACAAAGAAAACAAACTTCTACTGTACGTATGTATGTCTCTGAACTCCACTTCAACGACTGTACCAATTTGAATGAATTGTTTTGTATACAAAACACAAATCAGCCGGGCAGATGGCGCTGCAGTCGGTTTTCTAGATTATTCACCTGTACAGAAAATAAACAGATGACCAAATAAATCTTCTACAGTGTTCGTAATTAAACTTCTAAACGGCTGGACGGATTTTGATGAAATTATTGTTTGTTCAAGTGGAGTCGAGAATTTCACATTATATTTTTTTCTATGTAAGACTTGTGTATAGGAAAACGTCTGTCGGATTCATTAGTATCCTATAACTTCATAGAAAGGCGATAATTAATTTACTAACCATCCTTTACAATTGTTAGGAAGCAATTGCTTCATAAATTTAAAATGTGAAATCGTGTCCGTTCGTAGTTCTTTAAAAACGCATCCTGCCTTACATAATAACTTATAAGACTATTTAATAATCCAGAAATTTTGAGTTCCGCCGTGACGGTACCATTTCCTGTAATAGAATTTCTCACGAAATTGATTATTATTTGTATTATTTAATGCATGCATCTATTATGTGTTATTTATTTATTTATACTTTGTTTATTAAAGTTCACCACATCATACATAATGCTATATCTACAGTCTATATATATACTATATTTTCTAGAGTATATGACAATTATGGTGAACAAAATAATTAGTTTAATTTATTTTCTGATAAGCTGGCTTAAGGGTGATGGATGGGTGGGCGGTGTTTTCTAGCTCTAACGTCAGTGAACGAACACGACGAGAAAAATCTGGCATTCTTAAGTGTAATATCACATAACTAGCCGTTTGATTTATAGCAGCAGAGTGCGTGGCATGACCGTACGACTACTAGGTCGTGAGTTTGAATCACGACTAGACAATGAATTTCTATTTACGTAATTAGCACTTGTTCATTCGATACGAAAATCCAATTCATGGCGTTCATGCTAGCCTTCTGGCAATGTGTGTTTATGGGCGGCGGTATCACTTAATTTGCTTCCAGTTATATAAAACAATATCCATGAAACAGATTCCAATGCTAAAAAAATATTTATTATTTTCCCGCTCGAAGGACCTTCAGTTGTGTTGATTTAGACATACCTACGACAGCTGGTCCTTCAGAAAAGCCCTGATTTGTACTTGGAGTAGTTAGCCTTAGTGAAATATAGACGTTTTCCTTGGTAATCAAGTTCGTTCAGTTTATTTAAATAGAATTAATTGATCGAAAATGAGCTTGTTGGCGTTCATGGCGGCGGCATAGGCGGCTTGGCTTTTAAGACATTTGCGTTAATTATACAAAAAAAAATTCTTTACTTGACCCAAAACAAACATTACATTCTACATACAATATTCACTGTGGTTAACCTTATACATAATATACTTCTTTGAGCACTAGCGTTAAAACTAGGCCTAGGTTGTATCTTAAACGCTAGTTTCTTTCAGCGTCATTAAGAAATTGGTTAAGTTGTTTGCCATTAGACGTTTATTGAGTTTTATTGTTTATTGAACTAAATTAAGGTAGAATTAAATTTAAGTTGTTGCAATTGGTTAGACTGGAGTAAGTGTGAACTTCGACAAAGATTTTTTAGTCTTGTGGACAAGAAACTTGCATATGAGATGAATTTAATATTATTATTTATATTATAAGACATTTAGTATGGAAACTAATATTTATTATTATGTTAAGTAAAAAGTTATTAAAGGTTTTAACTGGCGCTATAACCTTTTAATTATCTCGGAAATATTTCAGTGGGCTGGGTTCCACATAGTAGTGATGCGCGGCAAAAAGTTGTGGGACGGCGGACGCCGAGGTGATATGGATTTTCGTATTCTGCCTCGATGTAGTTATTAGTCCGGACAACACTATGCATTGAAAATGTGGTATACAAGCAACGCCAAGGGATCAAGGCGCTTAGATAAGTATGTTGTCCATCAATGATTTCAATCGTCGTTTAACACGCTCAGATGGAAGGAGGAGTGAGAAGAGAGCTCCATGTGGGGCCGAATTTGCGCTTTACAGAGTTACAAGTCTCAGATTACTGTAAGTATATGTTTCGTGATCATTTGTTTTTTAGTATTGTCTTTTATTAACATAGCTTTTACAAATTTAAAGAAAACACTTCTTTACCGGATTGAATCTATGTATTATTGTAAACTTATAATTATTCGACATAATTTTAAAATTATTGTTACATTTTTTTTCTAATAAACTCTGTCAGCCTGTGCCTGACACACGCCGTCGATTTTTGGGTCCAATGTTTCTTTATTCCTCACGATGTTGTCATTAACCATACGAGCGGGTGAGCACATGAGGGCTTACGAAAATTGTATAACGAATATAAAAATATATTTACTTTAATAAATAGTATGAGTACATAGTAAAAAAATCTATTGCTTATCGTATATGTTTAAAATAAACTCGGGAAAGTTCCCTTGAAGGAAATATCGTATAGAAAAATGAAACTAGACAAGATTTTTATAGCTGAGAAGTGAAAGACCAATATGAAAGCTGAATATAGTCTTAAGAAAGAAATCGTTTGAAAAAGCTGATGATACCATGAATGGATGGAAAGTGAGCTGCCGAGCAACGTATAGAAGTTTCTGTTCACACGGCTATTTAGTAGTTTAAATTGTTTAATTAATGAAAATCAAAGCCCATATCCTTTGATAAACCTCGGAAATTTAATTAATTTTTAACTGTTTTGTCTTGTGTATGTAGTATAAATTGACGTCATAAATATTTATTTCGAACTCACAACCAGTATAATTTACATCATAGTAATATTTAAAATAAATAATTAATACAAATTTAAAAAGTTTTTCGTTCCTGTGGCAGTGTACTTTAAAGGCTGGCATTTCTTCGCTGTATTGTAATATTTATTAATTGAGCGAGGAAAGCACTTACATATTGTGCAAATCACTGCGAAGACTAGAAAACCTATCGCTTAAAGAGGTTCATTTTATTCTTAATCTATGACTTTATTTGGTCTTAAGGCATTAATAAATTGGGATATATTTCTTAAAAAAATTATATATAGGTTATCCATTTCAAATACATACAGTCAAAGCATATGCATAATTCAATAAAATACAGTCAATAATCGCAATCGAAATTACGTAACCGACTTCCAAAGACAAAGCTTTCATAGAGTAGGTACTGAAATGTTGTACAGTTGTTGTTCATGACCTTGCTTTATTTGTTCAACAGCGGATTGTCGTTCACAATCTCACTCAATCATTCGCTCACACTCACTCATACATGGGTGTATGAGTTACTGTTTTGTATACAGTTTAAAAAATATGTAATCAAATTTACTATTTAGTTCGTTATGGAAGATCTGTTAACCCTGACAAAGGATTTTTTACTTAAAGTGTTCCCAAATCATTCACATTATATTGAATTGTTGTCAAATGAATGAACAAATTTGTTGTATTACTAAACGCTTAATTGATGTGTGTAGTAATTATTATACATAACAGTACTACGGAAATCATAAAATCTTGTATAATCGTTTATAACTAGATATAAATAATTAACGAATTGATGTAACAAATGTTAAACACTTGTGGAGCAAAAAAGGGTATAAATTTTATTTACTCACAAGAAATGGAATTAATTAATGCAAGTCAAATTATAGTCGAGATATAACTATCGTGACCAGTGGCGTTTTGAACGATCCCGTCTTTTTTTCCTATTACGAATCCCGGTGTCCCCGAAATGAACTGTGGGACGCAGAATTGTTTGGAATATGAAAATGACGGGCCAAGAGTTTCAATCTAATTTGAAATCGTAAAAACGTATGTTTGGATTCCTATATTTTGTGATTCGTAACTTTTAACTAATTTTTTTATTAAAAAATAACTTTAAAAAGTGATTTTTCTATTGCTTATTATTTGAACTAAATTAAGCAAATGTCCCGTTTTGAGTTAAATAATAAATGGTTACTTTAGACATACCTATATTTTTTTAATAATCGAGGGGGTATATGTTTGCGCATTTCTCGCAGTTCAATGGCAGTCCATGGTAGAATACGGGATTCCCTGCAGTGAAACAGCATTCTACCAGGGATGGGAATCCTTCCTACACCCAAGATACCAGTGGTAACTACTAAAGTTGCTAATTTTTTCTTTGAATCTTACATCTTGTTTAGCACCAAATACCATTCGTGTAGAAAATAGCTAGCTTTTGGCTTGAATGCTATAAAACTGCATTTATGAATTAAATTATTAACCTTTAATATACGCGATCACCTAGACATATATGTATAGGTAATTAATATACAAAAAGCAATTGCGATCTTATTTATCCAAGTAAGTGACACACTTAAATAACCGATTTGTTTTATATTTTTCAAGTTTCAGCTTTGTATTTACGAGTCCACTTAAATAGGTATTTGCAACTTACGATTCATAAAATAATAAACTATCGAGACTTTTTTTTAAAGTATTGTTAGGAATTAATGTAAGGGCACAACGCTGCATAAATACAATATAAAATTATTCCATTTGCTAAGTACCAATATATAGTATTGTATACACTAATCGCTTTTCAACAGTTCGAAAAAAACATGATGGTTTAAAAGTATAGTGCATAATCTTAAGTTACGTTTTTCAATTCTACCCTCATAGCACATTAATTTTTAATACATATGTAGTAAAATATTGATTTAGATTTATAATTAGGATTACCTTGCCTAAAGGGACTGCTATTAATACAATATTAGTTATTGTATATAATATTTTAATGTTAGTTAATGTTTTAGACGTGTGATGGAACTTATAGTTATATTTAACATTATTAATAATCTTATTAAATAAATGAAGATTTCTTCAGAACAAGCATGCAAACGAGACTGGTTTAAATGTGTCACAAAATATGTTTGTGACTACAAATACAAAATCTATGCAAAATAATATAAATATAAGCTTATAGGAATACTTGTGGAACTATAACTTAGTTATTCCTCCTTATCCTTTGTGTAATTTAATGTAGGTTGTTACTGCCGAATATGGTGTTCTATGGCATATCTTAATAAGTGCTACATAACGATAGCAAATCCCAATTATCAATATCAAAACTCGCGTCATCTATTTATCTCAAGTGAAATTTAGCATTGGGGCCGCTATGTCCATTATCTAACACTGTCCAAACAATGCTCAGTTCACACCTAAACCGAAACAAGTGAAAATGCTTTACATAATCGTAATTAAAAAAAAACAAACCTTGTTCAGATGTTACCAGTCGATAAACATGATCAAAATACCATTTCACTGAAAATTTATTCACTCTTTCACTATTTTGTTCACGTGTTGACGTTACGGATTGGAGAACAGTTACGGTTGGTTTGTGAAGAGAATGACCGGCTGAGAAAACGGTCAACGAACGTGCGTCACCGGCGAGGCGTGCGCTTCGCACAACGAATCGACACGAATGGCAAATGCAGCTTGTGGAAGAAAGTTCGACGTCACGTAAAAGCGTTTACTGATTTAATTTGAAACTGATATATCATGTTGGACATGTAGCTAACTGTTACGGATTTATGTCAATAACGCGTCCTTGTTTAAATTTCGTATAGAAAGTGCTGTCACTAGTAATGACCGTTACATTTTTAAAGTAAATGTCATCTGAAAAGGTATACATAGATGTATTTATGATGCAATATTACACTAAACATATTTTTTTTATTGTTATTATGCGGTTCTTCAAATTCATTATTTGAGTGAAAATTTCGCTCGTCCCAAATACGCGCGATGTGGAATGCGGCTCCGCGAGCGAACAGAGATAATGGTTACGTATGAAAATTTTGTCAGGCGTTCAAAAATAGAAATAAACATTTTTTAAGTTTTTTAATAGAAGGGAAAAGTTTCGACATAAAGAACAGACAGACAATTAAGTAAGTAGTATATAAATAATGTTTTATTTATGTTAGTGTGGTGGTAATAAAAAATTTTGGTCAATATGAACTTAAAAATATGTAATAGAAATCAAAGATCAGTAAATTTAAACATATTTTATTAATAGCACAACAACTCTAGAACTAAATGCATATTTATCACATCATTTCTAAATAATTCTTTGCCCATTCCATCCTTTCATATAATGTTATCAAAGATATGCTGACCATCTAAAATATCACCCAAAAATACAGCCATCTATAAACACTCAGAACTTTCTTGGCTTCATCAAAATTATATACTATATTTACAATAAACATCTATATAACATCGATTAATTGAATAATTCTCTAAAATACATCGAGTTAACAACAATTTCTAATATTAGGCTTATAAATTTGTGGGAAAATGTACGTATGTTCAACGGTCATTTTTCTGTGTAAAAATTTCATTTGGCGCCTAAACTCTACATTAAAAACGAAATATGGAGGATCATTTGATGGTTGACTATAAAATATACACATTAAAACAATGATATTTTTAACCACGTTTGACGTCGGTCTCTTATTAAGTACCAGTAAAATATTTTTTTCGTGACAATTGACAACATTTCAAAATTCCAAAACAAAACTAGTACTTCTTAATTCTTTATAATGATAATTAAACATTAACTAATAAAGCTATTGCATAGATTTTATCGCGGGCTTTGAGCGCGGCAGTTGATCAACAAATTTCGTAAGGAAAATAAACCTAAACGCTATATAGGTGCGGCAATCACGCGTTAGAGCGGGACAGAACGCATACTGCGTATTCGCCTCTCTCTGACGAGATCAGTGATGTATCGTAAGTGCGGCCGGTGCAGCCAGTAGGCGTTAAAGTGAGACAGACTACATAGGCGTGTGAGTCTGGTAGAGTGGTAATATCAAAGGAAAAAAATAATGCATCAATAAATAATTATAATTGCATAAGATGATAAAAAAATGCTATACAATAGCTTTACTGCGGCAGTCTCCGATTGCCTTACATTTTTTAAATTAGACTATATTAAATAGCTGCCAAGATTTACAACTTTAAAATTATCAACCTCGTGACATTTATTTGCAAAATGATTGTCAGAGTCATTTGGCGTTTAGACATAAAATACATAATTTTGAATTTTATGTCTTCGCCAAAAAATGAAATGTTGTCAATGAAATTAACATCAATAAAAACCATTTCACAAAATAGGTTCATCAAAAATGTAGAAAGGTATTTGATATTCTTATAAAACAACTATTCCTAACAAATAATTGTAAACATTGATATAAAACGTAACGGGGTAAAACCATTTTATCAAAATAAATACTTCTAAATAAAATTGAATACTTACAATGTCTGCATTACTACGATCTTAAAATTTGTTATAACATCTAAACACGTCTAGATTCTAACTCGACTTAACATTACTGGATATTGGATATGGTACAGCATCTACCTATTTAGATGTTGTTAGGTACTCGTTTACTTAATTAATAAATAGCTTCATGATTCAGTCATTGTTTTGAAGCTATTCGGAAATTCCATAGTCACGCCAAATCAATCTGAAGCACGCACGAGTGCTGTTTTGCGCGGGAATATTGAAAAATTGATAACTTCATTTGTTTTTTTGTCGTTCGCTTCGTTCTAAATTCTAATGTATTGTTTCTTTTTTTAAATTCAGCAATCTCGTGAAACAGAAATACTTAGCGAACTGCAATGAAGTAGACAATAGACAGTCCGCCATTTTTGAACTTTTGACAACTGACAAATTGAAGTTAATTCGAAAATAAATGATACTCATATAATTGATTTGTGCAAAACTATGGATTTCTCGCGTACGTGGTTACGCACGGCTTTCTTATTATCTAATCATTCATAAATAACACCCAATCGAACAGTTAATACACCAATAATTTGTATATGAACATTTTATAGTGAAAGATATAAGCTCAACTATTAAAATAAGAGTTTCCTACAAGTCTGGCCTCTACTGCCTTTGCGTTAGGCTACTAGAAATTTTTGAAAATTCTATTCTGAAGACTAATTTTCACATTCTAAACTAAATTTCAACAGGACTACACACATTAGTATTAAAGGTTCGCTTGTTCTACTCTTTATATATATATTTGTGCCTTTGTTTTTTGAAAATCGATACCACAAGTAATATTTTTTATAATTAAAAATAATCTTTCTTAAAATTAAACGCATAGGAACATAAAATATTAATAATATTGTCTTCGTATTTAAGTTTATGTATTGATATAGTAATTTGAATAATTATAAAGGCGGGAATTGATTAGAACTCTTTGAAAAAAAATCAAATCTCGCGTGTATTATATTAGTATTGATAGTATTTATTGACCTTCTCGCAGTCAAGGAACTTTTTAAATTATAAAACGAATATTGAATTATGTCTACTGACACTTATATAAAAACAATAATCACAGATTCAAAATATAGTTATGAGCAAAGAGAATCTTAATATTTTTATACAAAGTACTATAGACTGAAAATTTTATTGAGCCACGTTCAATATTTTTTTAATACTGTTAAAGAAACCGGCTTTTTAATAAGCAGGTAACCGGCCTTATTTTAACGCTATTTTATATTTCTTGTGAGCCATATAAGTTTTTAAATAAAATTTGTAGAATATTATTGTATAAAATATAAAAAATTTAATGATTTTATAAAGTAAATTTGTATGTTTCTGTTAAAATTTCAAAATATCACATACAAAAGTATATTAAATTAACACATACAACATCTTAATCATTTCGTATTATCTGTATCTACCCTGCCATTTTCATTATTCTCTCATTTTCATACGTGACATTTGACATTTCATAATTGTGTTAAATTATTAAAATTGACAGTGTTCATGCGAAACTCATCGCCTTCAAATTGATGATAGCAATTAAATATTGTCTATGAAAATATTTAGCACCGCTAACTTCAAGATGGCTATTTACTTTAAAAGTATTACCAAATACCAGCAACTTAGTTACCCTTACATTAATAATTATTATATAACAATTTACACTCAATTCCTTTATGATTACCTAAGTGAGCAAATTATATACGGTGGACTTGATTTTAATTTATTTTACAATTAAAGAACAAAAAAAGGAAAAAAAGCAAATATTATCAGATATTGGTGCTTATTCTAATCTACTACAAACTTTTTTATATGTAATAGGGGGAAAACAACAAAAGGCTCATCTGATGTTAAGTGATTTCACCGCCCATGGACACTCTCATTTCCAGAAGGCTGTGCTTTGCCTCTTATTTTGTCGACCCTAAGTCGAATTGGTTCGGAAATGATTTAGTGGGCAACTGGTTCCACATAGTGGTGGTGCAAGAAAAAACTGCCTAAGCAAATTACAAAAGAGACTCAGATTTTCTGATAATCCCAATTTAATAAAAATATTTGATTCGTTTAGTATTCTGCTGTCTATGAAATAAATAAGTCTATGTAATCAGGTATTTTGACATATGAGTAGATTACAATTAGCACCAATATTATATAATATAATAAAGAAAAAATATCCAAAATTTAATAAAACAATCTTGAAGACTCAAATCGACAAGGTTTTTGACTAAAACAAAATTTATGATTTTGGTGGATTCTTTGTATCCGACTTACCGTCTTTTGAATCTGCTTTACTAACTGAAGAAGTTGATGCAATGGAGTCTTCTGGTTTATTTGGAGTACCTATTTTCGTTTTTGACGTTGCTACAATGTATGAAGGTACTTTAGTCTTTGCATTACTTGCAACTTCACTACTTGATTTTGGTTTATTCGCTCCTGGTACTTGACTCTGAGATGGTATTTGAGTTGGGGATTTTAATTTGTCAGATTTTGCTGAAATTTTAGGTGTTTTTATTGATGTTGGCAATTCCTTTCCTTTGGTTGGTACTTTTTGAGTTGGTTTCACGATTTCATGTTTTGATATTGGCGATTTAGTTGCTTCCGTGTTTGTGTTCAGTGGTGTTTTTTGCGTGGACGTGGCTACAGGTTTTGTTGCGATAGATGTAGTATCAACTTTTGAAGACATAACAAGAGATTTAGTCGTTTCTTTATCTTGTGTGCCAGTGTTAACAGGAGTTGTTTTCTGTGCCATCGTAGGTTTATATACAGACGATAAAACCTCTGGTTTTGATGGTATCTTAGTCGAAGCTACTTTTAGTTCTGTTGTCTGTATTGTTTTTTGATTTGGTTTTATAACTTCTGGTTTTGCCATAGGGATTGCCGATTTAACTTCCGTATTGGTGGTAGCCATTTTTTGCGTAGATGTCGGTATAACAGATGCCTTCGGCTCCTGTTTTAAAATGCTGTTAGTATTTGCCCTTTCAGTTGCCGTGATTCCAGTTTTTACTGTACCCACTTCCTGTTTTGAACTGACAGGTATTTTTGTAGCGTCTTTTACTTCTGTTTTAATGGCATTAATGGTTGGTGTCGCAGTTGCAGGTTTTACGATAGATGTCGCATCAATTTTAGAAGACAAAAGAGATTTGTCTTTCGGTTCTGAAGCTGTAGGAGTTGTTTTTGGTAATGAGGTGGTTGTCGGTTTTGTAACAGTTTGTGCCTCAACTTTTTGAGATATAAGTGATTTAGCATCTTTGCCTTTTGAGCCCGTGTCAATTGGAGTAATTGTTTTTTGGGTTTTTTGGGTAGCGCCGGGTTGTGTTGCGATTGAGGCCGCCTCCACTTTGGAAGATACTTTTGATTCTGTTCCCGTATTAATAGTAGTTAGTGATTTTTGCGTTGCAATTGACGACACGGTTTCAGTTTTTGAAGACATGATAAGAGATTTGGTCGCTTCTTTACTTTCTAAGCTTGTAGTAATTGTTTTTTGCGCCAACGTAGGTTTTACTATGGATGACGTATGCGTTGAACTGACAACGGGAGATTTAGCTATTTCCTTTGCATCGGTAGTGGGTATTTTTTGTACTGAAGCTTTTTCTGTATATGTTGTGATATCTTGTTTCGAAGCGATAGGCGATAGAATAGACTTAGCACTTTGTTTTACTTCCGTATCTGTAACTGACACAACCGCTGGAATGGACTTATTGGGGTCTGACGAGTTTCTGGCAGTGTGAATGCCTGAAAATCTTTTTATTTCGCTTTGTGTTGTTCCATTTGTTTTTATATCTATTTTACCTATATCAGAGTCTTTTTTAACAAACAAATTATTTTGCGGTATATTTGTTTCCTCTGTATGTTTTTGGCGTTGTAATTTCTTCATACTGCTCGTGCTATCGGGTTTTGATTTAGACAAGACTGTGCTATTTACATTTGTGTTTTGTGTAATATCTGTCCTATTTGTAGTAACGGTACTAACTTTGGTGGTATCAGATTTAGTTGCTATATTTGATTGAGATGGTTGCGTGACAGATGTCTTAACTTGATCTGCGAACTTATTTGTGGACGATTTAGATTGGTTTACTCCACTTGTGTCATCTTTATTATTAATTTGAGATTGAACATCTCTGGCCTTTTCAAATACTTTGCCTGCGGGCTCAATTTTCCCGGGCAATATATTAGTTTTATCGTACGTCACTTCCGATTTTACATGATTCCCTTCGATCGTAGATAGAATTGGTACCGGTGTAACGTGCAACGGTTCTCCCGCCTTCGTTTTACTATCTGTGTGTATCTTTGCCGTGGTAAAAATTAACGGTGTACCGAAACCCGACGATTTCTTTTCACTAATTTCAATAAGGACCGAGGTCTTTGGCACTTCTGACGTAATCATATCCCCAAACACGTTTGTGTTCATATGATTCTGAACCACTGCAGGATTACAAACGACAATCGCATTATCACATAAAGGTTTCGATACAGTCCCCTTCTCAACATCCACACTTTGAATATCCTTTTCATTTAATGAATCAGTCTTTGTTTTTGGCAACGTGAACTTGGCACTTGGGGCATTACGTTCAGGTTTATCTTTGTTCGTTTGGAGTAATGGGACGAGGGCCGCGTCATCGTGTTCACTGCTAAAGTTTTGAACTTTTTTCTTAATTGAATTTCTTTTTTTAGTGATATCAGACTTTTTGAAATCATTCTCCACTCCGCTGTTGTCTGACATCGTGTCGCCGGTATCCTTAGACGTCTGAAGATTAAACAGAACAAATTATGAACTAACTTTAGCTAGGTTTTTGGTTAAAAGGCAAAAGTAAAAATGTTTTTTTTTTCTTTTTTTTTATAGAACAGGGGGCAAACGGGCAGGAGGCTCACCTGATGTTAAGTGATACCGCCGCCCATGGACACCCTCAATGCCAGAGGGCTCGCGAGTGCGTTGCCGGCCTTTTAAGAATTGGTACGCTCTTTTCTTGAAGGGCCCTAAGTCGAATTGGTTCGGAAATACTTCAGTTGGCAGCTGGTAGGCTAACCTTCCGTATAACAGCCAGCGGATAGCTCTGCGGGGGTCAAGCTCCGCGCTCCCGCAGCACGTGCCTGCCGTGCAGCAGCAGCACGGGCGGAGACAGCTCCGTCTCCTCGAGGGGAGCCGGGCGCTGCGCGGGGCCCCACTCCTCCGTTGGTTGCGACAGGAAGCGGGCTTTCTATGAGGAGATTTGTATATACTATACATTGTAGTATTGGGCCGCTAAGAATATATATAATGTAGTATTGTCTTTTATTTACATAACTTTTACACATTTAAAGAAAAACACTTTTTTACGGATTATAGTTATGTATTATTGTATTTAAACTTATAATTATTTGTACTGTAATACTTTTTGACATTTAACACCTTTGTCTTCAGTCACCGTGACCACGCACGCTGTAAAGCACGCGAAACGTCGGTTTAAATTTAAAGTTATGTACAAATAATTATAAGTTTAAATACAATAATACATAACTATAATTCGTAAAAAAGTGTTTTTCTTTAAATATATATAATGTGCTCACTCAGGTTTCTTAGCTTTGCAAGCGTGGCGATTATAATACTTGTTCTACGTAAGTAATAAATTATATCATCCATTATTTATATCAGACACCAGGAAGCAAATTGGTCCTTCGAGCCGTACTTTATTAATCACTATCACTACGCCATTTGCTTATGTACCTACTATTAACAGTAAAGTAAATGTAGGCCTTATAACTATTAAAATACCTGCATAATTGTCAGATCATCAGGACCAGTGCAAATCTTGTCTATGGCCATCAATACGACAACCAATATAGGCAGCATTCCGATTATCCAACCGACTGCATCTGCCCACATCGGGTACACGTAGTGGCCATAGGTAGCCGGCTTATACTCGATCCAGTTAAAAACCAGGATGAACTGAAATATTTGCGAAATTGTTATGTGCCCAGAATGTGAGTGTAATTCACAACTATACTCTGCCAACAGTCTCTGCCGCTCAAGATCTCCCTGCTTAACCGTCTCCTCAGTTCTACAACCTGGATATATTTGGGACTGGTTTAAGAAAACAGAGGTGTAATTTGTTTTTTTTTTTAAATGAAATGAAAAATATAAATTGTAATTTTTTTATATCGAACAAGCGGCAAACGGGCCAGAGGCTCACCTGATGTTAAGTGATACCCCTACCCATGGACACCATCCAGGGCATCCTAGGGGATTTCTAGGATAAAATTAAATTAGTCTAGGGGTATATCGCCAAGACCATCTGGCAACACTGGCGGTGCCCCGCACCGTGGTAGATAGCGTTATACTGCAGTGCCGCAACGCCCGTGTGGCTTTAGCCTATAGCGCGTAATTCGTATTTACAATATGCTGCTGGATTTAACAAAAATTACTTAGTCAAGTTTGAATTCGTTCCAAAAGTCTATGTATCTTATTATTATAATCTCGTGTTTTTAGATCTCAAAGCGAAGACGTAAAATACATCAGGTTTTTCATATCTTAAATTGATTATTTATAGCAGAGAAAATACATAAAACATCTTAAATCAATTTGAATCGCTCTAACATTCGGCGCGGTCACGAGTGTGAACTCTACGACGTGAATCTGTGACGAAGTTTATGTATAAACATCTCTGGAGAATTTCTATTTGTCTATTATTAACATAATGGTTAGATTTGTGGCTTCACCGTGCAACCATTCTCATTCCACATATATACATAGCGCAAAATCATCTACATCATAAGCGCGCCCTACATACACACCATCACGTAAATACCCACACTTTTACACCATTACACAACACATACTATTTTCGACTTTCCAATACTTTACACCTTAAATGGCAACTTTAAGGTTTCATGAGTCACTGGGTGGTAACGAAACGTTTTACTATTGGGTACAGAAAAAACGTTACGGCGCGTTACATGAGGAAAGGGGGAGGGGAAGTATCTTAAAAAATTGCGTGACGTAATACTTGAACGCTCCCTTGCCTATCAGATTGAAAATCGTGAACATACAGAAATCCAACCTAGACCTAAAAAAACGGTGTAGCGTCAACGATGTATTTTTATTAATTTATAGTTATAAAATAAATTTTGTCGTATCCTGTGAAGAGTAAATTTATTTCCCTATTAAAAATTTCACAGTACTTACAATAAGTGCCGCGGGAGTAATTCCTCTCCACATAGTACTCCAAAAGACGAGCCAGGCCTTCGACTGGCGTCCGATCATGCGCTCGATGTCGTGGCAGAACTTCTCTGCCCCATAGATCCAAGCGATTAAGATGCATTCCCCAATCGCGATTATTAGAACTGACCAGTTTGCCGCGTATTTATCCATTAATTGCAACCAATACATGCCACTCTGGAATTATAAAACGAATAAAGAAGAATCTTTTTGTCATGCAGATCTCGGCTGAGGCCGCGTTTAATTCCAATGAAATATTCTAGAATTATTATATATCATATATAGATATATTATAATATCTAGAATTAAATAGACTGCTTAACATCTACCCTCTCACCGCCTACAACCTAAAAACCCAAATAAAAGACTGGCTTATGATCACGCCTTATGCAGTGTTAGAGCTGCTTTTGAGACCCACGATTTAAATACACGTTACTCATTCACTCACTTACTCACTCACTCATTCACTCTCTCACACACTCATGCACACAATCAGGTGTGATGATAACGGTTTAAAAAGTAAAAAATAAAAAGGAAATGAATTGGTTAAATTATTTTAAGTAATTAAGTTTGTTATGGAAGAGTTGGGAACCCTAACACAGGTATATTTACTTAAAAGGGTTCCCAAATCTTACACTATGAAAAGAAAGATGTACCAACTTAAATGAATAAAAATATAAAAAAAAAAGAACATCCATTCGTTCTTTCTAGCAAAAGGCAAAAAAGGTCACCTAAAATGGCACTTTTGAATGTGAAATAAATTATAAAGATGATTCTAGTTGACCTTTCGAAAACGTAATTTTACGTGAAGAAGAATGGACCAGAAACTCCACTTACTCTTTTAAAATAGAATTACTCTTTAAAAGACAATGTACTCCCACTTGCAGCCCACACCTTAAACTCTTAAGGTGTGGGCTGCAGTTTAGGGCTGGCTAAAATGTGTACATGCAGGGCATTTTACAAGAGAGGTGCCTGATGAATTACGCCCTTTTCTTGAGGACCTTAAAGTCGAGTTGGTTCAGAAATGCTTCAGTGGGCAGCTGGATCCGGTAGAAATTTCCTTAAGAAACGCTCAGTAGTGGAACGATGGATCTCGAGGTGATAATGGTATTTTGAATTTGTGTCAACGTCCGATATCTCTCTTAGACAGTTGTTTTCTTAGCTCTTATTAATTATTTGCTGAAACGCTAAAATACTTACGTTAGTCGTGAAAATCAGTCCCCCTAGATATCCAAACACGGCAACTGTTAGAACTACCCATATTTTCTTCTCTCTGAAGTTCGGGAATCTGTCCAGTATCGCCGTCGTCACAGTTTCCATTAAAGCAAACTGAAATTATTAAATTCATAAAAATTCCACAAGTTGGCACTACTAACATTGTTCGTCATTAAAAATATAGTCACCATAGAGTTTACTTTTGTTAATTTATTTTATAGTTAATTATGCTTTTTTGCAAATTTTTAAATTTTATTTTTTTGATACTCTATTGCCAGAAGGCTCGCAAGTGCCTTGTCGGCCTATTCCAATTCCAAACGCTCTTAACTACTATTTTTTTTATTACTAGTTTTTACTGTAAAAGTTCGTTTAGCGATAACGCCCGATGCCTTAATAATTCATGTTAACTATATGTATATGTACTATTAATGCAACTTATTAATAATAAATAAAAATGTAATTCTTTTAACATTTATCATTCCACAGACTATGCTATAGTTACTTTATAATTTTTACGGCAACATCTGTATAGTAAGGTATGTCATATAAATCAACGTCAAGACGAAGATCGTGTGAGCTAGCCATAGATAATAAAAAATTAGGTGTGATTCCATATTTAAATTTTTTGAAGCAATTTAATCACATAATTATATTCTGTGCAGAAAGCTGGACGTTGCCGTCGTAGAAACTAAAATACTCGCATAAAAAAGAAAATAATATTGGCAAGTAGCTTTAGCGTGCCCTCATCCCTGATGTCGTAGGTTCAATTAAATGTGCTAAAATTCTATGTGCGGTGAAGGAAAACATCTGGTATTCCTAGGTATGTTTAAAAAAAAACAGGCTGAAAGATATAGCAATATGTACCTGTGAGTCAAGTCCAAGTGTCAATAGCATGAAGAAGAAGAGGATGGACCAGAGCGGAGAAAGCGGCAGTCTCGTGACAACTTCCGGGTAAACGATGAAGGCCAATCCGGCGCCTTGGTCCACAACTCGGTCGACGCTGACTTCGAGTTCGTGCGCGAGGAACCCAATCACTGAGAAGATGACTAAACCCGCAAAGAACGATGTTGCTATGTTCGATACGGCGACTATAAGGGAGTCTCTGCAAAATATATACGATATATAGGCGATATAGAGACGTTATACGGAGTGTCTATTACACCCCATGTAACTCCCCTCTCCCTAAAGTATAGCCCTGTAGGTATACTTTAGGGCTGAGGGTAGCATTACGCCTACCCTCAACAACTAAAACGAAATAATAAAAAGTACTTTTAATTTTTTTTTATAGAACAGGCAAACGGGCAGGCTCACCTGATGTTAAGTGATACCGCCGCCCATGTACACTATTGATGCCAGAGGGCTCGCGAGCGCGTTGCCTTTTAAGAATTTGTACGCTTAAGTTTCCGAAATTAGTTAAAACTGAGGTATGTCCGTTATTTTGACGATTTATTGTCTCAACCCGTAATAAACTAGACTATCGGTTTACAAATTGGCTAGAACGTGCGATAGCTTTTGATTGTAAAGTGTGTGCGAAAAACTTAATAAGCACTTTATTTTCAAATAAAAAAAAACATTTGTGCAATTCACACATGGTAGAAGTGAAACCTTCAAAAACAAATATAAATTAATCATTTTCCACTATCTAAATGTGTGTGTTCTTTAAAAACAGTATATTTTAATTATACATTTTAATTTATAAGTTTAATATAAATCTTTAATTTGACAAAAACTAAAACAACGAAAGTTTGAAATTCGATCAAAAAAAAAGCGGCAGTAAATAGAGGCTGTATAATGCCTCCTATCTCATTTTCTCCCACGTTAAATCATATGATGAATTGATGTTTCTGTCTCTCTTTACCGCTGCATCCGGTTTGAAATCACGACGATTCGAAAGAAGTTTATCTATCTCATTTTCTCCCACGTTAAATCATATGAATTAATGTTTCTGTCTCTTTTTACTGTCGCTTTTTCGTTGCATCCGGTTTGAAATCACAACGATTCTAAAGAAGTTTCACTTCAAAAAGCTTTTTAAGACCAGCCACTTAAACACTAGGAAAGCCTCCAGGCCAGGATGCTTTCCTGATGTTAAGTTATACTGACGCCCATGGTCACACATCATTCATTTGACGCTAGGCGGAATACTCCTCAGTATTACTTCCAGTGTTTTGAGGATAACTACGTTACAATTATTCCGTGATACATGGTACACGTTCAAATAATTGTTTTAAAATACACTGTCTGTACTTATGTACACGCGTTAGAAGTTATATTTCTTCGGCATAACAAGAAAAATTCCTTTTTAAAACTGTTATTCTACGTTTGAAAACACGGTACAATAGAAAAAAAAATACATTGAAAGTTGGTAACGAATTATTTAGTTAAATAAAGATTATTATGATATCACAAAAAATTAAAATATTGACTATAGCTAACTTCAGGGTGTCGGTTTTTGTGACGGTGTGCGCGCGCATCGTAAAGATTTACTCTCATCATTTTTCCCTAACGCGCCAAAAAAAGTAGAACACTTTGTAGGATTTGTCATAACTAACAGAATTTCCCCTAAGGTCGTAGATTCGAATCCCCATACTCCACTTAGTTTAACACTCGTTCGTATAAAGGATAACCTAAGGAAACCATCGACAAAAAATATCGCCACGTGTCAGGCACAGACGACTGATTGCATATTAGAAAAAATAAACGATAACAAAAAAAAAATATACTTACAAATAGCAGTTATTTGTGAATTTGTTATACGATGATAGTGTGATTAAGCCTCCCCAAGCGGGACTCAAGGCAAAGAATATCTGAACTGCTGCATCGCCCCACACCTGGAAGTCATTTAAACTTATTCATAATAATCTGTTTAACTTGTTTCGTCTCTTTCTGTTCTATGTATAACGCTGTGATGGAAAGAGACAGATGAGTTTTGTTCAGACGGTGCTATTGGGATTTTATTAGGATGGTACATGTTAGTTGAAACTGACATTCTTAGGAGACTTTGTATTTTTTTTATAGAACAGGGGGCAAACGTGCAGGAGGCTCACCTGATGTTAAGTAATAGCGATGCCCATAGACACTTATAATATAATAAAGGGCTCAAATATAAGAGTATTTCCTCCAAGCCCTCTTTGCAGCTCTTGGACTTTGGTGTTCAAATGCAAAGGCGCTAATTATAGATTTAAGCTGGCGCCTGGGAGGTAGTACTATCTACCAGGCGCCGTCCTAGACCTGGTGCTCTCCTCCCTCAACTAATAAGTATTGCTATACGATTGCTATTCAATAACTTTGAAGTCCTGAATTTAAACTATCCGTCAGACCACCGATTAATTAGATCAACATTAAAAATAGCCAAACAAAAACAAAGTAAGACAGAGACAAATGGGCATCTTTGGAGGAGGCCTTCACCCAAATAATGGGGTTCCTACAAATTATATTATTTAAGTATACTAAAATCTAACCAAGCTAGCTAATAATACAATAAAATAATGTAATAGTAAATATTATCTAGTAGTAAATATGATATATATAGTAGCAAATATTATATAAGTAATATATTAATAACAATAAATAAAATAGTTTAATAGTAGGTAAATAATATAGAAAATAAATAAAAATAAGATGGTATTAATTTTAATTAGATAAGTAAGCGCTTGGAGATGGGCCAATGTAAAAAGTTATATTTGTAGGAAATAAAAAGGCTTTTTTATTTTATTTTATTTATTTTATTTATTTATACGATTGCTGCCAGCGATAAAGGTACACTGCCAAAGGGGCCAAACTTTTTCAATTCGATTTAATTTAATTTATATTAATTTATAATTTTTACTATATAAGTTTTAAAAAATGTAAATACTATATATTTTAATAATAATCATTAAGTTGCCTTTTTAACATATTTGCCATATAAATTAGTTAACTCTTACATAAAGATGAAGAAAGACGAATGTAACAAAATATCATTCAAACATAAATTAAAACTTACTTGCGCATTGGCGAGTTGACTGAAGTCTGGAGTCAAATAAAAGATTATACCAGTCGAAGCGCCAGGCAATGTAACACCTCGGAAGAACAGAATGACTAAGACGACGTACGGGAAAAGGGCTGTGAAATATACCACCTGCAAATAAAGACAACTGTGCAAGAAAAAGTGCGTAACAAAGTAAAGGCAGAAGTGAAGCCATTCTTTGTAAATTAATTATTAATAAGGTAAAAGCCCCAATTGATGATCATGTACCATTATATGATCACTCAATGTATTTGTATATCTATATTCACATTTTTTACACGCTGTATACGTGTTAATGCCTATATAAATAAATAAAAATATGCGTTTACTGCACAAGGCGTTATGCAACAGAATTTCCATCTAAAGTTCTAATATGTAGATACTAAACGAATACATCAACCCATATCGTATTTTTTTCTCGATCTCCCTTTCTCACTCTCTCAATCGCTCTCTCCCCTTTCTTTGACGAAAACGCTGCACATCTTCGTGACGTTCCGTAAAAATTTTACCCTCTTGCGCCTAAAGAAGTTTCTCTTCAAAACTAGTTTAGCGTATTTACTTAATTAAATCAAAAGCGTAGTTTAACAATGATTTGAATTGTTTAGTTTTTTTTTTTTCAAAATTTCGAAGCTTTAAACGCCATTGTGAAAGGACGAAGCCAGTCGTCTTAGAAAAGGTGTTCTTGGAACACGCAAGGCAAGAAGGTTACGTCGCCAGATTTTTGTATAAAACAAAAAGCAAACGAGCAGGCATCATCAGATGTTAAATGATACAACCGCTTTTACACTGCTAAAAGGCAGGCACATATCAAAGATTGAGGATGATAAGCTGGTGCTAATGATAGAGACAGTAGGAATTTTTAAACATTAAATTACCTTCCCTGAAGATTGGACACCTTTGCATAAACACAAGAAGACAATAACCCATGCAGCAAACAAACAAGCAGCCAAACTCCATCGTATTCCACCAATTTCTTGTATTCCAGAAGATAGTCCCAATACATGGTTCCTGAAAACCGTAACAAAGGTAGGAGATAACTAATGACTTCATCAGTCTTACACTGCTATTAAGCATATTCGTTTCAAGTCGATGTTTAACAGTTTATTCAGTTTATTAAAGTATTTCTACAGCTACTCGTTAAACAATATTAAAATAATTTATTCTACACAAAAGCTAAAAACGGAATACATATTTAAACATAAACATAAATCACCTAAACAAAAAATATAACAAAGCACAAATTCATAATAAATCTTAAATTATAATTTCTAAGATTGATTGATTGATTGACTTTAATATAAAGGAAGTGCAACAAAGTCATTATAAGTAAAATATACCAGAGTATTTTAAATAATTTTTCAAGCATTTTTGATTTGCTGGCAATTTATGTTGTAACCTGTAGCTATACGATACATAACTTAACATTAAAAAACATATATGTGAAAAGAACATTTAAAACTCTTCAAGAAACAAAACATCACTTACGAAAAGTACTCTTCAGCGGGAGGCCGCCTCAAAGTGACGTTTGCGAGAGCGGTTATATTATGTAGCACAGCTTGAGTTTGATTAAAGCATTTCCGTAAGTAATACGTCCCGTTGTTAGCTTCGCATTCGTCGGCCGCCTCGTACGAGTAGCAAACTGGAAACAATGTGGTTTTTAGTGTCTTAAAACCTTGTTTTTGTATTCAAATTTCTGTAGGTTTTGTAGTGTTTTTCTTAATACGTAGGTGAATGATTTTTGGGTCTAAAGCGGGTGTCACGATGTTTACCGTACCGAATGTACCCCCCAAATTTAGGGGGAATCAAGATGTCCTAGGCAGTTGTTAGCTACATTTAGATTTGTAGAGGGTACTTTCTATAAGATATAAAAAAACACGATTACATACCATATTAAGCCTAACCTTAACGAAATCCCAGATGGAATCTATTTCATACTTGAAAGTAAAAACTCAAACCAATTGTACGACAGAAGCTTAAAGGAGTCATAATTGATATTCAGGATTATTTGAAATTGGTCCTACGAATATTCTGTAGGATTTGGCATCACTGGGTCTCAGAAATGAAAGCTGAGAAAACTGCTCAAACCCACACTGCTCAAGCTATGGGTTAGTAAGAAATATTTATTTAAAGTACTGTCGTTATTATATGCACGAATCAAAACATCGTACGGTAAAAATATCGTGAGTGTACGGAATGCCTGAGACAAAAGACGGGTGTCAGGACAGACGGCTGATTCGCTATTAGAAAAAAAAATAGATCTGAGGTTCCTAGGGTTTTTTTTTTATTTTTTTTTTTGAACAGTGAAGGAAAACATTGCGAGCAGGTTTGCCCTAAACCCAAAAAGTGAACTGTGTGCGTCAGGCACAGAAGGCTACTTGCCTATTAGATTATTATCAAATAAAATAGATACAAAAATCTGAGGCCCAAACCTAAAAAGTTTGTAGCGTCACTGATTTTTTTAATATCCATACGAAGAACACTGATTAGCAATTTATGCACCAGTTAAAAATTAGATTCATTAATACAATTTACAATTTGATACCGTCGCGCTTGATTATTTCTTTAAAACGAATAATCATAATAACTGTGTTCGCACTAGTTGTTGATTCAGCCCTCAAACACAAAATTAGGTCGTTCTTTGTTTCGCCTTAATATGATTATTTACAAAGCCTACCCTTTTACGCACATTTTGCATCTACCCTACAAAAACTGTTCGCTTATCCGAAATAAAAACTTAAGTACTGAGTGAAACTATTTTTCCAATTTTCTCTCCATCAAAACCATAGAATTTAAGGAATTAATTTAATTAACTCAAATCGCTTCATATTTAAATATTTTTATTTGTTACTTACACTCCGTACTCCAGTCCGCATCGCAATTCTGCCACGGTAATTGGTAGAAGATGCTCACAAACGACACGTATATGTAATAGAAAGTCCAAGCAATTATGAGATTGTAGTAGAGCATCACTATGGACGAAACAATGACCATTCCGTATCCAAGGCCGCGGAACAAAGGGCAGAATCTATTGTAGACGGCGACGGGGCCAAGGGCTGCATACTGGCCGAAAGATAGCTCCATAAACATCAATGGAAGACCTGCTATTATTAGCATTACCGTGAAGGGGATGAGGAAGGCACCTGAAATGAAACACTTCACAATTATATATATAATAAACATACCTTTCCCTCGCAATATATTTATCAAAATATTATGTATGTATACCGAAATAGTGATAATGTTACTAGAATAGAACATATGCACAAAGATAATACGCGGAACAAACGCAGGCTGCATTTTCCCTGCATAGACTAGCTAAATATAGTAATGACATATTTTTTGGGTAAAGGGATTACTTCTTAAATAAAATCCCAGAAGCTCTTTTATCTCTACCTTTTAATAAATTTAAGAAATGTATTCAAGAAAAACTGTGTAAAAAGGCTTACTATAAAGTTAGCGATCTAGTTGATAAAAGGGCCTGGGTAGTGCTGGGCAGGCTACTTCTAATTAATTTGCTATATTTGTTTTAAATATTGTAGTATTATTTGATGATTTGCTTTCTTAAAAGAGTACCGAGAGTTTTTTACGCCGGCATTTTCTCTCGCCCTACACCCTCTGTCTTCTTTGCCGATAACTAGGCATGCCTACAGGTTCAAATCATTTGACGTGGAATAAGCGATATTAGTCTTATATTCCAAAATAAACATATTTTATTTATTTATCTATTTCATGAACGTATAAACAGTCATCATGAAAAATAAAGTGTTATTTATTTCAATAACTAACTATAATAACTATTAATAACTAATAAGGTGCCTTAAAAAATCAAAGTATTGGAATAATTGAACTTAACTAAATATGACAATTAAGTCTCCCCGATATGAGGTGCACAACTAAAAAACTAAACTAAAAACGATCAGATTCTTATCAACGATGAACATGCAAAAATAAAATTTGGAAATCGATTTTATTTGACATATAAATAAGAATAATAACTAAAACGTAAAATTTTTTAAGTTTGACAACGCGTCATGATACGATTTTGATTGATGATTTTGCCTTATTGTCCAGGGTAAATGTTATAGATAACAATAGAACATTATATATCACGCCTATTCCTGTTGTTGTGAAATAATTATAACACTTATATGAAGTTAATTAACAAGTTGTCATGCAGATGACAATCTAGTTAGAGCTTCAAAGTAATTTGTAAATAAAATAAATATACGTCACGAAAATACTTGGTTTCGTGACGTTATCAGTTCTTGTTTTCTTCAATCTAAATCCTCCTGTGCCTGACACACGCCGGCTAAGGCAAGCCGGTTTACTGGCGATGGTTTCCTTCACCGTTCGTCCATTAGTGAACAGCCGGGAGTGAAACCTCCGATCTGAGGCCGATGTCCAGGATATAAGATGATTATATTCGCATTAAAATATCCTTGATCTTGGCTTCTTATATCTATGGTTTTTCTTAATAGCCAAGTACGTATAAACGCCCTTGTTTTGTAGTTCTAAGGCATGCCATGTGTCCTCCAGTGTCTTCCTTCATCGTTTGTCATTTTTAGAGGGTGCGTTGCCAGGCTTTGAGGAAGGAGTACGTTCGAATTTTGAATAGTTTGAGGTCGTATCTCTCAGGGAAGACCCCACCGGGAGTCGATTCCACAGTTCGCTAATTCGCAAAAGAGAAGTTAGTCTATGGTCTGATTAATATTCTCTAAAGTAATTTTAAATTTTCTTTACCATTCGTAGGTGTATATAGTCATAGATTCAAATTTATCAGTCGAGTTATCTGAATTATTAATTAGAGTAGCGAAAATTGAATGAATTTAAAAGGTATAGCAAAATTAAATGTTTCAGTACAGGTCTAGGGTATATATTTATATCTAAGTCGCTATATGAATACACGTTCCCTAGGAAAACAACGTGCCCATTGTAAATATTAAAATGACTGTTCAAACGCACAAAAGAAAGTTAGGCCTGAATACAACGATTAAGTTAAACGCTGTGCACTTGTATTCATAACCTTCAAAGCCTTCTTAATATGGAAATATACAATAATATTTCAAATACTGGATATATGATATAATATAGAATATAGTGGATAGAAGATATAGAAGTGTTAGCAAATTTTAGTTATAATGGCCAAGCCAATAGCCATTCCAAGTAAGGGCCTTTTTTGACCCATTAATTTGAATGTTTTTTATGTTTATAACTTCATACTAGACTGTTTTTAACTTTGTCTTTAATTTTTAAACGAAGTAGATGCAAGTGACATATCACAGGTGATTCAGAAAGGAGATAGTGCTAAGTCCAAATCCCGTGTGTCAAAAATGTAATTTTAGTCACGGAAGACAAAGCTTTTCTAAAGTAACCTTCACATCGTATGTCGTGTCAGTCATTGACCAATTACCAATGAAACCACAAAAGAACAAACATATGTATATGTCGCATGGGGTTAACTTAAGTACCTTATTTCTAATCAATGTTTAGCACCATCGACAAGGAGACAACGTACCTATGTGTGGTTTATAGATTATCAAAATGGCGACATTTATATTCATAATTATTTTTATAATAAAAACATACCTCCACCGTTATTATAGCAAAGGTACGGAAATCGCCAAACATTCCCCAAACCAACGCTGTATCCCAGTAATGATAGGAGAAAATCAAATCGACCAGTCCAGTTTCCTCTTTCTGGTGGTGTCTCTTCTGGGATCTGCTCTCGCAGCATCACCTCGCGGCACTGAAAATTATTTATGCGTAAAAATACCGTGCATATACTGTCAACATAAACTGCGATTTTTATTGTAGCGTTATTTAGACTTGCTTATGTACACAAGATATCCCAGGTTACACTAGAATATACCAGGAGAACTGAAGTAGTTTACAGACATATTTTGTCATTGAGAATAAAATTTGCAATCACCAAACTAAATCCAATTATTAAATAATGACTTTAGAATATTTAAGGGCGTCAGACATACAAACTATTTTATAAAAAAATTGTAGTTATTAAACCATTATAAATGAATCGATGTACGCATTCAAAGTTAAAAAATATTATTTACTTTCTCTGTGATAAATTTTAACAAATTTATGCGTGATAAATTTTACGTGTTTAAACACGATGCTATTAAGACTTCATAATTACCGTTCACGCGAAAGATTTAAGATTTACTAAAGCTGATTTTATATTTTAAAAAATACCCCACACAATAGTTATATTTAAGGAAACAAGAAGTATATTAATTTTTAATAAAGCCCGCAAAAATTAGTTCCGATTTTAGAGAAATATTCCTAATTAATCAAATATATATGTCGGATTGTCTCAATGTAATTTACATATTTTATAAAAAAAATAATCGTCAATTACTTCTATTTGCATATATATAATTCTTGTAAATTTAAAATGTAAATATCTAAAATTACATAACATGTACTCACATCGTTCGAATCCATTTCGATATTTTTCATCACAGACGATATTGACGTCTTAGACCGACTTCGAGTTTCCATAATCGCTATACCATTTCACCCATTTATTTTCAATTAATCACATAATTTCACATTATTTTAAAGCGTATTAACATTAAATTGAAAAATACGAAACGCGCAGATGTCATTCCCATCGACCGAACTTTGAATGAACATCTAGGTCAATATCAACTCCCCCCGCACCTCTCCTGGACCGACAGCCTCTCAGGTCTACGCCGTTAACCATGTGAGATGCCTAACAATCCCAACGTGCTTTCTTCGGCCATTTTTAATATCAACCCGGTCGATTAATACTTGAATTACCTATTGTTATTATTTCAACTTTCCACACTCTCCAGTTTGTTAAATAATATTTGTTATCAGTCAAACAATTTATGTTTTTTTTCCTTTTTATGTATCCTATCGTGAATTCTCATGTTTTCTTCATATATAAAATATTTTTTATACAATTTCTACGAAATGTAATGCGCGACTTAAGCTATATAGCTTTACTATGTTCTTGAATCTATAGTAAATATTACATTTAACTTAACCATTAGGTTTTCGAATATTTTTTAAGCATTTATGCGGTTTCGTATTTTTATTTAATTGTTTATGGACGTTTGGTACAGATCAATATTTAACACTCCAATGTTTTAAACTTATGCATTATTTAAATATGTCAAGGGCGTATTATGGCATAAATTAAGCTTTCAAGATGCATGGTGAGGACACAAGGTACGGTAGGTCGGCGAAGTAGAACATTATTGATTGGGGCGACGTGCGCGATTTCTTATATCAAGTGGCCTATTCTACGGATGCGAATCTGAGATGCGGGTTTGATGAGCAAAATGAACAGGCAATTACAATGTAGGACATTGTCTTTGGCTTTGTCACCCAATTTTGCCTACAATATATATACATTATTACAAGTTCATTTCAGGTTTTATTACGTCTGTAATTCATTGGTTTATCAATACCGAAGTCCCGTTTATAGATGTAATAAACACACAAATCTTTTTTTTTAATAACCTTAGTAATAGGCTCGAGATGGACTATGCTCGCTATGGACAATTACGTATTGTTTTAAATTTTATAAAAAAAATATAAATTTGTTTTCCCAATTGAAAACAAATTTATATTTTCATGTGAGACGTAATATTTTATATACAAAATTTATGATAATAGGCTTGGTTAGTTCATTAATTGAAATGCAATTTAATAGTAACTTCAATTAGTTTTTAGATACATTATGAGCAAGAAAAAATAATTATACACGAAATTCATAGAAAATACGTTTCGCGCCGAAAATTATAATTACCGCGCACGCGCCTCTCACGCGACACTCCTACCACAGATAATTAAAATGCAAAATGTGCCATAGATAAACATTATAAAATTAGTAATTGTTTAAATCTCTATACCGATTTATTGTTTTTTGAATTGTTGGGTGTTTTATCGAAATTAAAAGACAGTTAACAGTTTTGCTTTAAAACCAGACTGAACATTACAATGTAAGATAGGTGTGATATGAATTTTTTGATATGTATCAATATTGTCTTAGGAAAAATTAAAAAAAAATATATTTTCAATTATTTATTAACATTACCAAATATATATAAAAAACAGGAATGTAAATAATTGGCCCTCCATTTTTACCTATACCTAATCACAAAACGCTCAAAAATCTGAAAATTATTTTTTAGCAAGCATTCCTTTGATAAGTGATTCCAGTTTTCTCGTATCGGCGGCGAATTTACGAATTCCATCTGACAATTTGTCGGTGGCCATTTGGTCTTCATTGAGATGCCAACGAAACTGTGCTTCAGATAAAGATATTTTTTCTAAATCACTTTCTGCAGCCACTTTTTGATCTAGCACCTAAAAAGGGGTTTTATTAATATCAAACCAAACATACTTTTTATCATTAACATACTGAATTAAATGTTTAATTCATTAGCTCACGCTTTGTCATGTGATCTTTTATTTAATGAATTTCATACAAATACATTTCACCCAACGGTGACCGACTTTCGATAAGTGAATTTGTCTATCAGCGACTATCAGTTTATGTAAAATAAGTAAAATGAATAATTTGCTGTGGATCTAATTCTTATAATATTTAGTATGACAAAACATAGTTAATAAATGTTCCAAATAATTTTTTCTCATGGAAGTAACATCAAAAGCCATAAGAAATGTTATTAACAAATCAAAAGGACTTAAACTATAAATAGTACTTACCTTTTTAATAGGCTGTTCACTATTAGCCAGTTCCTGCAGCAATTTTGGGCTGATAGTAAGAAGATCACAACCAGATAGCTCGGTTATCTCCCCAGTGTTACGGAAAGAAGCCCCCATAACTTGAGTTTTGTATCCAAACTTCTTATAATAGTTGTAGACACGAGTCACAGATAGTACTCCGGGGTCTTCTTTTGCTGCATAGGTCTTCTTTGTATGCTCAACATACCTTCAATAAAATAGCATATTGTAAATTTTATAAACCGTAAGACCTAATAACTAAATAAATTATATAACTTAACCAACTTGTTAAATATTTATCATACTTTATACAATATAATTTTATTTTGTTAGACATATTATTAAACACAACATGTTATGTCCAAATTTACAGGTTGATGATTTTAGTAACTATTATTTAAAGACAAATTTTAAGCTTTGATTGTTTTAAATACAAAATTATTTTTTTTAAATTTAATTTTTGTAAAACTTGTGTTAAGATTTGTTTTAACAAATGGTTTCCTATATAAAAAATAATAGCTTTAACTTACCAGTCCAGAATTCTTCCAACAAATGGAGAGATAAGAGTAACGTTAGCCTCTGCGCAAGCAATAGCTTGGTACATCGAAAATAGGAGTGTCAAGTTGCAATGAATGCCATGTTTTTTTTCTAGCTCCCTATAAATAATAAGCTTTATGAGTCTGACTATGATTATAATAGTATATACCTTTACTTATACTTTACTTTGTCAACACTGCATATTGACATATCTACAGGGTTGACAAAGTGGGATAAGTGCCACAGTGTGAACCTGTAAGTACATTCTATTCACAGTAGTGCACTTATTTTTTTTTGATTGATATGCATAAAAAAATTCATGCTCGTGTAACAAAATTGCATTTTTGAGAAATTCATAATTTCAAATAGTTACAACAAATTCATACAAGGCTGATCACCAAGCAAAACGATATATGCAATATGAAGGCAAAATCCACAGAGGGATGTAGTGTCACCGGTTTATCTTTAATATACTATACATACTTAGCAGCTTGAATTCCTTCCCATGTAGATGCTAGTTTAATAAGAATTCTTTCCTTTTTAATACCATGCTCAGCAAACATGGAAATGAATTTTACAGCTTTAGCCATACTAGCATCCTTATCAAAAGATAATCTGAAACAATGATAACAATCTAAATCAAATAAAAATCTATATCAATTACAAGATCGGTAGATTAAAATCAATACAATACTAATTATAGTATAATAGCATTTGATAACAAATTTTACCTTGCATCTACTTCAACAGAAACTCTTCCTGGAATAATTTTAAGTATTTCACAGCCAAACAAAACACTAAGCATATCCAATGTTTCAGCTAACTGCTCATCGATTGTACTGGAACATAAAGATACATAACACTTTTTTTATCGAAAATAATTCTAACTTCTAAATGGTTATCTAAATTCCTGAAAACGAATGTTTGGGTTGCCAATAACAATATTATGTGTCTAAATATTGTTTAATAAGATTTTTAATAAACATATCAATCAATTAATTATGTCTTTGAGAATTTGTAAATAAACATTTTTTAATTTTCAAGTAGTAGTCCCACATTAATACGACATGAAGGCATAGTAGAGACAAACATAAATGTTAATTTGTGAACAAAACCAAAATTATTGTATTCAAAGTAATTTATTTTTACAGTGTTATCACATGATATATCTTTTCCTTTTATATGAATGACTAGCACATATGAGTAATAATTATTTACATACATTAAAATAATGTGTCCTCTCTGCAAAATTTTAAGCCATGAACAAATAAACAATAATTCCTATCATTATAACAATTGACAAATTAAAGTTACTTTGTCTTTACTAATTACACAACTAATTACTAAAGTACAACGGAATACCCACCCCCCACAGTCCTTGCCATATTTAATTGCTTTATCTAGTAAATGCTGATATTGGTCCATTCCAGCAGCAGACAAAATTAAACTTGGGTTTGTTGTAGCATCAGTGGGTTTGTATGCTTTCATAGCTAAAATTAAGAATGCAATATTATCAAATAATAAAGGCATACTTAAGAAGTATAACACAATACAATGTTATAATATACCTTATTATGTATTTAATTTTTTCTCTAAACTTCAGTAAATACGTAATATTTCATTGAAGTAAAAATAAAATTATATGACATGCCTAAGGGTTGTGTAAAGGTCAAAGATTATCGAGAAGTAAAGTAAGTATATATTTAATATACTGTAAAAATTTATAGTACAAAATGTTTTAAAATGCAATAACGAAAAATCTTGCTAACCTTCAAAATCACCGGTATCTGCTACTACTGTAGAATATTGCTTTAATTGATCCAAAGAACTCATTTTCGTTCGCTTTGCTTGAGGTTCACCACTCATACTGAAAAGTAAAGAAAACTTGCACGATTTATTAACTAAAGAAAATTTATTAGAGCGAGAATAGTGTGTTCAGTGTATCAGTTCTTGATTGGCTGACGGTTACTGCGTGAAGGTGACCCCGACAACTAGCTTTAAGGTAAATGATATTATTTCCACTACTACAAAAACTTATACGTATCTTCCAATCGCTGCTCGAAGCGTTTTGTCGTGCGTAAGTCGTGAATCGTCAGGCGTTTTATTCACGTAAACTTATTATCGTTTATTAAACTAAATTTTAATACTGTAGAGTGTAGACAAAATATTTTAACACGACCTACATACCTTAAAAATACTTAAATGTTCAAACAGTAACAAAATAAATATTAGCAAATATTTTTTTATAAGAATGAGGCAACTCTTACTTGGTAACAAGTAACAACCAGAGCACAGAAACAGATTATGAAATATGAAGTGCCAAGTGGTATAAGTCTGAAGTTTCAAGAAGATCCACAGTCTAAAAAAGCGTTTAAAGTACAGATTCCTCACTAAGAATACACAGGTGATAGATATTGTTTATTTTCTCGATAATGCCGATGAATTACTTGATATAATACAAGATTAACAAAATATTTAAGTTTTTTTTTATGTAGTCCTTTTTTTATTAATAATCTTTTGACTACAAATACCTTCTCTTTTTAAAGTCGGTTCTTAAAAACCATTTGGCGTTATACTATATTAAAATTAAGTTTCTTCTAAATTATTCAATAACTTCAGATTTCTAAAGTTCACACTTTTGCGAAAATAATATAGAGGGAATATCGCAGCCGGCCATTTGAAGCTGAAAAGTTGTCCATCAATTGTTATTTGTAATCTGTAGTTCTAGAAAATTCGGGGTTTAGATGGATCCAGTAACAACTGTCAAAAGCAAATAGCGAGAGCCGAAGAATCACAATTTTGGTCAGTTTTCTCAAGTGAAGTGAAGTGTTCTCTGTGAAACCGGCGTTTCTTTTGCGAACTAATTGTCAGCCTATAACAACGTGTTTTTTAAAACTCTAAATAAAAAGATTTCTGTGACTCAATTTCCCCTAATCGAATCGTTATTTATATAAAATGGCTGCAATGTCAGTTATAGGTATTGATTTCGGTAATGAATCTTGTTACATTGCTGTAGCAAAAGCAGGTGGCATTGAGACAATAGCTAATGATTACAGTCTACGAGGTACTCCGTAAGTAAAATTTTCCATATTCAAGAAAATGCTATTATTCACTGTCTTTGGAGAAGATACTCTCATAATTAGTATAAATTTATAATCTTAAGAAGTAGCGTGTAGTTAAGCAATTAAAAAAGATAGCGAACAGTTTTGCATGACATGACACATTTATTGGGTTCAGGGATTTATTATGACAAACATATTTTATAAAAAAAGTTACTTAAGTATTTTTTGTCACATTTCAGATCATGTGTGGCCTTTTCACCAAAGAACCGTATATTAGGTGTAGCTGCCAAAAACCAAATGGTTACAAACATGAAAAGCACTGTGTTTGGATTCAAGAGACTGTTAGGAAGAAAGTTTTCTGACCCTTATGTTCAGAAAGAATTGAAACACTTCCCATATAAGGTTGAACCAAGGCCGGATGGTGGAATTGGCATAAGGATTAATTATTTAGGAGAAGATAATGTGTTCAGTCCCGAACAGGTAGGGCTTTAATTCTTATCTGATATAACCTCATTCTAAATGTATGACACACAAATCCATTGGAATAAGTTCAATAGGTTACTTATGACCTAGATTAAGATCAATGTAATTCTTTACATACCTTATATATCTAAACACATTTTATGAAATTTAAAGATTCTTTAATCACAGAGGTTATACCCCTCAATTATGTTATGTGCCTACAGATGATTTTTTGAATTGTAAAACAAACCAGTTTAACTTTTCTAACATCTCTTTCTTTACAGATAACTGCTATGCTGTTCACAAAATTGAAAGAGTCTGCTGCTATTGCCTTACAAACACCAATCAATGACTGTGTTATATCTGTTCCTAGTTATTTCACAAATGCAGAGAGGAATGCCCTGTTTGATGCCGCTGCAATTGCAGGTATGTCTTGGATTCTCTGGAGTTTATTAATCAATGTAAAAAAATCAGTCATAATAAAAATACTCTATACTTTAAATATTTTTAAGGAAATTAATGAGCATGTAAAACTATGTTACTAACTGGCAGCCTTGTAGAAAACATTATCTAAATTTGACATTGAAACTATATAGTTTATATTATAGTTAAATCTGGTAACTTTTAGGGAGATTACATTTAGAAATTTAGCTATTGAGACATTTCTTTGAAGTTATCTACTCTAAATACACAACATTAATAGTGATGTCATATTCTGTAACAGACCATATGTGACTTAAAACCATATGATTTCTGTAAATGGTAACAATCAAAATAAGTTGATGCCCTTGTAGTTCTGTACTTACAATGGATTAACCTTGACCTTAGTGTACAATCATTGTTGTTTCTGAATTTTATATTCCAATCAATAAAGTTGACAATAATTATAACATGTATTTTCTATATTAGAAATGTGGTTTTAATAGTCAAGTTTGGATTCTTAACTAGTGCTTACTGCAATAAAATACTTTATTAAGTTTAATTTACAATTATACAATTACTTATTTACACTTGGGTACATTTAAAGAAAAATTAAAAGTGATGCAATGGGCGGCCTTATTGCACAAACAATTTCTTACAGGTAACCCTAGTAAGGAAAAACAACTAAAGAAACAAAAAAATAATAATAAAATAAACTAATAAATTTTTTTTATGATTTATAAGTGTCCCCTTTTAATTTTTTCTTCTAGTTTCTTGTAAAATTATAGTAATTAAACATTTTATATCCAGTAATTATGTAATTTGTTTAGTTTGATTAAATGAACACCATATTAGCAAGCATGTGGTGTAAGTTGATTTGACATTTCCACCTAAATAACTGAATGTTTATAAATCAATTAATAAAGCACGAAGATATAAGATATTAGCCAAGTATAGTCTAACTTTAAACAATAATAATAATAATTTATTCATTTAGGTAACTTAATGTACACTTGTGAACGTCAAAAAAGAAATATACATTAAATGCTTCTAATTTTACATTTACTACCAGTTCTCAAATCAAGGGCATAGAATGGAAGAGAAGAACTGGCAAAAACTCTCCGCCTCTCTTTTTAATCGCCAAGTTTTTTTTACATAATGTTTGTAAGGAGCTGCAACCATTACACCGTGTTCCATATGACATCTTGAGTAATAGAGAATAATAAAATAAATTAAAAACAAACATTTGTCCTAACACTTAAAGTTGAAGTTGAAGCATACTCTGTGGAAAATGATTCCAGAAATTTCAAGAATTTACATTTTACAGGACTCAACGTTTTGCGTCTTATGAACGAAACCACTGCCACAGCCTTAGCATACGGTATCTATAAACAAGATTTGCCAGCTCCCGAAGAAAAATCAAGAAATGTTGTTTTTGTTGACTTCGGTCATGCTTCCCTTCAGGTAAGAATAAGTTTACATATGTTTGATTTATGAAAATAACATGTTTATTAAATGTAGCTAAGATATAGGATATATAACAAGATAAATAAAATGTAAAAAATATAAGCTATATATTATGATCTTTATTGTCACAATTGGAAATTAAACGGGCTTTATTATTATAGATAAATGTATGTTTGTATAACATGGTACAGTTGCCAACAAATTAAATTTATTTATTAATTCTAATAGAAAGACAGTATAACAGTATTTAAAAAAAATAATGTCTGTGCTTTAACAAAAAGAGGGTTATTATTAGTCTACAGATATTTTATTAAATTACTAACTCACCCAGTGAATTTCAGTAAATAATGTTATACAGATTAGTTAAACTTTTTTAGGATTTTACTAGTAATGCCTAGCGGTTTCACTTGCATAGATACAGAACTCGTCTTATAGTCCAACTATAGATATATTTTGTTATAAAAGTTTTATTTTTCATAGTATTAGTTTCTTATTACTCCCATTCAGATTATCAGATACACACTTACATTGATAATCTAATCAATATACAGATTTTACTTTACAACGAATATATATCTAATACATTTTTAAATTCGTTACGTCATTTACGGTAAAATATCCGACATTAGTAAATTTAAAAACAAATTCTTGATTTCAAGTGGGTAATGAAATTTTTTTTAATCCGTCCAGGAATATTAGCTTGATTTTTATAAATTGTTAAGAATAAAAAAATTGGTTTTTTTTCCAGAAGAGATGTATTTTCTTCAATGTATTAGAACGTTCCTATACACAACATTTCACCTATCATAGAGGATAGGTCAACATACAATAACCCATGGGTAAAACATTATTTTTGTAGATAATACGGCTAAAATACTGTACAACATTTTTTTGTTCTTTCATCAATAGTTTCCACAGCGCAGGCGATGGCAGATTTTTATGGATATTTTTTTTTCATACCTTGGGTTACATTATTGCATTTTGTTAGGGATCCCAATTTTATAAAAACTCACCTTTGTCAATCAGTGAACATGCTTGCACATGCAAGCTTTCGAATGTTGAAGAAAATTTTGAATCGGTCCAGGAGTTTTTGTGTGATAACAAACATACAAAAACACAAATGTATATATATATATTATATATGTCTATCCTTTTTCATTACTGACATTATAGTACATTAATAAAATCTAAAATATTTTGATTGTGCCTATCTTGTCGAAACCTTAATTAAAATATTTTCTTGAGAGAGTTTACCGAATCGGTGGGTTGAATATTAAATGGTTGGCAGTTACGAAGTTTATGATCATTTAGTATATTTTTTGTCCATTTTCCAATCTCTATGGAACAGTGACAATAAATGAATATATATACTGAGATGAGGTCTATAATTTTTTTTAGTATGTAGATATTTATTTCTAAACAATGTTTTCGAATTAAGTTTTTTTTAACATTATAACATTTACATTCAAAGATAAGATTACCACAAAACCACAAGAACTCTATTGAAGTTTGATTGAATTGTGTTCCTATTTAATATATTTAGTTAACTTGTATTTTATACCTAGTCTTGCCATAAATACTGAAACAAAGAAAAATAATTTTTTTTCTGTTGCAAATAACATTTATTACTTTTACAGTGTGTTAGTTTAATACATAAATAAAAAACAATTTATAATATAAAAAGCTTATTCGAAGTGGTCTCCATTGGCTGCGATACGGTCCTTAAAACGTTGAGGCCAGGTATCAATAGAAGCACGCACTCTTTCCATGGGCAAATTCCTCACTGCCAATCGTACGAATTGTTTTAGGGCCTCCAAATTATTATGCTGTTTAGAGCAAGCCATACTCTCTAAAACTAAGCATAAATCATATTCTAGCGGATTAGCATCGGGACTAGACGACGGCAAGTCTTCAGCGCTGATGAAGTTCGAAACGTTCATTTCCAACCAAGACTGCGTAGGCCGAGCTTTATGACCCGGTTCCGAGTCTTACTGGAAGGATCATTCTTTGTTATTGAAAATGGTGTTATTAAGGGGCTTCACTACCTTCTCAAGGATGGTATCTTGATACACTTCTGCTGAAGTTTTGCTGCCTTTTTCACAAAAGTATGGCTCAGTCACCACGCCCATAGTGCCCACGTTGCACTCTGACGACTAATTGGGAAGCTTCTTTAGAGCTTTGAGGATAAATACAGTGATTTTGTTTGTTAAAATGTTGCTCGATTGTAAAATTTTCCTCATCCGAAAACAAATTTTTTCTGTGACCTACCTTTGCGTACCGCTTCAGAATTTTTTTCGATTTTACCACCCTAATCTTTTTTAAATTATCAGTTAAGAAATTACCAGTACGTCTCTTATAGGCTACAAGTCTAAGTCATCTTTTAAAATACGCGACATGGTTCTAGGTGCTATCTTCATCTCCCGATATAAAATCTTTTGCTTGCGGACAGGATTTCTTCGAATTCTTTCCCTTACTGCTTTGACCATCTTTTTTGTACGAACACTACGTGGACGGCCAGATATTTTTCTGTCACAAACAGAGGAGGTCTCATTGTACCTATTAATAGCCCGGTACACAAATATTTTTCTAATACCAAGCGTATGAAGAGTTTTAAAAATTGCATTTGGCTCCATACCTACTTTGTGTAATGCAATCACAGCGATTCTTTTCTCTTCATCACCCCACTGCATTTTAATATCGCAAAATATGAAACAAGGTATTGGCGCCAAAATGAGAAAACGTAATGAACAATCATATAAAAATGACTGATTCAAAATTCAAATTAAATATTTTGTTTATTTTTAAATGGATCAGTATTTATGGCCAGACTAAGTATATAGATTTTGGGTTTGGTAACTGCTACACATATTTAAAAGCTTATCTCACAAATTAGTAATTGTAACAAATGGGGTTCGATTTCCAGTAAAGCAATTAAATAAATAAATTAAGCTTTTCTATACATTTTACGATTATTTAAATTGATCTTAATCCTTGGGATCGTTTGGCGATTAAAAAGACTGGCGCAGAGTTTCTTGCCAGTTCTTCCTGCTCGCTCTACGCCCTTGACTTGCCAACTGGTAGTAAATGTAAATTTAGAATCAATTTAACGTATTTCTGTTGACGTTAATAAGTGTATTTGGTTACCTATATGAATAAAGTTATTTTGAGTTTATAGTACACGGGCAAGCAGTTGCCAGCTGCTGCATATTTTAATATGTTTAACAAATAACTGTTGTTTTAATACAACTTATAAATTATCATTGCTAAGATAATATGCATGATATATTTATTTATAAAGAATAATTTATTAGAAAAATGTAGTGGTATCTAAGTATATGGTGTGCAAATTTGTTTTACATAATTAAAAGCCAGAATATATTAACCATCATATCATCATAGTCAATTATTTTATAACTACGTCATAACATTATTAAAATATATTTTTACATAATCTTATTCATATGATGCTTTACTCAAATAATTATTAATAAAATACTTTATTTGCAAATGTACTTAAGTTGATTTTAATAGTTCTGGTATCTTTGAATGTTTTTGTTCAATTATTTCAAAATAACAAATCTTTCTTTTTTAACTTAAAAAATAGAGGTCGTAGGTTCTATCCCTGGCTGTGCACCAATGGACTTTATTTCTATGTGCGCATTTAACATTTGCTCGAACGGTGAAGTAAAAACATCGTGAGGAAACCGACATGTCTTAGACCCAAAAAGTCGATGACGTGTGTCAGGCACTGGAGGCTGATCACCTACTTGCCTTAGATTTAAAAATCATCATGAAACAGATTCAGAAATCTGTGGCCAAGACCTAAGTTGGTTGTAGTGCCACTGATTTTTGTTTTTAATGTTTTACATAACTAATTATTATTACGGGCCGGCGCGCCTCAGTGCTTCAGCTCCCAATGACATGAATCCCAGGGACACTGACAATTCGTGCTAAAATAGGGCCCTAAAATTTTTATAAAAATCTTTTGCTAAAGATGGTTCTCAATGTTACAGGTAGCTGCTTGTGCATTTAATAAGGGCAAGCTCCGTATACTGGCCACCTCATGCGATGCATCCTGTGGTGGTCGGGATATCGACACAGCCCTGGCTGAGTACTTCTGCCAAGATTTTATTACCAGATACAAACTGGATCCCAAGAAAAATCAGAAGTATGAAACATTCTTTATAAAACTTAATTAAGTTTCTCAAATTCTAATAAAATTAAATAACTATGTACATTTGATAATCAGCAAATTAATTTAATAGAAAATTGACTAAGTCTTAGAATGATAAGGGATTATAAAGTTTTTTTTTTGTGTTTATTGTCATATGATTGTACGCTTCTTGAGACTGATAATTACAATTGTTTAGTTATTCAGGGCTTATAGTAAAAATTAAATAATTTATTCCAATTAGACCACCTAAAATGGCACTTTTGGATGTTAAATAAAATATAAAGATGATTATAGTTGCCCCTTCTAAAAGGTAGTTTCGGGTGGAGGAGAATGGGCAAGAGACTCCACACTGACTCTTTTAAAATAGGATTTACTATATTTGTATACAATAGTTAAATAATTATATGGGAAGACGAATGTACTCCCAGAATAAAATTACGATACATGTATCGTAATTTTATTCTGGGAGTACATTACTGTATTGTTAGTATACATGTTCCTTACATATTTACAAATATGATGCAATTGGTAAATACACACACAATCTGATTTTGAGTGCTTTCAAATGTTATACAGAAAATGGATTGACAGTTTGAAACTAGATTTATGTTTGATTGCAGTTCTGTGTGACTTTGTGTGTCATATTTCTAAATCCGTTTATATCCATACAGGGCATACCTTCGTCTGATGCAAGAAGTTGAGAAAATCAAAAAGCAAATGTCTGCGAACAGCACCAAACTTCCTCTGAACATTGAGTGCTTCATGGAAGAGCGGGATGTGACCGGAGAAATGCAGAGGACGCAGATGGAGCAAATCTGTGCGGAGACATTTAGCCGGGTTGAACGGACATTGAAGAACATACTTCATAATGCCAGTAAGTTTGGTTTTTATATGCAAACTTAGTTGCCCCTACTAACTTTGTTCCCCCTAACAGTCTAATACTATCGTGTTTACTTTAGTATCGTGCTAAATTTATATGTTCCAAAACAATGTGTATGCCTAAAAAATATGACATCACAAATTTAACACACAATTACATAAGATCATAAGCAATCAATTCAAGGAAAACTTAAATAAATAACCATAAATAAAATAAAACAAATAAGAATTATTAATAATCATCTTATCTCCAGCGGTGGGTCTAGTTTGTTTTAAAAGGGGGTTACAATCAGTCTATAATAATTAATACAAAATACATATATAGTATATATATAGTGGACAAATCTCTGTTTTTAATTTATTTTATTATAATTAATTACTTAAGATGTTTAACTAACCTATTAGAACTAGGTTTAGTTTGAATAATAATATAGAGTTTATTTCTATTGTTATTTGATGTAGTCTGTTTAAATTTAACCAACTAATAAATAATTTTAATTACAGAATTGCGGCCTGAAGATATCAGCTCTGTGGAGATAGTCGGTGGCTCAACCAGAATTCCAGCCGTCAAAGCACTCCTGGAACAAGTGTTTGGTAAAGTCCCATCGACTACGCTTAATCAGGTATGTATCTTCTAAGAATAACTGAACTTTATCAAATTAATTCAACATGTGAGACATTAACACTTGTTATATGTCTTGTAAATGTGAATACAATTATTATTATAAAAAAAACCATTGCTATACTTTTCACTATTTTACATTACCACCCTCCACCTCCCATCCCATCCCTAACGCCCGAACCCAATAATTAATCCAGATTTCAGAAATTGAAAACAATTTAAGATCAAACCGTGACAATTGATAAATCTCCTATATGCATCCCAATAACCAAACCCTACGAAGACAATCCATTTTTGGTGACGGATATAATGCAATCTCTTTGCTCTTTACACTCATATTGATTATTAATATAAAACAAATAAAGTAAATAAAACCTTAATATAATATTTAAATATACATGTCTATGTTTAAAACATGTAAAATAGCTTTTTAATTATTTTAAAAACTAGTGTAAGTTAAAATCTTAAGATAGGGTATTGGCACAGTTGAACTGTCATTTTTATACAAAGGTCTATCCACATACACCGATCCGACCTACCATGGATGGCTTCTATCGACAGATAGCTAGTACAATCCGTTGATATGTTTATGACACACTTATCAATATTTGGATTAAGATGTCTATCTCAGATGGTCAAAAATGGATTTCCTTATATTCTTGTATTATGGTTTTAATTTTTGTTAAGTTACTATTTTATTAAACCATTAAAAGAGCGGTGACTTCAAGGGGTTAAATATCTGCTAAAAATGTAACTTGTTATTAAATAATTTGAATTATTGAATGCTTGTGGTTTTATATTATTTGTTTGCTATATATAGAACAGCTTATTATACTTAATTGTTTAGGACGAAGCGGTCGCCCGTGGTTGCGCCCTGCAGTGCGCGATGCTAAGCCCCGCAGTGCGTGTACGCGAATTCAACGTCACGGACGTTCAGCCGTACGCTGTTCGACTCGCCTGGGATGCTGATCGCGGCGAAGATGGCGATATGGAGGTTATAATTACCTCCGTTACGTTTTTACTTTTTATTTAATGATGCTATTACCTAAGGGAGCGTTCAAGTATTACGTAAGCAATTTGTGGGGGGGGGGGGCAATATGCGTTATTGTTAATACTTTACGTTTACACCTTATAAATGGCAACTTTTATGTTTAATGAGTCAATGGGTGGGTCGAAACGTTTTACTATTGGGTACAGAAAAACGTTACGGTGCGTTACATGAGGGGGAAAGGGGTGGGGGGGCGTAAGAATCTCCAAAAATTGCGTGACGTAATACATGAACATTTTCTAATTAATAAAAAATAGTATTATTTTATACAACCGTAGAACCGTAGAAGTTAGAACATAAAAGTATCGACTACACCTTTTCTCCTCAATCGTTGTGGTTTTAACGGTTTAACTTAGGTTTGTACAGTGGTGAAACTGGCCTTAGACCCAAATAAGTCGACAGTGTCAGTCACAGATGGTTGATCACCAGATTGTAGCGCTCTTGTAATGTATCATATTAAATTAAATAATATATGATTGTTTGACAGGTGTTCCCGGCTTTCCATGCAGCGCCATTTTCAAAAATGCTGACCTTCTACAGAAGGGAACCATTCTCTGTCAGTGCTTATTACTCTGATGAAATTCCGTACCCTGACACCTTCATTGGTGAGTATTGATACTTGTTTGTCCATGCATTTCTCGGGAACTGAGTTATAATTATTAATCTGAAGAATAGACATTTCATCAAAATCGGATTAGTATTTAATCTAATAACATGAATGTTAATTATGTCGTCAATTTAAGTTTTCAATTGAACTGTATTTTCTTAATTCATTTTATATATATGCTTCTATACTAATATTATAAAGAGATTTGAATGTATGTTTGTTCGGTCAAAAAGTACTGGACCGATTTTAAAAATTATTTTACCATTGAAATGGTACATTATCACTGACTAATATAGGCTATTTTAATTGCAAGAAAATAAGGATCTAATAAACCTACAATAATGGTACAAAAAATCGCTTTCATCGCATGCTCTATGAAAATTATTGATTGTAAACCAAAAACTGTTTTACATTATTAAAAAACATATCAATATCTACAAATAATGTTTAAATAATACTAGTCTACCCGTACGCAACCGGGACGGGCCGCTAGTATTAAAATAATTTTGAATACACCGTTCACGTATATTACGAGTCATAGATATTAGATCACGGTATTTACGTAATACTCTACGTGTGCCTTAAGATATATAATTGTAGGTGTACGTTGTTAGATACATAAATATGTCCAAGGCATATTGCATTCCTTGGCTCTAACGATACCGCGTTTTAAAACCGAATAGCGCCATCTAGTTATAAAACTGGTAAACCTAACAGGTCAATGGCACATCAAAGATGTCCAACCGACCCCGGAGGGTGAATCCCAAAAGGTGAAACTCAAAGTCCGAGTAAACATTCACGGAATCATAACGGTCGCCTCTGCGTCTCTCGTCGAAAAGAAACCAGACGCCCAAGAGAATGTGGAGATGGAGAACTCCAATGAGAATGTCCAGGCGAGCGGACAGGAGCTCCCGATGGACACCCAGGAGAAACAGGAAAATGGAACCGAAGAGGTGAGAGAAGAGCAGAAACAATCGTGGACACAGAGAGTAGGACAATGGTTGATTGGGGTATGTCAGTCAGTCTTTGTGGACTTGTGGTGGCTGTTGCAGTTCCCTTGCTCTTCCCTTCTGTTTGATGCAGACTTTCCTTTCTCCTTTGTTGTCATTGTGTCATCCACGAATACGTTTCCCTTTAAATTAAAAAAAAAACAACTTTCAAACGTTTTCGTGGACGGCATCAGAGCTCTTACCATGATAATCAATGTTGACTTTCGAATTGTCATTAATATTTGATATCCTGGTATCCATGGCAACCCCATTTTCTCCTATCAAAGGCCCCATGCAACAGTCACCACATTAACCCTTCCCCACCATTGGAGGCCCCATTTGCACAGAATACCCGAAGATTTTCAAGTAAGGTTTGTCTCTGTGTCCACGCATGTTTTTGTTGTTTTTTTTTGTTTTTTTTTTAACAGCTTTTTGAAGGTGATGGTGCAAATGGGTGGTGATGCCCGGCCAATGGTGGGGGTTGTGTCTTTGTGGTATGAATCGGTTGTGCTCATTTCAGGAGGGCAATGACGATAAAAAGGACAAGAAGGATAAAAAGAAGGTCGTTGTGAAGACTATCGATTTGCCGATTGAGGCTCGGACGCACGGCTTCACTCAGACGGAGTTGAACAACTATTTGGAGCAAGAGGTAAGTTTTGCCAAATTAAATCACATATTATATTATACAAACACTACAAAATAAATAAATTAAACCTACCAAGAACCCAAAACTATGTGGATAACTATTTAATATACATATAAGTGCGTGTCAGAAGTGAAACTTCTTTGTAAATCAATTACTAAGGTAAAAGTAAAAAAACCCACTAGATCATAGAATCATGTACCAGTGATGATCAGTCAATATATATGTATATCTATATTCACACTGTTTACATGCTAATCTGCATTCACTGTTACGTTTACTGCATGTTATTATGCGGCAGAATTTCCATCTACAGATCTAATATGTTAGGAATACATGAACCAATAGCGTGATTGTTTTTTCGATCTTTCTTTCTCACTTTAAATCCCTCTTTTCTTTTTCTTCGACAAATACGCTGCAGATCTTAGTGACGTTCCGTAAAAAAATTTACCCTCATGTGCATAAAGAAGACAAACACACTACACTCATACTTGTCGAGCGAGTTTGCTTCCTTGCCGAAGCCGCGTACAAATTATGTATTTGAATAACTAACTAACCTTTAATTAATTCAAAAGGGGAATTAAAGATATCAGAATGAGCCTAGCAGACTAAATTAGGACGGTTAATGACAACCTGTATCTAGTTCGTATATATTAAGTTTCTCATGTAAATAAAAATATATATTTTTTTTAATTAAAAAAAGATTCCTAGCACCACGACTTTCTTTGTCACTTTGTCTAGCATTAAAAACGATTTCACAAAGCTTTCCTTCACCAATAGGCACAGAAGGAAAGTTTATTAATTGAATAATTAATACGTATGATAAATATATAATGTATCAATTGTTTTTTTGTAAGTTACACAATACACATGATTGAGGCCTGACGCTGCGCACAAAAATATGATTTATGATAATAAATGTTACTAAAATCTTTTGTAGGGAAAAATGCAGGCTCAAGATCGCCAAGAGAAGGAACGTGCGGACGCTCGTAACGCGCTCGAAGAGTACGTATACGAACTAAGAGGAAAGGTTTCCGAAGGCGATACGTTACACGACTTCATCGCTGAAGATTTGCGATCGCGTTTGGTCGAGAAGTTGGATGGACTTGAGCAGTGGTTGTACGACGAAGGCGAGGATGAGAAGAGACAGGTATGTTGCGGGAATTTGGGAGGTCTCAATATATTTGTATAAGCCATAAAAAAATTAAATTTTTTTGATTGATTTCCTGTTTCAACGCGTAGGAAGTTATAATTATATTTCTTAAATTAGATTATTAATTATCTATTTTGTTTTTACAAATGTTTAGTTTCGTTTGTTAGTCTGTGGAAAAGACTAGTTTTGTTTGTCTATGTATATTATGTCAGTAACTTTAAATTTGAATATGAAGTTTTTTCCTTGCATTGACAATAAAATAAATTGGATAAAAGTGATTTTCAACTGAAATAGCAAACTCTAAAGTCTAAATGTTGTTTCTCTTTGCATTTGAGTTTAACTCCCTTATATACAGTAAAGATAATTTAACAAAAATCGCTTACTCCACACTGTTCTTAGTAGTGTTGGTGACGAAATAATTTTGATGCTGGTAAATGATTAACGGTGCTAAATGCTTTCAATCGGAATACATTAATACTGAGTGTACGCCAAGGCATTATACTCAGTCCGGCTTTCTTAGTCTCAATATATTCAATTGTTAAAATTAACAATAAATTTGTTGAATCACGGCTCCACATTAAAACAGCTCCAAATTTGTTTGTTTTTTTATGACTTGTATGTAGTAAGGAGGTTGCGGAACCCGATGCGGAAGTTGGTGGTATCACCCTATTTTTGTCTTGTCATATATATTGTCTTTGACGTAAATAAATACGCATAAATATTTTTTAACTAACCTGCTATTTGTGTTCTAACTTCAGTTCGATTTCAGGCTATTGTATTAGTTTAAAATTATGTACATTTATTTGCTAAAATAAATTATTTTATTTATTAATTTACACTTTATTTCATTATACAAAACTTACATGTAAAAAGCAGGCAATAGGCGTTATTTTATTTTTTATTGTACAGGTATACAGTGACAAATTAGCGGAGCTCCGAACGGAGGGAGAGCCAATCAAACAGAGGCGTCTGGAGTTCGAGCTTCGCCCCGGTGCCTTGGACGACTTCGCCCTTTCAATTCAGCTCACGAACAAGGCTGTTGATCAGTACAGGTAACATCCTATAATTATAATAATAATAATAATTTATTCATTGCACGAATATGGTACAAAATGTCAAGGTGGTACAATTGTCAGTCGTTCGCATATTCTGCCACACACAGTGGCGCGCAAATTTATCTTAGTTTAGATTTTACATTATTAGTCAGATTCATATCAATTAAGTCAATTATCATACATAATTAAATTTGTATAAATTACCATGTCTCACACAAATAATCGTTTATTGAGTAGTACGTTTTTTCTAAAAGTAATGCACTAAGTAAAAATAATTGTTTACTTGCATATGAAAAAAATACAGGTAATTTTTCAGTTATACAAATTTGACGCGGTATTTGTGTATTTTAATTACGTCTTAAAATAAGCGGTGAAAACAAAACTGATGAACAAAATTTATTCTTATTCTTGACTAGTGTAAATGGTAAGTATATTTAATTCTGACTTTGTTGATCATACTAAGCCCCATATAAAGCGATTTCCGTCCCTCGCGATAAATATAAAATGCTACGTATTTTTATGTTTTACATACAAAAAGGTAAATATTGTGTGACTACAAAAAGTGAATATTTACTTACTCAAGACACATGTTTAATACCGCATTTAGATTCAGCCGTATTGAGCAGGGAAGTGGGCAGAGTGAATGTGTATACGCGATATTTAAGTATACTGTATGTAAATGTGGCATAACTACACGGCGCCGTTTAACTAGCGCACATGTTCAGTCAGTTAATCAAACAGCTAGGCAGATGACTTTGATCGATGGCGTTTAATTAATTGCCTAGCCTGTTGACTGTTAATTTAAATTTACATCCACTTTCTGCCATGGCGTCAATTTGAATTGAATTGAATGAAGCTAGTTGGCTACGATATATATATATATATATATATATATATGTATATGCTTAGCGGGAAATAGTTTGCTAGCGCTAGGTGTGACGTCATCAGTGATTCGTAGGCACAAATTGTAGGTCTCGCTGTAATTGAATATAAACAAGTGTCGTGAGTAGAAGCTGGGTAATCCGTTTAGATTATCCCGTTTAGTGGCTTCCCACAGGAAATCACGTTGTACGTCAGGTCAATCAAAATAATGGGTTCATACGCAGTTAAAAGGGAAGGGAATTGAACTTGTATGAACTATGGCTTTGGTTCCTGTTATTATATTAAATACTAGCGGCCCGTTCCGGCTTCGCACGGGTGGACATTTTTTTGTAGCTATTGATATGTTCTTTAATAGACTAGCCCGTTTTTCAAATTTACGTACATTATACGTACACGCGTACGCTATATGATTTGAAAAAAAAAACATTTCAGATTATTTCTTATAATTAAAACCTATATTTTTGTCAAGAATATCCAAAAATTGTGTGAAGTAATACTTAACTGTACCTTAGGGCGCAAAAGTTAGACGCAGTAGGTAAATGGTTTATGAGAGCTGACAGACTTTGACTAGAATTTGATTTAGTTTTATTTTAGTTCTCTAAAATGGTCACAAAAATATTTGTATTAATTAGTTAAGGTGAAATCACTCGTTATACTAAAAAAAAATCAAATTCTTTTAGTGTGTGTAAACAGTTTAGATTTATCTTGACTTGATGACGATACCTGTTACCTTCTCTAACTCTAAGAATCTCATATTAACTAAGGAAAAGCTTTATAAGTCTTGGTCTGTTACAAAAATTGTTTACATATTATGATTTCCTTAGATCCGGTGAAGCCAGATACGCTCACCTAACAGAAGCGGAGATCGCCAAGGTGTGCGAGGCGAGCAAGAACGCCCTCAACTGGCTGGAAACCGCCAGACAGGCGCTGGCCCATGCGCCTCTTCATCAGGCACCGCCCTACACCACTCATCAGATTAGACAGGAGAGACAGGTATGATGTTCTTTAATTGCTTGGATTTACTATAGACGACCAGAGGGACCGTCCCGGTATCAGATTTACTGCAATCCCCTACTTCCTTTCGTAGGAATCCTCTAACCAAAACTTCTTTTGAAAATAAATCTGTAATTTTTTTTGAGAGATTTCAGTCACGCTAAAGAAGTTTTAAAAATACCTAAAGTTCTAGAGATTCAAATTATTGAGAGTTCAATTTACTTATATAATAAGACTGCAGCAATTAAAATGGCAACGCATGCGGTATCATTGCAGATAAGTTTCTGTCTTGTAAAAACAGTTGTAGGTAAATTGATTGTGATGCAATGAAACAGGCCAATTGTAATTGAATTGATTCTGATGCATATTAATAAAGTTAAGAACTTGTTGATTTAACTATCTCTTCCAGTTAATTAAGAAAATTTTAAAATTTACAAAAAATCACTTCTTGTATAGGACTTTCCACTTGAAATGGGGAACATAAAATTCTTCATTCTTCATTTCCTGAATTATTAGAATTGAAAAAAAAAATACACTTGAATATCAAAAAATTTCAACTTGATTTTCACATTTCCTGACAATGAAAAAAAAATGCACTTGCAATATCAAATTTTTTTTTAATTTGAATTCACAGACGTTGGAGAACATCGTGAACCCGATCCTCAGCAAGCCGAAGCCCAAGGAGAAGACTCCTCCCCCCGCGAGCAACACGGCGGGCGATGGCCAAACGCCAGCCCCCGAACAGACCACTCAGGAGCAAATGGACGTTGATTGAGGGGTATCAGCGAGGTACAATTAACACTTAGTCTCCAAATTTTAAGTTGCAATAAAATATTTTTTAACTCCTGTATTTGTATAATTTTAATATAAACAGTATAAAATGCTCTTAAATTATCTAATACAGTATAATTTCATTATTGTGTAACTAATGTTTTAAGGTGTCATGATTTTGTTTCGTTTCGTTTTAGTAAAGGGTGGTGATTTTTATTTAAAAAAATTATGTATCTGTATTGTCAAACTTTTACAAAGTGCAATTTTATCAGTAGATGGCGCTGTTATTAATTTGTAATAAACAGCGTTTCTTAACTAATTATATCTTTTACGAGTGGTTAGATTATAGAAACCGGGTAAATTTTTTTGTCTGCAGTAAATTTTCTCATCTCATTTTATTTAGCGCTGGACGCTTCGACAAATGTCTTAGGAATTCGATAATAACTCTTTTTTAAAAATTAAATTGCTGTATGTTAGTTACACAGTAACACTTATGTGAAACAACAGAAATGTATCTCTAATTGTACCTCAAGGCTTAAATTCCAAAACCTGTTTCAAAACGTATATAGATTTTGAAACGGTTCCTGGAATATGGGCTTTAGTTGTTGGGTTTAGGCCGTATTTAGTATAATCACCCATAGGTAGGCCTAAATTAATAAAAATGCTTTGCAACTCAATTTTTGTTAAATACATTCAAGATGTATGTTCAATTTGCAGCACGCTTTGGGTGCCCACATAATCTTTCATGGAAAGGTACTTAGCCACTCCTATGGGTGGATTTCATATAGTTTGCGTTCGTTAAAAAGCACTATTAATAGCTACGAGTCGTAAATAATATGTCACTGGCTTTCAAAAAACGATCAGTGCTATAATTTATCGATTAATAACTCCTTTGAAAGAGCTTGTCAAACGCCTTTCTAAATCTACAACTATTGAATCTGAAGCTTGACAATGCCTATGACATTGAAAATGAGAGCTGTCACTGTCATGTGACCTACAAGAAATGTCAACGTGACAGTTGCCAAGTGAAAGGATTTTGTTTATTTTATTTTTTAACTGAACGCAAACTTAGTTAATATTTTGGCTCACACGTATTATATGTGCATTTTCATAGCAAGATAGTATTATTAAAATTTGTACATTACATGTACGATTCAGTTTGTGATAATTCATTGTATTGTATAATGAATTTTATAATTAGCAAAATTGAGTAATTATGTGTGCCTATAGATAATTTAAGTGTTCACTCGTTTCATGGGCTCGTAGCATACTTCTTATATTGCAGGACCTTACATATTGCAAAATAAATCTTAATTATATAGATTTAAGGTCCCAGAGAGCTCATGATACTAACAAAACAATTCATAATAACATTCCACCTTTGAAATTGTCATATTGCTTGCTCGGATTCATTTCACCTCCCCCCGGCCTATGTATAAAGGATTCAATGTTACAACACCTGTGCATTCTTAAAGCTTAGTAAATAAATTTAACAATATTTGGTTTTTTATTTTAAAGTATACCTTACCCTCTATTTACCTTACCTTCTATTCTCTATTCATCAGTGTACTGAAGTATTTCTGATCTAGGCATAAAAAAACTTTTTTTTATTAATTGATTGTTTTTTAGCTTGAAAAATCGATGTTTATTAATCGATTTACAGATGAATTCATATCAAAATTAAACACCTTAAATATTTTATTTATCATGGTTTCTTGATACAAATAATCAATATCTATAAACACCAATTAAAGTTTTAGAATAATCAAAATCGAATTTTATCTATTCTCGTTTTGATAGATATTAGTTGAAATTTGATAGATTTAGTGCCTTTTCACAAAAATACTGCGTTGTGCTACTCTACAACGTCTTTTAATTCGATGGAGCCGGCTGAACGCACGAAAAAAACATGGCTCATGCGGCGTTACCTCGCTCTGAGGCGTTCCATTTAAGGCTTGTAGTGCGGAACGAGCGATAAATAGGTACGCACAATCGACAAATAAAATTGACATAAATGTATTTATCCGTACAAATAAATGTTACTTGATTAATTCAATTGTGTTTTCCATTTACCTCCTCTGTATCCATACAAAATATATATCAAAGAAATAAAATTAAAATTTCCTTTTGAAAATGCAACCATTACATCAGTATTTTATTATGACGTTGTCACTTTCAACTATCGTCAGTAAACAGACAACCGATTTTTTTATTGTATATAACCTTGGGTTTCTGTATAACATATTATTCAATTATATGTATCATATGGTTGTATAAGTGTAACCCATTATGGATGCATCTAGTGTTTGTTTTGTGTTTTATTTTCGACTTTGTTTTTATTGTAAGGATGTTTCTGTTTGGTTTCCGAATAAATAAATAAATTTAAACCTGAGTTTTTTTAAGATTAACTGGTTTTGGTCCTTTCGATATTTTATTTAAAAACATCAACGCATTGAGTATATCAATACATCTTCAAAGCATCGGATCTATTCAGCGTATCGCATTGTGAACAATTGATGTAGATGGAATATCCCTAATAGTTCGAGGTCCTTTAGGACCGAGGTTATAAAAGACCAGACAATGACGGGAGGTGGCTGATGAAAAATTGACTATGATTGATTTTAAATTGATCAATTATAAAAAGAATCGATTACTTTTAATATTAAAATCGTGTACAAGAATCGATTATTTTTTACATCCCTCTTCTGCACCAATTCGACTAAGGTCCTTCAAGAAAAGAGCCATTTTTTTCTGGCAATGTGAGTGTCCATGGGCGGTATCACTTAACATCAGATGAGCCTGCCCTATTACATGAAAAAGTATGACCTACAGGATATTTTTCGAATTGTATAATAATAATCTATATCGGTTTGTCAAGTGTCAACGAAATGATCGATTAACAGAGAATACTGCCTTCTCCAGACCTAGCGTTTGTCGTGTAAAAACAAAAGTGTACGCATATAAGGGAAGTATTTAGGACAATGAAAACGTAAAACGCTATTCAAAATAATTCAAGTGGAAGAAAACCTTGGTAAAGTAAACAAAACCACAAATGTTGTTTTTACGTAAACGGTAAAAGCAATGTCGTTCAAACAATAGGTGCTCCATTGAATTGCAATACTTATTTTACAAGGCCGAACCAAAAGAACTATTATTTTCCAACTTGTAAAAAAGTATATAAATAACCAAAACTTCACTGGCATTATTTCTGAAATTACTAATAAAATCCTAGTTCTAATACTAATTCTAATCAATTATACAAAAGAGCATGAAGATCCTAAACTTTTTCAATATTTCCAATTATATGTATAAGATTACCAATTCTCAAAAGGCCGGCGAAGAGGCCGCAGCCTTCTGGCAATGTGCCCATGGGCGATATTCTTCCCGTTTTCCCACTTTTATATAAAAAAATATACCACGTATAGGAAAAAACGCAGGATAATATTAAGCCATATTCAAATAAAAAAAATAAGACGCATACACAACATACACACACACACACAACATACCGAAAATTAAATAGATGGACGCGTCATAATATGGTAACAGGAAAGATGTAATCGTAAACGCGGTACCCACGTTGTGGGAGATGAAAGGACGCAGGCAGACAAAAAAGATATGAGGATGATACAAAGGATCCCATGTGGATTTGAATCGCTAGAAAATGCGAAGATCGGAAATTTTTTTAAAGAGGCCTTCGTCAAATGACGATATGTAAATTATAAACTTATATAATCCTAGATTCAAAAAGGCATTAAAGATGCCTGTTAGAGTGAACATAGTAGACTTAAATTTATGGGATGATGATTATGAGGGATGGCTAATGGCGACTGTATCTTACTCGTATATACATATTTGGATATTCAGTTTCTCGTGTAAATAAAATACATTTTCATGAGAAATAAAGTTCTTTAAAAATTAGGCATTTACTTTATTTTATATTTAGCACTCTCCTTCCACTCCTCTAAATAGATCTCTATCTCGAGTAAACGACGTTTTGAGGACATGCGAGGATCCATTATGACAGTCTCCATGCCCTCGGGCGTAAGATGCTACAGCCATTGTTCCGTCACCAATAATAATTACAAAGAATAATAATATTAAATTTTATAAATTGCATAAGTAGTTTATTTAATACTAGCGACCCGCCCCGGCTTCGCACGGGTGCAATGCTGATGCTAAATACACTACAGAAAATCTGTGAACGTCGTATATAAAAAATGTGGGTTACCCATAAGAGATAGACATATACCATCATGGACTTTTCTGTAGACCTTTTCAATGTGTACAATACTTAGCGTTTGCAATGTAAGCGGAAAAAATGTAATTATTTACGATATCACATTAGAAACCTCAAAAATAACAGTACTTCTCCACTATTTAATGGATGTTATTAGAGATATAAACCTTCCTCTTGAATCACTCTATCTATTAAAAAAACCGCATCAAAATCCGTTGCGTAGTTTCAAAGATTTAAGCATACAAAGGGACATAGGGACAGAGAAAGCGACTTTGTTTTATAATATGTAGTGATTTGTTTCTTAAGCTATTTAATTGTCGTTTATTTTTATTCTATTCTCTTTCATAATTGTAATATTTTCCTTCAAATGTATTGTTTTATATATATCGTGTGTTATTTATATGTGTCTGTATGTGATATGTTAGTGTGCCTTTTCAAATAATTCTATAAGCATCGGATGAGGCCATAACCATTTTACGTCTGAGCCGCAAATTAACATTAAAAATCTACCCATAGACAAGAAAAAATACATTCATCGGTCGAATTGAATTCTTTCTGATTCCTGCAATCGTAAATAATTATTAGTCACGTTTCATGGTAGTTATAATACTTAATTATCATTGAGGAAGAAAATCAAGATAAGTGTGATTAAAAATAATAACGCCACTGCAATGAGGATACCAGTATTGCACGCAGCGTAAAAATCATTATTTTATAAAAAGAAATCCACCCGTTTCTTGGCGTTTCACTAACTAATTAAGACATGTAATTTTAAAGACTTATCTGTAGCGGTCCCATAAACAATTTAAATTCTATACAACATATTAATACATCATATTCTGGTTAATAATAATATTCTATATGTCAATTCATACAAGATCAGTCCGTTCCCTACTAACTCAGAACAATAATTGTTTCTGAATGGAACCCAGGAGAGTTATATTACGTTAACCTATCAGATAATGCGGTTCATTAGTGAAATCAACAATGTTTCCAACCTGATGAATTAATATTAAGTTATAAGTATCCAAAGAGTGAATGTCTCCGAGTTCACGGGTTTCAATCGGCGTCCCTCTAGGGTTGATTCTCGGGCCTTTATTATTTCAGATTTACGTAATCGACCTTTCATCCATTGTCAACGGGGTTCATGAGATGGTGCTGTCTGTCGACATTTCATTTCTATTTAAAGTCAATAGGAAAACCGTATTAATGTACGATGTAAACAATTCTATTTCCCGTATAGTTAACTGGTTTAATGTAAATAATTTACTACTTAAAGAAAATATAAGAAAATTTATTAGATTTACAACTACTAACGTTAAGTTAGATATTGGTAAACTGTAAGTCAAGGATGGAGAACTAAACTATCAAAGGAAATCAATAAAATTATTTGTATTAATTAACTTCATAACTCACATAAAATTAATTTAACATCTTTTCTGTTGACGTACATAACTGTCCCTTCTTGGTTACGTACCTAAATGAATAAAGTTATTTTGAGTTTAAATCCTGCAGCATCAAGAACAATAACAAACGTCATTAAAAACAGCCTTTCTCCTAGGTCCTTAACAGCAAGGATCCGTAAATTGAGAAAGCGTACAAAACACTTTCATTTCGCGTAAGTAGAAACATTACATATGTCTTGCGCTTTCGCTTAATGTTTGAACATCGATATAATATATGGCAGTTTTTGCCGCGCACCACCACTCTGTGGAACCAGCTGCCAACTGAAGTATTTCCGAACCAATTCGATTTAGGGTCCTTCAAGAAAAGAGCGTACCAATTCTTAAAAGGCCGGCAACGCACTCGCGAGCCCTCTGGCATTGAGGGTGTCCATGGGCGGCGGTATCACTTTACATCAGGTGAGCCTCCTGCCCGTTTGCCCCGTTCTATAAAAAAAAAATATTGTCCTTGAACTGAACATTCGTACGCTAAAGAAGCATAGCGACAATACCGAACAGAAGATAAAAATTGGCGTCAAGCATATCTGGTATATAGCACTCTTGGGTACTGTAATAAAGTTTTTGCTTACAAATAATAATTTATACAGGGTGCTAATAAACAAATAATTTAACACGGAACAACCAACATTTATTTAACGGTTATTTTCCCAACTAAGCATTTGGATCAACTTCGTTGATGTAATCATTAGGGTTTTTCTTTTGTCCTGCCTTGTGCGCCGCTTCAACACTGTAGTAGGTTACAAAACCCGTTAGAAACACTGTAAACAAAGTAATTAAATAACAGAATCTTATAAGAAAAGTTGGAAAAAGCGATTTCTAGAAATGTATTTATTACACTTTAAATCATTATATTAATAATTATAAATTTAATTGAATAATTAATTATTATATTATATTATCATTTGTAGGTATGTTTTAAAAAGCCAAAAAACTTGCCATTATTTCAGTCGAGATAGCACGAAGAAATGATTCCCGTACGTTTATTTTATAATAATTTCAATCCTTCAATTTTACAAGTAATCCTTTACGCCATTATAATAGTCATTACTATCTCAAGTTAGTATTTAAATATAATGTTATGTAAAGAAGGAAATAGGATATTATGCTGTCGGCGTCGTAGAATGAGAAAATTATGAAAAAGCAAGTGAAAAAATTAAGCAATGAAACTTAATTACACATGGGAGCTACCGTTTGATGGCGCCCTCAGTAATTGATAGTCTTAAATTTATCACACATTATGTGAATTATATATATTATATATGAGACTATTTCATGAACTTACCAGGCAACCAAGTCCAGCTTGTTTGTCTAAATCTTGCAAACATGTTCGGTATTCCATCTCTAAATGCCCCAGCAAATGGTTTTTGTTCGTGAGGTGATAAGGAATAATAAATAACACCACGAACAAATGCTAACTCTCCGAAATGTTTACCCATATTTCGAAAATTATAACAATAGATATCTTTAGATTTTTAAATAATCAATTGTCAAAGAGCTTGCTTTCTTTTTTCTAGAATTTATGGTTTTTCTAAAACTAAATAAACCTTCGTGCAGTTTCGTTAGTAATGGAAACGACTAATTTTACAATTCTGTGACATTCACAAATACTAACTTAATCGAACAACTCAATGAGATATGAGTTTCCTGATTCTACCTTTATATTTCCAAAAACATTTCTACAATTACTACTATTTATTTAGTAATAACAATAAGTTCTACAACAATAAATAGCTCTTGCGAAGATTACACCTATTTCTTTGATACTTTTTATTTTATAGACAAGTATTTAATCAGTCTTCTGTGCGTTCAAGTCTTAAACAGTCCGATTTCACTTCACTTTAAGTTCACCGTTAACCAAACCACCATTAGTGCAGTCAAGAAACGCTTGAGCCCAAGGGTAGTTTATGCTACTAGACCTACACTGTTCTCTATACATTAAATAATCACTATTAGAAGATTGTTTCATTACCTTTAGAATTTTAGTGTGAATTGCTGGCTTTATTGCTTTGAATTAAGATCCTTTTTTATAATAGGTACATTTCAATCAGTATTATATATAATTAAATTATGTATTTATTTACATATATTAACACTACTAAACCAATCCAATAAATATATAATATTAAACACATAATATACACACACTCTGGGAAAATATAAACAAGTCTGTAGTGTCGGACTGTCGGAGACAGTATTCAGGAAGCGAACTGTATGTAATAACGGGGAACTGTGCAACAGACTGGTTCTGGTCTTTGGTACCTACCTAGGTAACACTGAAAATATTTAGAAAATGAAAAACGGCTTAATGTAGAAAGTTGCCTATTTTTTTATTGTTTTTCGAACTAATCTCCGTTCCTTTCTACACATCGTCGCATTGGAATTGGATGGAACCAGTACATTGGATCAATTATTCCTTAGGGGTTTCTTCTCTGGCATTTCCTTAGTCTTTCACCGCATATTCGCACTCGTAAAGCGAATACGTCGAATTTTATCTTTAGATCTCGACACCTGCCATAATCAAATATTCAACAGTCCGATTTGCAGAGTGCGCTGAAGCATGGTCGTGGAAGGGGAATCCTGCTTCGAGGGCGCTGTTGTCGATTTTTCTCCAAAACAACAGGCAAACAGCGATTGACTTACCACCTGTAGTTACTGTCCTTACATCTTCTAGCACAACTGCCACGAAATGAACTTTCCGACCTAAGAATGAGGCAATTTTCTTTCTCTTCAAGTGCTTTCTTTACTTTAGCTGGCCGATCCTCGAATGGAAGCACATGATTATCGTTTGGTTTCGGGTTCGTAATATATCACGCTTTCATCATCTGTGATGTCAAATACATCATTTGAGTCAACCCCATTGAACTTATCTAACATTTGGCAGTCCATGCGAAGGTTTTTCCGTTCGTCGTTTAGTATGGCGGATGCATGGCACTGGCTTGCCAGTATCTGCTGATAGGTCACTCTCTTATCTTCCTCTATCATGCGTCGCACAGCATTGATGTTATCTTCAGTAGTCGCTGTTAAAGGACGTCCCTCACGCGGATCGTCACTGTAATTGCTACGGCCACCCTTAAACTTGTTACACAAATTGTAAATAGTAGCACGAGATGGGGCTTCATTAAGAAATGCTAACCGCAGTCTATCATAGCTTTGTTGTTGAGAAAGCTCACAACGAGAGTCAAAATAAATCAGAGACCGAAAGTTTTCTCGTGTTAGATACATTTTCACGTGTAACGAGTTTTAGATTTGCTGCCAATTCATAAAAACAAATGAATGCAATACATACTACATTAGGTTACCAAAGAGTTCTAAAATTTAAATAAAATATAACTGGCCAGTTCTAAACATTTTAAGTGTTACCCACGTATCAAATCAACCTAAGCCTTCACCGTCGCACTTATCCCTTAGGAACTAAATACCCGAGGATTGAAGAACACTTGGGATATGCACCAAAACCCGCAAGACTTAAGAAAATGAGCTGTGCCTTTATAAATGAAGAAAACAATATTTAAAACAATAAATTTCCTTTATTAAATAATATGAACATAATTACAATACACATTATAATCAAAATTCATCTTTGTATTTGCAGTGATATCTGGGCCATTTATTTAGATCAAACGCATTGTGTCTTTAAGTTCAAAGTATCTGCTTAGACGAATGTCAGCATATCTGTGAACAAATATGGAATTTGAAATCCTTCACAAATAAATTTATTATTTTCTACAGTACGATAGAGACTGAGATCATTTTTCATTCGAAATATTTTATAAAATTCTCGTTGCGTATTATTGGTGAAATTGATTTATAGAATATATCGCGTAACCAGTGACATATAAATTTCTAGCCTTTGAGCTATTATTTAGATCTCCGAATATTAGGTATATTTTGTTGGTTGGGTTCCATGATTAACGGAAATTGACCACCCAAAACATAAAAAAATTAAAATTAAATCCCACAAGTTGGCAACACTGCGCGTAACTGTCATTGAATAATATACACTATTGACGGATGACTATCAAATAAAAAGGCGCCATCATTATGATTTTTGTTATTATATATACAGACAAGGAACGACATTATTATCTAATTTTTAGGAGAATATTATTAAAATTGAGTGAGAAAGCAGGTTTTGCTAAGGCCCAGAAAATTGATAACACTTTTTTTTTAATTATTGCTGTTCATAAGATAATGAATCTTGTGCAACCTGTATTGTCTTTTTTAATATACCAATTACCAACTATCCGAGTATGTATGCAACGCCAACCTTGTCATAGGCGTATATTTTAGTCCAAATTCCAATTTCAAAAAAGTTTGTACTTTTTTTTAGGAACGGGACACCATGTAAGATGTGTGGTTCAAATACTCATAGTAGAAAATTTAGAATGTCACTACAATGCTAAAGACGAAATGTAAAATTATTTTTTATTAGCGCTTACCTGCCAAAATCGAAATCAATACTGGAATGCTCAAATTGTACAAGCGACCATATGCCCCACATAAAATGCGACGCCAGCGATAGCTTTTGGACTTCTATATATATTTCTTCGGCTTTTGATTTGATTACATCTTCATCACTTGTATCTAAATATTCGTTTAAATACTTCTCGATCCAAAACATTTGAAACTCTTTATTCGGGTATCTATTATTGTCTATGTCGTCCAAAGACAATCCTGCAAATAGATATTTATTTAATCGATGGTATCAAACTTATAAAGAGTGCGGTGTTTTATAAGTTTTCTAGGGACCATATGGTTACCATAGCAACGAACACTTCTTCAATTACCAATGCCTTTGTTACAGTCAGACAGCAAATTTTGAAGATTTTATCAAAAGGGTAACCTTTAGGTTTTACAATTCGATGTTCATAAACTATTTAGTAATTGTAAAACGTTCAAGCAACATTAATAGGCCTTATTCAGGGGCTAATTGTGGTATTCAATATTTAGAGAGAATCAAGATAATTTAAGGAACTATGTTATATTACTAGTCATATGTTCCTTTCATATGCTTCAGTGATACCATTCACTTCTATGTATTCGTCACATAAATACAAACAGACAGTGATGCCAAGTTGGGGATTTTCTTCCCAAATTTAAGGGAAATCAATACGTCTTGCAGTTTTTTATGAGGTTCAATTACTTTGATAGATTTTTAGGGTGTCTACTTTAAACAATGAAATAAAAACGCACGATTCTATACAATTTATATTAAGTCTAGAATCCAACCAACTAAACCACATAGAAACTCTAAGAGCAAAATTGTATTTATCCTAGTTGAAAGGTTTTCAATCGATAAGTTGGTCCTACTGAAAACATTCTATAGGGGTTGGCATAACTGTACAATAGTCCATAATGTATAGATAATAGACAGTAGGCAAACATATACGTACCAACAAACTCGTTGAAATGATTTGCTATATCAAAAGCTTGATAATTATAGGCCGCATATTCATAGTCTATAAATGATACAGTCCCATTACATTCATTGTGGATCACGTTTCCTAGAAGCAAATCATTGTGAGCAAACACTATCGGGCTCTCTGTCTTTATTAAGTGCGATTTTAGCCTTTCAAATTCTATCCGCAGTCTCGTTATTGTTCCGAATCTATTCGCAAATCTACAACACGGATAAAGTGTTACTATGATTTATGAATTTTGAGATGAAAATATTTTTGTGTGTGAAATTTTTTAGCTTGGAATCTTGGAAATGGTTATCTCCAACAGCATGCAAATACGTCAAACGTAGATATTATCTGAATTCTTGTCCTATAGGGTTCACAGATAACCGGATTTAGGGGTGGGCAACCGGGGCTAGTACCGGGGTGTCCACAATAGACTTCGAAAGTGAACAATTTCATTTTTACTACTTACTATTGTAAGCAACCATGCTTTTGATATATTTTATGTTTTGTTAAATACAAAAAGAATGTACTTTATTTCACAATAAATTTTTTATTGATTGATAAACTTTTTTTTATTACATTTGGAAAATTATTTGGAGCCAGGCAACTTTAATAAATAAATAAATGATCTTTATTTCTACTCTCACATTTACTTACAAGGTTATTATGATTAAACTAAGATGATAACATTTAGAAGTGTATGTGAGAAACTGGTCTCTGCAACAGGAAATCACAGACATGAGATAACAGAGTGACAATGTTGACTAGCCCCAAATTATTAAAGACAGACGTCTAAATCCGGCCCTGTAGATCAAATTTTCTCTTCATTGCAACACTGGTGGCGATAAAACTGGGTTTTGTCTATGAAATTGATGTCTTGCCGGATATGGGTGCTCAAAAATTTTGTATCGCGCAACCCGGACATACAATGACCACTATTTAAGCCTTGATTACGAAATAAATAAAAAAAATATCGGATTAGTCGAATATTATGGGGGAGGTACCTTCTTTGTAAAAACGTCTGAAAATAGGTTTATCATTCAAGGCTTGTGTTCTATTATTTTTATTTATTAATCCCATATCTATTGATTATATATTGCAAGTTGTATATAGACCCATATTAGCCGATTCGATTCTCGGATTAATTTACAAAAATAATCGTTTGCTATCTTCAGTAGGGTGTATGAGGTGTTAAAATTGCCACACAAAATAAATAGTGATAATGATTAATTTTAACAAAATGCAATTTTGTAAATACTGTATCATAAGGCGATTTCTTCCGCCGATGCAAATAACGTGGGGTTTAAAGTGCAATTTTAATATTAGCTGACACAAAAACCTACTACAGCTCTAAAAATTATGTGAGAAAAGGTTTTTAAATATAATCACTAGCTGAAAGTATATCAAAATAAGTTTAATAATAAGTCAGTGGCGTTACAACAATTTTAGGTCGTTAATAAAAGCCATTGGTGCACATCCGGGGATCGAACCTATGAACTCAGTAATGAGAATCAAAGATTTTGACCTTTGCAAAAAAGGGGCATACGAGTCAAATAAACCTAGATTTTTTTAAATTTTATTTAGAAATGTAAATGTTAAAAGTATCTGAAACTTTTATTATTACATGTTAATTTGAAAACGTGTAGAAACTATTTATTATATTATCGTGTCTTATCAGTCAATACTCCGCACTGGTGAGATGACATTGTAGTCAGTTCTAGTATTATTTGTGCCATAAGATAAAGAGCACTTAAACAAATGAAGGTATAATTGTTTTCTATTCAATATATCTATGTTAAATATCTTTATCAAATCACCTATTCCTCCTACAGTGAACTAATCATTATGTTTCTTATATTGTACGTAACTTTTGATTTTACACCTTATTTATTTATTGAACTTGAAAACTATTTTGATTCCAAACGCTACATTTACTGCAATTATTGATTTCTTGTAAATAAGTATATTACTAAATTCATTGTATGTCAATGTAGATCGTATTACAGATTAGCTGAATTTTTATGAGTTTATGAAATCAATACAATGAATACAGAGAATATATTTTTACTAATTTATTAACAAAGTAACAAAAAAATCCTAATTTTACACAAACGCAGTCGACAATTAGGTTATTCGTTTTTAATGGTTGATATTATTCCATATTTTAAAATAAAAAATACGTCATTATCCAAATTTTCTGGTTATATCTTGTCGATTCGAAACTTTCTTTGAATAACATTCATTATTTGAAGTGCAAGATGTTACAAGATGTTCGTTATTCTAACAATGAAAATTTTGTAATAAAATTTTCATCTTTTATTATTATTTACGTCAAATTTATAATGTTGTAATACGGGAAATAAAAAAATATGAATTGGTTTTTAATACGTTCTTACATATTAAAATGAAGAGAAATACAGTTAATCTGTATTTCCTCCTAATTTTAGCATTCATTTTTTTTGCATTACAATAAACACCGACTATGTGGTATTATATCGTAGTAACATCATAATCATGGATTAGTGTTAACTGTTTTTACGATAGAACAATCTTAAAATATTGAAATTATCTTTTTATTACATGTTCTAAAAAAACAGTTGAATCCGTCTTACTTTTTCTTTTTATGGGCAGGTTACCGGCCTATAAACTTTAAGTCTAAAGTTACGAGTCAAGAAAAACGATCTACGACATTTTACATACAAAAATTCCGATCATAAATACTATATGTATTCGGGATTTTTTAAATCATTATTTTGGTATTGTAGTTCAGGCACGGTTAAACCCTTAGGAGCATTAGCGACCGATTAATTAATATTGTTTAAACAATATAACATTAAGGACTTATTCGGAATCATCAAAACATCGTTAGAAAACGGTTTAATTCCAGTTTGCTAACGATGTTTTCTTTCATCGTACAAACAAGTAATTTAAGTAATGAATTGCGCAGATGGATAAGTTTTGAAATACAGCCCTTTTACTAATTTTTCTTTTCAAAAATACTACAGAAATATTTTTGAAAATTATAAAAACAGCTAATAAGAAATATTATGTATTAAAAATACTTATCTATCTAAAATACTTATCTAATATACCATGTCAAGTGTGATAAATAAGATATGCGTATGTTTGCATACCAGTCTCATTTCAAATGATTATGTTTGATATCATGAGTCATGACAGAAGTTGCACACTCTTAAAAAGATATGGACGTCTTTTCGAAATACAAAATTGTATTAATTTAATTGTTAGTAAAACACGAATTTTTATCAAACTCTAATTAACTTAAGTCTTATTTCCTCGTGGTTTTTAACTCTAGGTAATTTGAAATTATTTAGTCTTGCGTTTCAAATTATCGATGGTTGACTTAAGTATGAAAAATTATAAATAAACGCGTTTTAATTCGTCCCTTGATTTTGATTTAGGATTTTTATTACATGTTGGAGAATTCTTTAAAATATTTACTATATTCGGTTGTCTATGTCTCAATTACATTTATAACCTCCTTAATCTAAACCCACTTACCTAGTTTGTTTCGTTGGATCCGTAAATGGTTCTGGCACTAAACATAGAAACTGATCAATTTTATCCCATACCATTGGTTCTTTTTTAATCTGCAAATAAAATAAATATGTAGTTTTAGGAAGAGCAGCCTATTGAAACCCGAGATAAATTTTTAATATGTGAAAAATACGATATTTTTGTTGTTTTGCGACAGAAGGCAAATAAACAGGCACTAGCAACGCCAGGCTTTCTCTTTTCTTGAAACAACGAGATGTTGCGCGCCCAACAGCTGAGAGTTGATGATATTACAAGTGTTCATCCGATGAGGATGACATATCACAAGCTGATACATAAATAGATATATTGACGAATAGATTGAAACAAAACAGAGTAGCACAATGCTTTATTATCACAGACTTATGTATTAATAGACACGTAGGTCAATTTAAATGAAGTCAAAAATGTCTTCAGTGTGTGGCCTTAGCTGGTCTTACGCTGAAGAAAATTTAAATTGCCTGACCCGCACCTATCCAATAGGCTAACGCTCTCAACCTTATAACATACAATTTATCATACAAGAAACCTGTTTTTTATATCTATTCAAAAACTGTCATGAGCATTCAGAAATTCGTTTACCAAACAACACTAACTACTGAACAATCTAGTGACTATTTGATATCGTATTTATATAACAAAATATCTCTTGCGCCACATTAAGATGAATTCCATTTATTTGTAGCCAGAATTCATTTACCAGAATGTAATGCGTATATTAATGGGCATATAGAGTATAAAATTTACATTTTTGTTAAATATGTTCCATCAATTTCTAACAACATTGATAACCTTTCATGCTCGAGATAACTTTAAACTCAATAAATATTGACGATACAATACTATCTAAAATTATTCTTATAATTATTCCCTTATTTTAAGGTCTCTATGTCTCCAAGTAATATTTATTAGGTATTTATTTAATTAAAATAGACAAGACACAAATAATAATAATGAACTATGAGTAATGTTTTAATTTAAGCAAACAAGCGGCAATTTCTCACATCGACGGCCACATAAAATTGACAGTTACGTATTTGAAGTTGTCCCCATTATTGATTAAAAGCGATCAAAAACGTCAAATGTAATAAATTCCCGCGTAAATGCGTTAGAGAAATAGTGGCGTAAGGCAAAACCATAATGTGATAAGAGTAGTTGTATATTAATTTAAATTACTTAAAGTTGTTCCAGAGATTGCATATTACTAATCATATCATCATAAAATCCATATTAAATCCAGGATACAAATCATTATGCTTAATAATACATGTGTGAGATGTGATTGTTTAATAAATATAGTAATAGTTGTAAAGGAAAAACGATGTATTTAATTTTAATTGATTTCTAAACATAAGCCTTTTTTTTGAGAGGTGAAAAATTCATTTTTATTTAAAATACAAATAAGGAATAAACATAATATATATTTTATTTTGTGTTGTTAATATACACATAGTCACAGGTATTAATTAATTTACCATCTTTACTATTTATGATTTTAGATAGTAATTTTTATAATCATTAAATTATAGTGCACCCAGGTACTGGGTTCTGTTTCTGATGAAACACAATTATTTATAGTTCACTATAAGAATCATAAACAAATATAGAAATGTCATGTCCGCCATGGAGCCAATCAACAATATACTTTAAAGTAAAGTAATTTAACTATTAGCTATGTATTCATTATAACTATATTACAGGTAAAATCCATAGGAAATTAATAGAATCATCTTTATGATAAGGATATTAAATACTTACATCTGTATTTAATTCAACTTTATGCATTTTGGCCATTTGTTTAGCAACTAAAGCTGCAATTTTGATATCAGTTACACTATCAACAGTCAAGGTCACCCCAGGATAATATTCATAAGCAAGTCCATTTTTGAATACTCCATAAATCTCTGGTGCTAAGTTAAGTGAATGAAGTCTAGTAATGTTTCTGCAAATGATGAAACAAAACATTTTAATTAAATAATTTAAAAACGACATAAGAGTAATATTTATAATAATGAGTGCACATACAAAAGTATTAATATGTATTTGAATACTGTACCTTACTTCAGCAGTTCGATCAATTAATAAATCGGTTTTATTTCCATAAATGCGAACTAATACTATGTTGTCCCTCTTGTCTGTTTTATCACGTATTTCACAGGCCACTAATTTATTTGTAATTCCGTCCGTAAAAAGCTGCAAATAATATATAATATTAACAATGCTACAATGATAGGACGGTTACATGAATATATTTGTACCTTAAAATTTATTTTATCCTCGGGCCACTCCGGCCTGATTTCATGCAGAATCTTGAGAACTCCAGGATATATATTATTTTCTTCTATTTCTATTGGAATAAATTTATGACCATCACGTCGAAACTCAGTTGTCATGATTTTTGTATATATAAAATAGAAATAAAATAAATTTTGACAAAATTTACACGCACATAAGTCAAATAAAATAATACATGGGAACAACAGCGATATAAAAATGTTTTTAACGCAAAACCAAAGCGAAAAATTAAAAGGACCAGAAGTATACACACTACTGCAGCAAATTGATTACTGAACTATAGATCGAGAAATTTATCAAATATAAATCTAAAACACAGATCACATGGCGTTAAAAGGCTTAGTCGTAGTTCCAATATAACTTGAATGAACCTAAAATTCATATTTCGTTCTTCGTTATTGACATTGACGACTTACATATATTACCATAAAGAATAATGACAATTGACTATAGCACAAATTGTCAGTTGATAGATCAATCGCATTCCAATGACAATTGACAAGTCAAACTCTTCTTAAACCTGTCAATCTATTCTGATTTCTGCATTAAAATTACATAACCTTGTGAACTTTTGTGAAAAATTTATATTATCCTTCCGAGCTCGTGAAAATGGGTAAACATTTCGGAGAACTTGCGAAAATACGAGGTTTGATAACTTATAAGCTATCTCCATACGAGCAAAGAGCTTATGCTGGAGCAATATCAAATGGTCTGCCAAATCTCTTTCGCAGATTCCGTGAAAGTGTTTTCAGAGTAGCACCCCGTGAGTATACTTGTTTTTATTGACCTTTAAATGATTATTTCAAGTGTGTAATTGTTAATTTGATTTTCTAAATCCGGTAGAGTGAAAACATTTTTTTAATAATTTAAAGTTTTCCAATTTTATCTTTAAACGTTCTGACTGTTCTAAATTAAGTCGTAACAATTGTTTTAATATACATTGTAAATTGTTACCTAATTAAATGCTAATAGTTAAAATTTACCAAGAAATGGTTTTGTATTCCATAAATATTATGACATAATAATAAGTTATAGTAATTTTTGCACCTATAAACTCAATGTAGCAATTAATTATAACAATTATCTAAATTGTATTATGTAATGATTTCTAAAAATCTTAATCACTTATTAACATTTTACTTGAAGCATATCCTATTATATACCATACAAATTTGTATTAGATAGTATATATGGAAAAAAGTCGATAACATTATAGTCTTATTCATAGTTATAGTATATTATATATAGTAAAACAATGTATTGATGGTATTAAAATGGCTATAATTTTCAGCTTTCATCATTGGATACTTAGTTTATGATTGGGCAGAAAGGGAACACCACAGACTTTCCAGGAAAAACCCAGCTGATTTTGAAAATGATGTTTAAGTTAAATGTTCAAATGTCTTAGTAGTAGTATAAGTTAATAAATTTTAAACAATCTTTATGGAGTATTATTTAAAAGCATTTTGTAATTAATCAAGATAAATGTATCTGAATCCTATTAAGAAATTTAATATGATTGCTTTGTCCTGTAAATGGTTCTTGTGACTCATATTAACCTTAACTGTATGTTGTATCATAAGAAAATATATTCAATTTTTTGCTGTTTGACTGAATCTAATACTTTTCTTTACTTAATATCTTTAATATTGAGGCATTGTTTTAATTAAATTTTGAAATCCAATATTCTGAATGTGATATGAAAATTGTTGTTATCATACTTTACTAATTCACCTAAAATTATAATAGCCAAAACCTAAATAATTGATTTGATAAATTTTTTTTTTTTTTTTTTATATTATGGCCCGCACGGTTTGTGCATTGTGGCCCAGGGTCAAAACAGGGAAACGGGTAAAAAAATAAACGTAGCGGATGGAACGGAATTAAGGAAAGGAAAATCTATAAAATAAAAGATCAATTCTTATAGAGATAGATATAAAAGGAGTGTAAGAAAAGATATTTACATATATACACATTCATAGGATCTAAATTTTTATATCATTACTTAAGATAAAAGCTGCTAAAAGTTTATATATATGTGGGTCCATTGTTGAAAGTAAACAGGATATGGATGAAGGGAAAGGAATTTGAAGGGAAATGAGACCGTCGATAAGAGCCGACCGTTCGCGCCGAGAACAAACAAAAATGATGTGATTCAAATCAGCTTCAGCATATCCACATTCGCACGTAGGGTTGTCAATAATATTAAACTTAGCAAGGTGAGCTGGGGTGCAGACGTGTCCCAGACGCATACGAGACAGTATTGTTGTAACTCTTTTACCGAATCTCAGTCTCCAAAACCAGGGCTTAATGGGTATAGAAGGTTGAATAGCACGATAATGGCGACCTTTTGAACGATCTTGATTCCAGGATTCAGTCCAGGAATTCCGGAGATAAATCCCAGAAAGAGCCATCAAGTCATGCGCATAGTTTCCAAAAATATCCACATCTCCACTATCCACTGCCTCATTGGCAATACGGTCGGCTTTTTCGTTTCCAGATATTCCACAGTGACCAGGAATCCATGCAAACGATACGGAATAGTTTTCTTTCAAACATTTCAATAGTAAGTTTCTAATTTCGGAAATGACAGGGAATTGATAATGTGATCCAAATGGGAACCGGGCTAGGGCATTTAAAGAACTAAGTGAATCTGTAAAAATTACAGTTTTTTGAAGTTTCAGTAGAAGGATGTATTCTATAGCTTTGAATAGGCCAATACATTCGCCAGTGAACACGGAGGATTCAGGAGGGAGTTTAGTTTTTTGGACAATATTGTAGTTAGAATGTATTACACCAACACCTACACATCCATCACTGGAATGTTTAGATGCATCTGTAAATATTCGATGCCATTGTGGCCACTTAGTGTCAACAATATAATTAAATGATAACTTTTGGTTTTTCTCAATTTTAACAAGACCTATGGTAGTATGTATAACGGGAGAGATTATAAGGGAATTGTAACTATATTTAAACAAAGGATTGGAAGTCGCTTGGTGAGTAGGAGCCTTAAGAGAAGTAAATCTTGTGAAACTTTTAACCAAACATGGTGTGCGTTTGTTTTTCCAAAATTGAGAAGTGTGGATTATAGATGTCAAGGATGTTAGTTTAGATGTAAGGATATGGTTACTAAATTGCATACAGCGGAATAGGAATTTATCAGATAGAAATTGTCGGCGTAAGTTTAATGGTGGCTCTACACATTCGGTTCTCATACAGTTGATTGGGGTTGACTTCATAGCTCCTAAGACTATTCTCATTGCTTTTGCTTGAATACTATCCAATTTTTTGAAAGCAGAAACATTTCCTGGTTCCAACAGGAAAGTACCGTAATCCATTACACTTCTGATTATGGCGTTGTAAATCAGTTTTAAGGAGTAAGAATGCGCTCCCCACCAAATGCCCGATAAACATCTAAGAATATTTAAATTTCGTTCACATCTCGCTGTTACATACTCACAGTGGGATACACCGGTGAGCTTAGAATCTAGAACTACCCCCAAGAATTTGATATTATTAGTCGAGGGAATCAAAACATTATCAAACTTTACCTGGACCGGGGGAGGCTTACGCATTCTGGAAAACAACACAACCCTGCTCTTGGATACAGATATGTCTAGACCATTCGAAGTCAGCCATGAGTTTAAAAATGAAAGGGAAGATGTTAGAGTTTGACAATTATTTTCAATTGATTTGCCCGATTTGTATATAAGAAGATCGTCTGCATATTGTAGTACGTTTGTTGATGCTTGCAATGATGTTTCTAAATCATACGTATAGATGTTATAGAGCAAAGGACTGAGTACAGAACCCTGTGGTAATCCTTTCCATACGGTCCGAGATAGTTTGACATCTTCAATAAATAAATTTATGTATCTTTCACTGAGCATATCTATAACAAAGTTTGTTAGAATTGGTGGTACGTTTAAGCATAGCAGTTTTTCCCTGAGAACCGATATAAGAACATTGTCATAAGCTGAGCTTATATCTAAGAAAGTAGCTACTACTGACTCATTGTTTGAAAATGCTAATCTTAAGTCTGTAGTGAATATTGCTAAGCTATCCATTGTGCTTCTACTTTTTCTAAAACCGAATTGGGTCGTTGCTAATAGATTTTTATTCTCTAAAAACCATTCTAAACGGATTTTTACTAGGTGTTCTGCTATTTTCATTAAAACAGAAGAAAGGACAATGGGTCTGTAAGAAGAAGGATCATCGGTTGGCTTATTCTCTTTTAAAATAGGTATAATTGATTGAGTGATCCAAGACTTGGGAATGCACCCAGAAATCATAATAGAATTTATAATATTTAAGTACAGCATCAGCATTCGGTCCGAAAGATTTTTCAAAAAAGAATATGGAATCCCATCTTCTCCTGGAGTAGAGTCTTTTACCTTATTAAGCACACCTTTAAGTTCGATCAAAGAAAACGGAGCGTTTATTCCACTTAGGTCATCAAAAATGTAAGCAGGAATAGTTAATGGAGGAAATCTCTGTTCCGGTACAGAAGGGGGAGCAAGATGATCCATAAACTGATCAGCTAGAGTTATCGGTAATTTAGAAGAAGGGGAATTATTATATGCAGATCTAAATCTACGAATATTACGCCAGACCTCTGACGGGCTGACATCTGGACTAATGGAGGCACAAAATGATTGCCAACCATCGTATTTCTTTTTCTTAAACAATTTTTTAGTTCTCCGGGCAGATTCTAAATATAACTCGAAATTTTCTTCTGACATATCCTCGCAGTATTTTTTTTCGGCCTGTTTTCTTTCTTTTATTGCAGCTGTGCATTCATGATCCCACCAGGGAGGTGAAGGAATTTGCGATCGGATCTTAGTTTTAGTGCAAAAAGATTCATCGGCAGCTTCAATCAAAACCTGAGAAAGAATTTCTGCGGAGATCTGGCTACCTTCTTGAGAATAAGTATTAGTTTTCTGCTCTACTATTTGGTTGAATAATTTCCAATCTGCGTTGTTTAATCTGTATTTAAAACGAGGAGAGCGATTGGTTTTGATAGGTTTGTATGAAGGAAAAGTAATTACAAGTGGAAAGTGGTCACTACCATACGAAGATGCTAGAGGGTGCCAGTCCAAAGTTGAAGCTAAATCAGGTGAACATAAAGATAGATCAGGCGCACTTGCACCTTCGCTTGGACCAGTAACACGAGTTGGCAGCCCAGTGTTTAAAATACATATACCATGAGAATCTATAATATCTAATAATTGATCTCCATAATAGTTGGAAGAAGTGCTTCCCCAAGATTGATGTTGGCAATTAAAATCACCTAGGACTAAGAAAGGCCTTGGGAGGATAGAGAACAGTTGATTAAGATGAGAAAAAATATTTACATTAGGACGAGAAAAATAAATAGATACTATACAAATTTTATTTACAATAGCAGCAATGACTGACAAGTCATCACCGAATGAGGGAAGTGGAAATAAGGAATAGGGGAGATTATTTTTAATGACTATGGCAACACCGCCATAGCCGTCAGGTCTGTCCTGTCGGAGAATAACATAACCTGGAATTCGAAATGTCAATTTCGGGCGAAGCCATGTTTCCGACAGAGTTGAGACAAAAGGTTCAAATTTATTATGCAAATAGATTAAATCGTTTTTATTGCAGATTGCGCTTCTGCAATTCCACTGGATTATTTGTTCGCGTTCTGGACGCATAAGTGGATTTTAATTGAGTTAAGGAAGCAAGTGTTGGGCGGCGTTGTTCGGTTACATTGTTGTCAGAGTTAGAAATGGATTTTATTTCAGTCAAAAGTTGGATAACATCAGAGATTGAGAACATTGTTTCATTATTGTTGACGTTACTGTTTATTAAAGCGACCCCGTTAGGAGAAGCTGGAGCATCATAGTCCTTTATTAAACTGAAGTGTTCTGTTTTGTTATACCCCAGTCGTTTTAGTTTGGGGGTTGTTGGTTTAACAAATATGTTTTTCTTATAAGATCTACTATACGACGGAATCGAGGAAGAGGAAGGCGATACAGATGGCACAGGAGAATTAGGAGAATTATGCATGTTTGAAAACTTTACTATTTCAGCAAAAGATTTTGAGACAGGATCATACACTTTGTTTGCTTCTGCGTAAGATACACATTTCTGAGCCATATATAATTTTATTTTAGTCTGTCGTTCATATTCTGGACATTTCCTATTTGTAGCAAAGTGTAGACCTGAACACAGACAGCAAGATGCTGCATCATCTTGTATGTTGCATGTGTCCCCAGTATGGCCTTGGCCACACTTGTAACATCGGGGTCGAGAGTTACAATTGGACTTAGTATGACCAAATCGGCAACAAGAATAACACTGAATAGTGGGGTATGAATAAAGTTCCACCGGTAGGGCATTGTAGCATACAAACACATGTTTTGGTAGAGCTTGGCCATCAAAAGTTATAACAACAGTCTGTGATGGCTTCCACTCAGGTGGGGAGCTGTTACGCACTTTATAATTTAGGCGTCTAATTTTTATTATTCCTCCGCTGCCTACAGGTAAAGAGATATTGTCTAATATATCTTCAGGAGACCATTCTGCGGGAACACCCCGCACAAGCCCCATTCGAGTCACATTAAATGAAGGAATAAAAGCTTTAAAATTATTAATTGTCAGGCAAGGATTATTAACAAATTCATTTGCAAATTTGTGGTCTGAAAATGATAGGGAAATTCGGTTTCTGCCTATCCTTTTAATGCTACCATTAATAATGTTTTTAAATGAATTTTTCTTTAGGAAATACCCAAATTGGACTGGGTGCAAGGAGGCGATGCCAGTATCTGAAGAAACTTTTTGCACATGAACTACAAATGGCCCTATGTCATAGGCCTCATAAAACGATCGGCCTGTAGGGTTTTTTGGAGACTGAGAACTATCTGATGGGGGGTGTTGTTGGGTATTAACAGTTACACTTGTATTATGTGCTGGGTAACCTTTTTGCTGAAAACTATCTATATCGTTAGCGTTCTTAATCTCAGTACATAATGAGGGAAATTCAATATCCGGTATTTGGCACGAACAATCAGTCTCTTTTTGCTTGTTACGACGCGTCGGGTCAAATCTTTTTTTCCTCTTATTACAATGTTTGCAAATTTTACCTAATCTCATTCTTTTACGGTCACTCCGTTGATCCACATCTGTGTCTACACTGGACTCGTCCAGTTTAGAAAATCTATTTTCTACTATAATATTACACGCAACCTCAGGGGGCGAGCCCCCGATATCCGGGGGCTCGTTCATTTTTTCGCCTGATTCCAGGCCTTGAGGAAAAAGTATAAAAACTTACCAAATGCTGAAGAATATATACACAAATTAAAGAAATAAACAATTAAGTTAAACTACTACATACAATATATACAAATTGATCTTTTATATCAATTAAATTAAATTTATAAATTTTACTAAAAAACAAAACTCCCGCCACGACCAACGTTTCCCGCCTTTTTTTTCGATATTCATTTGATAAATTATACAGTTTACATCATGCAATTAAAGATGACAGTTAAAAGTAAGCAAAACCTTGTCAATTTGGCTTTTTACAAACAGTTTACCCTATTCTAAATTCTCATCTGTGGAGTAGCCATGTCATCATCTAGATTCTAAAAGTATACTTCAACTTTAGTAAAGCTAGGTAGCTTGCAAGCAAAATATCTATAATATTTGCTCATGCATTTGAATTTTTAAGATTTTTTATTCCTAATTAAACAAATTTAACTCTGCGTTTACCATCGTACCGCTGCGTTTTCTATAAGTGTCGTATAATTTGCTCATGTCTGCCTCTTTGACTGTTGTTTATAATCAGAAATGACGAAAGTCGAAACTGACCGACTCAATGAGCACATTCAAACGGATACAGATTCCCTGCTAGAAAGGGTTCTGAGTTCTGACCGCAGAAATCGTGATATTAACGCCCACAATGCCCATTGGCTTGAGTCAGCTCTGAAACCACCGATCACGCGGGAAGATCCTATTATTTATTTTTTATGTTACAAGAGGCAGAAGGCTCACCTGATGCTAAGTGACACTGCCGCCCATGGACACTCGCACTGCCAGCAAGCTTGCAAGCGCGCTGCCGGCCTTATAAGAATTAGTACGCTCTTTTCTTGAAGGACCCTAAGGTTTGTGCTTAGCCACTAGCACTTAGGTACTTCTGCACCCACACACTTACTCATGCACTCAGGCGTGTTGATAATAGTTGAAAAAATGTAAATATTTTAAGGAATTTAGAATTAAGTTTGTTTATGGAAGAGCTGGGAACCCTAACACAGGTATTTTTTACTTAAAACGGTTTCTAAATCTTATAATAATAATAATAATAATAATAATAAAAATTTTTATTGTTTCTCAAATTTTTTAACATCAATTAAATGAGTATGAGACAACCCCCGTAAGTAGTCAAGAGACACTTGTGTTGGGGTTGGCTCGCTACTTCCCTTAACTAAACAAACTTTAACTAAATCTAAATCTAAATTAACTTAATCTATGAATGTGTGAATGTGTGTGTGTATGTGTGCATGTGTGTGCTGTGTGTGAGCGAGTGTGCACGCTGTCAAGTTCATAATACGGCCCGTCTCAAACTAGCGAATTCGCACCAAAATGTGCTCAGTTTCCTCGTATGTTAGAGTTCTCAGCCACCCTGCTACAACCTTTTTACAATCATACAAAACTCTATGATGAAGTCGGAGTTTAGAGTTCAATTGGTTGTAAATATATGCAGACTGACTCACGTACTGACGGCTGGCAAAATTTGAATGGACCATTACGGAGCGGGCCACATTACCACTCCGTCTTCTATCCTGGCTAGCAGAATTAAAAGGAACACATTTATGCAGATATAAGGTGACATTTAAAAGATATAATTGCCTTACCGATAACAATCCACTTGATCTGTACAAGTTAACTGTGGGATATCGATATGGTTTAAAATACATCACTTTTATTAGAGACCGCTGCGCTCTTTCCAGCTCAAGAAGTTTAGTTTTTGTGGCACCACCCCATACTGGTATGCAATACGTAATTACTGATTGAGCTAGTGCAACGTAAACATTACTCAGTATCACAGGAGACATCACATGGCGTAGCGTCTTGAAAATCCATATCAATTTCCTGACTCGTGATATAATAGTAGAAATGTGTGAGTGCCATGATAGACATTCATCAATAATGATGCCCAAGTATCTTGTAGAGGTAACTTTCTGAATAATTTGACAGTTGCACTTCTGTGTATAGTGGTCCGCACACTCATGTATCCCAAGCCCAAAAGTAGCACCCGGTTTAGATCTCCGACTTGGAGAAAAACAAATGAAGTTGGTTTTTGGAATATTTAGGGTCAGCAAATTAGCCTTTAGCCAGTCAAATATAACGGCAAGACCTCGTTCAGCATTCTGGCGTACGGATTCCCAAGTTTCTCCATGGAAGACAATAGCTGTATCGTCCGCATAGGAGAATATTTTCCCTCCGCTGCCCAGCAGGTTACATAGTTCGTTAATGTACACCAGGAACAGCGTTGGGCCAAGCACACTCCCCTGCGGCACACCAAATAAAACATTTTCTTCTTCACTGTAAAGGTTTCCTATTTTAACTTGTTGAGTCCGATCTCGAAGATAGCTGTCAAAAAGACACAGAGCTGTGCCTCTTATACCCATCGCCTCAAGTCTCTGCACAAGGATGGGGATCGAAACGGTGTCAAAAGCTTTCTTTAAATCCAGGAATACTGTCAAGCATTTATATCCTTCGTCTACCCTACCTACAATCTCAGTTGTCATTGCTGTAATAGCGTCCTGTGTCGAGCGTCCTTGTCTAAATCCATATTGCGAGTCAGAAAGTATATTATATTTGTTCAAGTAGCTGATAAGTCTTTTATTTAATAGTTTTTCTATAATTTTAGAAATAGCAGATAAGACAGATATGGGTCTGTAAGTGTTGACATCACCCGTGTCCCCCCCCTTGTGCACGGGCGTAATGATGGAACGCTTCAATGCTTTCGGAAATATTCCCGATTCGAAACATAAATTGGCCAGTTGACATATAAGAGGAACTACGACGTCCCTAGACATTTTAAGGAAGCCTATAGGTATATCGTCCCATCCGGATGCACTTCCCGAATCAAGAGCCATGAGTATGCAGTCCACTTCCACTGGATCAGTCTCCAACAATACAAAAGAGGAGTTCTGTGAGCCAGAATTAGAAATCATAACTGAACTAGGACGAAACCCAGTCGAAGTCATTATGTCTTCTGCTAGTGTTTTACCAATTGTGACAAAAAAATTATTGACACGGTTTAAGGAATCTGGAGGATGTGGTGTGATTTGAAGAAGACGTACATTAGATGATTTCGGTTTTTTAAAATGAGTTATACTATTGATATTTTGCCAGAGCTTTTTCGGATTTTTTATAGAACATGCAATTAGTTTTTTATGATAATCTCTTTTTAATTTCTTAATCAGGTTAGAGCAAAACGTACGAAAGCGCTTATAGGTTACTCTTATTATAATATTAAATGGATCCTTTCTGGCTTGCAACTGCATTCTATTTCTAAGCCTGATACATCTCAGGGCCCCTGTAGATATCCAGGGTTTTAAAGTACGCTTGGAGCTGGTAACTGATTTGGTTTTAGTGTTAAGAAGGAGAGCTGTTTTTATCACATCTATTATCCTGTCAGCAAGAGTATTTGGGTCAACGTATGTGTTGAAGAAAGATATATCTGCACTCTCTAGGTATTGATATGCTTTTTCAAAGTTAGTAATAGTAATAGTTTTTTTATTGGATGTAGCTTGGTATGCGTGGGATATGGTCAATAGTACCGTTAAGTGATCAGTTATGGATGTATTCAGAATTGCGACTAATGCAGAGTTTTTAGTTTTATCCAACTTTAAGAGCATATGATCAAGGCAGCTGTCCTCCCTGGTAGGCAGGCAGTGTCCCGGAAGAAAACCGTGAACAGCCGACATATTTAAATAAGATAACCTATTTGCCCGCAAACGTGCCGAATCCGATGGTCTTTCAATTAGGTTTATATTGATGTCTCCTGTAACGATTATGTTTTTATGCGATTGAATAGTTTGAAGATGTTGATCTAGTGAATTAATAAAATTATCCGCGGAAACGTTAGATGGAGACCGATATATTCCAATTATAGTGAAGTTAGAGATCGTAATTTGTAAAGCGGAAGCGTGCCTAACATTAATTTCCTTTACCTGGGGTAAGTGACAATTTTTAATATAAACCACAATGCCGTCATTTTGATTTATGTGTCTAGTGGTATGAAATGCAGAGTAACTATTCAACACTGGTACCGGTTTCTTAGAGTTAAGTCTGCACTCGGTCAGGATCAAAACATCAACCTCAACATCTATTCGAGACAATGTTGCCACAAAATCGTCAAAATTGCTGTAGATACTTCTTATATTTTGAGTCAATACTGTCAAGTTATTGTTATATTGCTGCAGGTATGTAGGCAAGTGTTCAATGTCTAAGGTAACAGACTTACCAATTTCAGCATTGTCCAACTCCTGACAAGTAGTTACGTTACCATCCATTACTGAAAAGAGCAAGCGAATGGCGCTTCACCGGATTCACCTGGTTGTGACGATCGACAGAAATGTACACCTGCGTACAGCTGCACTTGACTATATTTACGTGATCACGCTTACGGACCACGATTATTTCAAAATTTAAGACTTGAATTATTCTAATGACGAGCTGAGAATGAGTGCGGTTGAGATATTCTGTAAGTATTTTGTGTAAGTGTTTTGTGTAGAAACTATTAATTAAACTTAAAATATACAATGTAATTAAATGTACTAAAAACAAAGCGATAAAAATCAAAAGACGTATTAGTCATGCGTTCTGCAGCAAATGGTGTATTTGTGCCTCGCTCCTGATGACAATAGCACGGGAATTTTCGTCTTTTTTTATTAGGATGCGACCATATGATGTCCAGCAAAATTTATATTGCTTAGATTTTGACAAATCTCGGGCTAGAAAGAATAGGCGAGCGCCTTTAGACGTCAATTGTTCAGATAAAAATACAGGAGCGTCCGGGTTCTTTGTCGTTATTCCGAGGTGTTTTGCTTGAAGTTTGGTCTTGTTCCTGATATTATAAGACTTCGAGCTCTTTAGTAGGTTGTTCTTTAAAATAGTAGAACCTAGATCCACAATTATAGGGGTGTTTGAAGACCCATCCTTCTTAACTGGTATTCTGTAAATGTCCTTGACATCTCGACGGTCCATATTAACATTTAAATGTTTACTGAGGCACAATGCCATGTTAGTCAAGTCTTCACTGCTTTCCTTAGGCATCTTAGGAACGTTTTTCAGCTCGATACAGGTTTTCCTGGCACTCCTCTGCAGGTCTTCAAGCTTGTCTTCCAATACAGCAATATACTCGTGGTCTTTTTTTCTTTGCAACTCAAGCAATTCTATCTTCTGACGAAATTCTTCATTCTGACTCGTTAGAAATGCAATAGAACTCTCAATATTATTGTTAGTTTGTTGAATTTCTTTGAGATTAGTAGAGATAGCTTTTAGTTCCTTTTGTTGGGTTTTCATGAATGAAGTAAATAACTCTTTTATTTCATCCTTAAATGTAAGAAATTCCCCAGGAAGATCCTCATCCCTCATTCTTTTACTACGCGAGGACATGAAATTAGGGGGTGTGTTATTCATCATTTCACTAATATTTGAGTCAGAGCTAGACCTATCCATTTCAACCCGTGAGTACTAGGTTGTGATGCAAACAAGGAGTCAGTTTGTCACTACAATCGGTCACTTATGGTCTGTGGCGTTACCTGCCAATCACAGCTGATAGGCGGCGCAAGCGCAGGTCTAGCGACCAATGACACTTTAGGAGGCGTTACTTGTTAGAAGCGGCGCGCGACCTTGATTTGTTAGAAGAAGCGGCCAATTAGAATTCAAGGGCGTGACCAACGAGTATGTATGCTTATTGGTTGTCCGTAGTCTGATTTACTAGGGCAGCAGAAGCTAATGAAATGAGTGTATCTTCCCGTAACTCACGTAGTATTTGTCGACATCTTTAACACCTCTTTCGCTTCATGCACTTCTATTATCTCACTGATTTTAATTTTAATTGAAATTTGATTTTTATCACTTTTTCTTTAAATTCAATAACAGCTCGTGTGAACGTCTACACCATACGGCGGTCCTAGGGGAAGAGGACCTTAGAGGGAAATCTTACACCTAGAAATTAAAATAGACTTAAAATGAATAAACACTTTTTTATTTTTTTCTTATGTTAAGTGCAGGAAGACCGCTTCGATATATCCCATCCCTAAAAAAGGCGATCGCTCTGATCCGTCCAACTTCGCCCACTAGCTACGATACAATATACAATACAATAACGGATAACCTCCGTGTTCGGAAATCCGAATATTCCACAAAGTAAGGGAATCCAGTATTAATCGCCAGCTCTTAAGTTATCTAGAGGGCCACCAGCTGATTACCGATTCTCATTCCTAGTACGGCTCAGCCGGCTACCTCCTTGTATACAGTGGCGGATTAACACTTTTGCCGCCAGTTAGCTATTCAAATTTGTCGCCCTTTGTAACCCATTTTAAAAACGCAGGAACCTACTTAATTAATCAAGAAACTTGTCGTATTGATGAACTTTAATTCCTATTTATTATATATGACCAAATCATATACTTTAAAGCTCGCTAGCTTCTAAGCTATTATCTCACAATTCATATTATAGATATCTATTTACAATATAACACAATATTATAAAAACAAAATTATTCAATCTACGGTCTTGTTATCTGTCGTAGCTTGTACTCTGTGAAGAATTATTGTGTACAGGTCTATGTTACCAGGTCATAAAATTTAAAAAAAATGTGTACGTCAACAATTTCGTTTCTAGATATAAATACAAATACACGAGTACATTTACTTTACAAATTAATTTATTAAATTATAAATATGACCAACTGAAGAACAACAAATGTACGGCACTAATGAATATTTAAAAATTAAAGTTATTAATCAAATCTAACTACATTCATGATGCGTAGAAATTTATAATAAGTTTATAATTGGTATATTATACTAATAAACATTTTTATTTTCGTTGTTTTAAGCTATTATCAAAACCTTCCATGAATTTTGCAAATGAAACCAAACGGCAGAATCAAGAACCAGAAGACATTGAATTGGAGGCTGAAAACATAACACAAGAAACACAACTTAATACGGAAGAAATGGATAGTGAAAGTAAAAAAGAAAAAATATATTCCCAGAATAAACAAGCGAAATTTGGTATGATTTAACATACTTATAAGAAAAAAGGGCGGGAAACACGAACGTGAACGCGCGCGTTTTTCGATTAACTAAAATTTTATTTTGTTTGTTGGATTAGGATTAGTAGTTTAGTGTAGTTTATGTATATATATTTGTGATTTCTTAGTTTTAGTTAATAGTGTAATTAATTCATAATTTATTGGTAAGTTTTCTTTTTTTATATACTTTTGCTCCTTATGGAGCCGCCTGATGACCCTGGGGGCGGAGAAGTCCCTGGGGTTGGATATGTTGTAACTATTTCTAATGATGAGTCTGGCATGGAAACAGACGGATCAGTAAAATCTAGCAGTGGTGCTAGAAAACGGAGAGCCAATGTAAATAAACATTGCTCGCATTGTCATAAAAAAAAACGTAATAAGAAACATGAGGGCAAGGAAATTAAACAAAATGAATGTTATTGCATTCCTTTATCCAATACCAATACCCAAATTAGTACTGCTCCGTTGTTCACGGAGTCACAGCTAAATTCGTTTAATAAAAAACCAGAATCTGTAGCTCGTTTAACATATCAGGCGAGTGATGCAGCACCATATGTTGTACATGTGCAAAGGATACAGCAAACTCCTAATGACAATGTAACAGTCCATCCTATTGCTTTTGGTCGTTTTTTAAAAAGAAACTCTATACATAATATAGTTAACGGAAGTTTAAAACGAATTGGCCGTAATAGACTGTCTCTTTCTTTTAATAATTACCAAGACGCAAATTCATTCTTAAATAGTTCTGCTTTACAATCAGTCGAGTATAAGGTTTTTATCCCAACATTTACTGTGACCCGTATGGGTGTTGTAAGAGGCATACCTGCTGAGTGGTCAGATGAAGAAGTTAAGGAGAATATTAATTTACCTGTTGGATGCGGTCCAATTTTAAAAGTTAGAAGAATGAGACGGCGTATCACTGCAAGTAATGGCAGTGAATTTAAGCCTACTGAGACTGTGGTTCTTACGTTTGATGGACAAGTACTTCCTAAGCGAATTTTTATTTGCTACACTGCTCTCCCAGTTGATATTTACATTTTCCCCACCATACAATGTTACAATTGTTGCAGATTTGGTCACGTGAAAGCAATTTGTAGATCAAAACCAAAATGTTTCAAGTGTGGTCAAGACCACACGGCTGATCAGTGCTCTATCCTAGAGGATGATGCATACTGCTGCTTATGTCAAGGTTCCCATTTTGCCACAAGCAAAAAATGTTTAGAGTTTAATCGCCAAAAAGCCATCAAAGAAACTATGGCCAAGAGCTGTATTTCTTATGCTGAAGCATCAAAAATTCATGCACCGATTTCTAAAGTGTCTTATGCTGATGCTTTACTTTCTTCTTCCAATGTAGGGGCTTTCACAATTTCTACTCCTCAAAATGAACAGACACGTAAACAGTCTTTGAGTAATACTTACAAAAAGACTGTTTTTCTTAAACCAAAAAATATTCCTAAACTATCCAAAGGTTATGACAAAAATACACAACATGAATTAATTAAAGACTATGATATGCCCTTACCCAGGAATGGTTGTGGTTTAAACCCAAACAACAATAATGAATTGACATTACAATCTATTGCAGACCTAATTAAAATTCTCATTAACACTTTATCACAGTCTAATATTCTTTCACCGTCCAACGCTGCTCCTTTAATTGACACTATCGTTAACTTACCAAATTATATTAATAATGGACAAGCAAGCCACAGCTCTACAGTGGAACTGTAGAAGTGCTTCATCTAAGAAAAGTGATATTATTTATCTTATAAATAAATATAAACCTTTTATCTTTGCTCTACAGGAGACTTGGTTAAAACCAGGTACTCCATGTAGGTACTCGGGCTATGCCTGTCTCCGTGAGGATCGCATTGACGGGTATGGTGGGGTTGCCTTACTAGTCAAGCATCATCTTCCCTTTTCTCTCTTTCCTATTCCTTCTCATAGTAATGATTTTTCAATTATTGCTGCTATTGTTAATAATATCTGCTATGTTTCAATATATATCCCTCATCCAAGTTCTTCTATCTTTGTTGAAATTGACTCTATTATTTCTTCTCTCCCTAAGCCTTTTATCTTATTAGGTGACTTTAACTGTCAACATAGTTCATGGGGCAGTTCAACAACCAATACATACGGAGTTTCATTGATGGAACTGTTAGACTCACATAATCTTTGCTTTCTCAACAATGGTTCTGTGACCCGGCGGACCACTCCCAATGAAGGCTCAAGTGTCCCTGATTTAAGTATTTGTACTCCTTGTTTAGCTTCCACTATTTCATGGTCTACACTCTCTTCTTCATTTGGTAGTGACCACTTCCCTTTACTTCTTAGTTTTCCTTTTCATATTAATTTTACATTTAGACATTCTCCTAGACTAAAATATCGACTTAATAATGCTGATTGGGATAATGAAAAAAAAACACCCTTTGTCGCTACTCCTCTTTTCGAAAACACTCTCCTTAAAGCCACAGCCAGCATTGGAATACTTGGCGTTGACATATCGAACGACGTTCAGTTTCGCGGTCACTTGGAGGGAAAGGCAAAATTAGCCTCCAAAAAGCTTGGTGTGCTCAGCAGGGCGAGACGGTACTTCACTCCGGGCCACCGCTTGCAACTATATAAAGCTCAAATTCGGCCCCACATGGAGTACTGTTCCCACCTTTGGGCGGGTGCTCCCCAGTACCAGCTTCTTCCACTTGACCGTATTCAACGAAGAGCGGTTCGAATCGTTGACGACCAAAATCTCTCCAAGCGGCTTGATCCTTTGGCGTTGCGTAGAGATGTGGGGTCTCTCTGCATCTTCTACCGCATTTACCATGGAGAGTGTTCAGAGGAGTTGTTCGGATTAATACCTGCAGCTGAGTTTCATCATCGGACGTCGAGGCAGAATACGAAATTCCACCCGTATCACCTCGACGTCCGCCGTTCCACAACTGCGCGTTTTTCCAGGCAGTTTTTGCCGCGCACCACCACTCTGTGGAACCAGCTGCCAACTGAAGTATTTCCGAACCAATTCGACTTAGGGTCCTTCAAGAAAAGAGCGTACCAATTCTTAAAAGGCCGGCAACGCACTCGCGAGCCCTCTGGCATTGAGGGTGTCCATGGGCGGCGGTATCACTTAACATCAGGTGAGCCTCCTGCCCGTTTGCCCCCTGTTCTATAAAAAAAAAAAAAAAAAAAAAAAAAAAAATACCTTTAAAACCCTTATAGAGAAAAAGATGACTTCCCTTCCTAGTATCTCACATGGTTCAGAATCAATTTGTGCTGATGCATTTACTAAATTATTTATAGAGGTAGCTGACAAAACTTTTCCAGTTAAAAATGGTGCTCTGGGCTTCATTCCATCTCCACCTTGGTGGGATCAAGAATGTTCGGAAGCTATTAAAAAAAGAAAACAAGCTGAGCTTCAATATTATGAGAATTGTACATCTGAAAATTTTGATCTGGTTACAGATGCTTTCAAGACCACTAGTTTATTATTCAAAAAGAAAAAAGCAGATAGCTGGAAAACTTTTTGCCTCTCTATTTCCCCTAATGTCCGTCCTTCAGTGGTATGGCGTAATATTAGAAGATTCAGGTGTGCTTTTACTGAAACCTCTGGTTCTTTCCCCGATTCATTAACTAATCAATTCCTCGACAGACTTGCTCCTACTACAGTTCCTGAAAGAATAATTATGCCTCTGATGCCATTAAACCCCTCTGGTCTCAATAGTCCATTTTCTATGTATGAATTTAAAGGAATACTATCTTCCCTTATAGACTCTGCTCCTGGTGAAGATGGAATCCCATATTCTTTCATCTCTCATTTAGGCGACCACAGTCTTGAATATTTCCTGAAATTGATAAATACAATCATGTTAACCGGTTCTATCCCTCCACGCTGGAAAAACCAGATCATTATACCAATTCTCAAACCTAATAAGAATCCCTCCAATGCAAATTCATATCGTCCTATTGCATTATCTTCGGTCTTGATAAAACTCTGTGAACATTTGGTGAAAACTCGTCTTGAATGGTTTTTAGAAAGCAATAATTTACTTTGCGACAGTCAATTTGGTTTTCGTCGAGGAAAGAGCACGATGGACAGTATTGCCATCTTTACCACTGACATTTATTTAGCATTTTCAAGGAATGATTCTGTTGTTGCCACTTTTTTAGATGTACAATCTGCTTATGACAATGTAGTGTTGTCAGTTCTCCATAAAAAACTACAGTATTTAAATGTACCTGTAATGTTATCAAATTTTATCATAAATAATTTATATGAAAGACACATCACTCTAATTTCACAAGACTCTACTGCTGTAACTAGAACCTTATGGAGAGGTCTTCCTCAAGGATCAGTATTAAGTCCCATTTTATATAATATTTATACCCATGATTTGAAAGCTTCTTTTGGAAATCGGATTTGTATTCTTCAGTATGCTGATGACCTTTTACTTTATTCCATTCATCAATCACCGGCCATTGCTTGCTCAGTACTGTCTCATTCTCTTAATTTATTAAAAACATGGCTTGATACTAATGGTCTTGAAATATCCCCCACTAAAAGTGTTGCCATGCTTTTTTCTAGAAAGCGACTTCCTCCTCCGATCACTGTGTATTTTGGTAGTATTATTATCCCTGTTAAAAACTCTGTAAAGTTCCTCGGTGTGTTTTTAGATTCTAAGCTATCTGGCGTACATCATTGTGACTACATTTTTAATAGGTGTGAGCGAAACCTAAACATCCTTAGATGTTTATCCGGTGTATGGTGGGGTGCCCATCCCTTTTGTATGAAACTTATGTACAACGCTTTAATCCGAAGTATTTTAGACTATGGTACCTTTTTATTATCTCCTGGAAATACAACCCGTTTTAAAAAATTAGATAATATACAGTCTAAGGCATTAAGATTTATTACAGGAGCTATGAAAACTAGTCCAATTAATGCTTTACAAGTAGAATGTGTTGATGCCCCATTATATCTTAGGCGACAATATTTATCTGATAAATTCATATTTCGCTCCCTTCAATATACCAACCATCCTCTCCGTTCTAAGCTTGAAGAACTGTCTCAATTGTTGACATCTTCCAATTACTGGTCAAATAAATCTTCACCTTGTCTCATCGTTAGCTTCAATAAATTTATCAATATTCAAACTCCAACTCACACCTTGACAACTCACCCTTTATTTGGAACCAACTATGAATCTCTAACTAGTTCCCCAGACATTAGATTTAATATTGGTATAAATAAGGGCGATTCCCACGCAAGGATTACTTTTAATTATTTCTGTGAGCAACACTGCCATGAGTACAATAATTATATATTTACAGATGCCTCTAAACACGGTTCGTCTGGTATTGTAGGCATAGGAATATTTCACTTACAAAGTAAAACTACAATAAAAATAAAGTTTCCTCCAGAGTCCTCAATCTTCACAGGGGAATGTTACGGAATCTTTAAAGCTTTAAAACTAGTTTTGAGTAAGAAACTTAAGAAATCAATCATATTCACCGATTCACTTAGTGCTCTTCAAGCTCTCCAAAAATATCCATTAAAAAACAAATTAATTTTTCCTATCATTATTGAGATTAGGGGTTTGCTGTATGAATGTAAACAATTGGGGTTGTCTGTGTCATTTGGTTGGATACCTGGACATTCTGGTATTTTTGGTAACGAAATAGCAGACCAACTAGCAAATGAAGCTGTTAAGAATGGCGATGCCAATTCATATAAAAATTATTATCATGATTTGGCCTCACTTCCTGCTTCTTTTCTTCAAAAATCTTGGACTGACCTTTGGACTCGGAGCAGTTTAATTAAGGGTAAATATTTCTCATCTATACAGCCCACAATACCACTGAAGCCATGGTTTTTTAAAATGAAATTTAACAAAAAGGAAACATCGTCTCTTATTCGTATGAGATTGGGCCATGTGTGTACCCCAGCCCACCTTACCAGATTTCATATTATAGATAATGAAATGTGTGAATGTGGGCTGAATATTGGTGATTTAAATCATATCATTCTGTCCTGTCCTCGGTATAACCACTCCATGCTATTCGATCATCTTGATCCTTCTTCCAGTATCCCGTTACCTACATCTGTTCCTGTTATGCTTTCATCTTTAAATCCTAATGTATATAAAAAGCTATGTTTATTTCTTAATATAAATAATATAAAACTATAAGTATATGTATATTTTGTATACAAATAATTTTCTATATGATATATTTTAATTACTGTTCTTAGTTGTTACTTTCCATAATGTAGTTAGTAGTATATTGAATTAGAAATAGTTTTATAACCTGCTGATCCTATCCCTTATCCTATGTAATTTTTGTTCGATCTAAAATTCTTTTTCTTTATTGTTCTTTTCCCTTACCTTTGTCGGTGGCTATACGCTCAGCGTAATGCTATATTTAAAAAAAAAAAAAAAAAAAAAACATACTTATAACCTTATCTTTGTATCTAGATATTATCATTTTGATTTTATGGCTTTTTTATGTTAAAGATTAGCAATTAATATGATAAGGTTATCTAATTCCAATTATATTTCAATGTGTCTAAAATTATGGCCATTTCAGGATACATTAAGTATGTTAGCCTTGGAATACTTACAGTACAAAATTCAGCATTAGGGTTGAGCATGAGATATGCACGAACTAGAAATGGAGTATTATTTTCATCAGCAGCAGGTTAATATATTTTATATAAAACTTTTTAATCAATAGTGTAAAAGAAGTTGTTTTAATTTTAAGTCAATACCATTGTTTATGATCTATCCCAGTTGATAAGACATTTAATAGTTATAAAAGTACCTTACAATTCAGTGTCAGGACATAGTGCAAGTTAAGCTTCTTGTATGACAAAAGTCCTTTAACAAATTGGTATTAATTATTGGTTTTGTACTTAGCTCAAAGACAGAACTCTTATTTTGAGTGTTTATTATTACCAAGAATCTTAACAATTTCAATTAATAACATTTATTAACATCTCATTTTAATATAAAAGGTTTTTTATTTCCTTTGATAATACTCATTATTATAAAATATTGTTATACAATATATGGCAAATCACACTATTTTTTACTAAATAAGCAATGAATCTGTAACACTAATAACTAATTGATTATTTTGGTTTTCTTTTCAGCTGTTCTAATGACAGAAATCCTAAAACTGGCAATATGCATAGTTTTGGTAATCAATGAATCTGGTGGTATAAGGAAAGGATCCCAAATTTTGTACAGTACTGTGATATTGAACATTAGAGATACTTTACGAGTTGGTGTGCCATCATTTCTGTATGTTATTCAAAATAATTTATTGTATGTTTCCGCTTCTAATTTGGATGCTGCGACAAATCAGGTAAAATACATTGTATTTGTTATGTGTAAACCCATGGGGTGCAGCTATTTATAAATAATCATTTTATATAATATGTGTATTTTATTTAACATATTTTTTTACATTACAAATAGCAAGCTATATAACTGACAAGATTTAAATTATATGTTTCTTTTCAGGTTACCTATCAATTAAAACTACTTACAACTGCTTTCTTTGCTGTGTTAGTTTTAAAAAAGAGATTAAAACGGTGGCAATGGGGAGCATTGGGATTACTTGTTATTGGTGTTGCCTTGGTTCAGTTAACATCTACAGAGGCGAAGAACAAAGCTAGTGAATCTCAGTCTAAGGTGCTGGGATTTTCAGCAGTTTTAGCAGCTTGTTTTATTTCTGGGTTTGCAGGAATATATTTTGAGAAAGTTTTAAAAGAATCTGATATATCTGTAAGTATATCCAGCAATCTATATACAATTTGACTGAAACAAATTTGGAAACACTTTATTCCATATAAATACTTTGTGAAATATGTTCACTACATAAAAGATTATGACTAATAAATAAAGATTTAAATTGAACTATAAATAACTGCCATGCATTTCAAACAAAAAGGTATGACATGTTAAAACCAAAGTACAATTTGGTTTTAATATGAAATAGTCAAAAATAGACATCAAATTTTTTATTAAAATATTGAGTAGTTATAAACAAAGTTTTTATAATCAGCAACTCTTGTCTTAATACTGTTAATACTTTTTTTATATTCAAATCAACTGCTTTTTAATGCAATTACAGTTGTGACCCGCTCCACTTATTGTGTCATTTAGTACTTAGCCTAAAACTTTAATTTGTTTATATATATCCACTTTGAGTTTTATTTATATCAACTCTGATAAGGCCACACATAAGAAAAAACAAACAACAGAAATTATAACCAATGTGCTGCTCCAATAGTAGGCGTGGACGGTGTGCATGATTTCAACACTCTGTATTTATTTATTGTGTTTTAATTTATTTAGTTGTTGATTCTACTTATTACAATAGTAAAAATTTTTTCAGGTCTGGATGAGAAATGTCCAGTTAAGTTTATTGTCAGTTCCTATTGGTATTATTACATATCTCATAGATAGTAAAGGGGCCATTACGGAGTTACTTAAAGGATTTGATGGTTTTGTGTGGTATCTAATAATACTGCAAGCAGCTGGAGGTTTGATTGTAGCTGTTGTAGTAAAATATGCAGATAATATACTAAAAGGATTTGCCACTTCAGTCGCTATTATTATTTCATGTATTGCTTCTATGTTTTTACTTAATTTCCATCTAACAGTACAATTTGCCATAGGTGCTTTGATTGTCATTAGTTCTATATTTTTATATGGCTATGTTCCCAAAAAGAAAGAACCTCGGAACCCTCTAAGTGTATAGTCTTATAGATAATTGTCTTTGCCAGTATGTACTTATTATATTTTACAAATTTAGTATTAAGGTAATTTTTTTATCACAACTATTAAATCATTATTGCTAGCTGTTACATTATATTTTATACAATTTTTATCATAAATGACTAGTTTGTCACTAAGAACGAAATATACTCTTTATATTTAAGAATGTTTTTATTTTTATTAAAACTTAACCTTCTTTTAGTTAATATATTAATTCAATATTAACAAATAAATGGTCTTTCAATAGGTATTAGGAATTTAGGAAGCATAAAATGAAATACTGTTACTATTATATATCTACTTTAATTTATATTCCTATTTTATAATTTAAAATGAATTAGTAATCTTTCGCTTCCTCATTTCCTCCAACCATTTATCAAGTTGTTCTTCGGGTGTTAATGGATTTCTCTTGTAGTAATCAACAGGAGGTTTGCCTTCTTCTAGGCGTACAAAATAATGAGAATATTGATAACGAACTTCACCCAGTCTCCCTCTAGCATGTCTTCTTATACCCTTGATAACAGCTCCCTTTCCAGAGAAAGATTCCGCTAAAATATTTATATAAATGTTTAATTTTCAACAAATTAAAAATATATTATATAAATATTTTCTTACCAATCCATAAATTACTACGAAATTCTACATTATGTTTTGTTACAGCTAGTTCCTGTGCTTCCAGTATGGCTTCTTTAACTAAACCTGCACCCTTTTTGTTAACAAAACTCAGTTGTTTAATAGCCTCATCTACTGTCATACCTCTGACAAAGCTCGCTATATACCATAGCTTTTCTGGACTGTATTTAAAATTAGTTTTTTGGTGACAAACATACTGAAAACGCAAACTGACTATCAACACATTTCATATTACACATATACATTTTCGTTTATAAATGAATTGTTTCTGCCCAGACAGATCACAAAACTATATTATATTTACACTTAAAAACTTATAATTAAGTTTTAACTACTGTACTTACATAGACTAACCTTGTTTTCCGAAATAAACAATTAAATTAATTTATAAAAAATACTGTAGTTAAATATAACTTTAATCAATACAAAATTAGAATACTTACTGCTGGTCTTGGTTTCTCTGAAGGATCCTGTGGGGGATATATTTTCTTATTGTATTTTAAAAATGATTTGGGCACATCTGATTTACTCCATGCTGTTACAGGAGCAGTAGTGTGCAGGTTTTGCGTCGTATTAATACGAAAACTTGCTAAGTATATATTTTTTAATAACTGGTTCATATTTTATGTTATCTTAAATAGCGTAAAGAAAATTTTTTTTTTTCATATATTTTTATAGTAAAAACATTCAGAATCACAATGCTATTTGTGAGTGTACTGACTACTGTCTAGTGAGTACACTCATGACAATTTCACAGACTAAGAAATCTGTCTGGAATATAGATAAAAACTTCATAAGTAGGAATGATATAACATATAATCTGTGAAATGTTTCATTTTGACTTCAGCATTTTGCAATAAGATTAAAATATTATAATGTTAAAAGAAAACAACAGAAATTGCATAATATGGTTTTATTAATTTTTTCCCGAGTTGCATATGAAAATGTAAAATATTGGGAAGACAGTAAATGTCCTTGAATTACTTACAGGAATTTACTTGTAGTTTTGTATCACATACTTAAATTTTGTGAAATAATTGTTATAATAAAAATGTTTTCACACAAATTTTAAGTTAAAAACAAAAATGTTAAAAAAAACCCTGTTCTGAATTATCTAATGAATTAAATATTAAACTATTTACAATATGCTCTGTAAGTAGTGAACTATAAGTATATTCTTTGTGAACAGACAGCACCAGCGAGTACAATATAGTTAATAAAACATTATGCTATTTAATATGGGTCTATTGCATTTTGCTTCAAAATCATGCAACAACTCGTCAATATCATTGTCTAAATCATCACTTTGGGACATTTTGGTAACCATATCACTAATAAGAAAGGCACCTATTGTTGCTTCTTCATGATTATCTTGAATATCAATATTTACTATATGGACAGGCTGATTACAAATAGATTTTCTGGAGACAAACCATTCAATGACTTGGTCATAAACTCTTTCCTCGCATGTTATGATAACATCAAAAATTTCATTTGATGCTTGAAATCGCTCTGGGCTTGGTTTAATTCTACGATTTCGGTCAAGCATATGCAAAAGTCCATTTTGTGTGTAATATGATTTATCTTTCTCCATTAAATCTTTGTAGATATCATCATAAGGAACACCAAATTCGTAACAATTAGGTCGATCAGCCGAAGTACCAGGAAGTTTTACTTTCTCCCCAGTTCCAAATGATTTCACTCTGAATCCTTTCTTTACAAGAAAAGCATGGGCTTCCATGCTTCTGTTCATGTTTGAAGAACACACAACTGCGAAATATAATTCGCTCATTTTTATCCTTGTCCACAGGCAATGAATTAGATTTTCTATAATATCACTGAAAAGTTATCATTTAAATGCAATAATTAGGTACGAGCATGTTCGAATGTCATTTACAAATATCCTAAAATTGAGAATTATTAAGATGGCAAATTTAAAAAGTAGGAGATCAAAAATTTCGACGAACTCGGTTTACAAAATCTTATTAAAATGTAAGAACACAAAGACATTCGAAATTGACATTAATCCCATTTAGATTTTAGATTGTCATAATTCTCAACTAATTTTGACACTCAGTGATCAATTTTTTTGTACCAAACTTTGGTTGAACCATAGAGAATGAAAATTAATGGATAAGTCAAGATAAAGATGCGCGTGTATGTGGCGTACTAATGCTATCAAGTATTAAAAAATAATCTCCCAAGCACATAAAATATTGAAGAAACTCCATTTAACACGCTTCATTCGAAATCGATAACTAAAATGAAATTTAAAAAAAAATTGATTGAAGTGTTAGAGTTAATTTATTACATTTTAGGTAATAATTAATTTAGTCAAAATGTGAATCTTTCGAATTGAAACTTCTTTAGAACCGTGTAGTAGTAGTAGTAGTAGTAGTAGTGATTTCAACCGGATGCAACGGAAAAAGCGACAGTAAAAGAGACAAAAACTTAATCCTATGTTTTAACGTGGGAGAAAATGAGATAGGAGGCATCATGCAGCCGCATTGATTTTATCGAAATTCAAACTTTAGTTGTTTTAGTTTTGGATTGATGATATAAATTATAATTTATCATTAAAATATACTGTTTTTAAAGAAAAGTTTAATACATTCAGATAGTGAAAAATGAAAAATGTTTAATTTATGTATGATTATTATTATATAAAAACTTTGTTTTTGAAGATTTCACTTCTACCACGTGTGATTTGCACATATGTTTTTTATTTCGAATATGACAATATCAAATATACATACACAAAGACAATATAGAGAAAATGCCTAAAAGATCGTAAGCAGTCTCCATGTCGAAGAACACCGCAGCCGCAACCTGTTTCTGTTTCAGTACTCTCGACAGCTGGAGGGTAGTTGCTGCAGCATGGCCTCGAACAGCTTGGACTGTGTGGTGAGGAGAAAAATCGATGAGCGATAGCTTGCCGGCGTCATAGCGCAGTTTTCCGTTTGGGTTCGGCTGCGCCAATGAGAGCTGCATGCGGAGGCAGTGCAGTCGTACCCAATCTGTGGAAGCCTCCTCGAGGACGCGCTTCCATGACTCGGTGACGTGGTCGTTGACGGTGTCCAAGGTGTCTTCTCTGTGATTGACTCACCAGGGTGACATCAATGCCATGGGAGCAGAGTAAATGTTTGAGATAAGTGGCCTTAACAGCGAGCCCACGCGCATTCCAATTTAGGAGTCGGAGGCCCCCCATTATAGGCGACTGTGACCTCGGGTAGGGCCTTTGGAGGCCGATGCCGCTCTCCTGAAGAGCGGGGATTGATTTCACAAGCTTGCAATGCCTGGAGAATGTTGGTGACCGCAGCCAGCGCGGAGCACCTCCTACATCATTGGACAACGCGTGCGGGAGTCGTAAGCATCGTGCCAGCAGTTAACAACTATCAACAATTATCAAACAGAATGTGTGGTACTTAAATTAATAAAACATTATGCTATTTATTTCCAACCAAACGATTTATTATTATACGCGACAGGCTTGACCCACTCACACCATTACAAATCCGAATCAATGCCACGAGACAAAGCAGAGTTAGCGCTTTCTTAAACAAATTACTTTATTTATTAATTTAGTACTCCTACAGCTAACATAAATTATATATAATTACAAACAAATACACTGACAATATAGCCAAAGATGGAATTCATGATACATTTAATAATAAAAAGATTTATAAAAGGGAACAAACAAACAAAAATTATTTAATACATGTGACTAATTGTGATTTAATTTATTTAACTAAGCTTAAGTTGTGTTGTGTGATGATGTAAAAGTGTGGGTATGTACGTGATGGTGTGTATGTGGGGTGTGCTCATGTACTTTGGCGGATTACCGCTAGGGTCACACCCGTGCTAAAGTGATTTTGTCACTATCATGATCTCGGAAGGCTCTTTTTTCGCACGCTTGGAGCACATTTTATGGCTTGTTGGCAATGCTGTAAGAATTATATAAGTCTCATTTAATATATCAATGGGTAGTCTTCTTCTCGTCTATGCGTTTAGGCAGACTGCTAATACAAATGATAGGCTACTTCTACCAAGTCTGTGTTATAGAATATAGATCATATAGATTATAGTCTATTGGCTAGCACTGTACTATGGATGGCGATATTTTGTTTTTAGATTTAGCAGGTGTCTTATATAGTGTATTTGTAAAATTAAAATTGTATTTACGTGTAGTAATTAGGTATATGCTAAAGAATTACTTTGTTTTAGTATATATTTTGTTATTAACGCATGTAACTTTTTATAAATTATATTTAAAAGATGTTCAGATCCTTAAGAAATAAGTTTTTAATCAAAATTCCTCTCATTAATACACCAAAAAATACATTTCTAACCAATGATTACAAATGTGCGAATGCTTGGAACTCTCAAGTAAATTCTACCATATTGACAAAAGTTAATCTTGGAGATTTTTATACGAGTTTAGATCAGAATTATTCATCGAAAGGCACAATTAGCGCTATTGATGTTGACATATTTGCTAATGCCGTAAGGGACGGTGTGTATCTCGAAGAGCTGAAAGATCTTTTGCATAAACTAAGATTATCAGGTGAAACTGGAAATACATTGGAATCTACACATCATGCTACAGTCAGAAATTTCATGGAATTTGGCAATATTCAAGAGCTTGTAGATATTTTGAAAAATCCTTTAAATTATGGCATATTTCTTGATTATTATACTGCAAATCTCTTATTGGATAAATTAATCAAATCTCAAGACTATGAGATGGCTACCAATGTTGCAGCACTTATAATGTTGCAGGAAGACTATACTAATGAGATAACTTGTTCTTTGTGTCAGTATGCTTGTTACAAATTTATTACTGAACACAAACCTGATAATCAAGAGCAGCCAAAAGAAACAGAAAAAAATAAAAAGGTTGAAGAGGTTAAAATACGAATTAAGTTCCTTCGCAATCCATATTTTGATGATCACTTTGACATTAAAGATATAAAGTTATTATCCGGAAAGACATTAGCTTGCATATCTAAATGTTTCCCTGATAATGTCTGTAACAATTTACAAATTCTAGGCTGGCTTTTCTATAAAAAATATGACCAACTATCTACTCTTGTTGATAAACTAAGTCAAAATAACTCATTTAAAGTACATAAAGAAGTAATTGATATATTGAAATCTGTCATATCAGAAGAGTCAAAAGAATGTGTTGATAAATGCATAAACTTGCTAAGTAATGTCAAAGTGGCAGAGGGAAGCCTTGAAGAATCAATAAAAAATTTAGTAGAAAATGCAATTAATAAATCTCAAAGTAAAGATATATCCTTACAAGAAAAGGTAAATATAAATATTACCATTTTGATCAATATTAAATTTTGTTTATTTTTCACTTATAAAATAATAATATTGAAATCATTTTGCTAATATTCTATTTTTAACTTTTACATTTATTTCAGATGTTTAAAGAATGGGAAGTTATGCGAGAACAAAAACTGCAGGAACAAATAACACGTTTGGATAGAATAAAGCGTGTGCAGGCTATAGAAGAAAAACAGAGCATATTACAAAAGGAAGAGCAATTATTGTGGTTCTTTGAAAATGAAGAAAAAATTGACCTTCAAATAGAAGAAAAGGAGCAAATGGAAGATAAAAGTCAAATAAAAAGAAAAAGTCAAGATAAATCTGATGAAGATTATATTCCTCCTGAAATCTTACCTAAGAGAAGGTAGATGAAGTGATTAATAAAAATGAAATAAAATTTACAGTTAGAAAACATTGTTTTTTTTAATTCATTTGCTTTAAAAATATAAATCAGATAGAAATTTCACCTACAAATTAGGCGGGAAGTGTGTGGGTTCCGTCTATGTAGAGCAACCCACTAAAACCCAAAAGTCCTATCTGTTCGCTCGCAGAACGTTGCGTTATGTCGACTGCAAAAGTGACGAATCCACACTCGTGACAAATGGGGAATGCCTTGTTCTTGTCAACATACAAAAATCCAGAGGACCTGAACGAATCGTTCTTTTTACCCAGAAGATTAACATTTGACCTGTAGATGTAATTGTGCAGACTCCTGCTCTGTGATCTTGTAAATCATTTATCCATTTCTGAAGGGTGGTCACTTGAGCTTCCCGTCTTCAACTATTTGTGTTCAGGAAGGGGGTCAGAACCCCTATTTCTACTATCTGCCCTAGCCCTTGATATGTGAACAGGTAGTAAATGTAAATTCACAATTTAATATTTTAGACGTTCATAAGTGTACTTGTTACCACCTACATGAATAATGATATTTTGATTTGTTTATTTAGACACCTGCAATAGCACACGCCGCCTCGCATGAGATGGTGCAGTATGTCCTTGCCACCCTTATGGCCAGCACTCGTTGGGTCTGTATCAGAATCTCCTTGCTTTGAGTGAACGAATTGAATGGGATCAGGAAGATCTTATATGTCCTGATAAAAATGACAATCAAGGACAAGCCCCAGATACTGTAAGTTAGGTGGCTTACTTTTATGGGCACCCCACATAAATTAGGGTACATAAACTTTATGACATTTTTTAATGTATGTAAGCAATGAATTAGATTTCATTCAAATTTAAAATCATTTATTTATGTAGGTAAAACAAACATACTTGTGAGTGTCAATAACAGAAATGTATATGCATGAATGCTTCAAATTTTACATTTACTGCCAGTTCTCAAATCAAGGGCGTAGAACAGAAGACAACAACTGGCAATGAACTTGTATTGTACCTATATTATTTAATGAGACATAAAGAAGAAGACACCTGTTATTATATGTTTAATGAGACATATATTATTAAGTTTTAATTTGATTCTTTTTATAAATTAGCTAAATCTAATTGAACTTTTTGAAGTATGTTTTCAGTTCGCTTCGATTTCTCCGTTTTTATATTATCTTCTAAATCCACAATACCCCTTGCAAGGTTTCTAGTTTTATTAACAAGTGATACAATCGTATTGCATTCAGAATGCAAGAATACCAGTAGTTTGTAAGCTTTCTTTGCTTGATCATCCTTTTTAGCATCCTAGAACATCATAACATATATTAGTATCCAACTACATAGTTTCTACTATTTTTACTTGATTAGCAAATTGGAATAAACATATGAAACTTAGTTAATACTTTGAACACTTTTTGATTAGGTTTATTCTCGCAGTCTTTATATTAATTATGTTTAGAAGAATTGGTAATTTTAGGAATTTATATTGGTTTTAATTTTGAAAACGTTATTGAAACAGTAATTACTATAGTAGAAGATTTAAATTAAATAATTCACCTTAAAAAGAGTTTCATCTGCAATGGAGAAATACCTTCCCAGTTTGCCCTCAAGACTGTTTATTTCTTTTTGTAAGTGTCTTGTATCTTCTAAAATCTTTTTTATTTCCATATTTTGTTTGTCCACATTACCTATTATTTCTAATATTCTTTTGGTGTCATGTCTGTCTGTAATTTTATTTAAATAATGAGAATTAAACAATATAGAAAAAGCTACAGGTTTTTCTTCGGAGCAATTAAATGTTTTATCTAAACTTCAGAAGCTATGCATTATGAAGTAGAGAGAAAGAATAAAAAGTTATCTTTTATTTCCCACTTTCATTTTTTCATATTTTGCCTTTAATTGGATTCTTAACTTTTCCTTTTACTCACATTCATCTATAACACCTTTAGCTTTCTCTTTTAAATCCATAAGATGTTTTTTACAATTATTTCTCCCCAACTAAAACATATAAAAATGCTTTGAATCTTATAAAATGCAAATATTCTTACTGTCATTTGTAGATAATTATCCTACAATCTATGCAATGGTTCTAGGCTGTACTAGCAGTATAATTAAAGTGAATTACTTAATTAAGTACTTTATCTCACCAGTTTTAAATAGTCTTTTTCTGATTTTAACTTCTCTAAATCAACTTTCAAAGAGAGGTTTTTATGATTTTAAGTCATCCACCTTACCATGCATTCCATTTAAATTTTTATGAATAATTTCTAAAAGATTATCAACCAAATTTTCTGAGTCAATGTCAGTAATACCAACACTCTTTAGCACATTCTCTATGTTCGGCAAGTCTGAATCAACACATCCACAGCTTTTTTGAGCCTAAAACTATTAGATTATTAAAAAATTATATGAAATATGAGCATATTATGCTCCTTCTCTTTGTTTATCACAAATTGTGTATAAAAAATATGTTGGCCACATATTATATGCACTGCTTATAGAGAGAGCAATTTCATATTTTTTGTTTTCATTGCCATTGGTAATCAATAATAAAGAAACAGACACAGGAAATCCTTTTGCTTTCCCCCCAGGGGAACTTGGCTTGTGGCAGGCTTGGACAAGCCAGGCTATTTATCTCAAAATTCTTACCTGAGAAAATTCAACCTCCATTACATTTCTTTCACTGGTAAGCATATCCAATTTTTGTTTCAATTGAATTGTTGTCTCCTTCAATTCTTTGAGGATTTCTTTAATATTTTTCTTTGTTTGAATTTCACTATTTGAATTTGTATTCATATTTGTTTGGTATATTATAGGTGTGTTCTCAATTTTTATGTTTTGAAAGTGTTTTAATTTTCCAATAAGAAAATCCAGCTTTTTATCAATTCCTTTTTCTAAAACTTTTTCCTGTTATAAAAATGTAAGGACTAAATAGGAGAACTTTATAAAATATAACTAATCTTGAATGAAATAGATGAGTGTTTGTTTATTGATGTTAAATACTTTAAGTTTTAAAAATTGTGATGATTATAAGGTAAAATATTGCTGTTACTGGCTTATATATCATTATAGGACATATATTTAAATTATAAGCTTCTCAAACACTTACAAAATGGCATACCTTTTTGATAAATGTAGTCACCAAATGACATTTTTATAGGGTTTTTACAGCAAGGCAGAATCCACATAGTGTTAAGATCTTCAGCTATTTTTAAAGTAATTTGTTGCAGGATCTCTTGTTTCTTATTAGAAGGGACAACTTTCACATTAGATTTTTATCTTCACATCTTCACTGGGTAACTTTTCAATTAAGAACATAAATACTTGTCGGAGTTCAGTCTCATTGTAGTATAGTAATGTTTGATAGCCAACATCATTTATGTAGCCCAATTCCTACAATATTAAAAGTATGATAAGCATAATAGTGGAGATGGAATGCGAACTCTTGTAATTATATGTACCTAACTTGACGTTACCGCGCCTACCGGCTACCGCGGTCGGAATTGTAGGTTATTTTCATATATGTAGCGTCTATTGAATTTTCGAATTCATTTAATGTCTTCGAATTTTGTTATTCAATATTTATTGAGTGACTTTGAATTGAAAAGTGAAACGTTGTGGCTGTTTAATATTTGTGAATACATATCAATTTTGATTGGCAACGAAGATGGGAAAAACAGTTAGGGAATATAAAGCAGGAGACTTTATATTCGCTAAAGTGAAAGGATATCCAGCGTGGCCTGCAAGAGTGCAACGACCAAATGGAAAGAAATACTTTGTGTATTTTTATGGGACGGCTGAAACAGCGAATTTACCACCAAATATGATTTTTGATTACGCCGAGAATAAAGATAAATTTTTAAATAAAACAGTAAAACGGCGAGATTTTAATGATGGCGTAAAACAGATTGAATATGACTTCGCCAATAATATTCCGTTGGAGCAAGTTGTTGGTTCGTCTGCGACTGATCCAACGAACAACGAAACGAATGAAGATGACTCCGCGCTTGACACTACAGCTGATGACACGATGGCAGATAAGTCGTCGCTTAATACTACCCAAAATGACACTTTAATTGACGAATCGGACATTGGATTAGTCACTAACGAAGTTAAGCCTAAAGGCAAGAAGTCGATAAAAACAGCAAAGGAAACACTGAAGAAGGAAGTAAAAACACCGAAAGCTAAAAAGAACGAGGAAGAAAAGAAGAAGAAAGAGGAATTTAGTAGAAGCGGAAGGAAGATCAGACCGAAGAGATACATTGACGAACATACAGAGGAGAACACGGCGTTGCAATCCCCAGCTGTGAAGAAGAAACGCGCGATTTCACCGGCTCTGGAAAAGGAGGACAAGGACGAAGTGTTTTTACACCATAATGTTTTGTCACAGTCAGAACTTGAAGAGCTTAAAGAACCCTTCAATGCTGAGGAGGCAGATAAGGAAAACATATTGATTGCATACCTCCCTACGGGACAGTATATTGGCATCAAGCTGTTCCAATCAAGGCCAACAAACTTCAAGAATGAGGGTGGTAGGCTGAAATGGTACAAGCAACAGGCGGCGAATGCTATCGCGATGAAACAGCAATTAGAGCGTGGCCAGATAATGGCTCAATCTGTGGGTGGACAACTTATTATGGAGTTACATTTGAGCGATGAAGAGAAGGAGCTCTTGGACAAGGAAAGGGACCTTGATAAGAAGAAATCCCGACTACAATTCCTGAAGACGGAAGTGAAAATGATGGAATTGGACGCGAAAATCAGAACTTGTCTTTGTCTAGAGAAGGCGGACACAACAATGTGTCTGAAGCTGTTGGACGAGTTGTTGGAACTGGACATCAAGCCCCTCATGCTGCTTAAGCACCCAGCGTGCTTGGAGACCGTGAAGCGTATGCGCGCGTACGTGGGCAACACGGCCTCGTGGGACCTCAGCGAGGCGGAGGCTATCCTCTTCAGCAAACACGCGCATCGAATACGGAAGCAGGCGGACGTCATCTACAACGGCATGAAGAAACTCTTCTCGACCCCCGAAGGTCTCTCATTCTGCGAGTACTTCACCGGAAGAGTGGCGCTCTTCAAACAGATTACCGGCAAAATGTCCCAAGAGGAGGCCATGGAGATGGTTTACGAACCCATAGAAATGTCACAGCCGACATCTCACACGATGATGTCTGCCGTTCAATCGGCGAATGAGATCACCGACTTAGTAGATGGTCAGATGAAGCAGACTGGTAAAGCTAAGAAAATAGCGAATACACCCACAAAGACCCCGGTGAAGAAAAATGCGAAGAAGCAAGAACAGAAGCCACAAGAGGAGAAGAAACCGGAGGAGGATAAAAATGAAGCTGAGAAAGATGATAAGAGCGAGAAGAAAGCGGAGGAAGAGAACGCAAAAGACGAGACAGAAGATAACAACGATGTAGAAAGCATGGAGAAAGAAGATACAAATACAGACACATCGAATGACACAAAAACGGAGACAAATAATAAAATCATATACTTAGATAAGGAAATGGAGGAAGACACGGAAGAGAAGGAAAAAGAAGAGAAAATTGAGAAGAGAAAATTGAGCACAGAAACGAAATCGAGTTTTGAAGAGAAGGAAGAGGAACCCAATGCATGAGAACGAGAGAGAGCAAGAAACTGACCAACCACCTCCGAAATCTCCTGCGAAAAGAAAATCAAAAGCTTGAATAATTAATATAGATGTCGCTCAGAGTCGATCAATAATATTAACAATTACGATTTTGACTCTAATCAACTATATAAAGTAGCGATAATATAGTATTGTAATTAAATAAAGTGTTCTCTTTACGTATCGTGTTTGTACTGGATGATTGATTTTTAATAATTTGAAATATTCCATTATTATTCATCTTATTATTTTTATTGAGCTTAATTTTAAAATTGATTTTAATTATTTTTGAAATTTTAAAAGTTAACGTTAAAATATTAATTTGTTTAATGCGCTGCTGCTTCAATTATACTTTCCACTGGTATACCGTATATCATAAAAGTATTTACATCCTCATTGATATTACTAAAAATATTATAAATTAGATTACTTATATTCAAACTTAAATTATAAGGCGGTGTATTTTTAAATTTTACTTACACATTTAACTGACGTAGAAAGTGTCTAATAATCAAATCCACTTCTTCCATTATTGTAAATTTGAAGTAATTTACTTGAAACAGTTGCATTAATTTCAGAAAAAAAACAAAACAATAATATCTGAATCTAATACAGCCCGTATTTAACTCCTATCCAGAGTAATTTAAGTATTAAGTATAGGGAAAAAGAGCGCCCACTCGCGGAAATTTTTGGAACGATCAAATAAAGCGCCCTTTGAGTGTTGGAACAGGAACTAGTCTATAGTGTATATATACACGGTAGTGTGGGACTGGTGCACAGGCTCCTCGCCTCCGACATCCCGCGGCGCGTGGTGGCAATCATTCGCTCCTTCCGTCTCGACCGGCGGGCGGCGGTTTCACATCTCCGTCCAGGGGGTGAAGTCGAGCTGCCGGCCAATCACCGCGGGTGTCCCTCAGGGCAGCTGCCTATCACCGAGCCTATACTCAATCTATACTAATGAAGTTCCAGTCGCAGCGGGGTGTGCGGTGTCACTGTTGGCGGACGACACCACCTACATCGCAACGTCATTCAACACGCGCTACGTAGGCGTCAAGCTGCATAGGTCGCTGGACGCCCTTCCCGCTTAGCTGGCTGAGCGGCGCCTGACCGCAAATGCCCCTAAGACTCAGGCCAGACTTTGGCTGGCGACAGCTCCCGCCACCGCTCCAGCTACAAGGGGTCGAGGTCCAGTGGTACCAAAAAATAATCTATGACGTCATTATCTTCAACAATTTAACGGCAGGTCCCTTTTAATAGAATCTGGATACGATAATTCTGGCGTAACGCTGACATGTACCTAGTTAGAATAATAATTTTGAATTAATTTATTCTGTCATTTTGTTAATGAATCTGAATTTAGAGACATCTATTGACAGTCATGTACATTTAATTACGAAAAAGTTCCGTTCCAGCATAGGGATGTCGTTAGCTTCTTTGTACAATATTGTAAGAGCCCTTATAAAGTTATAACTATTGCCATAAAATTATAAAAAAAAAACTTTTTTAATACTTAAAAAATCACTTGGAGGTGTTACAATCAAGGTTCTTCGACACACCTACATAAACAGTATCATCAAATTCGTGTACATATATGATTTCTAAGTCGTTACCGTATTTTTCTTATTGGGGATTTAAGCTAAGTAATAATTAATTTACAAAGAAGTTCACTTCTGAAATGTGCACTATGTACGCACGCACTTTTTTTCATCTTATTTTGACGACAAGATGTATCAGAATGAGTAGGACAAATTATCTTTATTTTCACTATACTTTTTATTATTACAATGTTTCTTCACAATGTCTTATTGGCATAGGCTGTAAAAATAATGTGTGTATTTCTGAAATAAATAAATACTTTAGCGGTATTTGAAGTTGGCTTGGGGGAAATATTCTGTAGTCCATATAGACTGTCAAGTATAAGTTGGCGTTCCAGTGGCGGCGCCTCCTACAACCCTCTGTGTTGCCACTTTTTTTGTTTAGTTTGGATTGATGGATATTCTTAGATATTACATTAAAGGTAAATAAAAAACTCAATAACAAAAAATTATTTTTTATAGTAATTATGGTCTGTTAGAGGCATTATTCCTTCCATGAATTCTTCAGAGTCATCTGTGTCAGAAGAATCTGAGTCGCTGCTATTCAAATCAATTAAAAATGGTTCCATTACTGTTTCAAGGCGGTTGTCTGTCATACGATAATTATTTTCAACATTTATAACGTGATTACAGTGTTTCTGCCATTCTTCAGCAGTTATTTTGGAAAATGCACTATGGATTCTCTGTTCCATGTTTTCAGAGAGGCCAGTAACATTTGTGTCTGCAAATATTCTTTTGAACGAACTCCAAATGAATTCTATTGCATTAAAGTCACAATGATAAGGCGGAAGTCTTACAGCCTTATGACCATGTTTCTTTAATATTTCATCAATTAAGTAGACATTCTCCTGATTGATTGTTTTTATAATTTCATACAATTCTGCTTTTTTCATGGTTTCCAAGTATGAAAGATTGTTTTTTTTTATGAAATCTTGCATCTCTTGTTTCTTACTGTTCATTGTCACGCGTTTATTTATTTTAATACAGTGATATGACGCATTGTCCATCACTATTAATGAATTGGGCTCTAAGTTTGGGATAAGCTTTTCTTGTAGCCATTTACTGAAGTTATCTCCATTCATCTCGTCGTGATAATCTCCACTTTTGGTCTTAGATTTGAAACACAAAAGACTATTGGGGATAAAACCTTTCTCACTTCCGGCATTCACTATGATCCATCTCTGACCTTCTGAGACTTTTGTAAGGACACCTTCAGTTTACTCAGACTGCCAACATTTTTTAACTTTATAGCCAGGGTGTAAATAAGTCTCGTCCAAATAAACGATTGGCCTCGGATTGTCACTCCTTCTATTATTGTCTATTTCTCGTAAAAATCTTGATCGCCAGGCAACAACATCATATCGCTCCATGAGAACCATCCTTTTGGATTTATTCTTTTTATAACTAAATCCCAACTTGTGTAGTATTTTTCTGAGAGATTCTATACTACCCTTGAAATTGATGTCTGCCTTTAGATCACAATGTAATTTTCTGAGAGTAGGGACGGAATTATTTAAATAATAAGATTGGATTTTGCGTCTAATAACACAAAGATCAAAGTCATCCAAATCAGAAACAGTTAATTTTCTTTTTCTACTTTTACCTGGAGTGACTAGTTTTATCGTCTTAGCCTCGGAAGTAGTGTTCTCTGGTGTGGAATTGTCATCACAAGCTGTGGATGTGGAAGGTCCTTGAGCTGCTTGATTAGGGACTTCAGTTCTCGCTGTAAAATTACTTTCCATGATTTTTCCCTCTGAAACTATACGGTTCACGGTTCTTTCAGAAACACCTTAAATAAAACAAAAAATATTTTAAGTTATCCATCAATCACATTTACTTTCAAAAGCAATTATTATTTTTCCCTAAATTTGGGGATATAAATATCACTTTTAACTGGCAATACTTTACCTGTCAAAGCCGCTGTTCGAGCATTCACTTGTTGAAATGGAATAATCGGCCCATTGTTACGTTTCTCCTCTTCACAAAAACGTTTTACAGCTAGAATAATTTCTCTAGCTGCACTCCGCACTACTTTTGGCATGTTTCGTAATGATTTTTACACTTTAAAACACAAATTATTAGCACCGACACACGTGAGGCTACCAAGCTGTTAGAACTGTCAACACAACTGTCAAAATTAGTACCTTTTTCTGCCACACGCCAACTTACACATGACAACCTATATTGCACTTGCATCACTTCATCAGATGACATTTTTTTTTTTAAATTTATTTATTAGCCGGATACAAAGTCCATTGGCATCTTCAGATGACATCTGATTCAGAGTTGCCAGATCAGAGGATTTCCCCTTACAGGGGTTACCGAGTTAGGGGTAGAATAGGGGGAAATAATATTTTTGCGGATTTTTAGAGGAAAATTTAAAAACACGCCAAATACAGTTTTTTTTGTCAATTGTATAACACGTTCCTGATTTGAAAAAAATAGAAAATCATATAACTTTAGGGGTGCGCCGGCGAAAACATCCGGCAACACTGATTTATAATTTCTATTCACTTAACACTTTTGATTGAGTTTTAAATTAATAAGCTTCAAATCAATAAAAATATATGTAATACAATTCCAAAAATAATAATAAAATTATTCAGAAAGACAATATAGTTATTTAGTATTATATTATTAGTTACTTTCATTTTTAATTGTTATACAAAAAAGGTTTACTTAAACCTTCTGTGCCTGTATTATTAATAATAAGTACAACAATTTAAGAGTCAAGAAAAAGTATTCAATTAGAATCCATTTCTCAATATGATATTACTGTTAACTATTTATTCTACTTTCATTTATCATGCGGTAATTACTTATTTCTTATATTTAACCTTTTTAAATTAACCTCTTTTTCGTATTTTATGCAATCAAATTATATTATAGGCTTGTCTTGATTACGACGGATGGCTAAATATTAAAGTCGAACATTCATTGAATTGTAATGGAGACAAATATTGCAATCGGGGGACTATATCTTTAAAGAGTATCAGAGCTGGAACTGCAATAATAGATCAAACTGCATTTAGTAACAAACATATAGAAGAGTTGAAGGTAAATATTATATTTTGCATAAAAACAGCAAAAATGTGTAATATAGACTAGAAATAAGAACTTAAATTGTATTAATTGATTCTTATACTATTTTCTAGGAGTTGGCCCAGTTTGATGGATTTTACACTATAAGAACTTTAGTTACCACTGCAGACAGCAAAGAGACTGAATTTTTGTCATCAGTAAAAGCTAAAGCTTTCTTAGAGAATGGACTTTGTGATGTTATAAGTGCATGGGTTTTACCAAATGGTGAAGTAATAGCAGTTACATTTCAAGTCATGAATGCATCTCAACCTAATCAATTAAAACAAAATTCTGAATATCAAATTATTTCCAACTTCTATCTCCGTCATGTGGATCAGGCTCCGGTGTATGTACTTTCACTATACTAATTTGAGTTGTCACAAATATTGTTTGTTATATGACAAATTCTTATTGCAGACCAGATACTGCCTCTTACATTCAAAAGTTGGAAAGAGAGAGAGAAGCTAGGGAAAAAGGCGATTTGAAAGATAATAGACCATTCTTGTCCAAATATGTAAGTATACTATTTTATATCAAATGTTAAGATAATCTACAAGGCATTATATAAGATCCTTAATACCATTTATTACAGTTTTGTTTAAAATATTTATGTTTGATCTAAATGTTTTAATATTAAATTCCCAAGTCACGAAATAGAGAAAACATATAATGAATATTTTTTGTTTAAATAATTATTAAAAATGAATTGTTCTTTACAGTGGATGTACATAGTTCCAGTTGCAATATTTGTATTGATATCTGGTGTAGGAAATCCTGAAGGAGGTGCTCAACCATCATCACGCTGAAGGATTTAATTTGATTTTGTGTCATTATATATTTTTTAATACAGTAATGTGGAATGTAATTATAATGGTTTGCAACTTGAATTCACTGGTTTGTGTTTTGTGTGATAAAAATTGTTAAAACATATTTAACATATGACTTTTTATATTGTTAGTTTTGTTTTGACCAATATTATGTAAGAATTAAAATATAGTATATGAAAAAATATTACTAGTTTAAAAAAAAGAATACAGTACAATAAATTTATTATGCGAAAGAGTTAAATATTAACACAATAACTAGGATTATGCACCAATTTTTTCAATTTCTTCTGCATCTTCAATATCTAATAATTTAATCTTTTTACCAAAATGTGCTTCAATATCTAAACAAATTTCCATGTCCTGTGAAGATTCAATCAAGTTAATAGCTATACCAGCTTTTCCAAATCTCCCAGTACGCCCAATTCTGTGTAAGTAAGTTTCACAATCAGCTTTTCTGTCCTGATCCATTGGCATATCAAAGTTGACAACAAGAGTAACCTGTTCTATATCAATTCCACGAGACAATACATTTGTAGTAATTAACACTTTTTCAAGCCCCCCTCTGAATCTGTCCAATACTGCAATTCTTTGTTCAACAGTAAGCTCACCAGACAGCACAGCTACAGAATGACCATCTCTTGACATTTTTTCCGAGAGCCAGCTTGCTGTTTTTCTTGTATGACAAAATATAATAGCTTGGCCAATAGTTATGACACCATAAATATTGCATATAGCCCTATATTTATCCTCTGGGCTCTTGCATTTAACAAAATATTGTTTAATGTTGTCTAATGATTCTTCTTCTCTTAATAGTCTTATTATAATGGGATTGGTCACTATAATTTCAGCAAATTCCATTACTGCGCTATTATAAGTAGCAGAGAAGAACATCATTTGACATGTTGAAGGAATACATTTATGGATGCGAACACATTGGTCTCGGTGACCTTGACGATCTATCATAACATCTGCTTCATCCAATACAAAGACTTTTATCTTAGTTAAGTCAAACATTGCAAATTTAAGAGCCCAATCCAACATTTTTCCTGGGGTTCCAATTAAAATATGATCTGTTATTTTTGTACCTTTTGGTAGTTCCTCACCTCGAACAGCATATTTAAGTTTGATTTCTGGGCAGAATTTGGCCATTCTTGCAGCAACTTCACCAGTTTGTATTGCTAATTCATAGGTTGGACTCAGACAAAGTACTTGGGGATAGTTTTTGGTTGGATCAACTCTACTTAACATGGCCAGTACAAAAGCAGCAGTTTTGCCTGTTCCTGATTGAGACTGTGCTATCATATTTTGAGGAGGGTCTGCTAGTAATGTTGGCAAAGCAGTTTCTTGTATTTTAGATGGAGCATTAAAGCCCATTGCATATACACCTTTTAACAAGTTTGGTTTTAAGTGTAATGCTTCAAATGTTTTTACTGAATAAAGAGGAGAATTTGGATCCTTTCTTTGAATTTCAATATCCTGTTTAGATTCAACAAGTCCTTGTCTTATGATTTTCATGAGTAGAGAAGCTTCTGCTGGATTAGCTGTGTCTGGACTGTCATCTTCAGGTTTTTCAAATTTCTTATTGAGTCCTAAACCAGCAACTTTATTGGAAATTTCTAGCTCCTCAGCTTTTTGACCCCATTGTTTCGCCATTTTCAGGGCTAAAATTTTAGATTAAATATAAATATAAAATTTTAGATTAAAATAGATTATAAGAAAAAAAACAAGCTACAAAATGTATTTATTAAGTCAAACTGTTATGTGTGGTGCACATGTTGGTGCAGTTTGAGGACTTGTGGTCCAACTTAACAGGTTGACTAAAATCTTATAAGTTTTGCTTATTTTTCCAGAATATTACGTATAAAGCACACTATGTTTTCATGTAATGTTCTCAAGGTAGTTGTGATACTTTAACATAACTTTAAATTGCAACTAGTTTAAACATGCTGTCAAAACTTTAGACGCGTTGAAATACTTCCATATTTTAAGATAAAACAAAGCGTTTTATATTATTCTTACCTCTTCAAAATAATAAATAGATCTTTATCTTAAATAGCTGAAATATTATTTATACTTCCAAAATTCAGGCCTTAATTATAATTTCACTTTTTTGTGAAATTATCGTTTTCAGTTTATGTTATTCGCAATCACAGAATATAGATGTTGTGCATCTGTCAGTTGGTTGTCACAGTTATTCGCTAACGGTAATCGGTATTCGGTATCTCACTTGGGGCTTGCAGATTCATGATTGAAGTTGATGAATTCACATTAATAATTATTATTGATGTCGTTGAAGTTAGCTGCATTGCACTCAATCTTTGAAAAAAATGGTAATAAAATGTTAATGTCACTTCGGCAGTACATAAAGTAAAAAAAATGATGTTTCGATTTTATATAATAATTCTTCTGTTCGTTTAAAAGGCCGATTGAAATTATAAAAGGTTCGTATAAGATTATAAATAAATGGTCTGGCATTTGAAAGTCACAAATTTATCTTAAAATCTATATGAATAATGAACCATAGGAGATTGATATTATAAATAAGAATACTGAGACACAAACATCTATTGCTTTTATTGCAGAAAGCTTTTCTGTAAAATATGAATCGGACATTATTAGAGCAACTGGACAATTCGTGAACAACCGAACGAGTCAATCGAGCAACTATGGCACATGCACACTTGCAAGCAAGATTCTTAAGAATATGTTACATAAAAAAATGTTTTGAATTCATTTAAATAAATATTAAAAGCTAACACAATAGTATAAACCTTGAATTTTGACTTTATTCGTAAGAAATAATAAATTAATAAAAAATATATAACCTATTGATATTTTTTTTAGGATTATATAATTGTAATTAGGACATTAAAATACTTGAATTACTATAAAGCCAATGTATGTGAAACTACTAATTGTATTTATATATAATAATTCCAGAGGTATTTATTGACTTTATTTAAACTATGTCCTTGGCTATTGCCATAAAAAACTATGTCCTTGACAACTTTATTAAACTGATAAGAAAGGGTACCGTAGATGTAGATAATTAAAATAATTAGTTTGGTTATTATGTCACTACTATTTATCAGAAAGTCAGAAAATACGATATTTTTTCTAACGATACTGGAAATATGATATAATATAATACAATTATACTGCATAATAATGTATAGCCAGTATACTATTTACATTTAGTAATTACCGCTTTTTCTATTAAATATTATGAAATCCGACTTCTTGGATGAAAACGTATTATATTAATTATTAGCGTATTGAACATTAAAAACAATATAAATTTCATGTGGTAAAATTTTAGGCCGGGATATTGTCTTCTAAAGAAATAATTCTTGAGGAATTTATGATAAAAGAGTTTTTACGGGCTCTCATATGAGCCGAAATCAAACATGAATACTTGCTTTTACCTCTGACGTGGAACATTCCGCTCCAATACATTCCCTTTGAACGTTAGAAAAAGTACGCAAGGGTAATCATTTTAGTTATGGACAAGATTGGAATTACAATTTGGGACTTAAACTTTGGGAAGGTAGTAAGAGACTTCATGAACCTAATTAAAACTTGTCAATATTCGACTCAGTAGATTAGTCAGCCAAGAAGAGAGTAGTGTTAGGCTAGTGGCTTCAGCGAGCAACTCTTATCCATGAGGTCGTAGGTTCGTTCTGCGGCTGTGCACTGATAGACATTCGTTCGAACCGCGAAGGAAAACGTCGTCGTCACTAATGAATAAATGATTTTGAATTAAATATTTGTATTACGACATTAATAATAAGGTTAACTAAAAAGGGAGGTGAAAACAGATAAATATACATGCTGGTGTAATTACGTTAATATAGATCTTAGGTTATCATAATTATTAACAGATATATAAAGTCGCGGATGTACTGTTTACTTCAGTCACGTTGTTAGCACGGACCAAAGATCATATTATATCTGGTAAATTCGATTTGAAATTTCACAGGCCGAAAATGCTTTTATGTGGGACTGGCCAGCTAAGAGTTATATATTAGATTCAGAAGGAGACTTAGCTAAACCTGACTTTCGTACGTTAAAAATATTTATATTAAGGGAATTATTTGAATTAGGTGATATCAGCCGTTCATGGACAACGCCGGGGGCTATTGCCGAGATTTTAGGGAAAGATTCGCTCTTTTATTGAAGTCCCCTAAGATTGAAATTACCTCTACTGGCAGCTTGTTCCAAATAGCACATCTATTAGGAACAAGGTGCTCGGTAGAAAGGCGCTGTGAAGTGGAACGCGAGGCGTTGAGATTGAGAGGATGGAATCGTATTGGATTTTGATTTAGTCTTGGTTTGCTCTCGTTTCTGAATCTCACGTTTAGAGTACTAGTGTGTGTAGACACTCTGCAACGTGGTACTCCGGCCGGATCTGGGGAGAATCCTGAGTATTGGAACGGCAGGTCACGTTATGTGTCTAAAAAGTCTATATATGTGTGATCCTGGATGATTTTTCATATGCATATTATGAGCCGTACTTCGTCAAACTCGTGAATTGGTTGTGTTTCAGAGTATAAACATGGCGACGAAGAAGTTCGCGGGAGAATCTCCTTATAAAGTGGCTAAAAAGACCCACCCTGCGTCTGACTGGACTTTAACAGAGTAACTTTCTTTTCTTTCTTTGAGCAGTGTTAGACTGGTTCATCGTGAAAACCTCATGCCGTAGGTTCCCATAGGTCGTAGATCTCCGGCTATGTGTGCGCATTTAACGCTCACTTTACAGTGAGAGAAAACATCGAGAGGAAAGCGACCCTAGACCAAACAGTCAACACCATATATCAGGCACAGGAGTCTGAGATCTTCAGAAATTCGAGATCAAGACATAAAAAGATTTTAGCTTTCCAAACATTTATTGTAATTTGAATAATATCATATATATAATTTAAAATGATATTTATAATTTCAGTTTTGTAAACAAGGTAAATCTTGTGTCTGACAAACCAGGAGTGAGGCCTCCGGTGGTGGCAGCGATTTTTGGTATCGGTCGGGCAGGATCCATTCATCTGTGTAGTATAATCCGTAATCCACGTGTTATACTAAAATATATTGTCGATGATCGCAAAGAAAGGTTTGATAAGATAAGAAGTTTCTGGAACCTGAGTGATGTGACTTTCCTAACATCAAAAGACAGCGATCGTGTGTTCAACGACAAAGCGTAAGTTTTAATTTAATCTATCAAAATAAAAACTAGATTTAAATGCATGTGATTCTCATTATTGTAAAATATATTTTGGACTTCACTTCACTTCACTTTATTTTTAATGGCGACTTCTGTGTAAATTACAATTCCGTCAAAGTCGCGTTCTATGTCTTAACAAGGTGAGGATAAATTTGATGGATTGAATTTAATCTAAGCAGAGTTACCCAAAACAAAAATGACTTTACAAAAAAAAGACAACACCCACAGATATATTATAATATATACAAGAGGTTAACATTATACTCAAGTTATGGAGGGAAGAATCCTATTTGGACACTTTTAATCATAAATCATGCGCGTTGGGACGGTTTTTTTAATATAATTTGTGACATAACTACCTTTTGATCCCGTAAAATTACTGTTTCTTATTGGTGAAAACATTATTTACGTGTTTTCTTGCGGTTAAAATGATATTTATTAAAATAAAACCTAAACATTACAATCTATTTACAGTTTTCTTTACATAGTTATAATAAATATAATTAAAAATAAGTTTAAAAAATGCTCGAAGCATTTCCTCGCTGTATCGCGATACTTATTCGTTGAGCAAGAAAGTATCAGCTAGGTTCACCGGTACTATCTACCAGGCGCCAACTTAAATCATTTAATAAGTAGATTTTATTAATGAAAATCCTGATTCGAGATTTTATTTATTAATTACAGTATAACCACCGTTTTCATAGCATCTCCTACATTCACCCATCACGAGATTGTTGTGAAGTCAATAGCGAACAATAAAGATGTGTTCTGTGAGAAGCCAATTGCAGAAAGTATTGCCGAAACTAAAAAGTGCTATGACACAGCAAACGCCAAAGGCCGAATCTTATTTGCGGCTTTTAACCGCCGCTTTGATCCATCCTATAGAAACCTGAAGATAAAGGTTAGAGAGGGGCTAGTCGGTCATGTACAGGTTTTAAAGGTGACTGCCAGGGACTCACCTTTACCGACTATTGACTATTTGAGAACTTCAGGTAATTATTTAATGCACAACTCGTATAAAATAGGTGGTTTGATTAGTTCGCAGAATATCACATAGATGGCGCTACTAGTATTAAAAACAGTATGATCTTTAGATAAAAGATACGTGTATATATATTTGATAGTAGTCATAGTATTAGTTTGTTGAAATGATGAAATGATGCTTGATTGAAGATGAATCAAGTAATTATCTTATATATAAAATTCTCGTGTCGCGGTGTTTGTGGTTAAACTCCTCCGAAACGGCTTAACCGATGCCTGAGAATCGGACAACATCCATTTTTCATCCCCCTAAATGTTAAGGGTAGTCCACCCCTTAATATTTCAGTGCAACTTGTTTGTGTTATGACGGTCTTGTGGAAACTGAAAAATGATGCACTTCCAAATATCACTGCCATTTTTCCTTCACTATCTAGAATTTAATATTCGATAGAATTTTCATTTTAATTTTGCTCTCAAACATCACATACGTTACAAGGTGGACAATCAGATACTTATGAACATGTTATAGAAGAGATATACACGTGTATGACATGAGAAGAAGGCGCTAACCGGATCCATGCAACTTCCTCACAATCGAGTAGCCCCCAATATCGCAGCACACTAACAAGGGGACTCTTTTGTATTGCATAAGTCGCATGGGTCCGCCAAACATCCGAAGTTATACACTGTCTATACATAATTATGTAGAAATAATGATAATAATGATTATTTAATGATTCTTCCAATCAGTTCTTGAGAGATTATAAACATATGTTTAGAGTTAACATAATCAAAAGATTTATTGCGACGGTTAAAGTATGATAGATTACAGAGGGTCATAGGCCATAGATATTGCTTGCCCGCGCAAGGGCATCAAGGGCGTCTTTGAAGAAAATATTAATATATTTTACAAGTTACCGTAACTTTGTTTTTCACGCTCTTAATGAGGTTTAAGTTATCATTTAGCTGGACTTATTATTTTTTATTTATTCATTTAATTGCTTTTTTTGTTATTGTTCTGTGGTTGCTAGTTTAATTTTTCCCCTCACTTGCTTGCTATTGCGAGCAGTGTTGGCCTAGTGGCTTCAGCGTGCGACTCTCATATCTGAGGTTGTAGGTTCGATCCCGGGCTGTGCACCAATGGACTTTCTATGTGCGCATTTAACATTTGCTCGAATGGTGAAGGAAAACATCGTGAGGAAACCGACATGTCTTAGACCCAAAAAGTCGAAGACGTGTGTCAGGCACTGGAGGCTGATCACCTACCTGCGTATTAGATTTTGAAATGATCATGAAACAGATTCAGAAATCTAAGGCCAAGACCTAAAGACGTTGTAGCGCCACTGATTTATTTATTTTTTTGCTTGCTATGTTCTAATATAATTGTATGTGTGTAAAATTTGTACTGTCATATTTTCTTGTATTACGCACACATTGTTTTAGGACTTGAACAAATAAATAATAAATTTGCCTTCGTATGGTTTTAATATAATCATTATTCAGGTGGAGTATTCCACGATTGTCTCGTGCATGACTTCGATATGGCCTGTTGGGTGCTAGGCGAGCTGCCCATCAGGGTCCAAGCAACGGCCACCGCTCTCATTCCTGAAATCAAAGCTATTGATGACTTCGACAACATCGCTTTCCTTCTGACATTCCCGTCGGGTGCTATCGCCATAGGTGATAACAGCCGATACAGTGCCTACGGATATGATCAACGCTTGGAAGTATTTGGAAATAAAGGTAAATATGAAGATATATTATTATTGTTTATTAGTAATCTTACAGCTAACATACGTATTTTTTTTTCATGGCCCGCACTGTTTGTGCATTGTGGCCCAGGGTCAAAACAACATACGTATTACAAAACAAAACACTTAGACAATATACAAATCCAAAATAGTTCAATTTCTAAATTCTATTACTTATTATATTGCTTATATATGTAAACAAAAATCATAAGTAATAGACAAAAAGAAGAAAATAAAAGAATTTTGACATTTGACATTAAACAGACGACAATTAATACAGGGCGTAAAGTTTTAAATAATTCCTATTTCAAATGGAATGTAATAAAATGTCTATGCTGTTATTTGCCAGTTATGATGTTATGTGGTAACACAATATTATAAGTGGCAAATAAATCTAATAAATTTTCGGATTTATTGCATTTTTTGTAGGGCCTAACTATTATTTATCACAGCTTTCTTTTATTAGACTTTCCTGGAGGATGAACTTAATAGAATTATTTCGATCCATTTAAGTGGATTCTTTTTTAATTAGTTATTCAAGTAGTCATTAACTTCAAATAATACATGTAAAAGGACAAAAATTACCACGGCGTACTCTTGTAAAAGTTCAACAATTGTGTTGCAGTATAGAGCAAATAATAAATAACAGAATACATTTATATTAATATTATAAACTAAAAGGTTTTATATTTTTCTATGTCAGTAACAAACTCGAAAACTACATCGATTTCTAAAATTTCTTTACCAACAGAATCATACTAGCGTAAATAGCGGTTACTATTAAATGTTTATTATTTCAAGTCAAGTTATACTGAATTGAATTTATTTCAGGCATGATAAAGGTGGAAAATGAAAAGCCCTCAGCATCCACAGACTATGTGATAGAGCAAGATGGCTGCAAGACTCACCCAATATACTATTCATTTCCGTCTCGATACAAAGAGGCTTATGAACAAGAGGTCGAACACTTCTTGGATGTTGTACAATGTAAGAGATAATATTATTTATAGTTCTCAAAACTCATTCTTTATAAGATGATTTATTTATTTCGTAATTCTACAGCTAACAAAAAATATATATAATAACAAACAATTACACTAAAAATATATCCAGAAATGGAATACATATAAAAAGTCAATAAAAGTGTGTATGTGGGGTGTGCTCATGATGCAGGTGATTTTGCGCTATGGATATTCTTAATACTCCTTTTAAGCATACTACGCGATAGCTTTACGCCCAAACCCAACAATCAATGTCAATCCATTTTTGGCCATCTGAGATAGACATCTCATGACATCATCATGTATTGATAAAAGTGTGCCAATAAGCAATCGGATTATGGATATAGGTGGCTATTACGGGCTGTAATACCCATCTGTCGATACAAGCTATACATGATAGGTCGGATCGGTGTGTGTGGATAGACCTTTGTATGAAAATGACAGTTCAACAATCCCAATATCCTGTCTTAAGATTTTATTTTTAAAATAATTAAAAAGCTATTTGATAAGTTTTAAACATAGACATGTATATTTTATTATTATTTTTACGGTTTTATTTACTTTATTTGGTTTAGATTGATTATCAGATATTAGTGTAATCGTAAGTGAATCCGTCCCCAAAAACGGTTTGTCTTCGTAGGATTTGGTTATTGAGATGCACATAGGAGATCGATCGGTTGTCACGGTCTGATCTCAAATTGAAAACAATCTGAGATTGTAGATTAATTATTGGGTTCGGGCGTTAACAAGTCAAGACTTAAATATTGGTTGCCGGGCTGCTGTAATAACTATAATGGTAACTATATTCATCAGTCAATAGTCAACCATAATAATTAAACATTGATACATAGAAAATTAAAACAAATTTAAACAGTTTTATCCCTGAGACAGTTTTCTTGGAATATTCGGACCATTTTCTGTATTGTGATACTGATTTGTTGACAAAAGCACCAGCTGTGGTGGATTTAATGATTTTGGGATCGAAAACTTTAAAGGCAGTGCTAATTAGTCTTAAAACTAAAGTACTAGTGTTGCATCGTTGCGCAACTTTTATACCGAGCGCAACTTTTAATTATTATTGTAAGGTGGAGCGACGTACGCTTTCACTTCTAATTGTGTTTGACTGCCACAGGTCGTATGAAGACACTGTAAATTCAAAACTAAACTTTTTTCTTGTCTTAATAATACAAAATATGGCCCAATATATATATTTAATACTGGCCAGGTTAGCTAAGCTATAGTAGGATTCTAATCTATCAGGTCCTAAAAGTATTATAGGTAGGTATATAATTAAAACTTGTAAACTGTCAAAACTTTTCTATTATTAGTGTGAACTATATATAACGTATATTTAACTTTTCCGACTTCGAGGAATTTAAATTTGTGTAATAAGCTTGTGGGTCATAGAAATAAAGTGTCTAAGAAAAATAAATTAAAATAGACGTAAAAATGATATACTTATTCACGTCTCAGAACCTACTGTGAATACCGTCTTTGTTAAAGCGAATGGAATAAATAACATTAGTACAAATAGTAATTTTATAATCAAGAAGAAAATATGTATCTATTGTCATTTCTAATAAGAGTTTGTGTTTTATATGTATGTATGTTGTAGTCTAGCTATTTCATTATCCTAAAAATATAAGATAAATTGTGATAATACTCTCAAACTATTGAGATATATTGAAAGATACTACTGATACTAGTGGCGCCATCTTGTAGAAAAGCTATAAATAATAACCGGTTTAGTCATTCCATAAAGAGTGTACATCTAGTTAACACTGTTAATATTCTTTTTTTTTTAATAGACAGGGGGCAAACGGGCAGGAGGCTCACCTGATGTTAAGTGATACCGCCGCCCATGGACACTCTTAATGCCAAAGGGCTCGCGAGTGCGTTGCCCGTCTTTTAAGAATTGGTACGCTCTTTTCTTGAAGGACCCTAAGTCGAATTGGTTCGGAAAAACTTCAGTCGGCAGCTGGTTCCACAAAGTGGTGTATATCATAGTTCTTTATTGTTATTTGTGTCTTAGTTGTTATTTGATTAGTGGATGGTGGATATCTTTGTGTAACAGAAATTAGTTTTGATGATAGATGACAATAACTGTAAAATAACTAATACCCTGAGTTGCAACATATGAGGTCTTGTGTGTGTCGTGTGTGTGACATCCCTGAGGTCATAGGTTCGAGCCCTTGCTGTGCAGACTTTCTAAATGTACCTCACAACAGAATTAACTGAAATGTTAAGAAAATATAGAAAATAAAATTTTGATATACCTATTACAGACGGAGTACCCCAAGAGGTAACCAGTTGGCAGACGTTGGCAGTATCGAAGATCGCAACTGCTGCTGAAGAGAGTGCTCGAACCAATAAAACAATTGAGATCGACTGGAGCAAGGACGATATTCCTGATATATATTCTTAATTGTTTATATACAGGGAGAACACTTGAACATATCACACCATAATAGAATTACTTGTTGAATTGATTATAAATTACAAGATGTAAGTTTCGCCGTTGAGTCATGTACTTGATGCGAGATATTTTGTGAAATTTTGGGGGTTAGGCGCTGTGTGCTGAAATACAGGTTCACACCTAGTTCAGCGTCAGATAAACCTGACTAATTATGTTTATATAACTAGCGCAATTAGATATAAGTTTTTCCTGTAAAGCAAACTTGAAATAAATTATTATTATACATATGTTTTTTTTTGTTTAAGTTTTTTTATACTCCTGACTAAAAAGGGTCCAATTTTTTGTAACATTTTATTTATGCCAAAATGCAATACTTTACTTACGGAAGTTAAACTTAACTAAGTCTTAATTTGGAATCAATCTAAATGTTACTCATACATTTAAATATTTTTTTAAAATATATTGTGGGAAGTCAAACCTCGGTAATAATATTCCCCGAAAATTATAGTGTTCGCAAACCATTCCTTTGTAAAAATTGTATAATCTCGGTCAATTTATCAGTGAATAGCCTATCTGTAAGCTGCTCTCAGTGCATACGGCACTGTTGGGTAATTGAACATGTGCAACGCTAATGAAATTTTCCCTTCACGCGAGATTCTGATGTCCTGCCAATATCAGAGAAATTACGTTCGTATAAAGTGAAATTTGGTAGTGCTATCACAATTTTCACACTAAAAACGTTCACATTTTTTAATGAAAGCATATTTCTTCTAAATGACAAAAACTACTTAATAAATAATACGATTTCTACAGCATAGGAGAAAAATAAATAGAAAGTATCGTTTGTCGACACCCAAACGAGTGTCATACCGATTGTACGGTTCCCGGATCATCGGTGCTTTAAATAATAGAAGATTTTTAGTCTTACTTTATATTAACCACTTGCGTATAACAATAGACTGTGAGCGAAATGATAGGATGTTAATTGCTATGCAATTTAACAGTCGAAGAGGTTTTTCGTCACATTTATAAATGGCTTTATTAATTCATTTACTTTTAACTAGGACTTTGAATTTATTTAGTAATTCTGTAATTTCGCTTGGGAGTTTGTTGTAAAAACGAATACAATTTCAGTTTGATTACGATTAGTCTGACGCCTATCCAGGAGTTATAGCGCTATTTCTGTTCAAAAAGACACACTGTTCCTAACTGTTAACAAGAACCTTCCTACAGTTCATGAAAAAACACGAGTAATTCGATAAAGATGTCTCTGTTGGCGGTTCCAGTCAGTCCCCGATTGCAGACATTGTGTTGTCACAATAAAAGCTCCGCGTATGCCGCGAAGCCTTCATTTGTACCTCATTTGTGCTCTTTGACACCTTGATCAAGATTCAAGATTCGTCTAGTTTTCTATTAGTATTTGGTGAAAATAGCATTTAGAAAAGATTGTTGGTAATAAAATAATTATTATGATTGTATTATTTTAAAATTTATATCAATAAATATAAAAATAAATCACTATTTCCCTTGGTCACGACATCACGCGTGGCTGGTCCGATTTCGCTAATTCGTTTTCTGTTAATATCGTTTAAAACATTGTTTTTTCTGTAAATATCGTTTACTGCGATCGGAATTATTATATTGATAAAATACACATAATAAAATTAATTTATGATTTCTAACTATATTTAAAGTTTAAACGTTTACAATTTACGTGCGTATCAGTGAGTACGAGTATTAAAAAAAATAAATACCGAATAAAAACTATATAAAACGCATCGTGACGCAAAAACTTTGTCTTTGACTTATTTTAAATTAAGAATAAATTCGAAATATAAAACTAAATCAATGTCTATTGTGAAAACAGAAAAGGGCGCCATTTTTATTACAAAATCAAACTATAGTGAGACAGACTACAGTAGTATGTGACAACTTACAGACAAATATACGCGAACAAAACTTATAAATAATAATGTGTTTATTACCGATTGTATTCGTAAAGTAAATTTTCTTCTAAATTCAATTTCTTCTACCAAAATACCCTTTCTAAATTGATCCGGTGCATCACGACGCTTTTCATTAGCCGCATGATTTGACAAGAACAGAGTGATCAAGCCGAGTTCATTAAAAACAAATTATGTCCTTACCTCTTCGTTGAACAACACAATTTGCGAAGGACAGAGATCGGCTTTCAGGCATTCATTTTGTAAATTTTCCTTCAATATTAAAATTGATATTGCATTGTTCGCTGCAGGTTCGCTATGTAATAATATACGTTATTCGAGATTTGGTACGCGTTTTGTTGATATATTAAAGAAAACAATGTTTTAATAAATTTATTGGGCTCAATATTATTTCATTGTATCTACATACACAAAAAGTCTATATGAAATATAACTATGAGGGATACATATAACGATAATAACCTTAGAAATTTATATATAATAACTAAAATTTATTATTAAAAGACATTCCTTTTTCATTTATTTATTTGCTTATTAGTATTACATGCAACTTGAGGGTACCGCGGCACAGTTAACATTAGCTCTGTATAATTATTTAAAATTAAAATAGAATCGGTGCGTAAAAAAGGTTAAAAAACGAGAACTATGATATTTTAAGCAACATATTTACACAGCAAATGTGAACAATAAATACAGTGCATTAAACAGTAGTTAGTTAGCCGTGATCAAACAATTTGCTATCCGCCATACCGCGTTGGATATTTCTCGTTCAGTTACATGGTTAAAAATGACAATTGCTGCAAAAAACTGACGAAGTGTAGTGAAGTGACTTTTAAAAGTGTTTTGTGCAAATCCAGTACTTTAATCTAAAATCCTAAGCACTGTTTTAAATAAATCACAATATCATATGTGTTATATACGATTTATTTGCGAGCTAAGCAATTAGTCGGTTGGCACTTGCGACGAGTCGTTGAGAACATCGTACACACTGAGGCTTCCGGATCGAATCCTGTCGCTTTCTTACCTACGAAGCGAAGTTTACTTTTTTATTTTTTTACCACTAAACAACAATGGAAGACCAATTTCAAATGTTGTTTGAGAAAATGAGAATTGAAATGAAGGAACAGAATACAAAATTGGAAGAATCGTTAACTAACAAAATAATAAATAGAATTGATGAGAAATTAAAACCTATCTTAGCAGAAAATGAAAACCTAAAATTAAAAGTCGCAACCTTAGAAAACGTAGTCGAACATTTAAGAAGAGAAAAAAAGGAAAACAATTTAGTCATTTTTAACTTGAAAGAGGAGGAATGTAGTAGTACCGAGTTATTGCAGAATGTCCAAAGGCAATGTCTGGCGGATTTAAATATAACACTCGAAAAAACAGAGGTTAATAAAATATACCGTATCGGAAAACCGACAAAACAGGAAGGAAAACCAAGGCCGATTTTAATATCCTTCGTTAATAGTTGGAAGAAACAGGAAATCGTAAAAAATAAGAGAAAGTTCAAGCAATTGTTTATCTCTGAAGACTTTTCCAAAGAAGTGTTAGAAAAAAGAAAATTATTGAAACTAAAATTAATAGAAGAACTAAAGAATGGCAAGATTGCATATTTAAAATACGACCAACTTATAGTCAAGGAAAATGTTTCTAACACAGACAAAAGGAAGAGAGAATTATCAGCTTCTCCACAAGCTGAACATATGGCTCAACCAAAAAAACAACAGGCACTTCTTTCGTCTAAAACTAATCGAACAAGTGCTTTTGACGTGATGAGGGCCAGATCGAACTCTCTTTCTAAACCTACTTCCTCTGATAAAAGATCATAGCAACCATGTGTTGGTACCCAGAAAACAAATAAAATAATAAGAACAATCTCCCCCAATACGGCTGGTCCCCGTGGGGGTAGTAGACCACCACCCTCCACCCAAAAAATAGAAAAACACTCTCGCCATATTCAAGGCACACGAATTTGTACAATGAATGTAAGGTCGCTCATAGGCAATGGCCGTCAAGAGGAATTAGAACATGGTGTGCAAAACAAAAAGTGGTATATTCTTGGCCTCTCTGATATTAGAAAAGAGGGAACACACATTATTGAATACGAAGACTACATCTTTTTATACACCGGAAAGAAAGTGGAAGAAATGGTGTAGGATTTATGGTTAAAAAGGTGTTGAAATCAAATATTGTAGATTTAGAGGTTCTCTGTCATACACAATTGTACTTGGAGATTTTAACACACAAATAGGCCGAGCTACTCCAGATGGAAAGTTGGTTATGGGTTTATGGGGACACGGTAAGAGAAGCGAGCGATGCAAACGACTTATTGACTTTTGTTTAGAAAAACAAAAAAAATAGACTTTTTTTTTTATTATTAAAAGACCCTATCATCATACCGTCGAAAATATAGATATAATTAATACCACCCACCCAACAGACAACCGTATGGTTCGGGCAACAGTGAAAATTTCAGCAAAAATTAAAAGTAGAAAACAATTTAAAGGCAGACAATCAGGACTGAACCCACTAGAACAAGAAACACTTAAGAATATTTTTTCGGTTCAACACACTGAAATATCTAAGAATATACAGACGCGAGTGGAACCGGAAGGAGGAGGCCTATGTCCAACAGTGGACAATCCAAAACTTAACTGAATGACGTTTTATCATCCCTAAATTTTAAAGTTTTTTGGAAATAAAGGCTATTATTATTATTATTATTATTATTATTAGTATTACTACAGTTACTTTATTATCCTACAATATTTAAATTTTAATAATTAAAATTTCATGATACACATAAGACAAAAACAGAATACACATTCAAACATAAAACACAGTTACCACATAAAACATATTCAAAAATAAATTGTAATATGCACTGATCATGATAAATATATAGACAAAGCTATTATATCCAAAGTATTAATATAAAACAGTTTCTGTATCTGTTTCGTTATCATTTTTATTTCTAATGCCTGTATGCAGCCATCTGTGCCTAACAAGCGATCATGCTCACGCTGCCCAACCTTCAATTTACGAATTAAAAATATCTAAAGTTGGGTGATGGGTTGTAAATCGGTTTTCACTGGTTTGTGCCACAAGTAAAACTTATAAAGCATGAACTTGAAGTTCTGGTTTTGTAGTTCGATGTGGGTCTTTTAATAACGCAAGCTGAACAAAAATTCATAACAGTAGAATAAACTTATAAAGCCGTGCAGTCAGTAAACTAATCTAGCTTTTTATAAATAGAAATGCCACCATAAGAAACTTCAATATTTTCGCGCACCGGACCTGCGAACAGGAGGAGATTAAAAGGTTAATCGTTCACATAAAACATGCTAACAATAAAGAACATTTCACCATTCATGAGGCTCACCCAGTCAGACATCTCGCGTTATTATAGTCGTAAAGTTCGCCCTTTTCGTGCATAATGACATGACGAATTGCTTTCGCGATATTTTTGCTTCTTTATGTGACGAGGTCATTATCCACAGTTGGGTGAAAATCTAATTCCGAATAAAAATAACGATTTATTCCACGTTGGAAAGTTTATTCCGCAGCCTGTTATGTCTGTTATGTGTGAGCGACGAGCTGGTTTTTGTTGGGAAAAGTGTAAAATTTTAAATAAATTTCCTTCGCTGAGATAATGGAAAGCTCGAATTTTGTAATAGAGAGCGTGTGGCTGGCAAGCCTCGGTGAAAAAGCACTAAAGTTGGGTTATTATGTGTTTGAATTGTCGTTGTTGAGATTTTTTTTATTATTATAGCCGTGGAGTTTTGTAATGTCATATTATATTGTTAATTCACAATAGCTGTTTGTTGCCCAACACCTATTATGAATTACTGCAAGTAAGGGTAGTTTTAAAGTTAAAAAAATATGAGTAATTTTAGATATTTTAGGATTTAAGATTTCTCTAATCAGGAATTGGAAATAATAGGTACGTGTTTGTTTATTTAAGCTTCTTAGCCTAATACGGATAAAGAAACAGGTTACATAAGTTGAAAGGCAACGGACTGCCTTATCACTCACAAGCGATTTTTTCCAGACAACCCTAGTATGGAAAAATAAATAAACTACCAATTGCCGTGCATAAATAATTTACATAAAATATAAAATTACATGAAATACTCCTAATACTATACGTATATAAAATCGCTAGCATCAATGCCTTTATTAGCTTTGAATGTTATTTATTTCGAGAACCTTATGTCTAAGGAAACGTCAATTAACGAAACATTCTTATTGTCATCTTTATATACATATATGAAACATCTTCAAAACAATTATTTAACCGAATTCCTAATAAAATAATAATAATTAAACTCCATAATGTTCAATCAGTCTTCTTGTTAAAAATTCAATTGCCAACCAAAAATATTTCATATATAAAATTGGCGCCTTATTCCACAGACTAAAAAACAATATACAAACTAAATAAAACTTTAGATTTGACACTTTACAGATCATTAACAATCTAAAGAATTGAATCGATAAAATATTATTATTTCTTTACACATGTAGGAATAAATCTTCTGTGCGTCTGTTGTTATTAAATGTATCTTAAGCGACTCGAAATACGCTGAATATTATGTGAGTTCCACTTGAACATATGATGGGTATATTTAAAATGATTTAAATTTACACTTAGATTTCATTTGTGTAAAGGACGACTCGTTAGTATTATTACTATTATTGTACCTATTGATTAATCTTAATATATTGTTTCTCAGTAAGTAAATTATGTATACTATTCTTATGAGAAATAAAGTTATTATTCTTAAACCTCTTATTTAATTCAGTTACATATATTTTGATTTTCGATGTAATCTATTTTAGATTTGTATATTGTAATTAGTCTATTCTCGGATGTGATTTTATAATAAGTTGAATAAAATATAGATTAGAAATTAAAGCGTCATATTTTTATTGCCCAATTAAAATCAATTTGAGTTAAAAACCAGTTATAGACAAAAGTATCAGTAAAGATATACGATTCAAGTTTTCAGAGGAAAATGGCACCTTCAAAAAGTTTTTCTCTTTCAATTCATAATTTTCCTCTAAAACTTAAATGCTAGTTAAGTGCTTGAAATAGTGCGCCGCCGATTCCATCGGATTTTTATTATTTCGAAGTTCAATCACGAACTTTACTGATGTATTAAAAAAGCTATTTGAATTCACTAATAGGTTAGGAGCATGAAAAATATTGACTGCTTTCTGCCGTATAGCCATGAAATGATGACACTTGAATATAACTTACGAATATAATAACGTTATTAATCTACAAAAATTTAAACGACACACTAACATTGTATTGTCTTTTATTAACATAACTTTTACACATTTAAAGAAAACACTTTTTTACCGGATTAAAGTTATGTATTAATGTAAACTTATAATTATTTAAACATAATTTAAATTTAACCTATATACCGATTAAGCATTCTGATGAACGAATTTGATACATTCATAGTTGGTGCCGTCACTCTTTGAAGTAAATTTTGGTTTAGTTTTTAATTATTTTGGTTTTAATTTTTTATCATGTATAGATTTGCCTATTTCTTGTCCAATTAAATATATAATTTTATAAATAAATAGACATTATGATTACCTGCATCATGTCTATTTTTCTATTGCTGATTGTGCGTTTTTTTATAATCGATCTGAATGTACCACTTTCTTTGCATGTCCATTTCTAATCCATTTGTTAGGCGTCCAGGCGATGTGTACACACATCAACCATATTTTAAAAACGTAAATAGGGTGTGTTACCATACCCTTTTTCTTTGATATAAGGGTAACAATAATATAATAAAATGAAACTCCTATACTTCTCCGTAGTTTTGATTACTGAACGTTGCACCTGTGTTTAACATCCATAATCGATACGTCGACTTGCTGTCTCCACACCACTATATACTCAGCATGTCTCAGGGCATTAGAGATATTAAGACTCATAATTGTCTTATGCCATCCTCTCCTGCCATCACTCCTCTTTACCACTTAAGAAAGAACGATTTATGTGAAATACATTGTATTAACGCTTCAACCGTGGCATGTAGGCAAACAAACGAGGCTGGCAAAAAAAACATCGCTATTTTTATAACTGAATAAGATTATATAAAAAAACTACTTAGTGCACCTGAAAAAATAAATAAGTTTAATGTGCAATACACCGAGGAATACAAACACGATAACTTTTTTAATTTATTTTGGATTTCTATCTATCAATTTTTAATATTTTGTAGGTGAATATAGTAAATAATTTAATTCAATTTTTCTATACCTCATCATATATGTAAGTAAAAAAGCATAGATTCTAGTTTTATTACAGAAATGAACTTAGTTTACAAGTTCAAAAAAACAAAAACCTGTCTAAAAACAAATGAGTGAATTTCGAATTAAATTAACTTCCTGGCTTCCGAATTTACCTTTTTAAATTGGAGATTATCTAACCAGCATTTACAGGTTTAATTTACTATGGATTGGCGCGCAATTCGAACTTCAAATAATTTTATTCGAAATCCGAGTTAATTTAATTTAAAATTCAGCCATTTGTTTTTAGATAGTTTTTTGTTTTTGTGAAATGGTGAAAGCTTAGTTAAAAAACCCGCCGTTAATAGGTACATTGGTGATAAAACAGTCTCACGATATTTAATGCCGCAATGAAAGGGTGTCTTCAATAATTTCATAAAAATAAACGAGCAAATCCTCGTCACCGGAGTGCGAGATCGTGCCTTGAATAAATTTCTTCAAAGGATCGTTTTCAATTTCATGGCTCAATCTTCGGGATCTCACTGTGAATATGTAAAGGGACATTTGTCAACACGATGTAATGAGCCTACTTAAGGCTTGCTTCTACTCATGGCTTTGCGTGTTTTAACTGCAAGCTTTATAATTTTAATTTATCATATCATGATTCATGAGGTCGAAAAAAGGATAATGGTAGAATCGTAGAATGGTATTCCAGTGATGGGAGAAGGAAAAGAGGAGGTAAAATAGGAAGACGATCTGCCGGAAGAATGGAGAAGATCAGCTCGTGAAAGTGACGAGTGAAAGCAACAAGGGGGCCTATGTCGGAAGAGAACATGACCAAATGGCTGCTGATAACCAGTGTACGATAAAAAATGTATAGTATATATTAACGCTTAGTTTAAATTAATTGTTTAGTGAATCAAGGCTTTTATTATTATTATTATTATTAAAACTTATTCGTCTCTTATCATTACGCATATACACAGTGAGATAGAAAAAAACAAGATCACTCTTTTTATTTTATGAATAAGATTATTATTTCTAAAGGCTCTATAGGTTTTTACTTCGTTTTATGGTGCGGTTGATTCGGCGGTTCTGTTATGTACTATTTCTTGCTAAATGGATTATCTAGCACAGAATGTTCTTTATTTTGACTATGTATTTGCGTGTTGTTCCCAGGAGAATGTGCAAGTGCTCCGATTTCACCATACCTCCTGCTGATAGAGGACAAATCTTTGTTTTTAATAAATTATTTATTATTATTATTTATTACGATGTAATGTGGAACACGGTGTAATGGTTGCAGCTCCTTACTAACGTTGTGGTTAACAAAAAAAACTTGGCGATTATAAACAGTGGCAGAGAGTTTATTACCAGTTCTTTTCTTCCGTTCTCGTATATTGACTATGACTGCAAGCACTTGCAACGGCAAGTTAAACAAATGCAATTCATATTGCATATTATGCAGTAATAATTAATATAAGTTATTTGTTAAATTCGACATTTATTACCCTTTCAAAGAAAGATTCATCAAACGACACGTTTCGTTGGAAAGTTTCGTTTGGAATCTTAATTACCGCCAACGGCTGAATACAATATGAACGGTTTCATCGCTAGTTAACTCTACCTGCCTTTGAAATTAATTGGTGCTCTAATTATTCCATTTTAAATTAAGATTATCCCCTTTTGCGCTTCTACGAAGTGTTCCTTTTAATCTGTTTCCAGTATTGGCTATCAAGATCTTTCAATAACTGGCTGGAAATAATGACGAACTGTCAACTATAATTTTTCCCGCCAAAACATCCAAGGAGTTTTTTGTTGACAATTAGGCGCACTCTGACATTACAAAATCCAAAAATAAGATTAAATAATTGGCATAGATTAAAAATGTACAGAACATTGTTATGTACATATTCTGTTTTGAACACCAGAAATAAGCCTTTACATTGTTAATAACAAACATTAACGAGGTCAGGGAATAGAGCCTATGGCTTGAGACCTTTCCATAAATGAGGTTTTATCCTCAATTATATTATACATTATACAATAGCAATTTCGTTTAATTCACTAGACAATACGTACCGAATTCGAAGATAAAATAAATGCTAGATGTATTTGGTTACCTACATTTTTATACCAGTCTGATTAATTTATATTTAATTAATTAGCGATTCATCTACTTAAATATATTCGACGTGTTACTTTAATATAAATTAAAAAATGGTTGTTACAGAAAGTCGTTTTACGGACGATAGTTTACTGTGACAACGTCATAACAAAACATTGATGAAACGATTGCATGCTATGAAAGTCTTCGAATCGAAGACAGATGCGGCGGAAGCGCACAATGAGCGTTACGTGACAATAAGCGTAACGGGACTACGAGTTTAACGGGACAATGAGTCATACTTTTTAATGCATGCTGCCGGCGTTCATCGATTTAATAGACATCACATGACGTGAAAAGAAAGTAATTAGTATTTTACCTAAATCTAAACTTTTTTCTGTTGTTTTTATTGTTCGCAAAAAACATTTAAAAATCTGCTGCATATTATGCATTTTATAATATAAAACTTAATAGTTTGTATTTCGTGTATATAGTGATGATACTCTGTTAAGAAACTGGCTAGTTCAATGCACAAATTTAAAAAGTAAACTGAGTTGAAATAAAATGATTCAAAACTGTGACAAAGCGTATTCCCTTTGAAGCAGCAATAACGTTTGTTCAACAAATGTAAAGGTGAAACTATTGCGGGGTTACTCGCGGGACCAGCCGTTGTCACAAGAGCAATCGTTTTCGCACGATTATGTATGTAGTGAAAGGCAAATAATTGCATTTTACTCCATTTGTAAAAATTTAAATTTATTGAAATGTTCTATACAATGCTAAGCTGTAACTTAAAGTGGGATATAATGTATCACAATATATATTAAACGATCGCTATATGTCATAGTGGAATTTTGTAGAATTAATATTAATATTATAAACTCTGCTGTAATATTTTTTATAAACAAACGGCTTCACCTGATGTTAACGCTGCCCATGGCCAGAAGGCTCGCCAGTGCGTTGCAGGACTTTTAAGAATTGGTATGCTTCTCTTTTCTTGAAGGGAGTGTGTATGAGTTCTAAGCATTTTCATTTTTGTTTTTTGATGTAAAAATATTTAAAATACAAAATCTTTGGAGTGTAGGTATAGTTTGGTATGTTGCAATGTTGAAGTTTATTAACAAATTAAAGGCTGGCCACGGACTGGTGAACCCCCTGGAACCCTCTGAGATTTAAGAGTTTCCATAAGCGATGTCATGTTTTACCACTTAACTTTAGGTGACTCTCTTGCTATTTGCCCCATGTTCTATTAAAAACACGTAAAAAACGTCAAGCTTCATACATACAATAAAATTGCGATCAAAAACAGTCACCGACGAATATGGAAAAACATAATTTAGGATGACGTACGATTCGGCTAATCTGTGACCGTTATGTGAGTTAAAATGTTTTATTCAGACAACTGTCAAATAACACTTGATTCAAACTGTCAAATAGCCTATAACAGTGACAACATAAAGTGACCAATGTAAGATCGTTGATTTAAGAAATAAGCTCTATATCAGTGGGTCGTTTTTGATGAGGCCTTGTTCGTGGGTGGGGTAAGATTGCGACCCTTCTGATTACACAACGGCTTTCATCCCTTGTGTAAGTCGCGCTCCGGAAATCTTTTGTGATTCGACTTCGGTTATTGTGGTACGCCATACTAATATGAGGTGTAAGGTTGGATTCGTCAAACAGCGAGTTTCAATTATTTTACTCGTTGGGTAAATGTGTTTTCATAAAAAGAAATAAAGATTATAAAACCTCTGACGTAGACGACATTTATAGTTAAAAAACGATATTAATGTATAACTTAAATTTTCATGTTTTACTAAATTTATGAGTTTGTAGTAATTTATTTTGTAACAGACATTGGCTATTAAGAGTAGTTATATATAAATAAATAAGGACAAAATAAAATGCCCAAAATGCTCCGAGTGGGTTTTTGGAAGTGATTTGTTTATATTAAGGGTTCTAACGCATGACCTAAAACAGTCTAACTACTTTATTGACTTTAAGAAAATCAAACTGAGCGTTATAACAACCTTCATGTTGAGGCTGGGATTAGCTTGGAGTTACTAATGTGTCAGAACTCTATGTTAAAAAAACATTTTTATTTCTTGCGAAAAACAAAGTAAACTTTACAAGATTGTTTTTTAAGAAAACAAATTACACTACTTTTTTCACTGTTTTTTACCTATACTAAGTTCAATCTATTTCCTAATTACTTTGCAATATGCAGGTGAAGGCATCCTCCAGGAATCTCCTGGTATTTGTGTCATGGATGAGATGGTACTAATGGTACCACTATGGCATACTGGTAATGGTAACGTCCTATAGGACGTTGAACTAGGTTTCCTGGCCTGTGCCCATCTTTTGGAACGTAGCAATATTATCCATAGCATTTGGTAACGTAAAATGTTTGCTTCATGTAGGCTTACACTTTGGCAATATATAAATTATAATATTATATTAGTTCGATAATTTTTTTATAGAACGGGGCAAACGGGCAGGAGGCTCACCTGATGTTAAGTGATACCGCCGCCCATGGACACTCTCAATGCCAGAGGGCTCGCGAGTGCGTTGCCGGCCTTTTAAGAATTGATAGATAAAATAAAATAACAATTTAAATTATAATAATTTTTAGAATATAAAATTACGAATCTGTGACATACTCCAAAGGTCTATACTCATTGAAAGTGTTCTTAAGTGTTGTCCTTTTATATAGAGCATAAATGTTTGATAGGATCATCTCGGGAAATCTCTGCCTCCATTCGCAGAGGGTCTGCAGTCAAATAAAACGAAATCCCAAATATTATTCCGTGTCATTTTCCCTATTCCTTGAATGTGAACTTTTATTTTTATGTTCGTATCCTTATCTGAAGAGGAACACACTTCGAGTGAATCACTAACATACTGGTACAAATCTCGAGACGAGATCCCTTTAGTAAATCTCGCAAATTCTTTGTGACTTCAGTTCGCTTGAATTATTTTATAGGAATTTTGCCGATTACCATTATATTGAATTGTTACTCATTGAATATAATGTAAAGGTCTTAAATGTCGTCAACGCACTCGCGAGTCCTCTGGAATTGACTATTAATTAATATTATCGTTGGCTGCGATACAAAATTAAAGATAGAAGAAGTTTTCCTTCATCGTACGTGCGTATCAACGTGCAAGAACAAAAGTTCGTTCGTTCTTTGGTGCATGTGCCGTGATAGGAACACCAGCCCAACGTCACAACTGCTTATTATTACTATAAAGATAATGGATCTTTACTTAATTGATATGTTAGTGTAGTAATTACTTTGGATCAGATTGTAATCACGGGACAAAAATTAACTCCGCCGACTCTGCGATCGACCTTCGAAACGAAAATCTTCTAACGCCCGTACCATTTCCTGCCAATTGCTGGCTTTTAGCTGCAACAGGGATAATATGTACATATTATTATAACCTGTACAGGTTATAAGTAAGTGTCTTAGTATTTCAAGTATTATTGACTTAATAAATAATTTAGCTATCATTCTTTCATTATTCTAAATAGATGAAATGAAATATAAATATTTACACATTACAAGTCATATTTATAATTTACAGTCCATAAGTCAAGGCCAGTTGATAGTAATTGATAATATTATTTGTATTATTAATATACATGTTTTATGTATGTTAGGGTAGAAAAAATAATATATCATTAAGATAACCTGCAATAAAGATAAATAAACTTATAATAAATAAAAAAATAAGTGAAAATCGGAATGGCAAGAGGAACAGTTAAGTGGAGGAAGAAAGAAAGTACTAAACTGTTGCCCAAGATACAATAAACGCAAAAGTGGAAGACAATTTAGTAGGTTGATTTCATATAAGGAACAATGAAGCAGGCACAGAAATGTTCATGTTCATTGAAATGCAACATAGATCTGAATGTTCAATCCAGGAGTTCACGACGTTAAAACGCCTGGATAATTTTTTTTATATTTTCAGGTTTGTAGCAAGACTACGATGTCATAGACAGCCACACAAAAGCAAAAAACACGACTGTTTTAGCTTCGGTAGTATATATGCCACTATACATTACTCCTACGAAAATGTCCCTTCCCGATAAATCAGATTAAAAACCTAATAGCAAATTGCAATAAAATGATATTTTTTATAACTGTAACACTTAAATTGTTGAAGTTTATTACGAAATTTGGATATTTAACTCTACGCCGTGTCATATATGGGGAAAAGTAAATCTTTATGCGTGAAAATATGAACGGAATAAAACATTTGACGATCTCATAAAATAGTCACACTTTCATCGCTATAATATTTAACGTAACAAAGATCCACAAAGAAAATCCATTTTCGGCCGATTCGCGCAAATAGTTCGATGTTTGAATTTCCCCCGTGTAAATGTTATTACAGAACGTGAGCGTTGCACGTGAAACAACACGTATTTTCACGTCTTCATACTATTAACGTTGTATATATGCTTTTTTATATTTATATATTGTTATTAATATATAATGCATGCAAGAGCATCTGAAGCATTTAGAATATAAAACGAACTTGTCTTAGTCTGTGGAGTCTATGGGTAATCGACTCCACCGACTACTGACATGTATACTATACGGCACAGCTTAGATATCACAGGAATGACATTGTCTATGATAAACAATTTTTTTCTTAAATGAAATTTGTTTAAATTGCAAATGTAAATTTTAGAGCTGTAATTATTTATCAAACACATCACAGACATGTTATATTAAAAGATATTTTAATAAAATCTACTTTAAAGCGACTTACCTAAATATAATACTTTCTTAAGTGTGTATTTTTGTACAAAGCATAAAGGTTTTTTTTGTTGCAATTTATTATGCAATGTTTTCTAGTAGGGGAGCCCAAGAGGGGATTTCGGGATTTACTCAAGCGCGGCAGATTAATATACAGGGCGATACCTTGTACCCGGTTAAGTACCTCCACCAAATATGAGGCCCATATATAAGGCCGCCCGTGAAGGATACAGGATCAGATTAGTAAAAAAAAATTGATCATCAGACATTCTCGAGCGCGTCAGATTAAGGTAGTGTGAGTTAATCACATCCTAAAAAGTGTATATTCCACTAATCTGACAATTTGAGAGTGACGTAAAGAGAGGGGAGGGCAGCAAAGTTGTAAAAAAAAACGTCATCTTGACATTCTCGAGCGTAGCTAATTTTTTTTTTATTTTGAATGAAATAATTCAAGAATATTGAAAAATATATAATCTGACGATTTCCGCAAGCCGAAATAACAAAATTTCGTCGATAAAGTTCGTGCGATAAACGCGTGCAGCTGCGTGATGCCTACATTTCCTTCTCCGCGTTTCCCTCAAAATTAGATTTCATGTGAATTTGAACCGATGGGGACCGATAGATTTTGAGAAATTTTGAAAAATCTAAAAAAATAACAATTTGTTTTTTTGAAAGTGTTTTTTTGCAATAACTTTTAAACGGCTTTATCGATCAACTTCAAAAAACTAATCCATCTTTAAGCTTGAAAAACGACGTCGATCGCCACCAAACTGGTCAAAATCGGTTGATTCGTTCGAGAGATATCGTGAACGAAAGAAAACCGAAAAAAGTGTTTCTATCACATAACTTCGACATTTCATATCGGATTATCGTTTTTGATGAAATTAAATAATTAGAGCTTTAAGCAGCGTCGATCGCCGTCAACCGCGGGAAAATTGCTTGATCCATTCAAAAGTTATTGGGGTTTGAAAATTTCAAAAATAGTGTTCTATGAAACTTCTATCAGACTTTCGAGCTGGGAGAACTCAAACGCATAGAAATATTATTTCTTTGAACTCAGCGAGCTCATAAGTTTAATTTTAAGCGCCCAGGAATGGAATTGCAGGCATAGCCTTTAGGGTGAACCGTTTTTCTAATATTTTTTTTGTCAGATCAGGCAAATCCCTCTAGATAATCGTCAGATTATGAGACAGTACGTTTAGAATATAAATCTGAACCATATATATCTTAATCTGACGCGCTCGAGTATTTCAAAATGGCGAATTTTTTTTGCACATTGTAATAATGGCTGCGAGTTTGCGTCAGATCGAAATCGTCAGATTATTGAATGAGAGCTTTTTTTTGGTGCACTTAACACCCCCTTAGAAAACCTGACGCGCTCGATTAAATTTTTTTTTTTTCATTTTTAACCCTTACGTACAACCACCCCCATCATGCAAATGATCAGATTAACATACGTACATTATTAAAAATACGTAGGACATTGATGCTATCAATATCTGACGCGCTCGAGTATGTCCATGCAACAGTTTTTTTTACATATTTAAACATCTATAGCCGCTCTCCCCACCGATGAAAAGGTATATATCATAAAACATTTTTTCTTCTTATCATCTAAGCTTTGCAACCCAATAGGTCTCCACGACGCTCGAGTAAATCCCCATTTAGCATCGTAGGCTCCCCTAACATAAGTCAGTGTACATTTTTTAAGCCACTAAAACTTGATTCCTTAAAAATAATATATCATCTAGGAAAGTAGTTCCAGAAATGAGCATTTTATGGAAATGGAATCCATTATGTTTTTTCGAAGCAATTCGACTTAGCGCCAAGAAAAGAGTATATCAATTATTAAAAGGCTAGCAACACACTCGCGCCATTAGCCCTCTCGCATTGAGAGCGCCCATGGGCGGCGCTATCATTTAACATCAGATGAGTTGTCCTGCCCGTTAAATTATATATATAAGCATATATAACAATAAGCAGTTAAATTTGACTAATTTAATATCTCCGTATTGTATTTTCATATCAATTTTAATAATAATAAGTTAAAAATAAGTTTTTCAGATTTGAGAAATCAAAACACCTGAGACTTGCAACTTCACTTAACAAAATTTATTACACAACTTCGTCGACCAAGACTGACAGACAGTTTTACTCCTGTATATGTTGAAAATAATAAATGTTATATTGATAATTGTTTATCGGGAAAATCAAAATATTTTCTATAAATTTAGGTAAGAGCAGTGGTGGCCAAGTATCATTAGCGTGCGACTACACCTGAGTTCGTAGGTTGGATCCCCGGCTGTACGCCAACTTTCTTTCGATCACGTGATTCAGAAATCTGAGGCCCAGAACGAATATATTGTCGCACTACAGGATTATTTTATTTTTAAATTTAGGTCGGCTGTAATCGAGCTGATATATTTTATTGAAGAGGCCTTCATGCAATACTAACAAATTGGGTTACTCTTAAAGATATTAGTATAAAAGAAAGAAGAAACACTGTCTAAAACCATAGATTGAAATATTATTTTAAAATGACAATGGCCTCATAGATAAGAATCGTTAATTATTTATTTATTGTGTTAGTTATATAGTAGGTACAAATCAAAGTACATAAAGGATATAATCTATAAAGCCACTTCCGAGTTAGAGGGTAAAATAAAAACTTACAAGAAAAACAGCTCTTTTAAAAGCATATAACAAATTAAACATATTGCGGTTAAAATTACCTTGACAAAATCCCTTCATTGCTGATAATTTTTTTTATGTCACACTTTTTTATTGTTTCTTTTATTACTCTTTAATATATAATAATTTACTGTTTCAATATTTGTAAATATGTGAGAAACATGTAAACTAACAATACAATAATTGACCTGTATGTATAGTATTTTTATTCTAGGAGTACATTGTCTTCACAAATAATTATTTAATGTATACAAATATTGTAAATCCTATTTTAAAAGGGTAAGTGTGGAGTTTCTTCCTCATCCACACGAAACTACCTTTTGAAAGAAGCATCTAGAATTATCTTGATATTTTATTTAAGGTTCAAAAGGTGGCCTAATTGGAATAAATGATAATATTTTATATAAAGAATTTTACATATTTATATACTGTACCCTCAATTCGGAAATCAGGATGAAGATACAAAGAAAAAAGTAATACGTTTTCTTCATTCAAGGCCGCAAGATGTGAGATAATCTCGGCTGGCTCTGATTATGATTAAGCGCTACCAGGTGAGAAAAGAGTGTTGCAAATTAAATTAAAATTACATTTTCTACGATCTCATTATGCGCGTTGGGATTATATTAAAATTAAATATCTTGGTGTTAAAGAAAAACACTTTTTTAACGGATTATAGATATGTATTATTATATTTAAACTTATAATTATTTGTACATAATTTTAAATTTAAACCGACGTTTCGCGTGCTTTACAGCGTGCGTGGTCACGGTGGTGTTTTTCTTTAAATGTGTAAAAGTTATGTAAATAAAAGACAATACTATCTTGGTGTTATTATGAAACAACTATAACTGATGGGGAATGCAGTGAGTGCCTTGCGGTTTAGCATTCGAAGCGGGCACGCACTATTTAATTTTATTTGGTATTTAACAAAATAAATTTAGAATTCTATGTTAACACGCATAAAATCAAGTTTTATTTGAAGTATTTGGTTATATATTTAACACAATTTAAGACAAAGAACAGAATCATTAGCGTGTTAGTTTTTTTTATTTTGTTTGTTGCTGTCAAACGCAAGACGGATTTTTAGTGTAGCCAATATTCAGTTTGTGATTAATTAGTGCGTTCAATGATAGTTACGTGAGGAAGCAGTGTGTCTTAATTTAACTTGTCTATTAAATCAGACTGACTTATTTTTCTAAAGTCTTCGTATTCAACTAAAAGACCGGCAACGCGATCGCGAGCCCACCGGCATTAAGATTGTCCATAGGCTGTATTACTTAACATAACTTATTAATTACGTAACTGTCAAGTAAGTTATTATATGGGAAATAACTAAGGATAACGTGAGCCTTTTTAGGTTTCCCTCTGTTCTATAAAAACACTACTCAGCCATATATGGAGTCCTTAGCAAAGAAGAAAACGACGACTATTTATTACCTTTATCAAGTGAATTAATTACCAATGTGTATGGCAGTATGTAAACAAATTACATCATGATAAAAAATCAGTGACATACAATTTTTATTATTTTCATACAAAAAAACTGGGTCAGTTATAAGTTGAAAATTAAATGTTTTACTTTTCCGTAATTATTATAACAGGGGGGCAAACGAGCCTGCGGGACGCCCAAAAAGGCAATCTTCCCAGCCCATAGACACCCCTTTTTAGTGGGTGCGTTGCCGGCCTTTAAGGGAGAAGTACGCTCGAATTTTAAATAGTTGGAGGTCGTATCTCTCAGGGAGGACTCCCGCCGGCAGTCGATTCCACAGTTTAGGAAGATTTCCAGCCAACAAGAAGATGTTGGTTAAATTTAGTATTTATGCGGCTCGTACAATAAGTTAATTGACTTACATTAAAATAAAAATATTAAACTAAGGAATGAAATTAACTACTAAATATTGATACAGTATCTTTCTAAAAATATTATATGGTATATAGATAGACTAAACACTCCAATGTTTAGTTTAACAGTGTAACATTATAATAATTAATTATTTATTATAATGTTACACTGTTAAACTAAACATTGGAGTTTGATTATAATGTTAAAATATTGAATGATAAATACCACGTTATAAATAATGTGTAGACGAGTATCGTTGCCAGGTGTTTTTAATAGAGATATTTGTCATCCGCGAACACCAAAATGTTATCATTTATCACAAAACAATTCCACGTATGACTGAATTATGTTATTTAATATCATAATTAGTAGCATTTGAGTATAATATAGTTAATAACAATTACCGTAAAACTAAATTTATATATCTTATCTAATCTGTGGAGTGAATTATACAATAAATACTTACTAGTTACTACACATATAGATTTGTTATCTGTGGATAAAATAAATTCTGGCGTTAAACTTTTTTCGGACAATCTAGCGGCGACAAGGCATTTTAGATATTGTTACTATCAGATACATTTTTAAATATCCATTAAAATATCAACTGTTTTATTCCACGGAATAAAACAGTTGCTGTGTATGCCAGTCGTTTGGTTCTCGAAGTTTTTTATAAGGCGGAGACTTCACATAACGAGCACCTGCTACCTCATCTACATAATGTAAGTCACTGTACTGGACACATTTCAGTGTCTACTAATGTTTGTATACTTTTATTTTATAATAATATAATCAAAACCTCAATTGTAGTTGGTATTGCAAAAGAATAAAACATTTAATAGAAAATAATATCTTTATGAGTTTAAATCGATTTGATTTGTCTTTGTATAGAGTCACCGCACAGATTACGTTAACATGATAACAGTTCAATAGACAAAAATATCAAATAATTTTACAGACCACGATTGCTGTAATAATGTATAAAATACGCTTTTTTATGTGTTTAAAAGTTCGGAGAAAACGGTGAGACTTTATTTAAGACAATGTAGAAATAATAACTTTTCTCTCATTCTTTCTATTGGAAACTTGTTATTATCAATATCTTGCTCAATTAAAAGAGTTCCATATGTTACTTTTCAATCCGACGAGATTTGTTATGATAATCAGTAAAAGGGTAGACGAAGTCTCCGACTGAGACAAGATTTGAAGGTCTATATAGATGAACCATCGTGATCTCTGATATCGCTGCAGTGATTAGTAATATCTTTTTGACGACACAGTTCTAGCTAATTTCCCGACTGACGACCGATAATAATAATGATAACTTCGGAGGTATACCATGAAAAAAGTTTTGTTTGATAAAGACTAGTTAAAGCAGGTTATTATTTCGCTAACGGCTGTATTCCAATAGATTTTTCTCACAATACAGGCTTTTGTATTAACTTAGCATGTTAGAGTAGAATTGACAACCTATGTTAACCACAGAATACTGCTACTTGCATATGCAAAGGAATATTATCTATAAAACAGATGCATATGCCTGAAATTCAAACCCATAGCTCGTAAGCTTTCCGTTTAATATATATATTTAAAGGCAACGTTATAGCAGCCTTTATAGCGTTAATCCATAATTTGACGACAATTGAATATATCTTCAAGTATTATGACGTTATGTTAACATTTTTAAAGTGAAACTTTTATTACGTCGTCTCAAACTTTTTGGTCTGTGTAGCGCATGTACCGTGACGGTCGGCCGCGGAGCAGGGATAAAGAGAAAGGCGCTCTTCATAGCAGCCAAGGCAAATATGGCGGCGCCTATAGTCCGCAGCAGCTGACCGTGTATTGTATAGACTATTATTCATTAGTGCCCGTGCTCCACGCTATTTTAATATGACGTGTATAATCTTAATAATTGTTAAGTATTATATATGTCGTACTCTCTAAGACAGAGTTCAATAAAAATATTAGTTGGAGACTTAGTCTTCTTTTATCATTCCCATTTTCCAAGTTTAAAATTAAGATTGATAAAGCGATATTATACCCAATATTCCATTATTATTCTAATAAAAATTTAGTTAAATATCTATAATGTAAAAAAAATGTCACTTTTACCGTTGTTTCATAAAACCACACAATGCTTTTTTGTTATAAATTTCTTAATGTTTAGAAATATATGAATAAAATTTGTTTGCAGTCTTATTCATTAAAATATGTAGTAATAAATTGTAAAAGGACTAAGAGATTTTTTGTTAGGTTTTACGGACTAAAAATACTGAATATTTATAAACCATATTTGTACAAGCGTTATTTTAGTATGCATAGTGGTGTCCCATTTTTGATAGTTTTATTTTTTATTGTTTGTTTCATGCAAAAACTATTACATATATATTATTTTTAAAATTTGCCTACTGAATTCAGTTTGTTGGTTTATCTGGCAAATAACGTATGTGCATGGATGTATAGAAATAACATCTACAAAAATCATATTAGATTTAATAAAGGCTGTGCTAAGCGGTGGAATAAATTATGATATATATATGAAGATTGTTTGTTTTTATACATTCCCACTAAAATGATTATTTATTTCAGCTGCTTAACAACATTTTGTAAAACAAAAAGTTCGATTTCAAGGAGATACAGTTTTTACGTCTATGCCCTTGATTTGAGTATAAATAAATTTGTTATTTATTTTTTATCAAAAAAATCTGAAATTTCTTCCTTCATAATAATTCACGGGTGATCTGAAATCGGGAAGGGGAAGGGGTGAGTTTTTAAGGGTAAAAATGGTTTATCCTGATTTCCGGAAAAACTAAAAGTCCTATGGAAAAAAGTAGAATGTCAAAGTTGTAGATAATAAAAAGATCTAAAACGTTTTCAGATAACCTTAAAATTTATGTGTAATTTAAAAAAAAACAGTTTTTGTTTTTTATTTTTATCTTTTACAAAATAAGAATCCTCCAAATTTGGTAAAAACTTACCTTTTTATGTCTTAAATACACTGTAATTTATTTGATTTGATATCACCTAATTTTGAATTAATATCGATAAAGCAACCTAATTTTCAATCGTAAGTTCACACGTCAATTTTTCTTTTACTATAGTAAAAATTTGAGGTGAAATGAATCAATTAAATTTTGATTCGACTAGAAGAGGACATAAGTAGGCATCAGTAAATGCATTCCTATTAAAAAACTTAAATATAACGAAGCATTTTATCCTGATAAAATGACATAAACCATCATTATCATAATTCTAAACGTATAAAAAGAAGAAAGGTGTACACAAAAACCAAATATTTGGCAAAAACATTCTCTATTCAAATATTCCCTTGATTTTCTTTGTTTATAGAGTCGTTACTAAAATGTGTACAGAAATAAATGTTCACGGCTTTGTGTTGGGATCAAATAAAAGTTTTACACAGTTTTTTCTTTTATTGTGTTTCTTACAAACAATATAATCCTTTGATGGCTAATCTAGTTGTGGCTGATTTACAAATACACATATGGTTATTTTGTGTGCATTAATAAAATATGTTTATTTCATTTTAATTTTATGTATACATAACAATACATACGTGGATATATAAAGGAGTAATAACATCAATTAAAGAATTTGACTAGATCTGTGATATACTATTTTTTATCTTTCCCACACAATTAATATTGACAATAAAATATTTCATTTAAGTAAACATTTTTTATAAAAACATTGCAAATACTAATGTTGCAACATTAAATCATTTAAACTAAATGTCCATTGTTTATAAATATAAAACAAACAATAATATTTGTTATTCGCAAATAATATAACAGTTTCGTATTCGGTAGTCCGCAATGGATTGACTGCATTGTCAAATGCCTATCTGCTGTTATCTAGTAATTTTTTGTACGATGTTTTTTATTCTATTTCAATCTTTTGTAACATTTAATTGTTGTTTAGGAAAGTTAGCTTGTAACAAAAATGAAGTGGTGAAATTCAATAGATAAATATATACATACATATTTGTAATGTTCATGACGTTTAAAATTCATTAGTACAAGAATCGTAATATTCCATGTTTATTTAATTTAATTTCATATAATATATTTCACAATAGATGGCGTTAAAAGCAAAATTATTTAATACTCTAACAATAACAAATGATGGGTTAGGTTTTCATTAATATAACTCAAAACGTCGATAAATATAAATAGTGTTATAAATTTTTGTTTTAAGATTTCTTTACGAAATTAACCTGTCATATCTCACAAACAGTTATGTTTATTATTAGTAACATAAATAAAATTCCAAAATCTATGTTGCCCTAATTACTATATTATGTTTTTAGTAATAAGAATTTTTAACAGTGCAGCCAATATAGATTATCTCTTGGTAGTCTTAAAAATATTTTACGATACTAAATTACTAGTACTGCTTTTTTTATTGATAAATTCAATATATCACTAAGCCCGCCATAGCAGATTCATATCCGCATATGTATATGCAAGTAGGGATTACTTCCAGTTCTCCTTCTATCTAAAACAGTATTTAATTCGCCGGAGCCAAACTCAGGGCATCCAGTGCATGCTGTGTATTTTCTCTGCACTCACGCCTTTTACGCTACGCCACACAAAGAGCCTTTGTTGTATTGGAAATACATACATACATACAATCATTATAAAAAGAAAACAATAACAAAGTATATTACATAAAAATGAGAACTGTTTTGGGTCTTTAAGCTTGGAACTTCTTCCTGGGTAAATGCCTACAGCCTTCTCCACTTAGCTGGTTTTTGATCCTATTCTATTGTATATAAAAACATTAAATGCAGCATTAAAAGTTATATATTTTTAATATATTATTCTTGCTATATAACTATGATTTCTCTATATATATAGAATTAAGAAGCTTTGTTCGATAGTAATTTTGGGCAATGGAATTTAAACTTATATATTTTGTGTGAGAGTAAAAGGTAAAAATCCAGCGGTAATAGTGAATTTAATTTAGGAAAATGTTTTTTTTCCGTTTTAAAAATATTTTGAAAAACATTGCGGCTTCAATTAGCTCGGTGTAATTACTCGGGTAAAGCCACGGACGCGGTCGACTCGCTGACGTTAGCTCCAGCAAGATTGATTACCCTACTGATCGCAATCTCCGAGACAATGCATTGATATTTCAATGAAGTAAATAACACATCTATCTTGTCAATTGTACAGACTACGGGTAAGTGAAAAAATACGCAAAATGGTGGATGGATCACTTTATAAAGGGGGGGGGGATATATTGCAGTAAATCTGTTTGTGTGAGGATTGTAAGACCAGGTAATATGAGAAGAAGATCGCAATTGTGTACTCCATAGATAAAAAGCCGTTTTTTATAATTTATTTTAAATCGTGTACCATGACTAGCGATGGTTTGTTTATTTTAAAAATACTACATATAAAAACTAACCTCCATTAAAAATATTATCATAATGTTTCACAGTGGACTTACGTAACATTTCGTTGTTTGTTAAGGTCATTAGGACATTTTGCAGTTGCACAGATTAATGAAGTATATAATTTGACATATGACAACGAACACAGTCCAAACATATCAACAGTTTGTTAATATGTATTGAATTGTGATAGCGTATTTTTAAATAAATTTGGTCCTTTTATAAATTCTTATGTGCCCAGTAAATGTCCATCATCGACATAACTCCGTATCCATTTCGTTCATAGAGCACGGTGCGTCAGGAGCTGCTAGAAACAATTTCCCAGAAACGCAGGCGCAGAGCTGATACACTTTCTTATTTCTTGAAGTTTTCTGCTCTTTCGTAGCGGTTGCTTCCTTCAGATTCTCGATAATTATATTCGGGGCGTCTAGTTTTATCTGAAATAACACCAATCAGTTTAATAGTAAACACACGGATACTAAGAGTATAGAATAAGTTATTTAATAAAATCTTTGTAAGAGAAACAACCGAGAGGTATATTATAGAGGTATATATTACGTTGAAAGGCACAAGAGGCTAAATCTCGCAACTAAAAAGGAAAGATGGAGAAAAGGGATACAGAGATATGTATAGTATGGAATCCATTAGACACGTCTACTTTTTTCTTTTCCAATTTTTATACCCATACAGCAATATGGGTGTTATATGATATATATAAAAAAAATAAACCCATCTAAAGAACATTTTGTGTGACAAACAAATTCAACACCAAAAAATTTACAAGATTTTTAACATTCGTCTATCCGGGTTCGACCACAAAAAATAACCAATGAATAAACAATGAGGCATCCGCAGCCTGTCACTTATTATGACAACCTCGTTACGGTGTTTACAAGTTATTTTTGTGTCGCAACGATTAAAGGTTAATTTCGTTATTTTGATAGAAAAAAGGTTGTACTATGAATAATCTTGCATTTTTCTTCATGGAATATAAAACAGGTTCAAGTTTTTGAGTTGTACTCCTTTTTTCTTTCGGTAAATAGTTTTCAACTGTTTCATATGTGATGTGTTTTGGTGCAGAAGATTGTGACAGAAAACCAACTGCGATGTTATTTTTATATTAAAACGTCAAATTATTGTTTTTAGATACGCCAGTCACTAACACTAAGTCTCGATTTTACCTTAAGCGCCTACAACATTTTAAAATGAGTAATATTCCTCTTCTATATCATATAATCTAAAGATCTTCAAGTATGTGAAGTCGTAAGGTTTCATATACTTTAGTTTGTACTTACTGCACCGACCACTGAATCCAATTTAACATTACTATGTGAAGTAATATCAATACTTCCCGCCCTACTTTCTAAATAAATGGAGTGTGGTGCTCGTAGATCTAATTTTCGTGTTAAAGATTCCAATCTGCAACAAAAAACATTCACTACTTACATATTACCGATAGGTAATTCAACCTGTCACTTTAATTTGATTTAAAATGTCTGTGTTCTCTCTAGAAATGCGTGGCCACCATCCCGTATCTCAAAAACTAGAAAACTGGACGAACCAAGGTTCGAATCAGGTTTAAGTATCTTCCTTGGAAGATACAATTTCTATATTATATATATATAATATTCGATTCAATATCTATATTATATATATATAATATTATATATATATGTATAATATAAAATTAATTTAAGATCATCAATATGACTTTTAAAGACATCTTAAATTCCAAGAAATTTCTGGACGAATTCCACTGAGGAAATTTTACTTATGCTTTTGAAAGCTTTGTGTATTGTTCAATTCCGACAATACTACACACATACAATAATGCTTTCTTTTAGGTCAACTTCGAAAAGAGGATACTCACTGTAAATTTGACCCTGGCGGTGCACGTACGATGGGCGCTTGGAGGGCGCTACGCACGCCTACGCCGCCCGCCCCATCGACCGCTAGGGCGTCTGCGAATACGCGGACCTCGTCCTTTGACGCGTAGAATATACGCTCACCACGCGCGTCTTTCACTTCAAAAGCATTTCCGGTACATTCCACGGAGTCGCGTTCTGTGAATAATTAAATATATGTATGAAGAAAACTATATGTTTTCGTATCTAATTAAATATTCGTTTAGTGAATTGAAAGTTTTTATGAGGTTCTCTTTACTAGCAAATTTTGTCGTTAACAGGCAAGTGGAATACAATTCAATACATATAAACATTTATTATCAAGATATATAATTAACCAGTATTTACTGTTTTTGTGCCTCAAAACTAAAAGTACTGCAATGGCTATTTAATGTGGATGGACGACGTATTTAAATCAGCTGTGCCTCCTGAGGGCATACTATAACCAAATTAATACGTGCCGAATTTCGGTTCAGTGCTTATACTCTGTAAATATCAGTAATGAAACCATGTATTGGTCTTGGGTTTCCAATAATGGGGAACAGAAGATATGTGTCAAGTTAGCTAAGGCATAGATGCTTTTCTTTTAAGAAATCAATAATTTAGAGTAACTACATTATTATCATTTTTTTTATAGAACAGGGGAAAACGGGCCGGCTTACCTAATGTTAAGTGATACCACCGCCTATGGACACTTAATGACAAAGGTTTCGCGAGTGCGTTGCAGGCATTTTAAGAAATGATGCATTTAGAAGGATAATAAGTCTAAATGGTTCGGAAATACTGCATTACGCAGTTTTTTTTATTTACCACATTAAAAGGTTGGAAAACGATAATAATTATTTACATATAGCCGTAGGAGGTCAGCTATATATATTAGCTGACCTTCTACAAGACAGGTTCTCACTTGTCTCATTATATGTGGCCTGTGACGGACGTCAGAGATCATTAGCCTTTCGGTTTTTTAGCGACAAGCTTTACCAATGACATTACTCTTAGAAAAGTCGAAACATAATTTTGCTCCTCGGAAATAAAACTCAAGAGCTACTGGACCTATGACACAAGAAATACACAAACCCATTTCTTTTGTTATTAAAATTCTTACTTAAAATTAATTTCGACTGCTCCTTGTGGTCATCAGAGACAAGAACTGTGAAATTCCGATGCGAATGTAATGTTATAGGCTGCGCTGTTTGGGACGAAATTGTCGACGCTATGAGATCTTCGACCACCCATACTTTACCATCTAAAGTAATACCATCTTTAACTATTGTTATTGGACCAATTCCGTGCTGAAAAATAAATAAGTGTTGTGAGATATCTATATTATACTACAGGAACATAATAATAATAATTTATTACAAGTGGTACAAAAATATGTAAGATGGTACAATCGTCACTTCAATTATTCTGCAACAAATGCGCGCAAATTTCTCTTAAAGGAATTTTACATTATTAGACATATGAATTGATAATTTCTTATATTATTTGTATCGTACATATTAAACGCAATAATTATGCAAATAATATTTAAGAACTTTTAGGAATATTATTTAATTATTTAATTTAATAATATTTCTAAAAGTAATACACCAAGTTGATTTTTAAAGACTCTAGTTAAATTTAGTCATACATGAGACACTTCTGCAGCTGCCATGATTATGCTAGATAAAGAGGAGAAGGAAAACTTCATGAGGAAACCCTGCTTAACACAGAAGTCACCGGTGTTAGCCACAGGAGGCTGATCACTTGCACACTAAGAAATAAATGAAGAAAAACTTTTTATTCAATGTCTGCGCCTAATGACATGATATTATATATAGCGGTAACAGTTCTTAGGGCATTGGTAGTAAGGTAATCCAAAGATTAGTGGTTAATGGCATTACGTACTGTGTTATATAACGAAAATCAAAATTTGCATTTCGTAATGAACGATTTACACTTATAAAATTTACCTTTGTCAGTCTTAAATTACTTATAATCCACAGAGACAAGGCGATATTCAAAAATATAAGTATCATTAGAAATATTATAATCGCATACAGCGAAGATCTTCTCCATCCTTTTAGAACGACTGGAAGACAGCTGTGGGAATTCTCCTGAATTGGTGGTTGCTCAGTGGTGGGAGTACATTCCCAACCCCGAACACCTTCGGTCCTTGCATCTTCGATTTTCATTCTAAAATAAAGTTTATAACGATCAATCAATAAATATATTAGAAATAGACATAACATTTATTATAAAGAATACGCACACACACAGAAAATAACAAACAAAAAGTATGATTTTTTTTTAAGAACAAATTATGTTATAATTATGTAATGTGCGTGTGTGTTGTGGTATTGGATTGTAATATAACATATTACTTTTTAATACAACACGTAGTATCGTGTAATACTACACAGAAAAAGATATCTTTATTTGCATGTACTTGTAATAATTGGAACTACATATTAAGTTTAGCGGTACTCGTAAAATATGTAAACTGTAGTCGTATAAGACTCGTATCTAGGAGAAGATAAAGGGAAGAGAGAACGTTAAGTAAGAATATGGGACAGTAAGTTACTGGAGCCCGGGATAGAGTAGACTGGATAAAATTAGGGGGTCCTATTAACATTGAAAACTATACAACTTCGAAACTGTTTCTAAAATAAAATAAACTCAAAATTAAACTCTCTATGTTTTAAGTACTATATTGCTTTAAATTACGGTCATTGAATAATTTGTTATTTAATCAGCAATACATTTGATCACTATTAAATAACACAAAAATAGCAAATCATTAATTTTCAATAGTTAACTGCATTATTTTACAAGACTTACAAGAGAGATTTCGCTCTCAATTAGTTTCTCTATATCTATATATTCACACTCAATTAGAATCAAATGGAACATCGATGTTCGATGCGTAATGCGTGTTAATTTATTCAGAAACATTTTAACGACACATTCTTCAAGCCTATATGCAAAGCCTGCCTATATTTTACATTCTGCGCAGAGATGGGAACTTGTGAAGACAATACCTCAGGTCAATAGATTGGAGTTTATAGTTTCAGTTTAAAACGGAATTCCTCAAGGCATACTGCAACCAGATAAACTAGAAGAATATCCAACACGAATGGAATGACATTTTTTCATATGAACCTATAGAGAAACCCGAGGCATCATTTCATTTGTCCCTACTTCCCGTTTTGGCAAAAGCTCCAAATGAGCATTCTGATAAACGAGCCACTTTAAAATCGATTTTCTTTTGTTTTGGTAATTTTAATTGTTTAGTTTATTATGTGTATTTATTTCTCATTTTATTAATTATGTATATTATTATCTCTTCGTGTATGCTATGCTTACGTATAAGTGCTTGTCATATTAAAAATTGTACATTTTGGTTATTTTTTGACAGTCTTACTGACTTTGCTTTTGTGCGCGTCATGATTATTCTCGAAAATAAAAAATAAAAAAATGAATTTGTAGTTTTTGAACACATTCTAGAAGTTTAGGACTGCGTAATTGGAATTCTTTCGATATGCCAACCGATGCTTGTTTTAATAACACTACTTTAGACTTGTATTATTTACCCTATAAAAGTGAAAGTACCATGTATACTCTTCCTATATAAGTCTCTCATTGTCTAATATTGTAAGTAGAAAATAATTTTTATTTTTTATTATACAAAAGCAATTGCAAAACAAAAATTTTGTTTGATCATCATGGTTTATTATTGTGTTTATTAGTTTTACGCTGACGGTCGGGCTGATAGTAAGGAAACGAACTGGTTTTTAGTTCAATAAAAGCTATTTATAATAGTTTCACCATCTCACTCTCACAATTTACCGTGCATTTAGCAATGCTTGGATGTCGGGAGATATAGAAATCGGGATTTTCTCGTAAAATCATCTAAATGTCATAATTACATTTTTGATTTTTATGAATAAAAAGGTTTAATTTGTTTGTCTATCAATCAATCAAAATTCGTTTATTCAGTTTAGATGCGTCTTAGGGCATGCTTATGAATGTCAAAAACGTTTACAAAATTCGCGAAAGAGCAAAACTACACCATCCGTTCGCAAAACTACCAGGAGGCCTTGTTCTAAGAAGAAGGGGCAAGAAACTCAGCAAGTTTTACCCTCCCTCTACAATACAATTATTCAAAGGAAAATGTCATGAACCACAACGTCATTTAAGTTACATAAGTAAAGTATGATGGTTATTAAGACTGATGGTTAATAGGTGGTGTCGTCTGTTGTTCGAAACAATTGCTTCATCGGGAATCAAACCTGTTATGATATACATAATACTAAGCCACAGATGTGGCTCATCGATTTGTTTCTTTTGACTTAAATTTAGTAGTTGTGTTTAAAATACCTGTCCAGAGCAACGATTTGCACTCTACCGCTATTTCCGGACTGTTAATTTAGTTGACAGCCACAAAAATGGAGTATGGTATACGATTAATTTCAATGCTTCATAACTTTCTGTTTATATATGGATATTAAAATTTAACAAAAATGTTTTTAATCTATTACCATATTAGATTCTTGCTCTCATTGTGTATATGCGTTTTTAGTTTGAGTTTATTCGTAACACACATAAAGATACAAATCTTTCGTAAATAATATTAATAGATTTTTACAAGGGTTCAATCGAAAACGTATTTATGATTAAATACGTTTTCGATTGATTAAAGGCAAATTAGGTACAAATAATAGAAATAAAAATTGAACTCTTGACATCTTAAAATAGTGTTACCCTACGCGGGGACAATTTGATAATTAAGGGCAATTTGTAATATCAGGTATTCATTATATATTTTAAAATCTATTTAATGTGTTTAGTTATAAATTTCAAATAATTCCAAGTATTTCATTTTACATATTTAAGAATTATGTATGTTAAGGGGGATGGCACAAAACCAATATCGCTTCACTTCATTATTGGAGGCAGTTTTCGTAATATAAATTAAAAAAATATAAAATAAACTTTTTTTAACTAAACATTTTAAATTATAATATCTTATACTATAAGTCAGGTTTTTACTAGCTGGAGCTTTTATCACGAAGCTTTGTCGGTAAAGCTTCCATGCCAATACAATAGCGTACATATACATAAATAATATACAAATTGCTAGTCTTTGTACTCTTTTGTAGCTTACAAGACAATCTTGACTAGCCTTCTGAACTGAAATCTGAACTTTTTTTAATGTGTAGAATACAGAGCGTATTTTCCTACCTATGTGATCACATGGTGCATAACGGGAGTTTAGTGTTCGATTCCCGGCTATACAGTAGATATACTTATATAACATATTATTTTCAATGTAGGCGTAAAAATATATCTGTCCCTTCCCGCATTAATTGTACTATAATTATCTCTATAAGTCCAATGGGGCATGGAACAGTTTTTGGTGACAATGTGGATTGACTCATGGGTAATTAATGGTATCGTAAAAATAATTTCTCGCAAATAACTCAACTAAGGCATATGTATACACTCATCTAATATGTATCACACGAATCTATTTTAACAAACAGTAAACATTGTAATATACAATACCTGTCGTAATTAAGAGGCAGGTCTCACGGGACGTATTATATTATCACTCCTGTCCGTATATTAACGATGCAAGCGGCTACACCGAGCGAGCAGTGTGACGTAGACTAGATAAACTCATAGGTGCTAGAAGGAACACTCGAAACGCGAAGTAGGCGTGCTCCAGAATATAATATCAGCAGAGTGGCTCGACTCTCGCGCGGGGCCGCCCGTGCATCCGCCGTAATAAACGCTCCAAAATAGAACAGCTCACGCAAATAATACTGACGCTGGAATGTCTTTGTCGGCTCGGTATAAATAAATCGAGTTCGATTTTCAATAATTCGTTGAAATCGCTCAATTATCGCACTCTATCGGCACTGTATGACTGGACTGTACGCGTTTAAAGGTATAATCGGACTGAAGTTAGCCGAGTGCGCCAGCGACTCCGACGTCGATTTCAACTCGTTGTGAAGTTGTGCATTTTTAAAGAGGCGCTGTCTCGCGTGGGACATAATTCGGATACGTTCCAGATTCAACCGTTATTATAAATTCCAGTTAACATTATCATTAATTGACACCTTGGTTGTGTGTTTAATATATAATGTTAACACAGAGCTTTATGTGTGTTTTAAATCTATGTTTTTGAATGTTTTGCTAGTAGTCTGTCGGTACGGCTCTTTCAAACTGTGTCATGAGTGGTCATTTTAGTTATTACCTATATTTTACGTCGGCAAAGTTTTATTGTGTTATTTTTTTCGACTGTGTATTTGCGTGTTGGTCCAAGAGAATGTAAGTGCGTGCTAGTTCACCATGCTCACTGCTGATAGAGGACAAATCTTTGTTTTTAATTGTTTTTATTATTAATAAATTATAAATTACTTAAGATGTCATGTAATGGTGTAATAGTTGCAGCTCCTTACAAACATTGTGTAAATAAAAAACTTGGTGATTATAAAGAGTGGCGGAGAGTTTATTGCCAGTTCTTCTCGTCCGTTCTACGCCCTTGTTTTGAGAACTGGCAATAAATGTAAAATTACAAGCACATTGAATTTAATTTGTATTTATTTATTGACGTTCATAAGTTGTGTAAATACAGTTAGCGTAGTCTCCCAAATTAATGATTACATTTTTTGGTGATTATCTTAAAGGCAGATGTGGTATTTAGGTACGTACATATCTTACAGAAATATTTACTTTTATTCCAAATGTTATTTATACGTGTCTAATTTAATTTAAGCACATACTAAATGTGTTTCTTCATTCTCTTTCATTTAATATTTTCAAATATATTAGGTACCAAATATCTAATTATGAGAGTAATTAAATTTAATCCTCTCACAACTTTTAAGGGAGATTAATTATTATGCTTAAGACTACTTTTACAAAAATAAACCGATATTCAAATAATTAAGTTATTATGTGAAATAAATATCGATAAAACAGTAAAATATAGATCATAATAGATTAGATTTTCAAATCCAGCGTGCAGGTATAAAAATTTACGGGTACCTAAATAGTTCGTATGCAATCGTTTCGGTAAAATAACATCGTGACATGGGATAGCTCTCTCGTCTTTATGAATGAATAACGACTATTTCCAGTTATATACGGCAGCATGACAGTCGTTGTTTGTTAATTATATTTTCAAAACTTCGTTATAGTATTGTTTTGACGTTGAATATTAAAAGTTGTTTATTTTTAACTAATATAAGAGAATGTGCTAGTATTTTAAAGCGCTGTGAATCATGAACCATGTGACATTTTGGATTTCTTTGACAAGACTGTTTTCAGTGCCAACCACAACTCACCTTTCAAATTAAAATATTTTTTTCACTGATACTTAGACGTTCGAGTTGTATTGAAATATAAAATGTACGGCGGAATATTTATAATGTGTGATATTTGTTTATTCAATCTTAGTTAAACAGCTTTGTGTATTTTAATTGTAATTTAAGGACTGCCTAAATGTATAACTGCGACATTATACAGTTATATTTTAATAAGTATTTATTTATTTATTTTCCATTAAATTTTCCTATCTTTACAGTTATAACTAATGCGATAGAAATCCATTATGCTACCCACACCAACTAACCTACATACAAACATTAAAAAATTAAACTAAAATTCCTAAATCTTATAACTAACAATATAGCAAGCAACTCTTGTGAACTCAGCCAGCGTACAAACAAATAGGTCCACCTCAATGGAAATTTTGTTAATGATCTGTATTGCTCGCGTGAGTGGCGCTTTGCTAACCAAGTTGGAATGTGCGCGCGGTACATCCAAAAGCTTAGACGTAAGCCTCAGGTTTCTACTTGGTACCCGTAGACCCAGTCTCTCCATTATATCCGGATTATGCACCCGACCCGTAAGTATTTTAAATATATAAACGGTCACAGCTACCTCTCTTCTGAGGCGTAGCTGGTCGTACCCCACCATACCCAGAACAAACGGGTCGGGTACATAAGCGGATACAAGGGATACACTCCATACAGTCTCCTGTAGAGGTAGCGAGTGAATTTATTTTGTACTCGCTCTAACATGAGACTGTATTTAGCCTCATATGGGGCCCACACCATTGCGTTGCACTCCAAGTGACTTCTCACTAACGCGTTGTATAAGATTTTGATCGCACCGATGTTCTCAAGGCCACAAGCTGTTCTTAATACGAACCCCAGATTTCTATAGGCCTTTTTGCATACCATCTCTACATGTCGCGCGAAACCAAGATTCGTATCAAAATAAACTCCCAAATCCTTGACCTCTGAGACTTGCGCCAAGGTTAGCCCACTAATGGTATAATTGTACCGAGTGATTAACCGTGCCCTTGAAAAAGATATCACTTTGCATTTTGCCAAATTAAACTCCAATCTATTACTAAAAGTAGCACTATTATAGGTAAGGTTTTAGCCACTACAGTTAGTAATGGACAATTCATATTTAATTTATGTTATAAAACTTATTAACATTTCTTTGTATCTATAGTCTTAATAAAACGTAAATAAAATATAAAAGCACCGACCGGTACCTGGTGAAAAATTGGTAAAATGAAATAAATATAAAAAAACTTTAGTCGTCTGCTTGGCAATGTATCTTTAATTATGTGTCGCAGGCGCAGAATTCAGATCACTTTCGCCATAAAGAACAATTAGACTTAGTAACATCTAAAGGCTACAGTGAAATGTAGTTTTATTTTTCTACAAAAGTTGTATGCAAACTATTAAAATACTGAAAGTCGCATACACGTCATCGATATGACTTGTTGCAGATTATAATGATGGGCAAAATTCGAGGCAAGTGAGAGACAGCCTGACAAGAGGAAGAAGTAGTAGTTGAGGAATATTAAGAAGTGGACTGGCATCACGAAGAGGCCCAGGAACTTTTTGACCAGCTCAAGCTACCCGGAAATTCAAGCTGTTAACAGCTAACTTTTAGCAATAAGGTGGCACCAGAAGAAGAAAAAGAAGTTTTATTTTAAAATAAAACATTCTTCAAGCCGTGTGGTATAACTACTTTTTCCACACACAAAGTGTCTATCACGAGAGAAATCAGTCCTGACCAATGAAAATATCTAAAAAATAATATATAGTTTATAGTACAGTATTTATGAGGAAATTGAACCGTTATTAGCGAAACCATTCCTGTAATTGGTGACTGCTAACAGTTCGTATGCTCCTTTCAAACAAGAAGGCATGATTCTGAAATACATTCACACAGCGGCAGGAATACTGGAACCAGTTATATCTATGTTTTACCCATTCCATGTAGTAATTAGTGTGAGTGCATGTTAGCCTTAAGTGCTAAACAGTGGTGAGTGGAAAACAATTGTTAACAGAGTCTCTTCTCATTAATAGAGATAAGTAGTAGTATCTGCCCACTGAAATATTTCCGAACCAATTCGACTTCCGTACTTCAAGAAAAGAGCGTACTGATTCTTAAAAGGCCGCAGCGCGCTTGCGAGCCTTCTGACAGTGCGAGTGTCCATGGGCGGCGGTGTCACTTAACATTAGGTGAACCTCCTGGTCGTCTGTCTCCTGTAACATAAAAAAGCGTAGTGTTATTTGACACTTTCTTATGTTAAATATCTTTTATAGTAAATTGGGTTAAAATTACGTTTTAGTTTTAAGTTAGACTGAATTGGTAAATTGTGTTTAATATATACATATATATATAGTTATAATGTTCTTAGCAGCGGTGAAACCGCGGGAAGTATAAATGTAATACGTTTTAATGATGTCTTTTAGAGTGATTACAAGAATTTCTCTCTTGGTGCACGGAGTTGGTTTCTTTAATTATTTCGCTTTCGACTCCACATTTGTAAGTATTTTTTGCTCACACCCACAATTTTACTTATGTTTTTGCAAATCTTAATGCTTAATTAGTCTCAATACTGTAATAGACATTTAAAGCATTAAAAACCTCATAGCTTCCTTAAATAAAATAAAATATATTATAAAGTACAAATTACTATATTAATACAAAAAATCATCATTTTTTTAAGTGGTATCGAGTTGCTTAAGTTTTAGGAAAGAATAAGATCAGTATATTGTACGTGATCAAAGAAACGAATTCTATATTTTAAAATAAAATTCTATTTTAATATAATTGTTTTATTAATAAAACAATTTATGATTTTATTTTTCATATTAAAAATTGCAATAAGTACAGGCATATAAAAACTAAACATGATTGAACAAAGACAGGCTTTGAATTTAAAAGCTTTTTCGGAACAAATTCCAATAAAATCAATTCCATTCGTCAAAAAGAATGACAGAAATTCGTTCACTAGAAATTCGTTTTACTACAAAGAATTTAGTTTTCAGCAAATTCTTATTATATTATTATTTCTATGACTTCTGATGTGAATGAAGATTTTAAAGATGGTTAACATGTGGTAACTTATAAATAAATAAATGGTACACTAAATTATCCACGTATAAAAAGCATTAAACTCACAGTTAATTTTGAATCTTCTCTTATATTATGTAATTGTCAATAATTATGATAATGTATTTAAATATTTAATTCAATTAAAATTCAAAAATCATTTATTCATATAGGTAACAAATGAAGGGCGTAGAACGGAAGACAAGGACTGGCGAAAAACTAACTATCGTAGTTAATTGCATAAAAATATTAAAAAGAGTAGTAGATCATTTTGCTATGCTATTCCAGAGACTGGTTGGTTTCCGGAATGAAAACTTTTTAGATCTTTCTGTGATGTTTTTCTATTTAAGCCGCAGAGTGAAGTTACAAGTTCTTGACTAACAAATATTCAATAAGGGTTGATCGTAGACGGTAGATGAAAATTTTTATGTATTTCGTATGTATAATAAAAAAATAAAAACAAACAAAATTGTCTAAAAAAAATGTAGGGCTGGACCTAGTGGTACCCTTAATCGCTTAGGAGTTCCAAAAAATGATAGTAGCCGATTCTCAGACCTACTAAATATGCATAATAAATTTCATAAGAATCGGAACCCAAGTTATATAAGTAAGTTAAGTTAAAGTAAGTTTTTTTAAATCGTGTCAGTGGTTCAAACGTAACGCCCCGTTTCTTTCGCAATATAGAAATATCAGTTCCCAATAAATGGTCTATCTAGCAGATTATATCGTATAACAAGTCCGAAAGCAATATGAATTTCTAGTGAATGTCACCGAATGTTTCCATCGAAATTTTATAGGGCTGATAAATGTAGGCCTCTGGGGAGCGTGTGCCGGCACTTTTGAGATAAGTGGAGGGACATGGGACGTAGCTTTATTGATCCTATCCTAGAAATGGGTAAGCAAATCTGAAGAAAATTATTCAGCACGGTGTAGACCATATGAACATGTCTGTGCGTAATTATAATTAGCTAAATACAAATAAAAAGGAGTTAAACTGAATATTAAAATGATTAAATAATGCAATAGAGTGATATGGCTAAGCGGCTTGAGCAACTCTAATCGGTCGGTTCAATACCCGGCTGAGTACCAGTGGACTTTCTTTCGATGTGCGCATACAACATTCGCTCGAACGGTGAAGAAAACATCGAGAGGAAACCATCTTGCTTTATCAATGACCCCCAGATCGATGAGTCGTTCCAGGGAAATATGCCAAATTTTACATCAACCCGTCAACAGTAAGGGACTCAAATTTTAATTATTAGATTCAACTCAAGCAGCTAAATAAAACTGCTAAATATGGCAATCTTGTGGCTTCAGTGTTTGACTCTCATACTTGAGGTCGTACGTTCGAATTGCACCAATTGACCCTTAGAGTAGGAAACATCGTGAGGAAACCGGCATCCCTTAGACTTTAAGTGCCAGCAACGCACTCGGCAGTCCTCTGGCATTGAAAGTAGCCATGGGCGGCTGTACCACGTAACAGATGAGCCTCCTGCCCGTTTGCCCCATACTATAAAAAGGGTCTTTAAGGGCCTATTTAAAAAATACGAAATCTTTTACGTAGTTTGTCTTATCTGAGGGTTAACTCAAGATTTATATTCTTTAGCTAATTCACCGACTATAATGTTGTCTTAGTAACTTAAGTTTATATTATAATTAGCAAAATAGTATTGATTCTAACGCACATTAGTAACTAGTATGTTGTGTTTTGAACGGTCAAATTCCAAATTATTTTATTTCTTAAGAATTTCAACATAACGCTAAAAACACCAATATAGTTAACAAACAAAATATAATTTTTATTTTATTTTTTACTTATGTAACTAAAATGAAGTTGTGGTTTATGACATTTTCCTTTGAATTATTATTATGTAGAGGGAGCGTAATACTTAGCCTCCTGGTAGTTCTGTGAACGGATGGCGTAGTTTTTCTCTTTCGCGAATTTTGTAAACGTTTTTGACATTCATAAGTATGCCCTAAGACGCATCTAAATTAAATAAATGAATTTTGATTTGATTTGATAATAACAGAAAAATAACGCTGTACAATTTTTATCAAACCCTCGGTCACTTGCGCATAAACATTTAACAGTCCATTATTGTCGAGAATCCAGAGACAAGTATAGCTATCCGCTTAATTCCGCCTGTGTCGCTGCTCGATCCTGTTTTAGGAAACAATCCTCTTGATCCCCGCGTGATGCTGCATAATGTCGCTTTTGTCTCACAGAATTACCACTAAATCTATCAATTTGAGAAAAACCTTTTTAAGTGCCGTGTACTAAGTACACACAGTACACTGTACTTGATCGTTTTCTATAAATACTGTATTAATTAAGAAATGTGATATACATTTTCTATTTATAAGCTTACCTTAGTTCCCTAAATATTTGTATAAAAGTATAGTTAAAATAAGTGAAATTTAAATGTCGTCTTTACAAAATATGTTTAAAGATATTTATTATCAAATGACTCGTTAATGAACATTTTAATATAATTCCGGTATAATCAATTGATAGAAATAAATTAACTGGAATCGATATTTAGGAAACCCAATAACTTATCTCAATCCATCTTAATCCAAATATTGATAAAGTGTGTCAATAACCAATCGACGGATTGTAATATCCATCTGTCGATACAAGCTATTCATAGCAGGTCGGATCGATGTAGGTAGATAGACCTTTGTATGAAAATGATTGTTCAACTGTGCCAATATCGTATCTTTAAATTTTTACTTACACCAGTTTTTATAATAATTAAAAAGATATTTGATATGATTTTAAACGTATACATGTAAATTCGAATATTTTTTGTACGGTTTATTTACTTTATTTGGTTTATATTGATTATTATCAAATCGTCAAAAATGGATTATCTTAGTAGGTTTTGGTTATTGTGATGCAGATAAGATCTCAATCGAATGTCATGGTCTGATCTCAGATTTTTTCAATCTGAGATTGTGCATACATTATTGGGTTTGCGCGCAAGACAAGCCGGTTTCCTTACGATATTTACCTTCACCGTTCGAGCGACTGTTAAATGCATATAAAAAGAAAGTTGATTGGTGCCCGGGGGATCAAACCTACGATCTCAGGGATGAGAGATGCACACTGAAGCTATTATGCCAACGGTACTAATATTGTACTCTTCATTTATAAGATACTCAGCTAAAACAATAGTTTGTATTTTATTAACTCGTCTTACTTTGACTTTAAAACACTCTTCCTTTGAGTAAAATGATCTTTCTTTTCCACGATATTGTATGTTGTTATAATAGTGTAAACACTGACTGGGAATGGTGCGTCCGAAGCCAAAGTTCTATCATACCTGCACCACTTTAAAATTGAAAAACTTTTGCAATGCCTTTCTTATGGAAATAGTTCGCGTTTACGTTCGAGTGAGTTGTCATTGTGAGGATTCAGCACTGCAGTTTCATTGAAATAATAGCGCAGTTTCTTAGTTATTAAGTGGATAGAGACTTATGTTGTCGAAGTATTATGACTTCCTTTTCAAAGGACTTTAAATAATCGACCGGTTTGTATGATTTTATTATTAAAACTTCATTAATAACCGTGTATTTAGTTGTACATACACATTTCCAATGCAGAAATATTTCCAATAATATAATAATTAATGATTATAATATTAAAATTGATAAATTTAAAATTAATTTAAGAAGTTTCGTACGTGGAAGTGTACCTATAATGCTGAAACATCCATCGTCATTGAAGTCTTGGCAGTTGTGATGAGACGATATTTCAGATATTCCAGTTTTTTAATCAATTACTGGCCATTGACTCCTAAATAAACTAAAAGTGCCTAAATGTGACTTCTGGAAGGGCCAGGGAAAGGAAGTGTGGAGGGCTGGGGTGTTGTTAGTGGTATATATATATATATACATATATATATATATATATATATATATAGATCTAAAAAGCGCGGGCCTGCATAAGCGCATTTTCATATCATTTTAACAAAAAAATCTAGGACTCACAACTGACGAAATGAGCGTCTAAGTTCGAAAATTGAGTTCACTCTACATACAGTTTCAGTTTAACAATTGATTAATGATATTTTCCGCTCTACTCAATATTTGTATAAATCTACCGGTATTTTTGCGATCATTAACGCGTTTTGGACAGTAAAATGCAGAGTTCGCGATAGGTTGTATAAATCCACATGAAATATTGATACAGTTTCGTGTAAACGTGTAACAAATGCGGTAATTTGAGCCACCTGCCGGCCGCCGCGCCATCGCCATGCATTTCCCAATTCACCTTATGTTATTTGCGTTTTAATAGCTTTTGAATTTTTAATAATTATCGCGATTTTTAAGAGTGTATCATATTATTCGTTGATAGGAATAGAAATATGTCTCCAAGGGTTATTTAAATATAATTAAAGAGTGAGTTTCCTTTATTATACTGGCCCATATATAAAAAACGAAAGAGAGAGAGAGAGGGAGACACCTTAGAAAGTGGAAAGATCAAATAAAGGAAACAGCACAAATTATGTACCTGACAGAGGGTGGCATAGTGCAGAGAGAATTGACGGGGTTTGGAAGAGGCCTTATCAAAAAAAGGGCACACACCAAAAAGAAGATTGAAATATACACGAGTTTAAATGTAAAAATATCTGAATTAAAAGAGCTATTATTAATAAGATAATTACTTTAATTAACTTCTCTTAACGCAAAGAAACCATGGTATGATATTATTAGTGGGTCGGAATGAAAGTCTCTTCAAGGTATTATTTAAATAATTAACGAGTTATACGGTTATTATACAGCACTAATTACTTTAATTAACTTCTCTTTAAACTCACACAGTACAGGTCACTTGTCTCACTATTCACACTTTTACTTTGGAATCGCACTTAATTATCTATTATCCCTGGTAATAATAGTGACTTTTTTGCACAGAATACACACAACGGAATAAACGGCTGTGTGTTTACTTCATAGAGAAACAGAAATAGTGAACTTTATTATTAAGACGTGGATAAATAACATTTATTATTTTACACTGAGTCGTGTTGGCTTAGTGGCCTCAGCGTGCGACTCTCATCCTGAGGTTGTAGGTTCGATCCCCGGCTGCGCACCAATGGACTTTTTATATTATATGTACGCAATTAGTATTTGCTCGACCGGTGAAGGAAAACATCCTGAGGAAACCGACATGTCTTAGACCCAAAAAATTTACGACGTGTGTCAGGCACTGGAGGCTGATTGAGGCTTGCCTATTAGATTTAAATATGATCATGAAACAGATTCAGAAATCTGAAACCAACACATAAATAAAGAGGTTGTAGTGCCACAAATTTATATTTTATTTTTAAAGTAACTATCTGTGTATTATTACAAGACAGTAATAAAAACTGAAGAGAGATTTCTGAAGTATTTTATCTATTTGTATCGGAGTTATTTACGCTTCAATACGGGTCAGCTGGCTCGTGTTGATTTAGGATACTTCTTGCCTATAAAAATGTTTGGATTATTTGATATACCTAATTCGATTGTAGGCATTGGATATTTACTTCTAATGTGCCAGTGCCAGATCTGTACTCAATATAATATACTTTTTGAACGAAAAAAAAATTCGGTGGTGGTTGTTGGAGCCCTGCAAGAAGAAGATAAAAATTATGCTCATTTATCGATTTTGTTATTATTATCACTTATTCCTATAATCACAGATACCCGCGGGGTGTGTAAAGTATAAAAAGCATAGTAACAGTGCAATCATCTAATGAATGCTTCCGGGCAGATAAGCATCGATTAAATGGTCTCTTTATTGCTAAAGGAAAGGCGCGCCCTTTATGAGCTCATTGAGATATCACTCAGATAAAGCTATAACATTGTCCATATAACTGATTGATTTGTAATTATATTAAAAATTCTATGTAACGACACCGAAGATGAGCATTTTTTGACGTTATAGATAGTTGTCGTAAAATGGAGAGAGATGAGGAGAGAAGCTATTGCGTCTAGTCTCTCAATTTTGTCTGACATCTTCTGATGCACCAGTTTTGTTGTATTTTTAAGATCTTTCGATATTGAGACATGTTGGTTGTACAGGAAGTATTTTTCCCACAATTGAGCTGCTACCAGAGCATCTTTAATGCTTGGCGGAGGCTGCGGGTCATCTGTATCATCTTCTTTATTTCCTTGTTCTTGATCTTCAGTTTTTCTCACTGAATCCAAAATTTCTTTCAACCAAAGCCAAGAATTCTTTCTGACGCTTTCAAGACTTCGTCTCTAAATCGACGGACACTTGCAGTCATACGTAACGTATACGTAACATACACTGTAATTTGATTTTGAAATAAACATCTGTTAAATGTCAAATAAATTAATATTTGTGCAATATATCCAAGCGAATCTTCGATATCCGTAGCTCTTTGCTAGATTTCTGTATCAGTTTTGATCAATCTAATAGACAAGAAGCTGGTTTCGGGTTCCCTCACGATTTTTCCATTTACCGTTTGGTGCACAGCCGGGAATCGAACCTATTACCTCAGGATGAGAACAGCTCGCTGAAGCTAACACTCAAGAAAAAGTTACAGTGTTAACGGACATCAAAGTGGTGATAGTCTTAGTGTCTGACTTCCAATGGTGATGGAAAACAGCGTCAGTAAACGGGCTTGTCTTAACCCAAAAAGTCTAGCGTACCAATACTTGAAAGGCCGCAACGTAATCGCAAACCCTCTGGTATTGAGTGTTCATGGGCAATGATATCACTTAAAATCGGGTAAGCCTGCCCGTTTCTCACCTGTTCTATAAAAAATCACCTACTTGCCTATTAGGTTGACAAATAATCAAAACAGATACAGAAATCTAAATAAAAAACTATTTTTCAGGTACAGTAACAATTAATGTCTATTGAATATCGCTGTGTTAATAAGACAATACTAAATTACATCCGGTAGACGGAGCAAGATTTCAAGATAGGTAGGTTCTACAATTTATCGCTTGCATATCCTTTCACCGGGTAGATAATGACCGCAGTAAAACGTTTAAGCACGGAATAACTGCTGGCGGAGCCGTTACAATATTATGAATGGTTCACCCCGCGGCACGCCTTTGTAGCTTCTTCGATGACGTGTTTCGAAGTAAAAAGTTTTTCAGGGAGGCTTGTAATTTGAAATTAGAACTTATTTCATGTCTATGGTTTTGCTGTTTTTCCCGCCTTTTATCTATGGTAAAACAATACCGCAGTCATTAATTTTATCGTTTTTTCGGTCTGTTATAGGTGTTTGCCTCGTGCCTGAGGTAGTAAGTTTGGTCCCCGGCACCAGTGAAGGAAAACATTTTGTGAAAACTGGATTTTCTTAGAACCAAAAAGTCGACGGAGTGTTAAACAGGAGTTTAATAAAACAGATTGTGAAACATAACCAAAATTCTGAGGCCCAGACTAAGAAGGCTGCGCCACTGATATTTTCAGTTTTAAGAAAGTCTATCACAATAATGACTCAACATATAAACTTAGCAATATACATTTATACATATACTATATTATTTTAAGAGAAATAAAAGTCACCGTATTAATTAAAGAAGTTTCATTTCTAATCAACCGTAATCCAAATTTGAGAGAAAGAGAAAGTCTCTTTTTTTGTGGAAGGGAGTAATTAAACTGATTATTTTTTTTATGAATACTTAATATGACAACGTTATAAGTAATTTTTTTATTTATTAACACTTCGCATTTATAATTCTTTGCTTACATAATACAGTTGACATAATTAAATGAAAAGAAGGCAGCCATATCGCGATCAAGCCATCTCTTCCATGCCACCAATGTGAAAAAAAATATAGATAGGCAGAAGAAGAGCAAACATACATAATATAGACAAAACGAATGAAACAAAGCAGTGAAAGTAAAACATATGTTTAAAGTGAGCTGAAAAAAAGAACATATGTACAGGAATCTCTTAATCACCACTTTAAGCTTAGGCCATAATATTTTCGCTTTCTTCTCTTTAGTAAGTAACTTGTGAAGCGAATATCTACGCCATATATCTTCACTATTATAGAAAATGTTTTTACAACCGAAGGCAAACGGTTCACGGTTCACTTCGAGGTTCGCAAGTGAGTTGCCAGCCTTCTAAAATTGTTACGGCCTTTTCCTGTCGTTACCCTAAGTCGAATTGGGCTGGAAATATTTCAGTGGATTCCACATAGTGGCGTTGCGGGGAAAAAACTGCCTCAAATAACGCCCAGTTGGGGAACGGTGGTCGTAGAGGTGATACGGGTGGAATTTCGTATTCTATAACGACGTCCGATGATGAAACTCAGCTGCAGATACTAAACCTCTCAAAACTCTGCATGGTAAATTCGGAATATGATGCAAAAAGATGCTAATTTTCACCCTCATCCATTTTCTACTTTTACAGTAAAGTTTTAATTTCTTTGTTCTTTTCTTTGTGATGAAATGAGACAGATGAATTTAACTTTCATAGTTAAATCAGTGCAATTACTTTGATTTATATTTTATTAATAACTAGTTGCCCCCGCATTTTTTTGCCCTTATATGTTTTACTCAGCCTACCAACATACCAATATATGGAAGAATTTTGCTATGCCACTTCACTTTTTTTTCATATAAAGTTTCCTCGCTTCCGGTACTAAATTTGACAATTTCTCTCGGAAAATCCTTTCTCAGAGAATATGTTAAAAAACCTCGAATTTGTCCAGACGTCTCCAAAATTTACTCTTAGCAACACATTTTGCGATTAATATCTATATATAATAATATATATAATATCTCAATATTTAATATAAATATTTAATAATATGCTATGAAGCAATGGTATGTTTTATATGAATCTATTCAGTTTGTGGTTTTGAAAATGCTCATTACTTAAATTAAGCGTGTATAATAATGCTCTCATTTAAGATACATATATATTTAGTTCCCTTTAAAAGCTTTTATACGTCGAATGCGTTGCCTTTGCTCGAGGCAGCGCGCCACGAGTAATTAGCAAGAATTTCCTTCCGTTTTCGCAGTCACTGCGCCCCGCCCTTAGAACACATATGCGCACAATTTCTTTGTAGGATACGTTTTGAAATATCAAACAGACTTTTCGAATAAAATATATGTGAAATTAAAGGTTTGTTAGCATATATAGTTAACTTAGGGTTAAGTTAAAATACAGAAACGAGACTTGACTGACGTGAAGTAATTACGTCATAATATATATTTTTAAACGAAACAGCCAACCCGTTTGGCTGGACGTTCAACTGATATTAAGTGTGTCCGCCGCCCATGGGCAAACATTGCCCGAAGGCTCGCAAGTGCGTTGCCGGCCTCTTAAGTATTGGTACGCTTTTTCTTGAAGTACGCTAAGTCGAATTGGATCGGAAATACTAATTGGTGGTTCCACATAGTGGTGGTGCGTGGCAAATGCTGTCTTAAGAATCGCTCAGTCTTAGAACGACCGACGTCGAGGTGATACGTATGAGCCTTATTATTCGCGTTTTAATTCATTATATTGATTTTAATATTCTTTGAATTTAATAACAAATCCTAAAGTAGTTTGTATGGTGAAACGCCCAAAAACTATGTATAAATGACATGAATAAAAATAAAATGCCTCTAAAACCTCTCTCCGCAAAATTTCTTTTGAGTTATTAATAAGGACATAGTGTATATGTTTTACCCATAATTATTTAATTATTATGCTTTCAATCTGTAAGGATTCAAATATTATAAAAAAATATAATATATTAAGGGCCTGTTTCACAATGTATGGATAAAGTGCCAAATAGCTATGCAACACATAAATTATTCGAAAGATAAAAGTTCCAAATAAGATACTTCGAATTTCATGACGTATAGCGCTATCTGACAGTCGTGAAACGCAAAAATACTATTTATCATACCAATAAGTAACAAATAGCTTATTTGGAATTTATCCGGACATTGTGAAACAGGCCCTAAAAAAACTTCGGGACAATTGGTAATTTTCTCCTAACATGCAATAACAAACTCATATACCGTTATATTAAATCGCGGTAATCTGGAAATAAAACACTAATTCCATCAAGAAAAGTGTACTCATTGTGAGTGAAATTGATCTAATCTAAAAAGGACACCCTCTGTGTTCATATTCAAATCGTCATCGTTCTTTAAATTCCTCATAATCCGTCCAATTCGGGATCGAGCGCACGGGTCGGAGTAATCAAGATGGCTTCAAGTGGATTTTATTTTCCATTGTATTTCCAACGGGCTGATGCCGGCGGCTTCGTCCGCGTAAAATTAGTACATTCAATTCTAACATCTAAAACAATTTTATAGCTATGTTGCAGTAAAGTAGTAAAATCAGTGAGTTAATTGAATCTCTAGACAGTTAATTAAAGATCGATATTTAATTAAGTCGCTAGCATTTTGATTTAAATAAAGCAACGTCGTAAACGTTTCAGTATCTGTCTGACCGAAAGCCAGCGTGTTGATTAATAATGTAAAACAATATGGCGGTCACGACAGCAGCTGATTACTTTTAGAGTCTTTCACTGCTACGGTGTAAGAAAATCGCGTGGATACCATCTTACATATTAAAGCAGAGATGCTCTCTCTGCTTTAATCCATATCCGTAAACAAAATCTTTCTCCTATTCCACTGTACGAGTAACATGGTTGGTACATCATTAAATTAAAAGAAACGCGTATCACATTAACAGGATAAAGAATTCAATCTCATAATGGACCGGGCAATAATTCTTTAAATAGATCTTTCATGTAAATACAAAATTCTGATCTTTAGTAGTTTAAGACAATTAACCTAAAAAATATAAACATTAAAATCTCAATTTCATTGCGTACTTCTGGCTTATTATACGTAAGGAAAATCTTCGTTCATTGTTTTAAAAAGGGGTTTATTTGTCGGTTTACACGCTTAATCCTGCAGTCGACATCGTGTGAATGTTCGCCGTTAAAAAAAACTCATTACAGGCGCTAAGTGCACCGCGGCCGAGTGGCGTCTTTGAGGGCTCGCGCCGCTACGCCGTATTATGCCAGATTATACCGGCTTCCATACAAATGAAATCTCACTTAAACCACTGCAATTTCGGAACGAGGAAATAAGGCTCGAAAGTTGTTTTACTCTCGCACTTTCAGAGAAGTCTTTTCAATTCGTTGCCCGTTTAGTTTTGTAATCTAGTGGAATATCTTAAGTTTTTTTGTTGACAATGCGGCTTTTAAATGACCGATTTTGGAGAACTTATTTATTTATACAAGTGGACATGATACACGTTTTAAAAATAACAGTATCTTATAAACCATTTTCGAATTCACTTGAACAGACACAAAAAATATTATAATCTATATTATTAGTAATATTAAAATCGGTCCAATGCCTCAGATTTTTTCTTCTTAAACGTGCTCAGAAGATTTATATTTATACTTATTAAGATAAATATATAAATCTTCAAACATTCAAATTGGCGGGGTCAAGCCAGCTTATTTAAACCATTAAGGCAATGGCACAAAATGTTCATGTACATTTTGTGCCATTGCGATACAATCAGAATTGTTTACAGGACAGCGATATAAAAATTTTAAACAAAAAATTTAGATAAACAATATAACCGAATTAATGAGAATAAACGTCAACATTTTTATATGTCCGTAGAGTGAATTAACAGTATTTATATTATGTATTCGATATTTATAGTTTATTACTAGCAGACTCGGCCAAGCTTTGCTGTGGCTAAGGTTTTTATTATATTACATAGTAGTAAACTATTCAAGGGTATGTAAAACGTTAGTACTTTTAACACAGTGCCACCTGTTAGACTTGTATCAAATAATAAACAAATATTTGCAATAAAATAAAATTGCGACTATAATTAAAGATCTAAGCTATCCTATCTTTTAAGTTGGACCAGACTGCTCACGGTGTGCCAATTTAATTTAAAATCGGTTAAGTAGTTTAGGAGTCCATCGCGGACAAACATCGTGACAGGAGATTTATATATATTAAGATATTTTATTTAACGGCTCAAATACTGACGTCTTTGGAGAATAAACTCTTGGCCCGTGGGGTTCTAGTGGCGCTAATAAAACATCTAAGTTTTCGCCTGTAGTACCTGTGATTGCAGAAGTGTTTTTCGTATTAATTTATGATTATTTTCATTATTACTATGAACATTAAGAAAATTTTAAATACTGTTTATTTAAAGTTTAGTTTATATTAAAACAAATAAATGTTGTTCATATTTTATTTTATTTTTCTTGACATTATTGTATTGGCATAGTTTGTAAGGATAATAAATAAATAACAATAAACAGGAGACAAATAAAATTGAATATAATAATCTTTATTTTCTCACAAAACCTTATAATACAAGTTACAAATATTTATTTATGTAAATAATTTTCATTCTTCTTTTGAGGGAAAATTATTTTTTATGTGAGACTGATGCCTGCTAAAGGTAAGAGCATCTGTATTACAGGTCAATATGAATGATGTTTGGTTTTACTACTAAAGGCTACTGCCTCGTTTCTGGTACTCGTACTGGTTTTCCACAGTTCGAGATACTTCTCGAACTGTGGAAAACCTGGGAGATATGGCCTCCAGCTGTTTAATAAAGAGTATACTCCTCTCTCATACCCTGTCAACTTCTAAGCAAACTCGTTTACATCCTTTGCTATTAATAAAACTACCTAAGCATAAATCATATAAAAATAAGTCTGTATTTATTTTGTACATTGTTGTTAGTTGTTACGTAACTGTAAATTAAGTAACAACTAATAACACTTTTCTCTTTCATGCGTTTTTATTATTGTCCCTTTCACTGTTAACATATGATTCAAATTCTATGCTTTGTTCAATTAGTTTTCTCTAAATAATCTAATGTCTAATGCAGTTTTCTATTTTGCACTTCTTACGCTCACCTTAACTAATTTTATTTGCCACAATGGTTCCTGTGGAAGAGATAGTTGTCGTGCATTTTATGTAATTATTTTAATTGTGGTGTTGCATTTTTGTATTAATAAATAAATTTAGTCTGCTGATGTAAAGGTGTCAGTGAGAGGCACTCGAACCTCACACAATACACATCAAATTAGATATAACGTTTATTAGTTAAAATTAATTAATAAAGCGGAAATACGAATATTTTTATCAGCGATAGCAACTGAAACTCTAACTACCGATAATTTAATTTTTTTTATAGAACAAACGGACACCACTCAAACGGCTCACCTGATGTTAAGTGATACCTTCGCTCATGGACACTCTCAATGCCAGAGGGCTCGCGAGTGCGTTGCCGGCCTTTTAAGAATTGGTACGCTCTTTTCTAGAAGGACCCTAAGTCGAATTGGTTAAAGTAATTAACACATCACTCAGTAGTTTCTTTATACATATAAAGAAACTCAATAATTACTGAGTGATGTTCATATACACATATAACAAAATCCTGTTGTGAAGTTTCGCGGTGTATGTGGGGGTCTAAGTAAATCTGTGCCCTCAGAGATTTCGCTTGTGGTTCATCCTATTAGCGCCATTGAACTTCAAACCGCATCGGATTTAGGCTACATTAAATATTATTATTGCTTAACAGTGATGAATGTTCTGTGAAATACAGTCGCGTAGTATTAAAGCGCCCTCTAGTGATTGAGCGTTAGAGTCTAAAACGAAGATTTGTTTTAAATAGTTTACTTTTATTAATTTTTCATTGGATATTTTTTTTATTAAACTATGTAGGTTAATAAAATTGTTAATATTGTATACAGTATTGCGTCATTATCTATCATAAATTCCTGCGTTAATTCCTGATTTAATGTACTAAATTTTCAGATTCAAGAGTTGAAATATGCGTTGTTGGTGCGCCACAACCGACTCGTATAGATGCAGATGAGGTAGCTATTTGTCTTGCCTGATCGGCGGGGCTTGATTAAACCGTAAAGCATTTAGCATTGTATCTTCAGGGATAATTATATTGCAGTACACTATCTGTTTCTCGCGGATTTACTTTGTACGAGTATTCTGTAACCCGCAATGTATAACAATATACGCGAGCTATGATAGCCTAGAGGCTTTAGCGTGCGACTGTCAACCCTGAGGTAGTAAGTTCGATTCCCGGTAGTGAACCAGTAGATTTTCTTTATTTTAACCTTCGCTCGAATGGTGAAAGAAAACATCGCGAGGAATCCGGTTTGCGTTAGATCCAGATACAGAAATTAACTCATACGATCGCTGTTCACAGTGATTAAGACAGATAAATGACGGACATTACTTATAATGAATGTTTAGGTGGTCGTAATCGCATCGCGCAAAGTGTTGCCGCCATTACTTGACAGCTGTCGTTCGAGATTGCCATTCTATAATATAACACGTTATAAAAATGTAGAATCGATGGTTATATGTAGTTTGTTTTCTATTTGATTAATTTATAAGTGTTAATAAACATTGTGTAAAAAAAACTTGGCGATTAAAAAGAGTGGCGGAGAGTTTATTGCCAGGTCTTCTCTTCCGTTCTACGCCCTTGATTTGAGAACTGGCAGTAAATGTAAAATTAGAATCATCTTAAGTATATTTTGACGTTCATAAATGTACCTGATGTTACCTATATGAATAAATTTATGAGCGGGACAATGTTTGAACTCTCTGGAACTACTAATTCTAAATATTTTTATTGTGATAAAAAAAATCTTAGTTTTCATGACAGTACTATCTGATGTGGTGCCCTTTCACTACTAGAGTCTAATTAACCGCGTCTTGTCCTGTGCGATATGCACGAAGTACAAGTAAAAGTATTCCGCAGCTATATGTATCCACTCAACGTGATCATTAATAATATTTTTCTTCTACCAATACCCCTTTTTGCTTCTTATATGATTTATGCAATTAAACATAACATTGCTTCCTATTTGAAAAAAATGCTCGAAATGACATAGAGAAAGACTCGCAAAAATATTACCATACTATAGCAATTATGTACGAGATCATCAAAGCAGTTAGCATATTTTGATAGGTGTGCCGATGGAGGAGTCACAATTTCCTGCACTTAACAACACAGGAAGCAATTTTGACGACTCATCAACGGTCGACATCAAATGGCGTCTCAATCATTTTATTTTGGCTATTACAGTACTCATAAGCTTATTACTAAACGGTGCTATTCTAAGGGATCGTGAGTTCGATATTTCAGTGAAATATCACTTGCCGGTACGGTTCAATGATCGCGAAGTTAACTTAGCCCAATAGGTAGATAATTATTTAAGTTATCAATATACAAGGTATTTAATATATTTTTGCTCAAAACTATTATATTATTTGTGTGGAGCATTTTATTAAAGTACATAATATTAATCTTTACACGATTACAACAATTAGTATTTATTTCAAGAAGCGGGAAGACTACGATTTTGTTTAGCTTTTTAATTGAGACATTGAATATTAATTATAGTTTGTTGTTTATTTTCGGTTTTTTGTCGATTAATTTACTTATGTTCATATATATATCTGTTTCATATATTTTGTTAATCAATGTAATCTGTTTTGGTCAAAGTGTTTTGTTTTATATGGATATATTGTGTTCGCCGTAAGATCTCTAAATAAAACATAATGAAAAGTCTGGACGACAAATAAAATTATTTTCTTACATTCATTATTCATTTATTTTTACATTTAAAAGAGAGTTTATGGTACAAAAATCATAACATTATCACAAGTTGAAATATTCAAATTTCGAATTATAAGCTCAAAGAATTTCAAGTGTAACTCGGAAAGTCTAAATCGTCGGTTCATTCGAAGAGATGCAACCGTTCGTCATCAAAGTTTGGGAATCGTGGCCATCTGCCGCCCGCCTCGCCGCTCTCAGATTACGGAGCTTCGTTTAATCGTTTCATTAATACGCCGCAAATCGTTTTATTGCTTCGTGTCCTAATCACTTAGACGCTGTTTTATCAAAGCACATTTAATTTTGCCTTTGAAAAAAGTTTCCAAGGTAGCGTCGGTTAATCGAAGACCTATCGGCCAGAAAACAAACAGTGGCTACAACTATTTCGGTGATTTACAGATCACTGTTTCAGGTAGTGTAATCAGCCTGACACACGCTATGGACTTTATGGGTCTGAAGTTGGTTTCACGATGTTTTCCTTCGCTGTACAAGCACATATGCACAGACAGGCCATTGGTGCACAGCTAGCTGGCATCCTTCAGGCCACTAATTAAACGGCGCCGCTTAGTTAAAAGTTGGCTGAAATGGAGATATATACGTTTACTAAACAAGCATAAAATAACACTGGGAATATCAATTATTGTAAAAAAAAAATTTACAAGAACAATTTCTCTTTCTCTCAATTTCAGAGTCTAGTTACTTTGCACTATCTTCTATAGCTCTAAATATATCCCACATATATTTAAACAATAGTTGTTTAACAAAATTCGACCTTACCAAGACCAATTAAAGTTCAGAATTCTATATGCATTTTAAGCGTTTTGATAAACGTGAAGGCTACATTCATTCGATGCCAACTCGTACTCAACACGGTTATTATAGTCCGAGATCCCACTGCAGGATTGGTGCGTTCATCGAGTTTTGGTTTAAAACCAAATTTTTATGTTTATTTATAATTAGGAGAATATATATTTACTAGGTTGCCTATCAAAATTTGGCCGCCAATATTTTTAATTAAATTATTTTGAATTGATTTTTGGTGAAAGATTACGTTCATTTAATTTTTAAATAAAATAACGTCTACATCACGGTAATTAATATGAAGATTCTAAAAAATCACGGTTGCCGTTTCGCACATGGCCGCACTTCTTTGCAGCCAAGTGTAAACAGGTATGATTTCGATATATTTATACGTTTATAACGGATATCTATTAATTATATGTCAAATTGAAGCTAATTTTTTTCTATTAATTTTCATATAAGGGTGCCTAATTATATCTGGCCGCAAATAAGGGTTGCTGGCGGTTAAAGATGATAAATATTTGAGGTAGAGTGAAAGAGAGTTAGCGCGTAACGCATTTGTCAGACAAGGACAGCGGTTGCCGACTGTGCGACGCTAGCGAAGCCATTGCGCATGCGTCGAATGTTAGTGTTCTCAACTGAACAGATGCGGCATTTTTATTCTAACATAAAAAACACGCTGTTTTGGAGTTCGTAATAAACAACGTTTTATATTTACATTGTTGTTTTATTTGTGTAAAAAATTATTATATTAATTAACGTAAAATAAAATTGATAAAGATGAAGTCGTATTTTTTGTGTAACGAAAAAAGCAATGTACTCGACTTTAATTCCAAAAGTGCTCGCTAATGTTATTGTTTCGTCGTAAAAAAATATAAATATTATGACCATTTATTTACAATGACTCTACTAATGATTTTGGATGCGCAATGGCTTAAAAGCGTCGCAAAGTCGGCAACCGCTGTCCTTGTCTGACAAATGCGTTACGCGCTAACTCTCTTTCACTCTACCTCAAATATTTATCATCTTTAACCGCCAGCAACCCTTATTTGCGGCCAGATATAATTAGGCACCCTTATATGAAAATTAATAGAAAAAAATTAGCTTCAATTTGACATATAATTAATAGATATCCGTTATAAACGTATAAATATATCGAAATCATACCTGTTTACACTTGGCTGCAAAGAAGTGCGGCCATGTGCGAAACGGCAACCGTGATTTTTTAGAATCTTCATATTAATTACCGTGATGTAGACGTTATTTTATTTAAAAATTAAATGAACGTAATCTTTCACCAAAAATCAATTCAAAATAATTTAATTAAAAATATTGGCGGCCAAATTTTGATAGGCAACCTAGTAAATATATATTCTCCTAATTATAAATAAACATAAAAATTTGGTTTTAAACAAAAACTCGATGAACGCACCAATCCTGCAGTGGGATCTCGGACCATTAGGGCCAGTAAATAATAAGTATTAAAACCCTCCAAGCTTATTTACAGACACTACGTGTTCCGCTTAAAAAACACTTCATAAATCATTAGCAAAGACGTAATTAAACACGATTTTGTCAAATGTACAGCCTACAAGAGAGAGGAAATATAAATGACTACATAAAAAGATTCAGAGATAAAATCTCCTACAGGAAATATTTTTTTGAAATTGGCCATGCACAAATGCAGGGTGCATTTTCTTCATATTCTAGTTTTCTACAGTGGGATTGATGTCTTTATGCGAGGCTCAAAACTCGATAGCAAAATCAAAAATCATTGATTAATATGGGTAACATAATGTACACTTATGAATGTCAAAAAAAAGAAGAAAAAGAAAAAAAGAATAGCTATAGCTTGCGCACGACTGGATTTCGTGTTATTTGGTGAAATTTTTTGAAACTTTCAATAATATATTATTTTACTTTCAATAATAGTTATATTTCTGGTAATTATAAAAAAAATATGATCCATTCCGTAGTTTTGGAGTTTCATACGTCCTTATAATATCATTCTCACTACCGTGTGATGAACTTGAACTGAATTTTTGTGTGACCCGGGAATGAACGACCTAACATTTGGCCAACACGAGAGTTACTATTCTGAGACAAATACAATAAACAAAAATCAGTCCATCCGATCTCAAGTATCCAAACAAATCTCTCTTATAGACTGGACTCATATGCGCAATAATTTTTTTTTTTGGAAATAAATACAAGATATATTATTAAGGCTTTTCAAAATGAACCACAAATTGTTTCTCCAAAAATACAAAGTTCTTGTTTATTGATCACACTTTTATAGTAATACAATACTTATTGTCTAACATTTATCCATACCTGAAAATACAAAGAAACGATATTTAAAGTTCACTAATATCGCCTCCTCAATAATATCCTTTAATCTATCTTTTTAAAACGATACAATGAACTTAATAATCTTCTCGTCATTCACCATTCCATCGCGCGTCCCTCCGCTGCGTCCCTTACCAACATCCTCAGAAAACTTCTAGAAACGCGAAGCGCGCCAAATTCAAATTAATGAAACGACATTTCATTACAAAAATATTTGTGTTTTCCCTTACCCTAAACGTACCAACCCCCCTTACATTTAAGGTTGTAAATAAAATGTACAACCTTAAATGTAAAAATAGGGGAGGCCTTTGCCAGTGAGCACAAAGAATCAGTTATCATAGACAACAAAAACAATAGCTATAACGTATATATTGATTCTGATAAGGCTATAAATAAATAAAATACGTATATAGGTTGAACTTTCGTGAATATATATTTTCTTTGCGAGATTTTCCCGTTACATTGCAGGCTTTTTCTGAAGCTCTTGCATTTGAAAATGACACCCATGTCCAGTGCCATTCCTTCTGATTGGATTAGATTCGTAGAGCGGTGTCGACTTCAAACGTGACATTACGTGACCACTTTCTGAATGTGGCAATCGTGACATGATTGCATATTTTTATCTACTGCTTACGAGATGATGTATCAACATGATAATATATTTTTTGTTGTAAATATATATGTCGGTAGGAAGTACAGTTACTGGTTGGAGGAGTTTTGGTTTTTTTCTTTCGATATGAGATCTCAATATTATTACAAAAGATGAATAAAAAATATTTACCAAAACTGGTAACTTTTATTTTTTTTACTAAGAACTTGATAAATTAGTTCATTAAAGATCTAAGCTATCCTATCTCTTAAGTTGGACAAGACTGCTCACGGTGTGCCAATTTCATTTAAAATCGGTTAAGTATTTTAGGAGTCCATCGCGGACAAACATCGTGACAGGAGATTTATATATACTAAGATGGTGATCCTGTCAAGTAAAGTTACATAGTTGTAATAAAGTTAGCCATGTTTCAAACTAAGAAATGTATATATTTAATATAATAATAATAATAATAGCCTTTATTCAGATACATTTTACATTATATATTTTATATACATTTAAACAAATTTCCATCCTAATCCAATTCTGGTGCATCTGTGTGCCCTTTTTTGGCAAAGGCCTCCTCCAAAAACCGCAATTCCTCTCTGCACTGTGCCACTCTCTGCCATGCACCACCTGCCGTTTCTTTAATGTGGTCAATCCACCTTCTCAGTTGTCTCCCTCTTTTGCGTTTGCTGTACCTTGGGCACCAGTTAAGCAGTTTTTGCTCCACTTTTCTGTGCCTCTTGCGATGTGTCCCACCCATTTCCACTTTAGCTTCTTGATCGTTATTGTATTGTATATATTTAATATACAACGCATTAATTAAGCCTTAACTTGTTTAAGCTTTCACGGTATATAATCAAAATCATCTGCATCATGAACCCCATATACACAAGTACATTTTATCTTCCGGGTTACCAGCACCATTTACGTAAGCTATTTAATACATCCGACGACTACATAGTCGGGAAATTATGTAGAAAATATAAAAAAAAAACATCACGTAGATGCCCGCACTCTCACACCACCACACAGCCGAATTAGGTATCGCTCAGTTAAATGTATTGAATCATTTTTATACATTATTGAAGTGACACTTCTTAAGGCGCATGAGGGTTATTTTTTTACGTCACGAAGATGTGCAGCGTTTTTGTTGAAGAAAAGGGACAGAGCGTTAGAGACTGATTGAGAGAGGGTAAGAAAGGAAGATCGGGGAAAAATAGATCGGTTGATGTATTCGTTTAGTAGCTACATATATTATCATTAGCACGTATACAGTGTGTAAACAGTGTGAATATAGATATAAAAATACATGGAGTGATAATATACTTTACTTTTTTAGTAACAATTAATTTACAAAGAAGTTTCACTTCTGATATGTTTACTTTGTACGCACGCACTTTTGCTTAATGCTTAAAGATTCTTATAAACATTATGTATTACATCTTTGAATAAATATATAGAAAGTTTTTTGTTTCATATAAGTTAGTCCTGAGGATTCAAAATAAATAAATTGTTTCAATACAATTTTAGACAAAACATCTCCGAGGAACAAGATTATCACATAGACGTACAATAACTGTAAGACGTATAAAAATTTATTTGTAAAATGTTGACCGTTATACTGTAAGAATCTTCTGAACATTGTGATCCTATTACCTTGATAGTCTCAATTTCCAATACTATCAACTCGCAGAACGAAATGCACTCACTTAATTTAAAGCGATATAGAACTTAGCTCAAACTTTAATATTGTTACAAGTTAATTCTTTGATATTTTCATTTGTAAGAGTGAAATATTTTGACGATTTAACCCAATTTTTCGCGAGCTCTCCGGCATTGAGAGTGTCCATGGGTGGCGGTATCACTTAACATCAGGTGAGCCTCCTGCCCTTATGCCCCCGGTTCTATAAAAAAAAAATATTACACACTTCACTGGCGACCCCAAAAGTGTCTTGACTAAAATGAAAAACTTTTTTTATAGAACAGAGGGCAAACGGGCAGAAGGTCTTTTCTTGAAGGACCCTAGGTTATACGGATATAGGTTCGGAAATACGGATCAATCAATCAGTCGGCAACTGGTTCCACAAAGTGGTGGTGCGCGGCAAAAACTGCCTTGGAAAACGCTCAGGTGTGGAACGGACGGCGAGGTGATACAGGTGGAATTTCGTATTTTTTGGACAGCTGGTTCCACATGCTGCCCTTAATGATGCTCAATACCTTGGTAGAGCTGGAACGACAGAGTGGAGGAGAGCTTTTGTAATTGAACAAAATTTGTCATGGATTTTAGATACACATTATTTATTAAAAGGCAACAGGCCTTAAATATTCCTGTATTGTAGACGCTTTCGATGTTCATAAAAGGGACTGATTTTTAATCGATAGTGCTGAAACCCTTCAATCTAAACACAAATAACACAATACATAAAAATTACAAGGGATGCTACGGGCGGCCTTATCGCTAACAAGCGATCTCTTCCAGGCAACCCTAGTAAGAAAAGAAAACAATAAATAAAAATGATGTGTGCAAGAAGTGCATAACCAGAAGTTATATATAAAAAAATATATTTATATTAAGCTATTGAACCTAAATCTAGAGAGAAAAAAAAGAAACAATATTAATAACTAACTACTAAACTAAACTAAAAAGCTAATCTTAGGATTCAAGAATAGCAAATAGCGATTTAATACAAAAGAAGAGGAGATACAAGAATTATACAGGTTTGTTTATATAGAAGAGTTTTAAAAGACTATAGGGAGGAAGGAATTCCTTAAAGGAAAGGTTATTCGCAATTTTCCACCACTTTCCGCGGTTATAAACATTTGTATCTAGACTTGTATCGTTTAAATTATGATAGTGAATAGAAAATATATCAACCGCTCAGTTTTATTTGTTAATTTTTTTTGTAAGATTTGTTTTAGTAAGATTTCTCCTAAAAAAATGGTACGTCTTGTATCCTCCATACTCAAGATTATGAAAACGAGACTTAAAAGAATGCTACCATAAAGATGATAGTTTGTGTAATCAAATAATAAATCTTGGATCTTTTGAAAATGTCCTAATATCCACATCTCATTACACGTTACTTTGAAGAATTATGAGTTGGCAAAGTCCTTTATTGGAAATACCTCGGGCCTGAAATATTGCTATGTCGTGAAGAGGTAAATTTTCTAATTAGAAATTCTTTAGTAAACTTTATTAAGTTTTTACTGCAATGTATCTAATGAAATACCACCGTTTGTGAGCAGGCGCATATTATGAATACTATGTAACTATTACTGAATATTTAGTTTTAGTTTGTATTCGTAGAAACGAGACTGCTTATATGTATGTACTATACTGTGTATGTATTATACTGCTTTATGACATAAAACTCTGAAGTCCTAAGCTCTGGATTGGTGACTGGTCGTACTTGAATTCGTGTATGCGGTGATATTACTTGTTTATACTACGTATTTGCGTGTTGTTCTCACTAGTAAGTACGTACTCCTATTTCACCATGCCTCCTGCTGATAGTGGAAAAATCTTTGTTTTGAATTTATTTTATTATTCTTTATTACTCAAGATGTCCTATGGAACATGGTGTAATGGTAAATGAATAAAGACTTATTATTATTATTATTTTTTGACGTTCATTACTGTACATTATGTTACCTATATGATTAAATGATTTTTGTTTGTTTGTTTGTTTCTGTCTCTGGCTGTCCCGTGATGTAAATTACGTTGAAAACTTATCATATAGAGTGGCGGAGAGTTTATTGCCAGGTCTTCTCTTCTTTGTTTTTGGTCAGATTTTACCGTAAGTAGAATTAAACTGAGAAATGCGTAAAAAATAAAGATACATTTTTTTAATGATTTATAATTATTACTTATATGTATAAAATCTTATCGTATCTCGTATAGTCCTCCGAAATGATTTGACAGGTGTTCCACAAGTTCGGTGGCCGTCGATACATAATCTTATACTAGTAAAATAAGTCCTGAGTATATACATCGTTACAATGTCTCGACTTATATATTAAAGTTGGTAATCATTGATTACAAATATACAGAACAGTGTTTATATAAACATAACTAAAATATTGAAGACAGATATGGCATAAAACGTGCTTTATACAGAAGTTGTTTGTTCACCGTATTTGTCGTAGAAGTCATTTCTTTATGAGTTATGGATAAGGTGGGAGCGGGTCGTGTTTGCTATTTTTGTTTGTTTGCATCTGCGCTAGTCATGAATAATTCTATGTAATAGACGGATTCATTGGTATTATTAAATGTTTGTTCTAGAATATTCATATAAGGTCAAAAGTTAGAGTAAATGCGCACATCGAATGTCCATTGTCCATTGGTGCATTGCCGGGAAATGTATCTACGACTTTAGGGATGAGACTCGCGAGTTGATTCTATAAATTTAAACAGTTATTATAATACTTAAATGATTGAATAAAACTAGATTTTTCTTTAAAATGTTAAATTAATTGTCGTTTGTTTAATGTTTAATTGCAGTGTTTTTTTTTTCAATTTATCCTAACATCTTTTGTTTTTTTGGTGTATTGTTTTCTGTTTTATATACAATATACATATTTTTTTCAATATAATCTTTTTTGGCTTTTTTATATGGTCTAAGTCTTTTCTTTTATAATATCGATAGATAATCAATTATTTAGCTGCTATCTATATGGCATTACATTGTAGCGGTATCTATAACTTTTTATAGCCAAAAGGTTTTTGGGTCTCAGGGCTAATTCAGAATGGAAACTTAGTAGAACATATATTAAGTTGTGTATAAAACAATTAAATCGCCGGCTTGCACCGTTTGGCACTGCGCCGATATTCAATAGAAAATTATGACGTTCAATATTTCCAATAGTTTTTGAGTAGGTACTAACTGCTGAGTTGGTAGTCTACTTTAAAATAAGTGCTTTGCATTACAGAAAATTATTTTAGTTCTAACAGCAAAGTACAAATGTGTTAACAAAGTGTAGTTATATTTTAAAGATGTTGTAAGGTTGCGTAGGCATGCCAACAGGTTATGTTCCAAAATAAACGTATTTTATTTTTGATATATTTTATTTTTATTTTAAGGAAATTTACTTTTGTTTGAACAGTATTTCTGGTTCGTATCCATGTTTGTTTCTTAATTAAGTCAAATCGATACCTCCTTAGTATAATGAGTCAACTGGCATTTTAGTAATTTTACAGGAGAGCCATTTTAAGGCAAATCGTTTATATTTTAGTGAAATTAAACTAATTCAGAAGATATTTAATGTTTTTTTAATAAAGATTGAAAGGTCTTCCTTTGGTATAATATAATTTTGCTGATTTTTGTTTTTAAATGATATTTTATGTACATGACTTTGTATACACGGGCGGGACTCAATAGTAAAATCGTTTAACTACCAGTTATATTCACGTACGTTGTACATCAAAATCCATAGTTTACACCAACATATGTAAGGGTTATTTCACAGTAAAGAATACCCGTCATAAACGCTTTATTGCATTCAAAACTATAAAATACCAAAACCTAACATCCAAAGACTCGACACACAATATAATATCATAAAATTGCAAAACCATTCAACTAAAATTTAATTAAACCTATTGAAGACGGCTTGTGATTAATATTGCCACTTTATTGGACGGAAGCTGTGTTGTTTAAACAAAGATATCTTAAAGAAACGAAATAATTTAGTTCTTTGTCTTTGCTGTATTGGGCAAGCTTAATAATGGTCACAAAGCGTACTGTTCCCTTGTTTTAAACTGTGAAGTTTCTTCGTACTTTATTCCTGTTTTGTGATATAATACAAGTAGGGGTTGATATTAATTATGGAGAATAGAATTTCATAAATACTATCATGATATACTACTTCTAATTAATTTATGATATTTGTTTTAAAATAAGTTTTGTTTGATTTGCTTTTTTAAAAGAGTACCGAGAGCTTTTTTACGCCGGCTTTTTCTCTCGGCCTACACAATCTGTCTTCTTTGCCGACGAGTGTCCATGGCCGGTGGTATCACTTAACATTAGGTGAGCCTCCTGCCCGTTTGCCCCCTGTTCTATAAAAAAAATTAACATATTATAACTGTGTACACAAATTGTTGATAGTATCGCAAAGTGCATATAACGGAAAGCTTAGAGTGAATTGCACATTGAGATCTGTTCTATTTCAACCGAATAGCGGACAATTCTGTTTCAAAGCACTTCAAGAAATTTGTATATGAGTTGATTTGTTAGTTATTTGAACTTGCAAAGTAGGTTATATTGTTATTATGTATTAAATAATTCGAGAAAAAATATAATTTCATTATTATTTTAAATACCTTAACAATAGCTATTGTTTTATTTACATAATACCCTCTCCCACTATCACACACATACACACACCCTACATACATCCATACAACTTTATTTCTACTAACTTCTAACTAGTTGCTTTGTTTTGTTTTTCATTCCTCATTAAAACTTTAAGCTGGTTTGCCTACTCATATAGTATCTCTACTTTTTGTTACCACATAATATGACTTGTGGAAGCCTGGATAGTCCCAGCTGAAGCCACTAGGCCAACACTGCTCTTCTTTTTAACTTAGCTTTGTCCAAAAAGTGTGGACTAAAAAGTCTGCTAGACTTCGTAATTCCCAATAAAGAACGATTTTACCGTAAATGACAATTGTCGAATTGTGATCCGTGTGTCGGCATTTATTGCATAGCACGTCTACAATTTGCATACGTTTGCATATTAAGTACCAACACTGTCAGTTTGGAGCCACTTTAATTGAATAGTTCGATTTATGCTTATTAGTTTATCTTTTTGGATTACGTCTATCTATTTTAATAACTGGTTTTACTCTGTATCAATATTTATTTTATATGTATATTTTAAAGAAATATTGTTTGTATTGTTGGGTAGCTCTGGACAGAGCAACAATATCTTTTACAGACAGCCACTGTATCCTTAATAAAATCTTTTTGTCTCAAGCGCGACAGAAAGCTGTATGTGCAGAGGCTGTTTCAGGTCAGAGAAATCAGTCACCCACGTAGTCATGGAATGCGTGGCGGTAACCAATGTACAGTAATCCTCGGAGCGATGAGGTCAAGGTGTGAAGCTTGCGAAGTTCCCAGGAGACTTCTGTTCTCTCCAGCCATGTTATTAATGTCAAAATAACCCAAAATGAAAAGGCTTTTGTGCAATGAGAGATATAGGCCGTTTGGTCACATTAATATTCATTAGGTTTTAGTATAAAAAACAACTTTTATGTAAAATACCATGAGTAGTTCCCATTATTAATCGTTATATTCGATGATGCTGTTTTATGCTATTATGAAATATCGTTCCAGTATTATAGCGCGGGCTCTTTTGCCTATAATACTGGACATGGGCATGTTAGGCCCCACATACTTATCTACCTCCCAGTCAATTTATCGCCGCGCCTCAAATTGGATATTCAATTCGACTGTATTAAACCTAAGTTAATATGCATTTAAATTAAAGTAAAAAGTTGAAATTAATTGAACTCCAAATTAATTTTATTAACCGCAAATTTTCAGTTTAATTTTGTAATTATTAATTATTAAATGTTTATTCCTCACAAGATGGCAAAACCAAAACCTGCTATAATGCAATTTTGATACATCTACGGTGTGTTGTTATATTGTGAACCATGAGCAATTCAGTTAAGTGCCCTGACACGACACAATTCGTCTAAGAAAATCGCTCAATTTTCAGTATGCCTTTTCACGTACAATGTACATATGTAAATTCAACAAAATTAACATTTACTGTTCAAATCGAGGTAATCAAATAGAGGAGAAAAATTGTTTATTGGTTCTTCAAGTCTCTTTGAAATGACCAGTTATTGTTAAATATGTTTCAACCATATAGATGACGATAGAAAGTTATTAATCATAATAATAAAAATTAAACATGTAGCCTCTATCACCGACCTTTGATATTTCAATGAAAGCACACGCTTACAATGTCGTGGAAACACTCAAATACAAAGTCTTGGTACAAGTCTACTGTATTAAACATATAAAATGTATTTTTGGATTTTACTAAACGCTGACAAAAAATCGAACTGGAAAACCTCAATCGCGGTACAAGATTACACGACCTCTCGACCAACAGATATTTATTAATATATTTAATAGAAGACTACCGGCTCAAAGTTTGATTTAAAAATATTTATCGTACAGTATAAGAGTATTTTATTTATGAGGCTGTCTTGAGGAAAATATAATGTCTCTACGTGGATTAGCGAATAAAGTTATAAATATTATAGCATTTTAAAACGAAAACGAATGTCATTGTTATTAACAGTCTGGGCATGGCTTTGCGATTCTGTTGTGACTGCAATACAAATTTTGAATCATTTATACGATAAGTAATCATTATTATTTATTATAGTGTAATTTTTCTTTTAACGCGTATACTCATGTTACGCAATTATATCAAGAAGTACAGATTATATCATTATTATTTTTTTCAACTGTTTTTAACACGCATGCATGAGTGATATGTGTAACTACATATTAGGTCTCAGAACCATTGAAACTAAAATATATGAACTGTAATGATTTTTTTATTTACGTACATGTCTTTTTTTTTTTTTTTTTTTATGAGGTGGAAATGCACTTCTGCAGGCCCGCATCAAGAATCGAACTTAACGCGGGGACTGTGGGGCTGGATCTACACTCAAAACCCTCTGCTATTCAGAGGGGTAGCGAGACCCTACCCACTAAAACCACCTCAGCCCATCACACGCCCTTAAGATGGGCCCTCGGGGTTCGCTAGGCATTCTACCCAAGGGACCCGGGCTTATATCCGACATAGAGAGCTAATCATGACCTGCGGTTCCGGGCTACTCGAGGTCGAGCCCCCAACCTTGAACTACCGGTCCTTCTACAATCATCCCCAGACCTCTCCCTCAGTCGCTCAGCTGCCTCCTTCTTCAGCATTACATGCTCACAGAAGGAGACCATTGCACTCCAGGCCTCCTCGCTCCCTAGCATGGCTATTATAATTCCCGGTAAAGTGAGGTCCGCCCCTATAACCGATACCAGGTCATGACGCTCCCTTGTCCAGGTGACACACTCAGCCACAGTATGCTCCGCCGTGTCATTTGGAGCGCCGCAGTGGTGGCACAACGGATGCATCTCCCTTCTAGGCACCTTATATAGATACCGACCAAAGCATCCATGCCCAGACAATATCTGCGATAGCCGAAACGTCACAGCACCCCAATGTCTATTCACCCAGTCTTTTAGGACTGGGCGGATTGCCCCTACCGTCAATACACCAGCGCGGGGCGTAGCAAGATCGTCAGACCACCTTTTAAAAAGAATGTCTCTGGCATGACGCCTCACATGCCCCGCTATTTCCCCCCATGTGACGTTCCCGCTATCCATTACCTCGGCCTTCGCGCGGTATGAGGCAGCAATCACTTCTACCTCCCGCTCCCAAGGAGGAGTACCAGCTAACACACAGGCCGCCTCAAACGATACTGTACGGTAGCAGCGAGCTGCCCGAGCCGCGATCACTCGCTGCGGCCTCCGTATTAGCATACGGTTCGTCCGCCTGCTCAGCGCGTCGTCCCAAATGGGGGCCCCGTACAGGGCCATACTGCGAATGATTCCGCAGTACAGCCGGCGCACGCTCTGGCATGGGCCTCCAAGGTTAGGCAAGAGCGTGCCAAGTGCTCCTGCCGCCCTCACAAGTCTCCCCTCGAGAGATTTAAAATGGGGCTCGAAATTCCAGCGACCATCTAAAACAAGACCAAGATATTTCATGGAGGGGGCCACTGGAATCCTAAGGCCTTCAATCACCAATGCCGCCCCCGAAGGAGGACCCATCTTCGGGCCATGAAATAGCAGGGCTTCCGTTTTGTCAAGGGACACCTTGAGACCCAGGGCCTGGATCCGCCTAACAACAAGCCTTGTACCGGCCATCGCAAGCTGAGCCACCTCCCCAAATGACCCTCCGCTCGCTACGACTAGAGTGTCGTCTGCATAGCAGAAAAGGCGCATCCCAGGAAGCAGTGCACCTCGCAGCACCCAATCATAGCTAATATTCCACAGAAACGGTCCAAGAACTGATCCCTGTGGAACTCCGCACATCACCGGATAGCGAACGATTTCTCCCTGTCCGTTCACAATAGCGACCTGTCGTCCTTCCAGATAGCTCCCTACTATTCGGCGCAAGTACAGGGGAACCTCGAAAAATTTAAGGGCCTCTCTGATTACGCCAAATGGAAGGCTATTAAAGGCATTGGCAATGTCGAGAGACACTGCTAACGCCCTCCCACCCCGCTCGACTACTCTCTTGGTGTGCTGTTTTAGGTCTGTGAGAGCATCGATTGTAGAGCGACCAGCCCGGAAGCCATATTGGGCTTCGTCCAGGTCCGGCCCGACGATCGAGAGGTGACGGCCCAAACGAGAGGCAATAATCCATTCCAACGCCTTACCAGCTTCGTCTAAGAGAATTATGGGCCGGTAAGCTCCAGGGCTGTTCGGCGCACGACCTTCCTTTCGGATGAGACACAATTGGCCCTCCTTCCATGCTATCGGGAACCGTCCACTACGTAGACATAAGTTAAACAGACCCCGAATGGTTTCCCCCATGTGTGGAAAAGTTACCGCTAAGACCCTAGCATGCAAGCCATCTGGACCTGGTGCCTTCTTTCTGCTCTTCAGGCGACAAAGTATGGACTCTATTTCTGGGTCAGTCACCTCAGGAGCTTGCTCTCTATCGACGTCCCCCACCACCACCGAGGTCACCATTCTTGGAAGGACGATGTTCGGAGGCAAAGGGAAAAGCCCCGAGATCACATTATCAAGCAAGGTGGGCTCAAGAGTCTCTGTTAGTGGAGCCCCTGCACCCTTCAGCCTTTTCCGAGCTGCTCGGTAAGGGCGCCCCCAGGGATCACTGTCTAACTCCTTTAAGAACATTTTATGTGCCTCGTTCTTGGCGTCTAAGATGGCCACCTGAAGAACCTTCTTGTGTCTACAGTAGGCCAACCGCAATCCCTCTCTGACCTGCGGATCATCACTTCTTCGTCGGCAACTCCTAAGATAAGTCCTCCTAGCACTACTACATACCCTGCGAAGCTCTTCGATTTCCCGAGTCCACCAGTAGACTGCCTTCCGCAGAGGTGGCGGTCTCCACTTAGGCATGGAGGCGTTGCACACCTCAGTCATGTTCCGTTGGAGTCTGCGGACGCCTTCTTCTACGCATTCAACCGGGGTTGAATCCGCACACCACGCCTGAACAATGGCAACCTCTTCCGCTCGCTCCCGGTTAAGTCGACCAACAGTCCAACGCGGAAAAGTCCGACGACTGGTCCGCGACCTCAGAGGTGGTCCTAAAGAAGCATTTACGACAAACCTAATGTAACGGTGATCTGAAAACGTCTCCAAATCCCTCATTACCTCCCATCCAGACAACCTCCATGCGAAGTTTGAGGAAGCAAGCGTGACATCTACCCGTGACACTCCCTGTGGTCGTACACATGTAGGCTCCGTCCCCCTATTTATAAATATAAGCCCTAACTCCGCCGCCCACTCCTCCAGAAGCGGCCCCCTTGGGTTTACAGAAGTGTCACCCCAGGCGGTGGACCTAGCATTTAAATCTCCCATCAGGATAACTGGCCTGGGCAAGGCCCGCTGGATCGCACGACCCAAGTCACCAATAAAGCTTTCGAAATCCCTAAGCGGCTTGTTAGGGGAGAAATAAGTGCCTATTACCGAACAAAGCCCCCAGTCAACCATGACAAACCCAGGCCCCCTTTCTCTAAGGGTAATAGCCATATCCATCGGACTTACGATAACAGCCACCACCCCCAAAGTGTCTCCCATCCAGTGGCTCCGCTGAGCCACGTAGTATGGTTCAGAAACAACCGCAACTTTCGCCCCCAGCTCCGCCATGGACTGCAAGAACAAGTCTTGCGCCGCAGCGCAATGGTTTAGGTTCCCTTGTAGGAAGCTGGTGCAATTTCTATCCATATTAATCAGACATTGCACCAGACTCCCCAGGGATGAGCACCTCCGGCGAAGAATGCTCCGCAGCCACAATAAAACCCCCTTTGCTAATCGGTGGAGGCTTGCAAGCCCGTCCACCCATTTTATGCCCCGCTGGTACTCCAGCCGAAGCACAGACCACGCAATGTGCCTGCAAACCGCAATCACCAGCCTTATGTCCAACCTTCCCGCACCTATAACAGGCCATTCCTAAATCCACTTCTGATGTACACACTTCTCTTGTATGCCCCAGTCGCATGCATTTAAAACATCTTAGAGGTCGTTCGCGTATCTCTACTCTGGCCGAGCTCCACCCAATAAGAAGCCTCCCTTCGGCTACCTTCTTGGCAGCAGAGATGGGACATAAGATAAATATGTCCCCCATACCATTGTCACGCCTAAGAATTTGCCCGGGCTTTATTTGGTGAGCAGAGCAACCACCCTTAGCTGCCACGGCTGCCACCACCTCCTCAACGGTAATGCTGTCGTCGAGGTCTCGGATGTAAAGATCCGCACATTTGACGGGTCTCTCCACCCGAGCCACGTCCGCCAGCACCTCCCGAAGGCTCGCGGCGAGGCGGTCGGCCTTTTCCCCCCTCTGGGAACCCGGGATTTCTAGCATCCGCGCCCCTGTAGCAGTTGTACGCACGCTCACCCTTTCAATGCCCAAACCTGACAGGCTGATGTCCTGCTTGGCTCTGGACAGAAGGGCGGCGTACGTGTGGCCCCTTTCTGCCGCCTCCTTCCGCAACGTTAGAACAACAGCAGCAGTAGTAGGCTCCACGAGCGTCCGCGTAGTATTGCGCTCAGTCTGCCCATACTTTACACCCCCAAGACCATTTTGCCTCAGACCAGGTTTTGCTTGGGATAGTCCTCCAACTGGCGGCCTCAATGGTTCAGGAGGCACGGCCTTCACCAGGGGCGTTGCAGAGGATGCCACACCAGATGTCCCGCAAGTGTGTTTAGATGTGGAAACCGCCTTTGATTTCTTTCCCTTTTTCCCCGTCACCGTCGACCAATTCTCAGTCACCTCCATGACAACATTGCCTACCTCAGATGTCTCCCGCCGCGCAGCAAGCCCCTCGACTCCACCAAAAGAACCCACATCTACTACCCGCGAAGCCGCCAGTGGAGGACGAATGGTCGGCCTCGGGAGGAGGCGATCTCCAATTCCAGCTAGCTTAGCATCCATCATGCCTCCCACCGCCCGCATCATGTCCGCCAACAACTCCCCTTTAACTTCCGATACAAACCCCGCCATAATTTCGCGGAGTCCATTCACCGATAGACCCGCTAATTCGTCCGACTGCTTGTTTCCTCTCGACATCTCCATTCTTAGAGCGACCATTTGCTTTTCCTGTTCTACAGAACGGGCTGTACGCTCGGTAAAGTCCCGTCTAAGGGCACAAATTTCCGACTCAAGGTCAGACACTCGGGCCCTCAGCCGGTTATTATCTCTTTCGAGACGCCTCCCCTCATCACCCTCCAAGCACCGTTCTGCAAGGTTTTCCACAATCTCGCCCAGGTCTTTTGCTGCGACCTTGAGGTCACGGACAAAGTCCCCTTTTAGGTTCTTCGACTTCGCCGCAATCTCCACAATACGACGAACCTGGGCCACCATCCGTTCCCTCAGTTCAGGCACCTCTTTAAAAATCACGTCATTAATGTCACTAGACATTAATGACGTGGTTCCCGTCCTCTCAGCCTCTAAGGCAGCGCCTGAGGCGCCCTCAGAAACATCCGCCTCTTCCTTGCGCCTAGCCTCCCTACGAGCACTCCGCAATTGGCGTTCCAAAGCTGAACGAGCCACTTGCTCCACCATCTCCCGCTCAGCCTCCTCGAGACCAACTGCGTGTTTCGCAGCCTTCTTCTTACTCGCCTTCACCACAACAGAGGGGGGCGACAGGTCACGTATAAATTCCCGCCTCCGGGATCCAGAGCGAGACCTACTCCTTCTGTCACTCTCGGCCATCTTGCCGACAAAAATTGGTCCAGGCCCCTTATGGAGACCTGGCCTTGCCCGTCCAGTAATGTGTCTTTCACTATCACACCAAAATTAGTGTAAGACCCATTACCAAGAGAAAGAAAGAAGAAAAAGCTTACTATCTAAACAATATAAATACTATAAACTTAAATTCTAAAATCTTAATCTATACACACTTAGAATTCATACGCTTAAACTGAAATCACCGCCGCTAGTCGAGATGACGTAATCACACACAAATGGGGTACCGCCAATTCCTCCCAGCCGCAACTGACACACACAATGGGTCTCTATTCCTTATACAAATATATATACACACACAGCTTATTACGCCACGCCCTTGGATGACGCAATACGCGCAGATGGCGTAATTCACCCCCGGTTCCACCAGGCCGCCAACGACTAATCCAATGACCAATCGCTTCAACAGTAGTGGTTATTTCTTAATAAGGACCAATACTCGCACACAGTGGGTCACTGTCCCTTACACAAAGTGTAGATACCACACAGCTTATTATAAATCTTCGCGCTTCAAGACACTATCGTCACGCGCAGACACAGATATAATATTTATTGTGTCCAGCTCCATCCAGACACCAAGGTCTTAATAAATTTCTTGCAATGATTTAATCTGGACCATACAGACACATAGAATGGTCACTCCAGCACATTTAAATAACACATAAAACACATCACGCGCTTACGCATTCACAAATAACTAAGCGCATGCAGAGCGCGTACCACACGTGCATTCTGTAGGCGCGTTGGACGCGACTCCAAAAAGGAATGTTGAATTACTGACCACTGTAATTACCATCCTCGGCCTAGAACGTATTGCTACGTTCTAAACCTACACAGTTTCCTTTCTATAGTTCCATGCCCTCTGCATACTATAGAAATTCAACCGTGCCCACCATGTACGGTTTAAGCACTCGCCCGGTACCGTACAACCCTACCAAAGGCCGAGGATAAATTGAAAACTTATCCTCGAACCGGGAATCGAACCCAGTACCCCTCACCACAGCGGCAAACTAAAATATATGAACTATAATGATTTTTTTATTTACGTACATGTCTAGTCAACTCAGAGTAGGGCGAGATCAGTTCACGTGTTCTAACCTTTTTAAATATTAGACTGTAACATTACTATAAATATAATTTCCCTTCTGGTCTGTCTGTCTGCAAGTCTGGACGTCAGATTTTTGTAAGGCATTTGACACATTTTTTTTGACTTACACTGAAACCACTAGGGTTACCTTAACTATCGATAACGTAAAATACGTCGTTCTCTTTTAACGATCTGTATGAGTGATTATTTATAAAGTTTATATGAAATATGGTGTCGCAGGGGTGAAATTGAATATGTTACTTAGTATGCATTGTATGGGCCAGACGTGTCCCGATCGGCTGACTTGGCTCACGTACGGCCAATTGTTTTCTGACGACATGTATCATTTCTCAAATCAGATTTTACGATTTGTAGGCGTCGTTGACTAAATTGCATTCGTGTAATGAGATTTCCCGGTTTTTCGCATATGACATATTGCTTATGGGTGGAGTTTGGGGTTTATGTTTGTTTATGTTTATGCAAGATTATTTTTATTGCTTCGTAAGCAATGCAAATGCGTAAGGCATTCCACAACTGAGCGTTTTTCAAGGCAGGTTTTGACGCGCACCACCACTCTGTGGTGCCAGCTGCCACTGAAGTATTTCCGAACCTATTCGACTTAGGGTCCTTCAAGAAAAGAGCGTACCAATTCCTTAAAGGCCGGCAATGCTGTCGTGAGCCCTCTGGCATTGAGAGTGTCCATGGGCGGCGGTATCACTTAACATCAGGTGAGCCTCCTGCCCTTTTGCCCCATGTTCTATAAAAAAAGATTTAAAAACATATCACACAAGAAAACTTTCTAGCTGCGTTACCTAGTTTAATAAAATGTTCTCGGAGAATTGGTCCAGCAAGCATCTGCGAATATACAAGAACGATAAAATTTCGTCTATCACTTATCTTTTTTATTTCAAATCAAACTAAGTTTTGTAATTTTAACAAAACATATTACAAAACACACAAAATAATAATAATCAAAAAAGAAAAACTAACAAAAGATCATGGAAAAAAGAAATAAGTGTTTTAAGTGTGTAATGTGTGTGTGCTTTGATAGTAAATAGCCCTGGTGCAGCATTATACTCCTGGTCATAATACTGGTAATTCTACCAGAGACCACATTAGAAATTAAAAAAAATCTGGTAATTAAACTAGTTTTTCAATATATACAAATAATAACGTTAGTTATTCTCAAAGTTTTAGCTACACCTTTTTCATAATAACCCGTCGCTATAATCGCAAAGAGAACGACTCGATTTCGCGAATGACAATGTTCTGCGAATTGCGTCTTTAGTATTCATGAGAATCGCTGAGACAGTGACATTTACAATTTTTGGTTCATTAAAATTTCATTCTGAGACTGAGGAAAGATTTATACAAATGCGTGTTATGATTAAGACTGAGGGTCTGTTTAAAATGTGTGTGTGCACTTAATTTATTGATGTAGGTTCATTATCTGTTTCGTTACTGAAAACAAAGTAATAAGCTAGAATAATTAGGCTATCTATTAACATTGGTATGGATTATAATCTCGCAATAGAAGTTCCGGAACGGACGAGTGTGTAAACGCAAAAAGATAAGAATCACATTTTATGAGCTACCAATTCATTGTTAAGGAAGTGACAGACTGGTATTTTGACTTGACAGCCAGTGACAGTTATTGTTAAACTTGACAGTATGTAAGGCTTTCTAGCCTTCTCCATCTACACGACACTGGCGAAGTACCTTGTGCCCAGTTGGCACAAATTAAAGCCAAAAAAAAAAAAAAAAAGGCTTTCTAGCATTTGGATGCGTTGCCGGCCTATGAGGGAGGTGTACGCACGAATTTCAAATAGTTGGGGTATTTTGTCCCAACCCAGTATACGTGGGACAGACTGAGTGAGCACACCCAGGGACATACTCTTCTGCACCGGATGTGCAGGTACCCACCTGGGATAAAAATTCTGTCATGATTCGGAGAAGAAGGGGATGAACTTTCGGGAAGTTGTGAAGTTAAATCTATATTTTAAGTATACATGTTGTTTTAGGACTTATAATTAAATAAATCCAATAAGTCCAATCCTAAACCTATGTTTTTGTTTCGAGTCTGTTGTGTCTACCTGCATTTTTGTTACTGTATTTGTTTTTGAATTTTTGTATAGGTACCTTCTGTGCGTTCTAGTAATAATTATTTAGTCTCTTGTAATGTTTTTTCTCAGTAAGCGAATTTTTTTTTAATTCCTATGAGAAATAAAGTTATTCTAACCGTAAATAAATACCTATGTTTTGTCGTTTTTTTACAGACAATTAGGTCTGTACACACGCCCCTTAGTGTTAAGGACCGTTTAACCACTAGACTAGCACTATGCTCACGTTTAGGAACCTCTTTATTTCCAGGGAAATAGTTGTAATATACGTATTGAAGGCTTTATACGCAATTAAGTTACCGATGTGTGATCGATAGTCATAAACTTGGTACCATCTGATACTGAAGACATATATAGTGATGGATGACCACAAACTATCATGAAAAGCGGTAATTTTAGCAATTTTTTAAACCGCCTCTCTTGTCATCGGTAAACCACATTAAAATTGATGGACAGTAAGATATACACCGTCTGCGCATATTTCCGGAAGGGTTGCAAGTGTGTTGCAGGCTGTTTAAGAATGGGCATTTATGTTTTACCATTACCACTAAGTAAGGACTAACATTACGATGAATAAGAAAATAGATAGATTCAATTTCTGATACTGAAAAGAAATAAAAGAGAATATTATGTTTGTAGGTAATTAATGTTTCTGAATTTTAAATAATGTATGTAAGTAATAGTTTTGATTGCTATCATTTAATCAAGAAACTGATTTATAACTTTTTTAATATATTTGAAGTTTTATTGTATTCATTTGAAACTTATTTAATTATAGTTTAAGAATAGATATGACAATTTTTAATTAATTTATATTCAAATCATTTATTCATTTAGTTAACACAATGTACAATTGTGAAAGCCAAAACATTTACATTTTCTGTCAGTTCTCAAATCAAGGGCATAGAACGCAATACTAACACTCTAACTCTCCGCACTAAATAACTCTCCGCCACTCCTTTTAATCGCCAAATTTATAAGGAGCTTCAACCATTATGCCATGTTCTACATAACATCTTAAGTAAATAATAATAATGAAATAAATTAAAAACATAGATCTGTCCTCTATCAGTTGGAGGCATGGTGATATACATATATGACATCGCAATACTACAACTGAGAGTTGTTTAAGTCACTTTCTGCCACGCATCACCTGTATATGGAACCAACTGCCCACTGAAGTATTTCCAAAGCAATTCGACTTTGGGTTAAATATAAAAACTCTATATTAAATAAACATAAAATTTTAGGTTTTATTAATTATGCGTGTTAGATACTCTTATATAAGCATTAGTAATTTTTGAGACGTTTTAATTTGTTTTACAGGTCATATAAAACGAGCGAGACAGTACCATCAATTTCTGTATTCTCTAACGAAAAATGGAAAATTGATAAAACCTATCGATAGTTCCATTAATGCAAGAAAAGCAGCGTTTATTATGTATGTACCAAGAAAGGATCACAGAATGTTAGTGTTGATGGATTTTATGCAATTTTCAGTATCTATCACATCCAGTTCCCCCGTCCGGAGGGATTAACTTCAATCTTTTCGCAATACCTACGGAAGCTACGAGATTCGTAGCTACTTGCTACGATGTATATGGCTACGAATCGCTATACGTTATAGTTGATTTTTGAACAAATATTAATTGTGTATTCAATTTTTATTTCAAATTGATGATTGATAAAATCAATTGGATTTAACAACAGATGTTCGAATACTGCAAAATCGTTAATTAATTTATGATTTACAAATTTGTTTTATGACTATGTATTTCTTATTTGAAATTTTATATATCTGAATAAATAACATTTCAGTTTTTTAGATTTAGATTTTTATTAAATATATTATTGACAATAGTCTTACAATAAAATAGTAATAATAATAATATTTAAAAAAAAAACACAAATTCAAAAACGGTCCCTGTGGCAGTGTACCTTTAATGCCAGCTTTTCGTTCGATGAGGAAGAAAAACATTACTGGGACCTATGAGGCACAAATTAAAATCTTTGATTAGCGTCTGTGCACTTGTACCACGGTCCAATAGTCTCTGGTTTATTGTCATATGTCATTATTTACTAATTACACATGTATTTGTTAATTAATTACAGTTAAAACAATAATTTATTTATTAATTTACACTTCGTTGCAAAGAAACACAAATAACACAATACATGAAAAATACAAGGGCTGCAACGGGCGGCCTTACCGCTAACAAGCGATCTCTTCTAGGCAACCCTAATACAATGGTGACTAACAGTCAATATCAGGTTTTTGCTAGATCCTTCATTAACCAATTCAAGCATATGATTTTAAACCCTAAAATTAAACGGTAAGGTAAATAATAAAAACACTTTCTTAACGGATTAAAGTTATGTATTAATTATGTAAAAACTTATAAATATTTAAACATAATTTAAATACATAACTTTAATCCATTAAAAAAGTGTTTTCTTTAAATGTGTAAAAGTTATGTTAATAAAAGACAATACTAAGGTAAATAATATACTTACAAAGTTATTTTTATGGAATTGTAATCGGTGAAATTAAATTCAGTGATTGCAACGTGATAAGTGAGAGAACAGCATGTTGTGATATTCGGAAAACGTGAATAGAATAAATTTTTGGTCATAGAAACCATTTTCAATTTCACAGCTCAATCTTTGTGTGCTCGGGGTGAATATATAAAAGGGCATTCGTTGGTGTCAACAAAGTGTAATGGTTTCGTGCTAGCGTTTGATCTATGCGTTTTGAATCCACGCTGATTCAATTGAAAAATATATGAGGAATTAGTAAAATTTTGTATGCGAATATTAATATCGTTTGAGATTCTTAGCAAAATGTTATATTAAATTGTACCTTTATCCACTTAGCTGCTTCTCTATCTTACATTAAATCTCTACTTTTTTTTGCTTGACATGAAGCAAAAAATATTTACTAAAATTTTTATGTTTAATTTATATTTTAGAAATATTTTTAGTGCACAGAAACATACATATTTTTAAGTTGAAAGTAGAAGTCGAAGTAAGAAGTAGGCATGGAGAGAAATTTGCCTGTGCCAAAAATCAATCTGGAACTGTTTCGAAAAAAACAGCTTTTGTATGGCAATTAAAGTTAACAATAAATTACCAAAAGAATTAAAAGATCTTCCGACTTGAATCTTTAAAAAGCGACTTCGCGTATTACTTTTGGGAAAACTGTACTATTCAATAAACTGTGTGTGGCAGAATTTGCGAACGTTTTTCGATTGTACCACCTTCACATTTTGTACCATATTCATGCAATAAATAAATTATTAGTATTAAGATAGCTTGTAACATATACTGTAGATATAGCATTTTGTATATAATGTGGTCCACTTAAATCAATAAATTACGTGTGTAAATCACTAACACTTACAAATTATCGTGACCCATGCGTCCTATTTTTTATTTATTTCATATTTTATTTATATGTCTGGAGTTCACTTCAGTGTGATAAGGCCGCCCTTAGCCCATGCTGTTAGCTCTTATTCAGTTATCTTTATAATAAATTTAAGTTGATCTATAGAGATTGGTAATCAAGGAGGATAAGTATTTTCAATACATTTTATTAAATAAATAATCACTACTGCTGACAGTATTGTTTTAGGTTTACAAAATTTTAATATAATGTCATACTAATAATAATAATAAACCAATGACTAGTACTCGCTAAAAGCAAAAACATTGCGTTATACTGATTCAGTTTTAAAGAGTTTATTTGAATAACGAAAAGTTCGAAGCCGTAAGTCTTGCCCATTAAAAATGCGTCATTGGAAACAAATAAAGTGTCAAAGAATGAATAAGGAGAACGTTGGATCGAGCGACTTTTGACAAATTATTTAAGGACGTGTGTTAGGGGAACTCATTATTGCGATGATTGATCGTGTTGATAGCGACAAATGTTTTCTTTTTTGCAGAGTAATTTTTAAATGTTTCTTATTGCAATATAAAGATATTCTCATTGGTATGTTTTAATGATTAATAATAACTGTAACTACGTATGTTTAATTTACTATTTTTATAAACATATAAGATATATGTTTACAAAAATACTAAACCTCGTTATTTGTTTAGGGTACAGTGTCAGGATTTTTTTTTATAGAACAGGGGGCAAACGGGCAGGAGGCTCACTTGATGTTAAGTGATACCGCCGCCCATGGACACTCTCAATGCCAAAGGGCTCGCGAGTGCATTGCCGGCCTTTTAAGTTTGTTAAGCCTTTTTGTTTCTGCAAAAAGAATAATTAAAAACTTACGTTAACTATTAGCGTCAAAATACCCAGAAATGTGAATTCATACCAATCCCTTTACATCCTTTTAGATCTAGACTTCTGTGTCTGTTCTGTGACCTAATAGGCAAGTAGGTGACTTCTTTGCTCGACACCATCGACTTATTGGGTCTAAGGCATGCCGGTTTACACACGATGTTATTCTTGCGAGCCAGTGTTAAATACGGACATAGAAACTCCATTGGTGCACAGCTGGGATTCGAACCAACAACCCCAGGGCTAAGAGTTGAAACCACTACACCAACGCTACTGTGTTAAAGTACAGTTATTTAGAAAATTATACAAATGCTTTAATTAAAGGCATTGTAGTTATTTATGGAATTAGTGATACCTTGATGATCTTATGTTCCAAAATAAACTTATACCTTATATATTAGGTTACTTGATACTTACCTTGATATATTAGGTTCTTACACATGTAAAATTGGTGTTTTGTATGAGAGGAACATCTTATAGTTTATTGATCGCTTTACAATTATCAATAGTCTTTAAAGGCGGCTTACCATTTTATAAATATATAGAAACATTGGCTTGCGGTAACTAAAGTAGGAAACATATATTTGGAGAGAGAGAGAGACAAGCAAACAAGTGCACGCCGCACGGCTTACAACTATAGCAATAATGTCGTTACAACTTTTAGTTGTAATTTTATTACTTTAATTAATTTTAATTAATTTTTTCCGCTTTTGCAACGCGCACTTCATTCCAGTAAAATAAGTAAAACTGGAAAATAAAATGAATCATGGTTTCCAAAAAAAATGAATAGCTGTAAAAATTTGAATTTGGAATTCCTAACCAAAGATAAGATATTTTAGGTCAAAGTGCAAGTACGACAAAACATCAATTTTATAGAAAATTTAATATACAAAATAAATGGCCTTAAAACAAACACGTGTTACCAACGCATTTGTCAAAAGTATCACAAGCTGTTATTTAACTTTCCTAATGTTTATCGTAACTTTTAAATCGATTGTCAAAAAGTCCGATAATAATGATTGATATCTAAGCATTATTTAAAAAGTTCATAATCGATACAGGACCTATTAATATGCGAGTTGATTGTGGTAACTTTATATGTGTATATTGAAAGCGAGAAACATACTCTCAACGATATATTTGTATGGCTCCGTTGGAACCAGCTGTCCACTGAATTATTTCCGAACCAATTCCACTTCAAGAACTTCTGGCATTGACATATCTATGGCGGTATTACTTAAAAACATTAAAAATATATATAATCAGTAAAAGATACAAATGCGAACTATAGGCACCGCCATATTGGCCTTGGCTGCTATGACGAGCGCCTTTCACTTTATCCCTACTCCGCGGCCAACCGTCACGCGACATGCAACACACAGACGAAAAAGTTTGAGACCATGTAATAAAAGTTTCACTTTAATAACTTAAAAATAATTATAGCAAAAATAGAAATAAACGGGGTGTCTCTTTTAACTCTAGTCATCATCATCATCACCTTTGGGTCTATTTCTGTATGTAAGTACGTATTTAGATTTTAATTTGGTAGGCAGCTATTAAAGAGGAAAGATTTGTTTGTAATCAATTTTCTCAAAAGGTACTGGACCGATTTAAAAATATTTTAAACATTTGAATGCTGTATTACCACTGGCTATTTTAATTACAAGAAGATAAGGATATATGTTCTAAACCTAAGTGAAATGTTTTTTAAAAATTGGTGTCATTTATTCTTTAATAATTTTGTTTTCAAGTCCCGTACACGCAAAGCAATTCACTATTTCAAAACACATATTATTTAGGTATTTTCGCTTTAATTTTACATGCCATAATATTTAAAAAATAAATGTCCATCCGTACGAGCCGGGACGTCCGCGTTCGTTAAAAATTGCTCGATAGACATCTTAAAATACTTTACTAACTAAACACGTAAAAAGTAAAAATCATGTCAAATTTTGATTCGGGATTTTCCAAGAATTTGGGGTGTAACCATTTTGTCTACAACTCTTGCCGACATTAAGCTATTTTTGCGGTTGCGAAACGGTAATTTGTCGCAAAGGATAAATGTTGTTTTGTAGTGAATAAGGCTCTAGCAATTAGCGAGGCAAATGCGACGCAGGTGACTTTTCTTTAACTACACTCGTAGTCCAATAATTTACAAGTTCAAATACACCTTGCACGCTTTTAGTTTAAAGTATTACTATAATTACTTTGGTACGTTTAAACGTTTAATATTATTTAATGAAATTCTGTTTCAAAGAAAATCTATGTATTATAAAAACTTTTTGAGCTTGCTAAATAAATTTTCATAACAACTTTTAAGTATTTCGTTTATATTATACGGAAGTGGTTACTTAAAGATAAATAATGAAATCCTCTATTATTTACAGCCTCTGATGACCCAGCAACATGCAGTAAAATTATATTTTAAAGACATACATAACCTTTAAGATTCTCTAAGTACGATTTTTATCGATACATATGGAATATTAGCTTTCTTGATTGTTTACTTGGTAATGCACAGAACTAACGTTCGGGAAATCACAGGTATCCCACGGGAAATCAACATAACAATCACATCTCAAACGGAATCAATGGGAAAATAATAAAAAATGTACATGGAACTTAATGCATTATTATTAAATGTTTTGCCTGGCAAGTGTTGTATATGTAGTAAGAGTTGGATTTCTCTTTACAATAATAATGCAGTGTCTCTTCCGCCCTATATCCCTATCTATATACGCCCGAATCCAATAATTATCCTACAATCTCAGATTGAAAACAGTTTGAGATCAGACGGTGACAGTCGATCGATCTCCTATCTGCATCCCAATAATAGAACTCAATCGTTTTTTGCGACGGATAGAATGCAATCTCTTCGCTCTTTACACTCACATTTGATAATCAATATAAACCAAATAAAGTAAATAAAACCGTAAAAATAATATTCAAATATGCAACAATTTAAAACACATCAAATAGCTTTTTAATTATTTTAAAAACTGGCGTAAGTTTAAATCTAAAGGTAGGATATTGGCACAATTGAACTGTCATTTTCATACAAAGGTTTATCCGCATACAGCGATCCCACTTACCATGGATAGCTTGTATCGACAGATGGCTATTACAATCCGTCGATTGGTTATTGGCACGCGTTTTACAATATTTATTTGTATAAATAAGGGAAGTAGCGAATCAACCCCAAAACAAGTGTCTCTGACTACTTACGGGAGCTGTCTCATACTCATTATTAACGTAAAAATTTGAGAAACAATAAACATTTTTATTATTATTATTATCATCTTTATTATTTCAATAGACCTAAAATATATTGATGATTTGACTTTAATTTAGTTTTTAGTAGTAGTAAGTCTTAGCATTGTAATAAAATCCAAAACAATCGAATTTGTGTAATTTTGATTGCTCTTAGTAAAAAATGACAAATCGTCTTTTGCGTTTGTTCCTCTCAAAGTTGGAATTGCTTAGACGATTAAATGATTTACTTATTATTCTATTATGAATATTTAAACGCAAGTCCCCGAGGATAAAGCCCTTTCGAGCATGAGCCGTACGGATGGTGAGTTTCAAAACAATATGATATTATCGCATTCTCCTAATAAGATTTACCTCAATGTTAATGCCCAACGTACCGTCCATTATTTTGTGGTATTATCTGATGTATATAAGACAATATAGCTATGAAGATAACGCTTAGGCTTAGAGCCGCATTGCTATAATTCAGTTTTTTCATAGAACAGGAGGCAAACGAGCAGGAGGCTCAACTGATGTTAGGGCATATCGCCGCCCATGGATACTCTCAATACCAGAGTGCTCGCGAGTGCGTTTCCGGCCTTTATCAAATTAATTTATTAAATAGGATGCTTTAACTATAATAACGTGTTTACAGAGTGGAGGAGAGTAATTTATTTCTAATGTATCAACTTTTTAGGCCCGGGCCTCAATTTTCTGTATTTGTTTCATGATAATTTGTCAATCTATTAGGCAAGTAGGTTATTAGTCTTCAGTGATGTAGTACATAGCTGGGCTGTTGCCTGTAGAGTTTTGTTCCGGAATAGTTATTTTAAGAGTATTTAAAAAGAAAGCAAAATCATTACTAAAATACATTATTGATTTTATTATTATTAATTACTTAAAATGTCATGTACGGCGGAGTATATTGCCAGTTCTTCTCTTCCGTTCTACGCCCTTGGTTTGAGAGCTGGCAGAAAATGTAAAATTAGAAGCATTTCGTATATATTTTTGTTTTTAGAGTTCATATGTGTACATTGTGTTACCTTTATGAAGAATTTTGAATTGAAAGGAACCAATTTAAATATATGTACTAAAACTAATATAACTTTACATAACTCTTGGTGAATATTTTTTTTATGTTTTATAATTTCACTGTTTATATAAACCTTGTAAATATTATATTTCCTCTTCAGTTTTTACGTATTGCTAGCAGTAGGTTTATGCTTAATTTAGTATTTGATGCTTGATATAAATCAATATTATTAATTTTTCTATGCCTTTTCTTATTCCTTTAGGCAAGAAGGTCACTGAAAAAGTAGCAGACATGTATCTATTGACGTATCTTTAGATTATGATATGCCTCCCTTAATGTCCATGAAAAGATTCCAACAATCTTATTATACGTATACAAAAAATAACCCCAATTTTACAACAATCGCGTTCTTCAACCTTTAGCAAAAAAGAATGATTAATTATTTCCATGCCCTCCTCAAAACACCGTCTTATCCAAAATACTTCCGTAATTTTCCAACTCGATGACGATAAAAGAAATTCAACGAAAATGAATATTAATTATGGATAGAAAAGATTTAGTTGTAAATGTTTTGAAAGAGTTACCTTGTTCTGTGTCATGCATCGTTGGTGTATTATCTTTTTTGAACGCAGGACCTGTTTGGTGTCTTTTTTGTAAGGTTTAAGTACTGGCTGGTAAAAAAAATGATAAGATTTGACAATTTGCTCTCCATTATTATTTTTTCATGTGTAATATTCTTACTTAGCATTTTAAAAGTCGTAGAATTTTCCTATCTTAACAGTTACAACTAATGCGATAGAATTCCATTATATTACCCCCACCAACTAACCTACATACAATCAGTAAAAAATTAAACTTAAATTCCTAAATCTTATAACTAACAATATAGCAAGCAACTCTTGTGAACTCAGCCAGCGTACAAACAAATAGGTCCACCTCAATGGAAATTTTGTTAATGATCTGTATTGCTCGCGTGAGTGGCGCTAACCTAGCGCTTTGAAAGAAGTGATATATATAATATATAAGATATATATATATCACTTCTTTCAATAAAAACTTAAACACGTAATACTTTTAATTGTACATAAAATAAAAACTTACATTGTCTTATTTTATAATAAAAACTGAAAGTTGCGAGTCATTATCATACTATACTCTATGGGTAGTACTGAAACGTGCATACTACCTAGTATATATGTACCACTAGTATTAGCTAGTATAAGGTACGCTGTATCGCAGTGATTGAATCAACTCACGTGCTTTCAACGGTGTCACTAAAAGCAAGCCATAAACGAGAATTAACGCCCAAACCTACGATGCACTTTCCTTTATAGTGTAAATAAAGATTCTCGAAGCTGGATAGAAAAGTTAGGAGCTCGGAGATAATATCAATAAGTACTTTACCTGTCAAAGCGGCTACGAATTAATTTTATGCTTAATATTGGTTTGGCATTCTGACTATAAAACTTTTTGCTTTATTTGATACGGTAAGGCAACCTTAAGGTAACTTGTTTCTCAACCTTTTTTGTGCCATACCCTGAGTAACATATGATTATTAATATCACAAAATTTAATTCTTCACTTAAGATGAGTTTTAGGAAGATATCACTAGGGAATTGTTAACGAAATACAGTGAGTTAATTTTTAGAACAGATAATGAAAAACTGAAATTCAAATTTCAAATATTAATAAAAAAAATCTATATTAATTAATTATTTTAATTTCGTAAAATTTTACGTTATGTTCTAATTTGGTTGGCTTCAGTCTTAAATGTCCACGTGGTGTTATATCCAGCCGGTTTTGATTGCTCAGTGCTCACCCCCACTTAACAATCAAATTATTCACCTATGGGGCAGACTTTGTAAAATCTTTGAAATGAAATAGAATATAAATAATAATAATATAGAATATAAAAATCCGCACTGTCATAACATTATGTTATGTTGATATGTTAAGTTATTGGTCTGAATCAGACCTAAGAATTTTACATTTCTAAGTGAAATTTCTAAAACATGTTGTCTTATACTTGCCAGTGCTTGTCAAGCCAAAACTATTACAGAATCAACGTAGGACGGGTGCAGAAGTCGGTATACCTTGAACAATCGCTACATTAGGTAGTCCTTAATTGCGTGTTATACATGGTGTTTGGAGACCGCGTACTGAAATTGAAGTGTCCCGCTGAAATGCGGCAAAAGGCGTCAAAGGCTCCATTCACATTCATCGACACGTAACGCCATCAGCCGCCGTAAAATTTAAAAGGATTGCGAACATGTAAGGGAATAAATAAATTTCTCTATCCTGCTTTGAAGTTTTGAAATTCCGCGCTTTTGTTTGCAAAAATTTTGCTTAGATTTCCCAATGTCGGGCCCACGGGGGGCAATTTGATTGTTAAGGGGGCTATTCGAAAACTATTTGGAGTTTCAAATTTTATTCATTATGTTTTAAAAATTTGCTAGTATTTTTTTCTAAAACCTATCTTATGTGAGCAATCAAATATTATGCATGTTACATGTGGGCGCCTAGCCATTCTAGAAATGTTAAGGTGGTGCACAAAAGAGTTTATCCAACTGAAAATAAGATAAATACCATATAAAAGGGTAAATTAACAAATTAATAAAAATAATATACATATATAAATATATATTTATTCATTTTATATACATTTATTATAACTAATCGGCGAAATATTTTACATTAAACTTTTCACAATAGTCAATTTCAGATGTACACAAATATTTCATTAGGAATGTTGATAAATTATGTAATTATTATTATCTGACAATTATCATTTATTTTTTAAAATAATCCAACCAAATAAGAAAGTTGCGCACCATAGGTGCGCACTAAAAACGTAACGAGGTCATTCATCAGTAGATTTTACCTGTCATATTTTTCTCATACCGGGCGCCTTATAATATATGAAAATCGATTCTTAAGGAGTAAACTCCAATAATATATAACAGATATTACTAACATAATCTAAAGTAACGTACTAACAAAATCAATTTGTTTACTTACTGTAATATAAGAACTGCCAACTATTGTAAAACAGGAAAAGGAAAGGCCTATTATTATTTATTATTATTATCTGGAGTTCACTAATATAGGCTCCACCATCACTCGAGTCTATTCAACCTTTTGACACCACGGGATTAGTGAGAAGACTGAAAAGGACAAAACCATTTGAACTAATGTATTAGTGCTCCTCCGATATGAGCGAGGAATTGCTAAACAAACTGGATCGTCTCCAAAACTTCTGTATCCGATTTATTTTCGGTCTAAGAAAGTATGATCATATCTCTGCGTTCCGTAAGCGGCTTGGTTGGTTACCCATTCGACAGCGACGTGATGCTCATATTCTCCATCTCCTATATTCCATCCTGTTCAATCCTAAAACTCCTTCTTATCTCAAAAATGATTTCAAATTTTTGGGTTCACATAACTATAGTTTACGCTCTTCCGAAAACTATACCCTTGAAATCCCATCTCATAACTCCTCTTTTCTTGGCGATTCCTTTAAGGTTTCAGCAGTTCGGCTATGGAATTCACTTCCCGTCACTATTCGCTTAGCTCCTTCTCTATCTTCCTTTAAATTTCTGCTTTATAAACATTACCTGTCCATGTCATACCACTAACTACTAACTGACGTGAGACCGATCTTCTTCATCTTAGATTGCCATGATTCATGTGCACTGTTTACTTTTTGTTTTGTTTTATGTAACTTGTATCAGTTAAGTTTATTTTTATTTCTTTTTGTTTCTGTTAAGTATGTTTTGTTTTTTTTTCCCCTTTTTTATTTTTGCACTTCTTGCCTACCTTATCTAATATACTCATAGTGGTTTTTTTTCCTTTACTAACAGTGGTTGTCTGGAAAAAATCGCTCGGAAGCGATAAGGCCGCCAGTTACTTGTCATTAAATTATGTTTAATATTTTCCTTTTATGTAATGCAACAAAGTGTTAATAAATAATAAATAATAAATAATAAATAATAAATAATAAATAATAAATAATAAATAATAAATAAATAAATAAGTGAAAAATAGATCACAAGAACAGGTCTTCTCTTTAATAGAGATAAATTAGACACTTTCTTAGGTTAAATAGCTTATTAGTAAATAAGGTTCGACTAAAATTACTTATTACTTTATTATATATAATTATAATGTATTCTTCTTGTAATATATTTATTTTACAGATACATCCAAAATTGATGGTAGATTTATAAAATATATAAGGAAAAATGTAAAGGGATTGTTTACATTATATTTATAGTTAGTAAAACGTATAATTATGAGTGTCTTTGATTTATTATAGTTTACTGAAAAAAATCGAAAAGATTATTGCACCGCCGTTGCACAACAGAGTGATTTTTAAGGCAGTTTCTGCCGCGCACCACTATGTGGCAGCAGCTGCCAACTGAATTTTCGAAGTAATTCTACTTAGGGTCACTTCATATACAAACAAACGAAAAAAATAAAAATTATAAATTTTATTGTAAGAAAAATCAAGATATCAATAAACCACAACCTTCGTTAGGTTTAAATAAAATCAAAAAGCCTTTACAAATTGATAGCAAATTACATTCTCCAATGTTCTATTGAAATTTATTACAAAAACTTCGGACACCGCGAATCGTAACACTCCTCGGAGGAAGCTTAAAGTTTCACTGAAGCTTTTACGTCCCCCTTTTGGCCGATCGACGTAAATTATTCCCGTAGAAGAAATCTCTAAGGGCTGAATGATAAGGGACCATTTTCATGCTTACATCTGTCTTAATCCACCCCAAGGTTAATTTATACTAATATTAAGTTTGTGTTTGTTCAAACGATAAAAAAGTATTGTTTTATTTCAGTCCAGAGGCCAGTGGTATCGAGCACGACCGTTTGATTGTGTGTGTTAGTAAATTATTGAATATTTGCCTGGATTTCCCAATTAGATAGTGTGAGATTGACTTCTGATATATCCAGTAGTTATAAAATAATAGAATAAATATAGAAATTTTGTACGTATTATTTCATATATTATAATTATTTTTAAACTAAAATTGATACTTTTATTGACTTTTATTTTCTTAAAATTACTCTTGAGCTATCAATATATTAAATACATATTAATGACTTCTAGTTACTATTGCTATATAATTCTCAAAAATATATTCCTTTAATTATAGAAAAAAATGTGAAGAGCTATTCCTAAATGCTTAAAAAAACCTTGATTAGACTTTAAATGAAATTCAGACACACACGTTTTTTATAGCAAGGGCACAAACAAGCCTGTAGGGTGCCCAAAATGCCTATGCCCACGCCCATGCACTACCATTTTAGTAGGTGTTACTGGAGATTCACACACATATTAACACACATTACATTTTGTTTGTTTGCTACTATAGTTAAGTTGAAGTATATCGTCATCTGTTTCTGATCATTGTCTCTGTGCGATGGAAGGTTGGTGACCACAGGACATCAATAGTCCTATTACAGGAATCAGCCTCTCACAAAGATTCAATACCTGCAGAATATACACCTGTAAAATCCATTGTAAAGGGGCAAATATAATTGAATATTTTATAAATAAAGACATGAGCAGTTTAGGCCTAGAGGCTTCATCATGTGATTCTCATCCCTGAGATAAAAAAAAATTGGACTTTTGGTCTATATGCTTTGTGCATTTAACAATGGCTCGAAAGGTCATCAGGTAATCAATGATATAAAAGAAGAGAACAACTACCAATAATCTCTCAGCCAATTTTCAATCGCCATTTATTTATGATTAAAAGTAAATAATTGTTACTCTACACGTCATACAATAATAATAATAATTAATTTATTGCAAGAATATGGTACAAATATAAATACAATACAGATTCAAAGAATAAAAATACAAACATTCGATCACGTTTGTGACCTTCAGAAAACAGAAGATCTGGTCAAAAACCTTAATGTCCATCTCATGTTATCATTCAAAGCCTTAATACCATAACTGTAAAGTTTCATTTGACTGCTTTTTCATAGTAATATTAAAATCGTGGAATTAGCATGGTAACAGCTGTAGTAACGGGGTTTTAATTATCACTTACAACGCCTTTCAACGCTAAATTACTTCCATAAAACAGTTAAAGCAGAATATAAAAGATTTAAGACACCATCGCATTAGAATGTTGATTTTATGAATTGAACAGATGATGAAGAACGATAATTTTGGAAATACATATTCTGTGTCTTTATTCAAATAAAAGAAATCAGTGGCGCGACATCATTTTTAAGTCTAGCCCTCAGATATCTGTGTATGTTTCATAGATATTTGTATATCTAATTGGCAAGTGGGTGATCAGCCTCCTGTGCCTGACATACGCCATCTACTTTATCTAAAAAAAAGTCTGTTCCCTCGTGATGTTTTCCTTCACAGTTCAAGCGAATATTAAATACACACATAGAAAGAGAAGTCAATTGGTGTACAGCCGGGGTTGAACTTAAAGCCATTAGGCGAACACTCCATACAACGTTATGTAAATATATCTCGTAAATTTGTAAAAATGTGTAACATTAGAATTATAGGCACTTAACTATATAGGTCCATCGCACTAGGTACTAAACTATACAGCTGGTATATTCGTGTTTTTGAAGTATATAAAAATCCTATTATTAAAACTCAAAAAGTTAACAACAAACGAAGGAAATATTATTATTTTTAAACATAACTTCGTTGGAGCAGCTGTCACGTCCTGTTTCATGCTTTGTTAATTGTCTTTTACAAAATATAAAGTTATTATTCAATGTACAAGAGAATATGTTCCTTAAATCAGTGACTTATACTTATTAATGACTGAAGGACATGGATTGGTAGGTTTATTTATCGGTCTATGCCTACCTGGTTTTCACAGCAAAGGGATGTATGTAACCCTGGCATACTCTTCTTAGAGTTATACAATATGAAGAAGTTCTTAGTTGCGATTATAGATTTAATATAAGATTTGAGACAAAATTTCATGCTTAATACAAACGATGATCGTAAAATAATTTTGAATATCAATCAAAATTTGTTGAATTTCATCACAAAATAATTTAAAACCTTTTATTCAAATACTATAAATAGTTTACTAAAATAGACAATAACTAAAATTTCAAATACTTTTAAAGTAAGAATTAACCAGTTTTACTAATGATAAAAATGTCATTATCCATATTTTTTTAGAGGAACTAAGTATAACTTTGTCGCTTAAATTTAATTATAAAAATATGTTTTAAAAGAAAAAAAGTAAATAATGCTAGTAAATATTTATAAGTATTGAGTTGTGACTGGAGACTGACAATGGACATTCACAAGACTTCAAACTTTTGATAACACCTGAATAATTATAATATTTAAGAATTAAATGTTTCGATATTATATAATAAAGAGATAAATATTATTTTTATGGTTACAAAAGTAATTAGTTATTTAATCTGTATAATACAACGCGGTGTAATGATGTCCAACGTTTTGTTTTCATTAAAAATGTAATGGAATCTTAAGCCCAGACAAATCAAAATCAATTTAAAGAATTAATTGATCAATTCTCACTTCACTTCACTGGATCGACGCTTAAAATACAATCTGGAATAAAGTATCAACTTGAGTAGTCTTCTAATGATCTGATTGACATCTTTGAACACGGACCAGTGTCTAACAAACATCGAACCATTGATTACAATATTTCTCGAGTTATAAACAAAATTTGCATTAAAATCTCACTTACTCGAGACCACTAAGACAAAAGCCAGGCAAATCTTCATGAGCGTATTCTTCGAGCGATGGCGAGCCGTCTTTGCCCGACGGTAATATAAACGGCTTAAATAGGATTTTAACCGCGAGTAGCTCGCCTTAATTAAATTGGATTTGCGAGAGAAATATACGTGAAAAATTCGTGTCGATTATATCAGGGTCTCGCGTCTGCTTTAGCGGATTATTGAATATGCTTACGTGTAACTGAAAGAATATAGGAATTATTCACTTCACGATTCATTAAATATCTGTGTAATATAGGGCAAGAACGTACCAGAGACTGTTTTATTGCTACCTTTTAAATGCATTAATATTTTCTTGTTCATTTTAAATATTGCAGTGGATTAGATTGCTGAATTTCACTAACTCGTCGTGTTCTCTTAAACTAATGGTTTATATTATAAAACTGGCTGACTCGTCAAACGTTGTTTTGCCATATATAGATTATAGTGCTATAAAATATTTTAATAAAATAAAATAAACTTTTTCTGTAAATACGATATTTTTTTATTTATACATTATTTACTATTTCTCTACCACTACCTTTTCAGTATACCGCTATTAAAAATAGGGGATGGTGATAAGGGTATTTTATATTTTTCTAACAATCTTAAAGGGGAATGAACGACCTACCCCCGGACCCAAAAAAAATTATAAAAAACAGTTTGGTTAAAAAATCTGAGATCTAACAAAAAAAAATTATAAAGAGAATATGTTTTGATAACATTTCTAACGAGATAAGAAATACATCGTTAATTAATATATTTTTGTCCCTATTTTTTGTTCACGTATTCCTTATAAATAAATATACGATAATCTGTCCCCGGTTCAATAAACAGTTAACCAGTCAAAGCGACCATGAACTCGGGTCTTACTAGCAAACTTTACCTACACCTTAGCCATACTCCCAAGGGAGTCTCCGTATATTTCATTCGGAAAAATCCAGCTAATCCCAACACGATCGAATTCGCCTTCCTTTTACTCCAACAACTTTATTAGTTATAGGAAAACCTAGTATTGAGAAACATTTAAAAATTATAATCATACATGAAGAGAAGAGAGTGTCCATGGGCGGCGGTATCACTTAACATCAGGTGAGCCTCCTGCCCGTTTGCCCCCTGTTCTTTAAAAAAAAATACTTTCAATACTTTAACCGTATTAAAAGTTTGTGCCGACTACAAAATGCCGACAATATTTTTCAATATTTTGGCCATACAAGGCTTTGGGATCTTGGCGAAACTGGTTCACAGAAGATCATGGTTTGTAACACAGAAGGCAAGACCAACTGTTGACCAACCTGGTTGATCAACCAAATAAACGGCTCATCGTCCTCAAAACTTTCACTTAAGAGGCGCTGCAGCTCGACAGACACCGGTGGAAAGAGATTGACCGCTTCAGATGTTGCCTTGCTTACCACAACGAAGAGAGTGAGAAGAGGTAAGAAATAAATCAATTTCAAATACCTGCCAAGTACTTCAACATCTAAATAAAAACTTGAATACAAATCCTAATTTCAATATTGAGTTTATACGTTATATATGTATCATTATATATATTTGATTTAAATTTGTATTTCTTTGTCTAGTTTACTGTCGCTTATTTTTATTGTAAATTCAAATGAAATGGTATTTACAATAAAAATAAGCGACATTATAATTTAATATATAAAATAATTTAATTATAAACTTCAAATGTTTAAATCCTGAAATAGGAAATCATTTTCTTTGCTTTTATATATTTTTTGTATAAGTAATATACTTAATATCCTTGTCATAATAGCATTAGCCTTTTTTAACTATTCTGAAGAAAAAAATACTTGTACAACTTTGTTCCCCGGGGCAATCTAAATAATTTTGTTTGTTATTGATACAATATAATCCTTACCTAATTGTACGTAAGAATACTTAAGATTGTAGCACTTTGAATTGCTTCCAAAGATGGTAATGACTCGAGAATGCATGCATAATTTAGCCGCAAAAAGGTTGTAATGTTATTTCGTAATCTCGCCGGAAACAGCTAACATCATTTGCCCCGACTTAAATATTAAAATAATTCATTTCGCACGCCCAAAACACCGATGCACGGCTATTTTAGTGTTTAATTAAGCTTCTTAATGAGTTTTCAAATGTTTATTTGAACAATCTAGATTATTGTGTGATAAATACAAAACATCTTCGTACGTTTTATGAGAAAAGGATAGGACTATCCTATGTTTTTAATATTCTAAGTACAATAATGCATTTAATATTTTTTTTATCAATGATAAGTATCGCAATACAGCGATGAACTGCTGCCAGTGTTAAAGTTAGCACTAAAAATTATAAATTTGTTTTAATCTTTTACTTATTATTATTATATAGTTTCATATTGTAAATACTATATATTTGTGTGTTGGAAATAAATTATTTTATTTCACTATGTAAAGATAAGTACCGAGCAGTGTTGGCCTAGTGGCTTCAGCGTGCGACACTCATACCTGAGGTCGTAGGTTCGATCCCGGGCTGTGCAGCAATGGACTTTCTTTCTATGTGCGCATTTAACATTTGCTCGAACGGTGAAGGAAACCGACATGTCTTAGATCCAAAAAGTCGACGACGTTTGTCAGGCACTGGAGGCTGATCATCTACTTGCCTATTAGACTTAAAAATGATCATGTAATCTGATTTATTTTTTAAAGATAAATACTCTTAGCTAGATTAAATAATTTAAAATGTCAGTTAAGTGTTTAAAGGATTTTTGTATTATCGCCATGGCTTTGTGGTGACGTTCTTCCTTATAGCTTTTTCCAAAAGGTGTTTGGTTTCGAATCTCAATCCAGGTTCCAAGAAGCCGGATATTGATAGTCACGAAATAGATGTTGGAATTGTGGTCGTACAGCAAATATAAACAACCGATTTCATTCAAAAGCGGTAACTCCTAGTACATTTGAGGCTCTATATATCAATTAATATGATTAATTAGTTAATAGAACTCCCCCGTACCAATACAACAGTATTAAGCGTTCATTATTACAATTGGAATTTTATTATAAGCGTGGATCGTATTTCTTCAAGGAATTTGCAATGATAATTCAATCTAAGCGCTTCGTTCAAGATGGTCATAAAACAAGAATATATAAAACGAAATGGGCAATTCATAATGTAATTGATTATATCTATGCAGGTGTATAATATCCGGCTTTTGATTAAGTTTTGTATGCAATAATTTTTACGTAAAAGGACAATGCACCATCGTGCTATTTAAATAACGTTACGAGGTGAGAGCCTGGTAATTATGAATACAATAATACAGTTTCAGTGATAACAATATCATTAACTTAAAGGAGATGTAATTAATAATGTATCATTTTTTTTAAATATCTATGAAGATAGTCAATCGAATTCGTTGAATAATCAATATTATAAGAATTTATATTTGCGGACATTTGATGAAACGTACCATGTTTGTACGATTAAATGTTTTTTTATTAATAAAAAAATATAATTATTGAGTTTTCATAGTTGACGTGCATATACTATGGCCAACTGACAAAGAAACATTTATTTCAACTATTATGTAAAGTTTTAGTGTATTTGTTATGTGCCATAGTCGACACTATTATATGCTTAATTCAAATATATGCTAGATTTTTAATTGTTGTGACGTTTATATATATATTATATCAAAGTTATTATATTATTATACATTTTTGGATTTGTTTTTGTGAATTGGCGTAAAGTTAACTAGGCAAACCGGTGGAAAGATATTGTCAGCTCCAGATGTGTCCTTGGCATGAGCGACTGAAGAGAGATAATTATCACCAACATTAATTAAAACAGTAGTATATTTGGTTACAAAATGCTTTTTTCTTCATAAAATTCGTATATTTAGTTCTCTGTAGCTGAAACACGAGAACTTAAACAAATTTATGTCTTACAATGCTTGGTAAATCGTTGTAGTGTAATGGATAAACGGGGTACTTATAAATAATTAATTGTTAGCTAAGTGTTAGTATAAAGGGAATGATTTAGTACATCGGTACCACGTAAACAGAATCGCGGATGTGTCAACATTTCCCAGAATATGCATTGTCGAGACCAAAGCTATAGTTTATATATATTTTAACAAGTAAAGCGTTGACTTTGTACCTAGCCTACTACCTTGTGATAGTCCATTCGAATCGCGTCGCGCTAATTGCTATACACAATTGAACACTCATTTCTATAGTAAAAGGAAACATCATGCGAGAACAGGAATGCTTTAAATGGATGGTGTGGGTAAAGTAGACATACCACCTATTTGCTAATTAATTCACCAAGAAATCTGAAGCCAATACCAAAAAGGGAGTCAGCCTAAATCGTATGTAACGTATTCTTCAGTTTGATATAGATTTGGAAACGATTTTTAAACTACGTGAATTTCAAAACTAAATTATTTTAATTCGCATACAATAAAGACAATGGCAATATGTATTAGCCATTGTGTTTATCATAAATGTTTAATTGTGAAATCAAATTAACCTCTATGATAGTTATAGGTTAATCTAGGTGAAATCTACAAAGATATCTTTAAGATTGGCACAGGACCAATAACTGCCGATTCGACACGATTTACGCTTTTACTGGAATTGACTATATTGATGGGCCATTCAATTTTCTAGAGGCCATTGGTACAATTCCATAAGATCCGGTCAAATGCTCTTCGTAGTACAATGCGTATATTGGAATTGGAACGGAGCAGTTTAATAGAACCATATCAAATTATTTTTAATGTGCTTTGATAGTAGAGATATATATACCTATATATGTGTATATATACTATATTTATAGCACAACATAGATATTCAAACTAGACAAAATCAACTGGTTGCAAATCTAGTTATATAAGTTTATATTTGCTTTTGGAAAATGACATTTTGCCAGTAAAATGTCATTCTGATGTAAAATGGAGTATGTAAGATGTACAAATGTAGAAATGTAAGATGGAGTTTTCTCCCGTGCTATCTTTCAGTTCCGCTGAGACATAATCATGTCCTCAGAGGTCCATACACATGATAAATTGCCAGATATTTCCCTAACAAGACAGCCAGTGTTTTGGCCTGACGCTTACGTTGGTTTCCAATTGAAAGTTTTCCGTTAATAGTCTGTGCAGCTGAAGATCTGTTGAAACTTTTCGATTCCCGATGTTTTTGTGACGATAGTTATAGAAAAGTCCGGTGGCGCTGCAATCTATTGGATTGCACTCTTAAATAATTTTAGATTTATTTGTGTACATCGCCCTTTTTTGCCTGACAAATGCCGCTTTCCTCACAATAATTGCCTTCTCTGTAGGGGCAAGTATTAATTGTGCACATAAAAATATAAATCCATTTGTAGCCGTGATTCGAACTCACTAACCTAAGGTTGATAACTGCTAAAGCCAAAAAATACTTTATATCAGAAACGGCTTGTACATAATTAATATTTCTCTGTAAAACTAGAAACTTGAAAACATAAAATACTTTTATGTTAAGTGTTGGCACGTGATTAATATATTCAATAAGTTTAAACGTAAGTAATTTAGTGTTTTAGTGAAAAGTATCATGTTCCTATGTAATTAGTAAGTGTGAGGAATGTGAGTGATTATAAGAGGCGAATCATCTATATGGGAAAAGAAAAAGATAGCCAAAAAGCAGACTAATAACATGGCACTTAAAATAATACTTTTAGTAAATAAAATATACGTATTATCTATAATAATTTGTGTATAGTTAGCTAAAACATTGACGAATTATATATTTAATTCGTGTTCATACGTACATGGATCAATTCATCTTGTCGCATATAACACCGTTTCCGGGAAATCACAACTCTTTAACATACTGACACGTCTGTTATTCTCTTTTCTGTGGTACCGTGGGCCGATGACAATAAATATCGGGAGCGTCGAGCCGTGAAATCGAATAGGCTCCGTCTACGAGCGCTTTACAATCAGCAGCCGACTGTCGCGCCCTCTACCACTACGCCATATAACTTACAGAGTCTACCATGCATAACTTATTTCACTTTTATTACCTGTATTCGAAATGCTGCAACTATTCTAAAATTTTATACGTGTTTAATATTTATAGATATTGGATATGGATGGGATGGTTTGAGTCTCATATTATTTATTTTTATATACATTCTACAATGTGTATGCCTAAAAATACAATAAAAAATGACATCACAAATTAAACACACGTACACATTAAAATATCAGCAATATATTAAAAGAAAAACTAGACAAACAATCACAAAAAAAGTAATAACAAATTAAAAGATAAAAAAAGAACAATAACGGTAATAAACAAACAAAATGAAAACTTAAACCACAGTAAAAGCCTGCAGCAATTAAAATTATTTAGGGTTTATGTTTTTTATCAACTCTAAACTTGCTATGTTGATAATTATTATTTTCTTAATTATAACACATTCGGCGGACCCTTGCGACTTCTTCAATACAAAGAGTTCTCGTTAGTGTGCTGCGATATTGTGGACTACTCGATTGTGAGGAAGTTGCATGGATCTGATTAGTTCCTTCTTAAGTTCTCATGTTATTTTCACACATGTATATCCTCTCAATATTATATTTCCGTCGACTTTTTGGGTCTAAGGCACACTAAGACAATCCGGTCTCACAATATTTTATGATGTTGAATGCGAATGTATAAAGTCCATTAGTGCACAGTTGGGGATTGAACCTACGACCTCAGATAAAGCCACTGTTATGACTCACACAACACTCTTATCAGAACAAGGTAGTGCATATTCCAACTAAGCTATAAAACAAATTAATATGTTCTGTTGAATCCATCGTTCGCGTGGTTTATTTCTAAAATTGATAACATAGAAATTCTCCATGATCTTTTACATTTGGAAAACAAATATTTCCTTTTAATTGCGAAAGTCTTAAAGATGTGACGGTATACGTGACGCGAATAAACGTGAGAGAATGTGTTACGAGGATTTTCGTACAAATTAACTAGAGAAATAGGGTTGAGAAGTTTTTATCCGAGGATTTGTTACCTTTCTCTGCAAATAACGCAACTTTTAAGTAATGTAATAGAAAATCCTACAATATTTTTTTATCTAGAATAAATTAGGTTTCACCAACCAGATGGAGCGATATAGACTCACGGTCCTCAAAACTGTATGTTACCATAAGAGAGGCGCTGGACAGAAACTGGTGGAAACAGACGGTGTGCTCTAGGTGCTTCCCTGCTGATGCGGACGTTCAGGCATATGAACAGAAAAGAGAGAAGTACAATATAGGAGACTCATCTGAAGTTATGTGATACTGCCGCCCATGTTCACACTCAATGTCAGAAGACGCGTGTGCGTTGCTGAGCTATTAAAATCACAATACAGCCTTTTTAAATAAACGTCGTAGCCCCATTTGTTTATGTGTTAAATTAATGATAAAAACCTCTGACATGAGCGCTCCATCAGAGGTCTCGCGTGTGCGTTGCCAGCTGTTTTAAAAAAAAAATAATTAAATTTCTATTAATAAGAGATAAAAATACGCTTTACGGATATTACTTTCAATAAAAAAATAAACATTTAAGTCAGACCGCTCTACGTTTAAAATTAGGATTAAAACATTTATCTGTACATTTATCTTTATCAACCTCAATTTATGTCAAGAGGTCGTTTCGGGATCGGCCCATTGCTAATTTATTGTATGTGGAAAGGAACTTGTCCAAATTTCTTTTTTATTATATAAACAGCCGCACTGGCCCTTTCCCATCTACATGGAACCAACAACAGAGCTGGTGCGGCTGAAAAACATAGGGGACTAGGCTCCGAATATGATTTTGTCCCATTCGGTGTCGAGACCGTTGGCTGTGGGGTCCTAGCGCTATAATTCTTTTTAATGAAATATCAAAAAGGTTATTGATATCACAGGAGACCGAAGAGCTGGCAGCTACCTCGGACAAAGAATTAGTCTAGCTATTCAAAGGGGAAACGCTGCTAGAATCTTCGGAACCTTGCCTAAAGGGACTCCTTTTAATAATATATTTTAAGGTTATTTCTAAATAAGAACTTTATGTGTTGTTTTAAAATTTAAACAGCCACTGGACTTTGTATATATTTAAACACATATAAATTCCTTGCATCTTTTATTAAAACACCAACATAGTATTGAGTAAATTAGTCGAAATGTAACGCACGAGTTGTGTCTAATTCGCACGCGGACACTCGACTTAATACTGACAGTTGGCAATTACAAATGGTGGCTGAATAATCGGGTGTGGAGTAATGAATACAAGCCCCGGGCCCAGGAGTTTAATTTTCCTCTTCCGCTGCTGTCCGCTCGAGCTCATTAATGGCGACAATACCTCGCGCTACGCCATTTGCTTCGCGCTTTCGTCATACAGTCAACAGCTTACATAAAACAGCTTTTCAAACAAGCTTAGATACGCTGTTGAATTTTGTACTATTTTGTATTGATTAATGTTGTACATTTTAAATAGCGCAATAATAATATTTTAGGATTTTGACCGCGGCGGCTGAATCAATAAATTTGGTAACAAAATTAAAAACAAACCACACAATGACGTAATAGAGCGGGACAGAACGCATACTGCGTCTCGTATCGGTGTGATCGGTAATATTGAAGTGTAGTAGATCTTGATTTGTTAATTCAATTACAATATAACACATATTATATATGTTCTTTTATAATCCTTAAACCCCTAAGTACATCCTAAGCCTGATCACATGCCTTTAAAATTAACATTAAGAGTAGGTATCGCGATACAGGTAAGCCTGCTGTTACCTCATCGCGCCAGTTGTTTACATACCTCCAGAACTAAGTAGTCATGCTGGAGAGGGAAGGGCGTAAATCATCTAAAAAAAAGCGAAAAAAAAAACGATGGTTTGCACTCCGGGAGTGCCGGCAGAAGTAAAAACATAATAATAGAATATTAACGTTGTGCATTTTTGATATTTCGGAATGGTTAGGGAATAATTTTGCACGAATTGCTTTAATTATACGTAAAAAAGTACTATCATTTATGTGGTAGAATACAATATTTATTTATTGCGCTATCGTACACAAACATGACAATTTATATTACATTAAATGTGCCGCGCGCGCAGCTGTATACTTTTCATCCGTCTTACGAATTATCGATCACGTTTCGATTGAGTTTAACATTTTTTACCCATTCCAAAAAAGTGTACAACGCCCGTTAAGAAGTTTTCACTTCAAAATCACCACCACATACCAATTTTTTAGTTTCATATCATACAATATGATGTTTTATCAGAAAAACGTCAAAAAGCCTCAAATTTGAAATAATTTTTATTTCCAGCCAGTTATTTCCATAATGAAAAAATATAGTTGCTGAGCCAACTTTTATAATCTGTGGCTATGTTATTCGCGCCTTCGCGCCTGCCGGTGCCATCGAACGCTAAACAATAGGTTTCTACATTTATAAATAATGAACGCTGTATTAAAATATTCCCTTGACATTTGAGTTTATATCAGTGTTGAACATTAATTTCTGAAATAGTGTCGTTCCAAATATTAAAGCTGCATTGTCTGTTATATTTCAGTGAAATATTTGATTTATCGAGCATATGACGACCCAAGCTTTTAGCTAATATAATATATTATTTTTTACTATACATTACTTCTGAGTCTAAAACAAAAAACTTTTTTGTATCCTCAAGATGATTATTAATCGTTTATTAAGACTTAAACTTGACAATCTACAAAATACATATTTAGATTCTTCTTAAATGAATACATAGTAATAATACAAATAATTAACAATTGATTAAAAGAAAATTAAAACAATTTTTAAAAATTTCATTTATGTTTTCTTTAGTGGGTGTATAGCAATAGGGAATAAGAATATGTACATGTATTAAAGTCGTAGGTTTAATATGTCAAGAAAATTAAATATATAGTGGGGAACCTTCTCAGCTCATATATGGCCAGGTCTCTCTCCACCGCATTTAGCATCGAGAGTGTTCAGAGGAATTGTTTAGAATAAAGGCAGAATACGTTCTTGATTAGAAAATTGGTATTAAATGTAATTTTTAAAGCATTTAATATGTGTTTATTTATTGACGTTCATAAGTAGTACATTATGTTATCTAAATGAATAAAAAAAATAGAATTGTGAATTTGAATTTAAATACAAAATACAGTCGTTGCACAACTGAGGGTGTTTTGAACCAATTCGACTTGGGGTCCCTCAAGAAAAGATCGTACTACTCCTAAAAAGGCAACGCACTTTATTTATTTCATAAGAAAAAATCAGAGTACGTTCGTGCTCGTATTTTTTTTCTATATGCGCGTGTTTATTATATTAGCAATAATTATTTATAGGAATAATTAGGAACAATTACGTAATAATGTATTTTATTCAGAGCTTTTCTATTGAAATATTTTTTTACGCCAAAGCAACTTGACTATAATTTTTTAAATTAAAAACCAATTTTCATCGTTACCGTCACGTCAGACTGTGAGAAAAAAGATTGTACCTGTATAAAAATAAAATATATCAGTAGCGCTACTACTTTTTTAGGTCTAGGCCTCAGACTTCTGAATCTGTTCCATGATCATCTCTTAATCTAATAAGCCAGGTGATCAGCCTTTTGTGCGTGATTCACACGGTTTCCTCACAATCTTAATTACGCACACAAATAAAGTCCATTGTTACAGTTGGTAATTGAACCTACGGCCTTACGGGAATAAGAGTGACACGCTAACGCCACTTGGTACATAATTATAAAACTACACAACTTTAAATTTGGTTTATATAATAAAGTTTAGTAAAGACGGCTCTCAGCAATAACACTAATAAACACATTCTTGCTAACATTATGAAACACAAATCGTACCATAACGAATCGAGCTTTGTATTCCGCACGGCGCGGGACAGACCACAAATAACAGAAAGAGCAAGTCCTGAGGGCATCGCTTTAGCTTTTCAATTTCCCTTTCAAAATTATTCCTGCTAATCGAATACGACCAATGGGGTCTCGGGACGGGTTCGCAATGATTCATTCATGAGACTAATGTGGTTCTTAAACTATTATTGAGAATTTATTACGATAGTTTTGTTTTGTGACGATAATCTGTGGATATTTTTTATACTTTATTTATATATTTTGTTCCCTACATACAGGTACAATGTTGGACGCGTTTGTGTAGTGGCCTAAGCCTGCTTCTCTCGTCCCTGAGGTCATTGGTTCGACCTCGGATAAGCACTAACGATTATTACACTATATATTAGATAAATAATTTTCTTTCTTTGCGCGCTTTTAAAATTCGCTCGAACGGTGACGAAAAACATGGCGACGTATCCGGCTTGCCATAGACTCAAAAAGTCGACGGCCAAGATAAAAAAAAACGTTTTTTATTACTTTATTCTTTTTAAAAATAATTATTTTTATATTTTCTTTATTCTAAATTCAAAATTCTTAATTTCCTTATTCAATACATAATAATAATAAGGTACATTGTTTTAGCAAGTATTGGAGCCCCAGAACTAAGTCTTGGGACTGTACATCAGGGTACTGATTAGGATTTCATTATGATACCTGTAAGATAATCCGTATAAGCCATCAAACCGTAAATTCTGTTTTAATTCCATAAATGTTAATAAATATTAAATGGTACTGCAACTTTCGTGTGATTAATAAAATCATCCAGATACACGGTAGCTCGATCTAAAAACAAAAATGCTATTTGCAGGTGAATTATAACTAAGCTCGTTTGTGAAAGCTATGCTATTTGCTTTGTCTTCGAACTCTGTAAACACTGAATGGGCAGACAGGGGTCGACCAGTAATCCTCTGTTAATTAGCTGTAGGTCAACCGGCCCTGACTACACACGGACTTTCCAAGCGTTTGTATGTTTATCTAAAATGTATTATAGGTGACTAGGCACACGACTGTAAACAATCGGGTTCGAACCCCGACTGCTATGAAGCGAAATGAAGGCAGGAAATTAGTACTTCTAGTAATATTTACTAGCCTGTAAATATTACATACAGGGTATATTTTGTATGACAGAATCTTATCTGACAGAAATCTGAGGTCAATACCACGTCTACATATCAATGGTGTGTGTCAGCAACAGATGCTTGACCAACGTTCTTGTAAAGTTTACACAGTTGGTGTTCTTTTTCTACAGATACAAAAATATTTTAATAAGGGCTGTCCTCTGGAGTTTTATACTTAAATACTTCAGGATTGGGTTATTTCTAAGAAGCGAGCCTTTATCAGACAACCATAAGAAAGTGCAAAGAATTTTATACAAAAAACTGCGACAGTAAAAGTATTTGTTAAATCATCTAAATTTTCATCAAAAAATTAAAAAGATATACAAGAAATGTATATAACATATACAAATGTTTTTTCATTGTATTACATTAAGCTCAAATCTGCAAATTCCATAAATAATGGCAATTACCTATTGGTGTGAACCATAATCTCTTTGTAAATATTTTGATCTATTACTGTTTAAAGTTGTGTTGTTTTTTTCTATTAGTATGTATTGTTTATGACAGCAGTGTTGGCCTAGGCTTCAGCGTGCAACTCCCATCCTTGAGGTCGTAGGTTCGATCTCCAGCTGAGCCAAAGGACTTTCTCTCTAAGTGCGCATTTTATCATTCGAACGCTCCAAGATAACTTCGTGAATATAAAAATACTTGCCTATAAGGCTGGCTGACCATGAAACAGATACAGAAATCACAGCTGTTTCTTTAATGTATTGTTTTGAATGTAATGTGAATGTAAACAGTTAATGGAATCTGTTATGGTAGTTTATTTTGCTAAATAAATAAACTATCGAAAATTAGGCTGTATGTAGCGAATAAGGCTTCAGTTGTTAACACAAGGCGTAGTGAGAATTCATAATTATGTTCTAACTGCGAGTAATGCTGATGGACTTTTGGATCACTGTATGTTATTAATATAACTAAAACTTTAAGGATTATAAAATGTTTTATATTTTATATGAAGTGGCTTATAAATTTATTGTTACATTGTGTTCATTGAAGTTACAAGAGGCAAACGGAACTCAGAAAAACAGAACTCACCAGCTTATATGACATGGACAACTGAGAAAAGGCTGCCGTGGTAAGTTCTTTTCTTGAAGGACCCTAATTCGAATTGGTTCGGAAATACTTCGGTAGCTGGTTCCACATAGTGGTGCGCGGCAGAAACCTTATCGGCGTAACTCATATATTTATAAGTTACTTACAGCTACACAAATTCATATTAAATACTCGTATAATCTATATAAAGATGTTCCTACTAGGAACTCTACAGTTTTTAAAAATCGACATACTACTTTTTGTTTTGTTATTAAGTTGGAATTTTATATATAATATTAATTTGATTAAAATATTATATATTTGAATAATGTGAAGAGTGATAAAATAATATAAGATTCGACAAATACTGTAATTGTAACAAGAAAATATGGCGCGTAACGGAAGAATGAGACGCGTAACCAAAACACGTGACGCGTAACCGAAAAATGTGATGGTAGATTTTTTTCCAATAAAGAACCGATAAAGAAGTTTCACTTCAAAAATAATATGGGTTACCATTTTTTATTTGTATACAATTGAAAGCTTACGATCTATCTTAGATATAAGTCAGCCACGACGTCGCTAATCCAGGACTAATTGGTGGTCTGAAGTCTATTAGACGTGAAACGGCAACCCCAATGCAATTATCACGACAAAGGATTTGCCGTCTCCATAAATGTACAGCTATTATCTTAATTAATCTGAAAAGAAAACAGTATTGAGCAGGATCAACCTAGTTAATTTGTGATTTTAGTGTTATTACTCCCAGCATCTTTCTGTGGCAATAAACATATGCAAGTACTGAAACTATGTGGGTCAATATCGTGTGTTCATAAGTGCACAAGTATTCGTTTAAATCAATGTTGTTTAAATTAGATGAATTATTTATTTATTACAAATGAAGATAGCCAGTAAGAATATGCCGAAAAAAAAATTAAAATTAAATATATAATATGCAAGGCAGGGCAGCAACTTTCATACGAGTCCGGCAAGGGATTAATTGTGTATGAGTAAGTGTAGATGAGTAGATGTTTAAAATTATCCTATAATAAAAAAAAAAAATTGGGCTTTATAATTTAATGAATTTAACTGAAAAATAGCCCCGCAAGACTTTATGTATATACTAGACCAATCGTAAGACCCGCCTGGTTGCTAATTGAATCTTTATTAATAATTATTAAATCAAATCAAATCAAAATATCTTTATTCATATATAATAGGTAAACAAGTAAACTTATGAACGTCATGAAAAACGAATTAAATTAATTGTAAATTTACATTTACAACCAGTTTGCAAGTCAAGGGCGTAGAGTGGGTAAGAAGAACTGGCAAGAAACTTTCCGCCACTCTTTTTAATCGCCAAGTTTTTAATACAAGTTGTTTGAACTGGGGCAAATCAATCCCAATTAAACAGTATTGATTTGAAAAAATTAAACAACTGTGCATACATTTTCTACTTTCATCATTCAATTTCTGTATGTTAAAAATGCCTCTTAATATGTATGCGTTTATTGCAAGTAATTCAGCTACTTCACCTACTACAAAATCGCCAAGTATTTGGCAAGATGCGTTACGTACTGCAACCATTATACGAGTACTCTATAACATATTGAATTTAAAAAAATACGCTTCGAATTTTGCAACTTCTAATACTACATGAATTCCATGAACGATGCTTCTTGCTTCCTTTAGTTTCAAATACGCCCAACTACTTAAGTTTACCTTAAAAATTGTCGTTACATTAAATAAATCGTTTCCATACGAAACTCAATCGTGACTATGTCGTAATTTATGTTCTATTTGATGTCTACAAAGTGAGTGACGAAAAGGAACTGGCCAAAGGAAAACGATTTTGAATTTAGAACTCGAATATAATCTGAAGTAAACTCATCTACGGCATAAAAGAAAAATCGGCATTCTTTAGGGAAATATTACTTTGCAATCGCTAGATTCTTCACTGAAACAACTCGGAAGGTACCGTTCGTTTCGACAAAAGCAATATTCCGCGCACAAAGGAATAGCGGCCGATATATTCAATGTAGTGACAAGAAACGGTACGAAGTAACAAAGCTGATATTGAAAGTTACAACGGCGAGAACCGTTTGTCGATTTCGCGTTTTCACTACTTTAAAATTTATTTGTACTTAATGATTTACTTTCAGATTCTTTTTGTACTGACAGATACATATGATATTTTAGACTGACAAGCCACAAGGGTCCATCTGCGTTATACATTACACACAAGAATATACACACACAGAATATTCAGCCTATTATAATTATGAAAAAAAATATGTATAAATTCTCATCATTACTAAATAATATGTAGCTTGTAAGGATTTATATAAGATATTATAATGTATATAATGCTTATCTCAAATCTCAAACAAGTTTATTATTTAATAATCTGGGCCATATGAAATTTATTTGTATTAGTTTAGTGCAAATCACAGCTTTTTAAACGTTTCATAGTGTTATGTCCAAAACTAAAATATATATAATAAAGTTTTATTTCACAGCCCATCTGATTTCTACAAGAATTCGTTCAACGATTTAAAAAGTAATTGGTATAAGATATGTGGTCTCGGCATAGGAACAAGTTTATTACTCTGATTTCATAGTTATGAAGTCGCCAGTCAAAATGTTTTTTAATAAAGTATCCAATTAGAAGCAAAACTCCTAGATTAACTAACGAAGATATGGTTAAAATAGATTTTGAATGCCAAACTTATAGTTTTAAAAGTAAGATAGCCCAGTTTCATCTTCATTCTACGAAATATTGTGCATATTCCAAGTACAATACTTATCAGCTCTAAAGAAGTTTGTAGTTTGAAAATTTTCAGAAGACGAACGCATGCGCGTATTTTACGCACCACCCCTTAGACCACACGTCCGCCTTCCTCGTACAAATATCACAAGAAAATTGAACCTTAATCCAATACCCATAGAGGCTATCATGCGATCAGTGAAGAAAACTTTAAAATCATACATCATCATTTAAAACAGTCATTATGCTTGTGTAGAAAGATTTGAATTTCGAAACATATTCCATGAGTCTTTTGCGCGTAACAACCTTGGCGTTGTAAATTGAACTTAAGTGCATTACGATAGGATTCACTTTTGCTTGAGTTGACGCATTCGTGATTTGTTGTTCAGGATAACTAGAGAGAGAATCTGAATTCAGTCGGCGCCGAGCCTTGGTACTGATCATACCGGGTGCATCTTTCGTGTCCTTCGCGTAACTTATTTCGTGACAATGTTGCTAGTGCTATTTTGTAAGTAAACTTAGAAGTGGTTTAGTTATATTGAATCGTGCTTGCGGATTAAATGTAGACGTTGTGTATAGGTTGTAGATTTTTATATGAATTTTATATCTTTTAAAAACCGAAACTTAAAATAAAAAAAATATTTCAGTTTTAACGATTTGCTAGTATTTATTCCATTTAAAATACGTTAGTTAATAAGAATGTAATAAGGTGTGCTCTTATTCTCTCGTTACGGTATTTTGTTTGTGTAATAAATTAACGCAAGTTAAATGTAAATCGTACTGGTAGTTAGCGCTGGGGCGGGCGGGCGGATGGGCGATCCCGGCATATTTGCCATTTTCTCGACATTCCCCAGTTAATTAAACCCATTTATACACTGTCTCAAATATAATTTATGAAATGAGAATTTACTTAAAATATTTATTACTAAATATGCAAGGTATTTGTTGTCCATTGCGCAGTTTACGCTTGAGTTTCGTTTAAGATGTTTGAAGGGACGCTTTCGATAAACAACGACCTTTTCTCCACCTCTTTGTCGATATCAAAATAAGCCCGCCTCAATCTTTAGCCACGCCTACTGACAGAAGGTAAATATATACTGTTATATACTTATACTAAATCTTGAAGGATTAGGTAACGATAAAACTCTAATATAAGAGGTGGCTAAGTATCACTCTTAAATTTGGCAACATAATGCTTATATAGACTTTGCCTATGTACCAGTTTCATCAAAAAGTTAATTTGAATCACAATTCCCTTATAAATCTTCTAGCGTTTCAGATAGGTATAGGCGGCGAGTAGTGCTTAAATTTAAGACGTAGAAAGCCTAAGTCCAATTTCACAAAAAACTAATTTATGCGTATTTTTTGGTTCTTTTCGTTTTTTTTTAAATCTATTCGGTCAATAGTTTCATATTCGCAGCAAGACAATCAAATTAAATTTAGATGATACGATATTCATATTCAATAAATTCTAGAGTATAAGATTGTATACAAGGTTTTACAAATTTATTTTATCAGTTCCATTTTACGAAATATGAAAGACAGTAATTCCCAAAGTGCAATTGAAAGAGCCAAATGAGCAAGAAAACTTTTGCAGCTAAGAAGTGGAAACAGTGCATACAATGTTGAGACTCTAACAAGCCAACCATCTGAAGTTGTTAACTGTACCCGAGCGGCCAGCGGACGTATAATTCCGAGGCTACACTTACTAACTTCACGCAGACACTTTGGAAGTGTTTAACCACATACAGTCCGTATGGAAATGCAAAATCGATAGAATTTAAATATGGAAACGCACTCTTTGGGCCGCACACGCCAAACGCCTGCAGCGAGAAATCACATCGTCTATACAGATCACAAGGGACGCAAGTGAGTATAAAATTTATTTTATTTTTTTATTTATATTATATTTAATTTTACAAAAGATCTTAATTAAACTCGTCGTTGTTTATCGTTTCTATTTGTTTTTATTTATAAATGCAACCCCCAAGAGCAGGAAGTAAATACAAATATGATAATGTTTAGTACGGGATCCTAAAGTAGACGTAGCATAACAGATATTAAAAAAAGTATTCAAAATTACATACAGTTACGTGGCGATCGCTGGCATTGGTCTGAGAAAAAATTCAGGAAAGTAGGATAGTATTTTGAATATGTTTGTAAATATTATAAAATAATTATAATAAAAAAACAAGTTTAAAGCTTTACATTGGTTTAAAGATATCAAAACTATTATAATATAATACTATTTAATTTACGTATATACATTTCAGTCTCCATTGAAAAGCATAGAAAACGTCAAGAAATGACGAAAATGTTTTAAAATCGCGTTAATATCCCTGAAAGAAATTACAATAAAAGAATCCAGGCGTTTAAATACGGATTGTTTCACGGAAATCGGAACCTCAAGTATTAGATACTAAATGCTACAGATACTCCCATAAAATGGGGAAATTAAACCTAATAAATGGATGGAATTATTTCTCTCAATTGAGCCTCACAAGTAAGGTTGGCCAAAATGTGAAACTCAATGCCCGTGAATTTGTAATCTTCATTAATTTTACCCACAAATTTCCTTAAATATTCACTTTGGATTTTCTCGTTTAATTAAAATGTTAATAATGCGAAGGTCAAATCTATATTAATATGAGGCTGTGATTTCTTAACTTTCCATTTTAACTACTGATTTTTACAGTGTGTTGGATTACCTATATATCGAAACACGTAATAAAGATATAAAAAAAAATATTACACATAACAAAAAGGTCATTTTTTGTTAATACAGTTTCACATAAGGATTCCTTGTGTCATGGGCAGTTAGTATCTTCCATTTGACTTGCTACCGGTACATAATAATTTTACTATCTATTCTACGTAATACTTATAGTTAAATTATTCTTGCAAAATATGAATACTTTCAGTTTTAGCATAGAATACGTTGAGAAGACTGTTGAGTTGCACTGACTGTATGTATAAAGTTATTAACAGTGATAATATTGTTTTAATCCAAATCTTCGTGGGTAATTCTAATAATCTGTAGGACATGATAATAAATAGTAGTTACTTTTGAGCCTCTAATGCCTAAAGAGCCTATGAAGCTATAAAGCCTTTTTAATTATCTATATCTCTTCTGCAGGTATCCCTTTATTACTAAAAGTTGGTTATGAACAACAACTTAAATTGCTGGGTATTTTCCGCCAGTCTAAACAGTTCCTAGTCGAGTATGATACCAGTGCACCGCAACCATAATTTTCTCCTTCCAGTCGTTCATATAAATATATATAAAAGATTCTAATTCATAAACGCTATATCAAAATAACTTATGTTGTTTACAATACAAAAACTGAATTAGCATATTACTATTGCATTAATTACATAACTCATATTCATTTCCTTCCTAGAATTGAATTACTTGTTCAAAATGTATCAAAGAAAGCAGTTTATTGATGTTATTTTAAACACTGGAAACTAGCAGGTATACTCTGTAACATAAAGGACTTATAAGGACTGCGCTTAGTTTTCGTACCTCACACTTTGCGAAAAAACGGAAATCGAGTAATCCAAAGCGAGAGTATGTTTCATCACATATGACGTGGAATAAGTGATACCATGATGACCTTATGTTCCAAAAAAAACGTATTTTTTATATTTTTTTTTATTATCTTAATTTGTCTGTCAACATAATAAACCTTCCGTTAATCGCCCAAGTACCCGTAGTCCTGGAAGGCGCGGCTGTTGCTTTCCAATGTGCAGAAATCCTCGGAGCAGTAAGGTCTCTCCCTGAAACCTGAAAAGTTCCCAGAAGTCTGGACTCCTGGAAGGAGCTAGGGTGGCTTGGCCAGGTCTTTACGTACATCGGATTTTATGATCGTTTAAGTTCAGAAACCGAGTCCAACAATTATGTACCATCTACTATATATATACCGTCTAATCATTCGCCGTAATGTTAAACAGATACTAGGTAGGACGGTAGACACGTGAATGAATATTAAACTACCCACATAGTCTTGCAAATATTTATGAACTATTAATTTTATCTCTAACGAGTAATGTTGCAGCGAGATACAATTCTAAATTTAAATATACTATCTTATAACTATCTTATCTAACAACCAACTAAGCAAGGTTTTTGAATAACATATTTTGTTAGATAATTACGGACGTAAAGTAATAATTGTAAATGTTTGAAGAACTTTATTACTCATTACAAAAACAAAAATATTTTATTTACATGAGAAACTTAATATTAATATGTATATATACGAGCGAGATACACGTCGCCATAAGCCGTCTTAATTTTAGTCAACTGTGTTCATTATAACATGCATCTTTACTGTCTTTTTGAATTTGTCAAACACTCCAATACTGCGAATTTGAGATGGTAATTGATTAAATAATTGCACACCCTCATACCTAATAGATTTCTTCAAATAATTTGTAAAACAAGTTTTTCTGTCGGCTACAAAAGTACAAAACCCCGGAAACACAACATCAAATAAATCGCGTTTATCAAAACTATTTACATTAAACGAAATACGAATTGTGACAGGTTTCTATAAAGCGTTGAATTTGAATAGATGGTCCTCGTAGGGTGAGAGGCAAAAGTAGAATGTATGTCACGAAAGGACAGTTTACTTGCACAGTTTCCGTTAGTCACATTTTAGCTACAAGGTATTCACATTTCGAGTCTGGAAAGTTGGCGTTATCGTGTTTAAAATAGTACAACACTCGCATCTAACTTTGTGATGCAAAACGGACGCGTAACTAAGACGTACATTGTATGTGTTTGTATTTATAGAAATGATTTATTTATTTAGTTAATTATAAGTAATCTAACAGCTTATACTTATACATATTATAATACAAAATACTAAGACAATACAGAAAGCCAAAACAGATTACATAGATAAACAATTTATATATAAAAAACAGAAAACAAGCAAGCGCATTAAAAGACAAAGATACATAAAAAAAACAAAAGAATAAAATTAAAAAACTGAAATTTGACATTTTAAAGTAACAAATATTACTAAGAATTTAAAACTTGATAATGATGATAATGAAAATATTATGTAAATTATAAATTTAAAGTCATAATTAGCACCAAATCTCGACTCCTACTATTACCCTACCTTTAATACTACTTATTAATTAAATTTCAAGTCATTTTAATAATTATATGATTATATGTTATTATAAACTGCATGGTGTACAGCTAGGTCTAACCCACCCGGTGTTTTGAGACCCTCTAAACAAGTTTACGTCACCATATTTTTTTATTGTAATTCTTCTAGGCTATGTATTTATTTTTAGTCGATGCAACAAACATTTATAAGTACTGACGTACACAGACGTACAAATGTGGATATACCAATTTCAATTTCATACCAATACAGCCATTCAGTTTTATTTCAATTCAAAAAATGATGTGTTTGAAATGAAATGGATGTACCCTAGTTCATTTTTTTTCTCTGCTTACACAATAAAACAACTGCACAGTAAATTAAAAGTAGCAAAATTCTTTGTAATTTTATTTTATTGTGTATTTGTCTTATCTTGTTTATGTTTTTAATTGTATTTTTTTTAAATTTCATTTCTTACAATTAATTTTGGTTCATATGTCTTTGCTTACTCTTACAGTTAATTGCATGTACGGCTATCGTATTAACTTAAGACATGCTTTTGTCGTAAATCAAAAAAGTTTCTATGCGGTTCTAAGCAGTAGCAATATTCTCGAAAATAGTGAATAACTTCGCAAAAATAATTAAGTAGAACTACTTCCGTATTCCTTTAAGCTAACTTTAATGTGGAAATTTTAACATACTCTCAATGTAACTCGCTCCGTGCGAGTATAAGTGTGCAAATTGATTTATTGAAGTTAGGGCGACTCGCGAGTATTCACAGGCCGTGCAGATAAAGTGAAAATAAAAAAGGTAACTTCACGAACAGAAATCCCCTTGTCGCGAGATTTACGAACGGAGCAAGTTGTATGTAAATTTTATGTTTATTTTTTTATTACTTGTTTTCTATTTGGATTTTGTTAAAGGTTATGTAAGACAAATCTTTTTTATAATTGTCTCTATACTTAGACATAATTGATAATAACAATTTAGCCTATATTAATAGTAATAAGTAATTTCAATTTAACCTAACTTACTATAACAAATAAATTTAACTTGCGAAACTAAGTTTATATATTTTATTAGTAAAGGAAGTGTTACGATACGAGTGTTTAAGATATTATACGGCGATCAGCGAAGTCCAGAACTGAAGCATACATAGAAGCGAGGATTAAAATTATTTTATCAACGTGTCGAAAACCACTTCTTAGACTCTCTATTAAGGAAGACACAGTTCTTGTGTACCATTTGTTTCACACTAACACCTGTTTAATACTTAATACTAACGTGCACTTACACTAACTCACTAATTCGATTCCTTTTAAATTTCCTCACAAGCCTTGTATCAAGGAGTTGACTAATCTAAAGACTAATCTTAACTGCTACGAATAAACTGACAAAGTAATGAACCAATTCGACTTAGGGTCCTTCAAGAAAATAGCGTACCAATTCTCAAAACGCCGGCAATGCACTCGCGAGCTCTCTGGCATCGAGAGTGTTCATGGGCGGTGATATCACTTAACATCAGATGAGCCTCCTGCCTGTTCTATAAAAAAATGTAATAAGAGTAAAAATATTGCCTTGAGATTTGTCATTTTTATTTTGAAAAATGTTAACGTACTTAGTATTATATTAGTAAATTTAAATTTGTATTAAAAATTGAACCTTTATAAATTTGCTATTTACTTAATCAAAAAAAACTAAAAGATATATTTTAACACTTTGAAAAGAAATCATGTCAGAACATTAAGGAGTTTTATAATAATTAGGATAAGACTGACGGTGTTTTCAATAATGTATATTCATAAAATAAATAAATAAATCAGTGGCGCTGCAACCTTATTAGGGCTAGGTCTTGACCGCAGATTTCTGAATCTGTTTTATGATCATTTGTCAAACGAATAGGCGATCAGCCACCGTCAAATTTTTGTGTCTAAAGCAAAACGGTTCCCTGAAGATGTTTTCTTTCACCTTCTGACAGAATACAGAAGTCCATTTTTAAACAGCCGGGGATCGAAGCTACGACCTTAGAGATGATAGTCGTACGCTTCAGCGTATTTGGCTTCAGCCAGGCCCACACTGTTCAAGGGAAAATACAATTACTATAACTCACACGATAATGTTTTTGTTAATTGTATATTCACATAGTCCATAAGTAAGTTGTAGGTGGACGAGGCCTTGACATAAGGACGTGGGCTGATGATTGGGCAGTTTATTAGAAAATCTATTATTTACTTTCATGGCTAATAAATTTATTACTATTATAGTATAACTTAATAAAATATAATAAAGTTACGTTAGTACCTTTATTATATACCTGCCCCATAATCAGTCAGTCCCATACCCCAATGAGAGAACTTCAATCAGTATTGCTATTGATTTTATCGGATATAGGTTAATGGTGTTAAGTTAGTCGAACTACATTAGAGATCAATTTAGGATTAATACAATTTTAGAAAGTTTTAATAAAACTAACAATTTTCTGTCGTTCGATCATGGCGCTGATAATTATGAATGGGCACGCGATTTCTTGTCTATCGTTAATTCAAAGTTAACGTTCTATGTAGCATTTAATGTACAATTAAGTTTATGTAACATTATATTTTTATATTCGAGTGCTAAACGGGTAGGAACATAAATAGTTTCTAAATAAGTTTTAAAACGTAATAATCAACAGGAATCCTCTGTTCACTCATGTAACACACATAAAACACATGTTGGAGCCGGAATTTTATGACGAGTGTCAAAAGATGTCTCCAGCATCTTTTGACACTCGTCATAAAGCTGGGGGTATATTCTTATTCATAATGAATATTTACGAATATTCTTTTAACATTTACAAAGTTAATACTTTTATTTAATTTGTTAATGAATATAAAAAAGTGTGTAAATACAAAGTACACATGCCAGACGAAAGAACTACTTTATACATTAATATATATAAAGGTAAAAGCCCCAATAGATGATTATGTATATAAACACTCCATTTCTTTGTATATCTATATATTCACACTATTGACACGGGCTAAAAGTTATAATATAAATAAATAAGAATCTTCGTTTACTGTACAAGACGTTACGCATGGCCATCTAAAATTCTAATATGTAACTAATAAACGAATACATCAACCAATAGCGTGTATTTTTTAGATCTCCCTTTCTCACTCTCTCTCAATCACTCTCTCCCTTTCTGCGCCAAAAACGCTGCACATCTTCGTGACGTTTCACTACTCATGCGCATTAAAAGTTTTACGTTCCAAAAGACGGGTTGGATTAAATTTGTGATTCTCAATTCTGAGGTTCTACCTTGGAATCGCAGCTGTGCACCGATTTTTTTACAATTAACACTTGCATTCAGAAAAAGCAAACTGACGACCTGATGAATGATGATAGACCTATAGAATAAATGAGCCAGAATGCTGATCAATTCCTTGTCAAAACGTTTGACACCCATGTAGAACCATTTATAGCGCCACCGAATTATTAAAACACATTACGATGAGCTGACATTTTGTTGTATTTGCACAGCAAACGTCACTATTAAGCATTTTCCTCTCCTATTTGTCAATTTAAATATTTTGAATCACTGACATCATTTCAATAGCAGTTAATTTGATTATTTGAAACTAAATGCATGCGAGGATTTATTTGATTAAAATTGTCAACGCTCTCTAAATGTTTAATGACAATATAAAATTAATGACAAACTCTTCATTAGTTACTGGTTAAATTATAGATGCGTTGTCTTATTTATTTTTGAATTTAATTTGCATTTCATTCAATTGTATATATGTATGTTTGCATGTGTGGTCACGGGTTAAGTGAATGTCTACATTTAATTGTTAATAATCTGACTATTACTGAATAAACTTGTAGTCCCAAGTCCGTCTAAGACCCTGTCTCCTGGTTCTAAGCTCCCGCCAATTTCCAGCCAAAGGAGTTCAGCCGTTTTTGAGTTATAAATAGGATAATAGCACCACTAAATTTAGGTAGCCAAAAGCTTATGTAAGAATATAATTTTATAATATTAAAAGATATTATACGTATATTCTAAAACCAATTTTTTTGTGTATCCTATTTATTAATTTTTAATTATTTTTATGATTACTATGGAGGTTAAGAGAATTTAAAATATTTAAAATACTGCTTATTTGTTTGTTGGATATTTATGATTTAGATAAAGATATTCTAGCTTTATTACAAATATTTTTTAACTAATGCTCAATTAATTGTAACACAAATTTTCAGCTAGATTTACTTTGATGAACTTTAAAATAAAGAGCTTACTCTAAACCATAACATTTAGCGATTGAAAGGCCGATAGCCTTTTGACAGTTCTAAGCCGTTTTGATTTAAAAACTAAAATATTTTATTTCAAAATAATCAAATTCTTTTTTCGTGTAAAATTGTTGAAACATTTATTTAAATTGGAAGGATAATGTTTTCAGTGAATTATAAATATTTATTATAGTAAACATATTGTTTATTTAAAAAATAAAATAAAAATACGATGGAGTACATCCTTTATTGTTTAAGTAAAGGTAAAACTCCTTCTCTGAAAGCTGTGAGCGAGTGGAAAATTTCAAGTCTTCAAGGTCAGTCAATTGTAATTGAAATGAACAAGAAAATAAAACAACAAAGGCTACAGAACAAAAGTTCAGTTGTTTTAAAGCCTTTCATAAACACGTTTTGTATTCAAAATAATAAACGTGATGTCAAATATTTCGATATATCCAGGATTCGTGTTGCCTAAAATAATTAATGAGTGAACTGTCGATGAGGTATAAAATTATTCGATTCAGTCGACAGCTAGTTGATTTCAGCTCGTGTTCGCAATTTATATTGCATCATGCATAACACGTAACTCAGTGGCGTGTTGGTTCAGATTGGCGAAACTCAATAAATATATTCGTTTGATAAGAATTCAAAATGGACCAATACTAACTACTTCTGCGGTAAAGAAATATTGATGACTTCAACGGCAGTGTTGTTGTAGTGATATCAGCGTGTGACTATTTTTAGTATCATTTACTTATAAACACTTCGTTACATAATATAAAAATTAAATATAATTAAATGATAAGGATCTCTGCCAGGTAACCACTGTCAAGGTATCACTTATTCTAGGTCATTAAATTCGAACCTGTAGGCATCCCTACTCATCAGTAAAGAAGACAGAGGGTGAGAGAAAAAGCCAGCGTAAAAAACTCTCGGTTCTAATTTAAAAAAGATCTGAAATCATCAAAAAATACTACAAAATTTAAAACAAATATTAAAAGAGTACTAAGAGTTATTTTATGCCGGCTTTTTCTCAGCCGACCCTCTGTCTTCTTTGTCGATGATTAGGGATGTCTACCGATTCAAATTTAATGACGTGGAATAAATTATACCTATATCTTATATAATAAACATATATACATAATAAACATATTTTTTGACTCCCGTATTATTTTGATAAACCTAATACCGCTTTGACATTGAACAATTTGTATATAGTTCAAATGGTAAACATAGGCCGAACTAATTTAATTAGTCAAAAACAATGTTTTAGTGATAAAACTGTCAATATATTACAGATAAAGAAAGGCAATATTTCATGCAATTCTAACATCTAAATCTAGATTTAGTTACCATAGTAATTGTTATTCACGTCTCCTAACTGATCCGAATATATTCGACGATGTGGACATTCGTTTCAGTTCGTAGCGAGATAATATTTCACCTTATTTTTGTTGGTCGTTTTTGCTCTGTTATGTATGAAACAGCCGTAGTAGCCGTAGCATTGTTCAGTATATTTCAACTCTATTCCGACCGAGGGTAATAACAACAATTGTTTATTGTTTTGTGATGCAATTTAGTTTTTGGTTTCACGTCATTTTTGCCGTTATTTCGGTTGTAATTTCTTAGTAGATAGGAACAAAGTCGTCATTTGTTTTTCGCTAGTTCATAATTAGGCCACTAGCTTAGCGGGATTCTCGTATCCATGAGGTCGTAGGTTTTTTCCGCAGCTCTTCACCAATGGACTCTGTAAATATGTGTATGTGACATTTGCTCGAATCGAGAGGAAACCGGCTTGCTTAGACCCAAAAAATGCCGACGGCATTATTTAACCACAGCCAAATCACTTACTTGCCTATTAGACAAATGATCATGAAGCAGATACAGAAGTCTGCAGCCAAGATCAGAGTATAAGAGTTTTACTGTTTCTTTCTAAAGATCGAACAAGTTGTGGCACTTCTGTTTTTTTTTAATTTGTAGATAATTACTGCGACTATCGCAAAATGAAGTTAAAACAGTGTTATCTGTTATTTTAATAGTAGACTAATTAATTTTTATAGAGCTTTTTGTCATAAATTTGAATTATGATAAGAAATATATTCCTCTGTTTTTCTAATAGCAGACTTATTATCAATTAAGGCCCTTTGCGCTATTAACTGTAATATCTTTTGATATTTGATATATAAAAGTCTCTCAATTTAGTTAGTAGTAATAGGACAGTTAATGTTCTAGCTCGCGATTGGCTCTGGGCACTCATTTTAATAAAAAAAAATATTATTAAATAGAACTTACTGTAAAAAAAAACAGAAGAATATATATTACTAATAATAACAGTATTTTCTTAACATTCATACTCCATATCTATATTTTTATTTTGTATTCATATTATAATTTTTAAATTGTTTCTTACAATGAATTATATTTTTTTTATAATTCTTAATTCTTTCAAAAAATTGAGTGATTTGTTTAGATATTTTATTTATTTGCACATTATATTCAATGTCATTACTTTTTTCCTGTTTCTACAGGCGATCAACGCATCATTTAAAAATATTTCAATATAAATATTTGCCTCAAGTTATAATATATTTGTTAATTTGCTTTTGTTATAAGAGGATACACCCTAAATCACAGAAAATTTCAATTAGCTAGACTTAGTATTTCAAACTAATATCCGTTTGATGTTTTTTTTTAATCAAGAGAAAGACTACAGCTACTTATTATACAATATCTACACAATTACATTGCAGAGCAGTGTTGGCCTAGTAGCTTCAGCGTGCGACTCTCATACCTGAGGTCGTAGGTTCGATCCCCGGCTGTGCACCAACGGACTTTCTTTCTATGTATACTCGAACGGTGAAGGAAAACATCCTGAGGAAACTGACATGTCTTAGACCCAAAAAGCTGACGACTTTTGTCGGGCACTGGAAGCTGATCACCTACTTGCCTATTAGATTTAAAAATGAACATGAAACAGATTCAGAAATCTGAGGCTAAGACCTAAAAAGGCGTAGCGCTACTGTTTTATTTATTTATACAATTACATTATACACCATTATAGCCAAACCGGGATAAAAATTCAAACATAAAGATAAAACACAATTAACAAATATATATGTATGACGCATTGATCATTATAACATATCTCAATATATATAAATCTCGTGTCACAATGTTTGTCCTCAATGGACTCCTAAACCACTTAACCCATTATAATAAAATTCGCACACCATGTGCAGTTCGATCCAACTTGAGAGATAGGATAGTTTAGATCTTTAATTATAGTCGCAATTTTATTTTATTTCAAATTATTTGTTTATCATTTGATACAATTCTAACAGATGGCGCTGAGTTAAAGGTAGTTTGGTTTAGGGCCGTGGTACCAACGTTTCACATAAATTCTCCTACCGTTTCCCATGATGAGTTTACTACTATGTAATATAACAAAAACCTTAGCCACAGCAACGCTTGGCCGAGTCTGCTAGTTTAATATAAAAGAGGAATAACAAAGTCATTTTGTCCAATAAATACACAGAGGTTTTATATTTTATTATTATATTTATATATATATATATATATATATATATATATATAATTTGATGTATAAAGTTTTTTGTATTGATTGTTTTTATTTTTAAAAGGAATTTAAATTCATACTGCGGTAACAGGATCGGACTTATCTAATTTGATAGAAACGTCTATAAATCTAAAGAAGAATCAAATGTTTTAAAAGACACAAATAAGTGATTGAAACAGATTTATCCCGCACAATCACGGATCAGATGTTAGTATTCCACTCGAAGCTCGCGGGAGCAACCTCGTACTGCCTGAATAATTTACACGCACCTTTGCTGATCTCGCATTCTAGGCACTGGATGCATTATGTACATAGCTAACATTGTAAAAATCACTTCTATTGTTATATCTCCCTGGTAGCTGCATAGTGGTTCGTGTTTCATAGTTCAAGGTTTTATTTTTAAAGAATGCTTTTAAAATAAATAGGCTTTTTTATTATATTTTAAATATATTTGATAGAATAACTTATTACTGTTTAGAATTCAATTTCCGAAAAACACTTTAACAATAACCATATCTATTTCATTAATTATTTTCCAAGTATAAGTGTTTTTGATGTGAAACATTTAGAGCCGCACGTAAAACCGATTTCTGGCGTGGCGACGCATGCCGTGGCGGCGCGTCGCCACACTATATGATATACAGTCTAAATGCAGTAGTAAATTTCACATTAAAAATATTTAATGAATATAATGTTTATTCAACAAATAGTCATCGTTATCTGGAAAAAAGTCGTAATATTTTATTTTATCATTATAACATATTTATTTCCTATCACAGTCTGTTCTTTTCTGCATATTACTTTTTAAAAAATAATATCGATGTTTCACATCTGCCAGGCGTCCCGTGACGGCTCATTTTTTTAACCAATTTATTTATTGAATGCTGTATCTTTTGTATTATTGTTGTGTTATATGGTCCTTCAAGAAAATAGCATATAGACTGCTAAAAGGTGCTGCGGCAATGCACTCCAGAATCTATCCTACTTGGGTCTCCATTTATTCCCGTTTTCTACTGTACCAGTGTAATAAACATGGAAATGTGGAATTGACTTCAGGTGGGGGCTTTCCTAATACGATCTCCAACTATTCAAAGTTAGAATGTACTCCTTTTTCAAAGGCCGGCAACACACACACTCAAACTGGTTGTCCATGGGCCGCGATGACTGCCCTGTATGCGCCGTCGGCTCGTTTGCCTCCTTATTTCATAAAAAAAAAAAAATTAAAATGAGGTATTTTTAGTAAAACATAAAATTTGTGATTCCATATTCAGTATATTTTGTTTATGTATTATATATTATACATTGCTAAAGATATATTAAGTGTAAAATTAATTCAAGAGACGAAATTGCAACGTAATAAATTATTCGAAAAAATACCAACGAAATGCTTGGACATGCAAACTAAGTTAAGATGTCGTAGCTGACTTTACGCCCTGCGGGCAAAGTTCAGAACAAACTTAAAGTACAGTAAAGCGTGTGGTTACATTACTTCCAGCGACTTCACCACATTTCCTTACACACTTGAAATAAAAAATAAAACAAATTTAAATATATGTCAACTACAAAGAAAAAATAACGATAAAATTCACTTATTTGTGGACAAAAATACTTCTTCTCAGGTGTTACTTTATTCCTAAATTTGGCTGTTAAAAACTTGACTTGGTTTTGAGGTAATTAGTAGTGAAGCAGTTCCTCGGCAGATGTGATGCCGGTCCACGTATGGAACGTTTCGCAACCACGGCTTCTTTCTTCTCCCAGCCCATCTCTGGCATTAAATTTTGAATAATTACCTGCATCAAGTTGTATCGATGATGACGGAAAGCCTATCCAAGATTTGCGATTTTTCGTAATTTAACAGTCTGTGTAAACCTTCGTATCGTCTTCGAATGCCTCAACAATACATACAATATAAAATTCTGCTTACGATTTCACGCCTAAGTGTATCAAGATTAGCCAATTATCTAATTTTAGAAATATCACATGTAAACAAAATGACAATTTTTAAACCAAAAATTGTAATAATTAAAGGTTAGTCACACTAAGAACCATCGTAGAATTTGGAAGTCGTGATTAGTTTGATATGTTGAAAATGATTAGTTGTTTACTTAAGATTTCATGTGGAACACGGTGTAATGGTTGCAGCTCCTTACACACGTTGTGTAAAACAGAAAAAACTTGGCGGTTAAAAAGAGTGACAGAGAGTTTATTGCTAGTTCTTCTCTTTCGTGCTACGCCCTTGATTTGAGAACTGGTAGTAAATGTAAAATTAGAAGAGTACATTCCTTTTTTGCCGTTAGTAAGTGACAATATGTTACCTATATGAATACATGATTTTTGACATTGACTTTATCATTAGACATAGAAAGGAGATCGTACTATTAAGAAGAACAATGTTCAATGCAAGTTGCTATGACTGTATGAGTGATTAATGAAATTAATTGCCTTTCGTTCACAAATCTACAAAAAAATATTTAAAAAGGAGAGAAATGAAATTTTAATGCAAATTAAGCAGTTGTTTCCACACTCAAACTACGTGAAGTAGTCATAACTCATTTAAATGAAATCGTGTTTTATTAAACCAAAAAGTGTTTTTAATAATTCTAAAAATTACTAACTTATTTTGTTGAGTTCAAACAGCGTAAATAAATGATGTAAACTTATATATAACCATTTTTTCTTTCATCACGAATCTGTATTACAGAGGTAGTTGAGATACATTATAAAGTTTCTAGTAATTCTATAGAGTTGCGAAATTAATTTAAAAAAAAACCACTTAATACCTTTTTTTCCTTCATTACGAATCTGTATTACAGAAATAGTTGGTATACATTATAAAGTTTCTAGTAATTCTATAGAATTGCGGATTTAATTTAAAAAACTACGAGCGTTAAATGCAAAGTGCTTTTTAACAGACGTTAATCAATGAACGAAATTTAAACACGTCTCATTAATTTGTAATGCAATTACTTTTGTTGGCCTTCATACATGTCAGTGGAGGTTAAATTAAATTTGCATTTCGTTTATATCATGACAAAATATTTCTAACAGATACTTTGAAAATTTCAAACACTTTGAACCTGTCGATTTTAGTAAACATTCATTAAAAATTTTAAAAATTATTTTGTCGTTTAGTAAATCATAGATCCCGGTTTTGGTTTTAGTCAAAACGATTTCGACTCAGCCCTACCAACACTGGATGGGCAAAAAAAATTGTCTTCATTATTCAAAATGCTTCGAGAGGGATAAATAATAAAATAAATCAGTGGTGCTACAACCTCTTTAGGTCTTGGCCTCAGATTTCTGAATCTGTTTCATGATCATATTTAAATCTAATGGGCAAGTAGGTGATCAGTCTCCAGTGCCTGATGACACATGTCGTCGACTTTTTGGGTCTAAGACATGTCGGTTTCCTCAGGATGTTTTCCTACACTTTTCGAGCAAATGTTAAATGCGCACATAGAAAGAAAGTTCATTAGTGTACAGCCGGGGATCGAACCTACGACCTCAGGTATGAGAGTCACACGCTGAAGCGACTAGGCACACTGCTCAAGCTTTGAGAGATTAAAGCGAAAATAATTTTTTGATACCATTTTTCTTGTACGACTTGTCGATGATTACCTCTTCATCAGCGCAAAATGTCTGTCTGGAGGGCATTCTCTTGAGATCTAAGAACCATTATTTTTATGGAACAGCCAAAATTAGAATTGTTTGATGATTTGCTTTTTTTTTTAAAGAGTACCGAGAGTTTTTTACGCCGGCTTTTTCTCTCGGCCAACACCCTCTGTCTTCTTTGCCGATGAGTAGGGATGCCAACAGGTTCGAATTTAATGTGGAATAAGTGATACCATGATGATCTTATAAAATAAACGTATTTCATTTTATTTTTGTCGCATTTATAATTCGAAATTTAAACTGTTTGAAAAAACTGTTCCATTTACACTCTCGCGTATAATGAAACAACAAAATAACAATTTACGCAAATTGAAAGATCGAATAGGGGTAGACAAGCGTATCCCCCAGAGATGTCAACGTTGTTTTATGGTCGTCGGGACGCTAGCAAACTTCGGCAACTGCTTTATGATCCTAATTTATAAGTGAGCGTGTATTTACGACTCTTTTCGGAGTCCTCCCGCGAGTGCGTTCAGCTCCATCGCTTCCACTTGTACTCGACTGTAATAACTACATACATTTAAATAATTGATGTGATTAGGGCTCTCATAAAATATGTTTTGCGTTTACTTAATATCTTAGAACTGAAATTTACTGGTGTATACGTGTTAATATACTGGTCGTTCCAACAAAATACATCAATTTATATTTTAACTAGCGACCCGCCCCGGCTTCGCACGGGTGCAATGCTGATACTAAATACACTACAGAAAAACTGTGTACAATACTTAGTACATTATTTTGATAAAACTCGTAGCCTACGTTTGCAATGTAAGCGGAAAAAATGTAATTATTTACGACATCACATTAGAAACCTCAAAAATAACAGTACTTCTCCACTATTTAATGGATGTTATTATACATATAAACCTTCCTCTTGAACCCTATCTATTAAAAAAAATCGCATCAAAATCCGTTGCGTAGTTTCAAAGATTTAAGCATACAAAGGGACATAGGGACAGAGAAAGCGACTTTGTTTTATCATAGTATAAAACAAAGTCGTGAGTGTAGAGGCAATATCTTGAGTCTCAAATATGAGACTCTTGTTAAACGAATTTGTGTTATTTGAAACTGTGAAGATATAAAGACAAAGTGATATTTATGGATTGTTGTGATAAACTGTGTTGGCCTAGTGGTTTCAGCGTGTGACTCTCATCCAAGAGGTCGTAGGTTCGATCCCCTGCTGTACACCTATTGACTTTCTATGTGCGCATTTAACATTCGCTCGAACGGTGAAGAGAAACATCGTGTGGAAACCGGCTTGTCTTGAATCCAAAAATTCGGAGGCGTATGTTAGCCACAGGAGACTGATCACCTACTTGCCTATTACATTGGCAAACAATAATGAGGCCAAGACCTAAAAATTTTGTAACGCCACTAGTTTATTTTATTTTTATTGATTGAACTTATATTGCGAATTTATATGTAAATAACAACATTCATAATGTAAATGGTTCTTTTACACGTGTTAGTATTTTTCATTTGTCACAAGTCGATTTTTAGTTCCACAGCGGTATCTGTATAACATAATGTTAACATTCGCCATACGAGTAAAATAATTGTGCAAGTCTATTGAATAGCCAGTATTCGAAGCCCCGACTTCATGGTTGAGAGCACGCCTACTCACTGCATCATCGCATAAAGTTTTTCTAACAACAGTTATCTTAGTTAATTTCCTTTGCAAACTGTGTCAATACAAAGCGAGGGATTTGAGTGATTTACAATTTGAGAGCTTTAAATTTCGCAGGCATAAATTAATTTTCAATTTGCCTTTGACGTTTCGCTGAGCCGGCCTAACATGTCTCTCAGGCGAGGTATTAACCCGAACATGACTCTACCTATGCACCATATCTCTCCATACAGGTATGCCTCGTGTCATATACATGTTATGAGAAACTTAATTGAAATACGCCCCTAGTGAACAAATATTTTGCTCTTATTTTGTCACGACAGCTTGATTGATTAAACCCTTGGAATTTCGATTGTGATCGTTTGTTTTTATATCTATGTTAGTGTGTGCATAACAGCGACTGTATATGTAATTAACCTTTGTGCGGTGAATAAATTCTACGGCGTAGGTCAGGCACAGAATTGTTACTTAGAAAGCTTATAAAAAAATGATTTTAAATTGGAATTTATATGGAAAAAATAAATTCCAATTTAAAATTTTAAATATATTAAAACTAATTATTTTTAGTTATAATAACCTTATTACAACATTTAAATTATTTAAAAATTATAAAATTCGCCGTATATCGCAGTAAATTTTTGAAACATTTAAAATATACCCTTACATACCTTTACTGCACAGCCGAATTCTGTATGATGTGTTTTAATTACACACACATATATATTTTTTGTATTGAACCTTTTTGTATGTTTTTATTGTTATAGTATTACATCTTCTTCAACTAGCTATATGTGTGGTATATTTTTTTCGAATTTAATTAATGTCAGCTATAGAAATACGAAATAGATGAATATATATGTAAATCCCGGAAAGAAGTATTATTAAATATGCGGTATTTTTTCTAAATTAGCGGTTAATTATTTATTATTAATGAGAATTCAAATATGCAATATCCAAAAAGGTTTTATTGTATAAATCTTTTTACGGTTAGGGGAAAGAGGGGTTATGATAATTACCAGACATAAAATTTCAAATGTAAACTGCGGCCTTAATCCAAATGCAATTTGCTAGAAACCGACTTTAGCCGAGAAATGTTACGCAAATAAGTACATAACGAGATAAACTTGTTTCTTTCACAACTCCCACAATTTAAATTTAGAACTTTATTTAACACTTTGAGTGTATATTCTGTTTTAGGAAAAATTAATAAATGGTTAAGTTTAAAGCTGGTAACATTATTGAGTATATTAATACTTTATTTATAATTCTATTGAACGCTTTTAAAACACTTAACACTTCTCAAGTAACCTTACACTATATTCTAAACTTATCGGTATATTATATATATTATTTTCAAATGCACCTGGATGTTCAATAGAATTCCGAACGGTCTTCAAGCTATTTTATAAAATTGTTTACGAAAGGAAAAAATATCAGTTAAAAGTGACAAAAAGTCCCAGTTTTTTATATTTCGTGATGATTTTTTTCCCAGGCCTGATACATGCCAACAACTTTTGGGACTCACTATATTTTATACGACACAAACCACTGGGTAACACAATAAATCCACAAAGAAAAATAAACACAGAGTATTTCTAAAAATTGTTTCGAAATAATAAACATTAAAGTACGCAAACATATCTAAAAGTTTCCTATAGGCTATAGAAAGGATATTATACACTGTCGATAGCGTCCTAAACCTGCTCAATACATAATTCACTGGGTGTCGGCATTCTCTAGTGAACTTGAACTTTGTGTGAATATCACTAAGACAGATATTGTATAGTTAGATTTTTTTTGAAGCTAAGTAACGATAGTTTTTAATACAAATTGAAACAGACCAAAACATAATATAGCCTTTTATTTCGCACCATGTTTTTTTTTAAATTCTGTAAAATAAAATACACCTAAATTCTGTAAATTAAAATATACCTAATGTTGCTATTGATTATTACCCATTCGTTACATTTCTGTAAATGGTTAATTTTATATGTAATTGTTTTTGCCGAGCGCCACCACTAAGCCAACAGCTGCACACTAAAGTATTTCCGAACAATGTCCTTTGTTCCTTAAAAAAATGGCATAGCAATTCTGACATTAAACGTGGGCGGCGTTATGGCTAACATCAGGTGAGCCTCATGGTTTCCGCCCGATCTATAAAAAAATAGTATAATATTTTTGAACTTATTGACGATTCATGATAATGACGTAATTTGCAATTGAATTAGTCTACATTGTTATCTGTTTTCTTATTAGTTATTTTTCCTAACTACGGTTGCCTGGAAGAGATCACTCGTTAGAGTTAAAACAGCATTTTGTGTTTTTAATACATAAATAAAAACTTCTTTTGCGCTCGGCTCTTACATAATAATAAATAGCCGTAACATTTTTCATAGTAGAGATTTCTTAGGGTAAGGTCCACGCAATGTAAAGAAAATTGTTATGATTGCAAATAAAATAACTACCTATATTTTTTTAAATAAAATATCTGTGACAGGATTCCAATAACATTTTTTTAAAATAATCTTTTTTAGGCGACGCCACACATGCATGTGAGTGAATCCATAGAATAAAAATTGCCTAAATAAATTTACATTGATTTGTATAATAAAAGCCACTAGATGCAGTGGTTGTGAATCAATATCCGTGACTGCGGTGATAGTCGCTCGTCACGAAGGAAGAATGTTTCAATGTATTTGATTTATTGCTGACGTAATGGAGCGTCGTGTTGCATTCGCTTGCAATAACTGCATTTAAACTCAAGGCATACAAATACATTGCTATATCTATTTATTTATTAGGAATTCTAAACTAGGTATAGTATGAGTTTTAAAAACAAAATTACAAGTACAAAAAAACCATTAAGTAGTAATACAAAAAATGCTTAACCCAAGACCTATGTGCGAAATATAGGTTACTAATATAATAAGTGTATGATTTTCAGTTGAAATATATAGATCTAAATATAATTAATATAAATCTTACATAATAAATATAATGTAAGAAATTCTCTTTTTCTCTCATCTCCAATCCCCATTTCCATCTGGTACCAAACCAGATTTTCACTGCTTACTTGCTTGCTTCATCAGCATAATGTTGTTTTATTTATTAAGTTTAAAATTTATTCTTAATCTATATGTATCGTTATTCTATAAAACGAGTTGTATTCATAGTTTATCCCGTGATTGTTATATTTTCATGTATCTCTCAGATAGTAAATCTATTGTCATTATGATAGTTATAAACTGATACATTAGTTGATAACTTTATTACTGAATCTCGACTTCACAAATATCCACCATATTTAGTTTGTGAAACAATTAAAAAACAAATTATCCTCACAATGTACATTTTTTATAGAACAGGGAGCAAACGGTAATATCGGTAAGCGGTAGCGATTAAAATAGTGGCGGAGACTTTCTTGCCAGGTCTTCTTGCCTTTTCTACGCCCTTAACTTGCGAACTGCTTGTAAATGTAAATTTTGAATCAGATTATAATCTATTCCATTGACGTTAATAAAAAAAGTTATTTAAATAATATTTATAATCAAACCACAAGAGAACAATACTTTGAGTTTATTCATTACAAGAAATATACAAATATAAAAGAGGACTTGTAATAGTAGATTACTGTCTACGTTACTCGGGGAAATATAGATTTTAAATTGTGATATGGGCATAAAAGTAACGGAGACGAATTTAAAGCAAATAATGTTCAACATTAAATTAAGAGGCATCTTTTTGGGTGTTGCTGTAGTGTAGTAGTAGTGTTTAATCATATTAGCAATATCATTTACGTAAGCTATTTAATACCTTCGATGACTACATAGTCGGGGAATTATCTAGAAAATATGTATCAAAAAAAACACAAATTTACAGTATTTAAGAAATTAACTTCATAATTGGTTTCAATTTATTACCAAATACAGTAAATAAAAGGTTAATTAAAACTCGTAACGAAGCTCGCAGTAGCGTGTTAATTAAAGCGCAACAAAATCATAACAATAAAAGTGTCAATTTGTGAACTATCATAAGCAATATAAAAATCACCATGCATGTGGTGTAAGCGTGTGAACTTTGATGACTTTCACGATGGTTCGTTAGTGGAATATTGTTAACGATCATCCAACATTATTTGTTATTTATTATTAGTAGTATAACTGCCTAGTGGCTTGAACTTTTAAATCCTGACATTCAAATCTTGTGTTAAGGAACATGTCTTGAAGAAACCGATCCTAGATTAACTGACGGCATGCTACAGAAGGCCAATCAAGAAAATAATAACAAGAGATATGGTCATTACTCTGTAACTTTTCTTATAGTAGATAAAATAATATGATGAATAAGTTTTTCCGCGCATCCCACGATTGCAACATAATCGCTACTGATATTTAGAGGACACGTCATAGTCCTCTATCAAATGTTCATAGAACATCGGTATCTTTGTTGGAAATATAAAGTACGGGCTGTGGTTTAGAAATCTGAAAACAAGACTAGTGGTTGAAGCGGTAATATTTCTTGTTTATTTATGTTATTAATGTTTATATGCTTTGTTAAGTTATAAATGTTGGATATTAAATATTAAAAAATGTGTAATTGATTGCACAGAAGATGCATTCTAGATGCTTCGTTGCTGACCACGACGTTCAGACATGAGCTGCCGACAAAAGAGAGAGAGTATGCCGTGCACAGCCGGGAATCGAACCTACGATCCAGCAAGGACAGTCTCACGACAAATGCTAGGCCAAAACTCGAAGACATTAAACTTTGATAGCCAGTTCTTATTAGTATTTCATTATATATTTGCTATGTCTATTCAGTCTCGAGTAACTTTAAAAAAAGACAAAACTTACTTTAAGTAAGTCTACCCTTTAAGCTTTAATTTGGTTCGCATATTCTATGGGTGATGTGATGCGTGACATTGCGGCAGTGGGCAGGCAGCAGAACGCCCAATTAGCAGACTGCACACTATATTTCACTTTTCATATACATGATTTTACGGTATGCTGTGTTATTACTGTTGATCAATAGCACAACGAGTTTTGAATGACCCCTCTCTGAGTGATTGGATAATTTAATCTGAGTATTCTTTTTTTGAATGTAATGTTCTTTGTTTTCTATTTTGATTGACAATGTAATCTTTTTTGGCTTTGTATGTATATTGTCTAAGTGTTTGGAAGTCTTTGGAAGGATATGTATAGCTGTAAGATTACTTATAAATAAATAAAATACCGAATAAGAACACACGAATTTTTATCATGAACCATAAGACAACTTGTTACACATAATTGGCGGAATAAAACACCTTTTTCTAAAAGAAACAGTACACTATTTTTATTGCATTTAAATGAAAAGTAATATACTGTTTAGATACAAGCAAAGCGTTTGAATATATATTAATACGTTAATATACCTGACATATTGATATAACAACAGACATTCGAAATTTAAATGTATCTTGCTTTGAACACTACGAAAAATGAATCTGACAAAACGGTATTTTGTTAAAAGGAATCGCTTGTCCTATTAAGGCGTATCTGGGACCGGAGGAAGCTCAGAAGTCGAGTTGCCGTGATGGAGATGATTAATATGCCTCATTTGCGGCACGCGCTCCCCTGCTACGAGCTACGAGCTACGGGCTATCGGCTACGAGACGATGCTACGTGCCTGAATACGAACATCGTTTACGCTTTCGCGCGGAAAATTTATTGGATTCAACCCCATTTATACCTTTTATCTCAATTATGTATGACGTGCGCAATACTCTTATTACTGAATTTTCGTAATAGTCAAAGAAAATTCTTCTACTTGATGCCTTATTCCAATTTTAACTATAGCGAAGATGCTATTGTTATAGCGAATAATGCAAAAATTAAATCTTTATATATTGGAGATTCAGAAAGTTGGCAATAACTTAGCTAAACATAATATAACACCCACATTGCCAGTAGGCAAGCAATGCACTTTGCGCAAGTACGTTTTCATCCTTAAATATGTTACTAAATAAAATCCCCATTAAATAATGTAAATAAGAATTGTGCTACGTTTGATGCTTTTGTATGTTTATAAAATAATAATAAACATAAAAAACCTTTTAATTCTTGAAAAGAACAAAGTAAACTTAACCTACATATATTTATTTTAGAAAAACAAATTTCAATTTTTTTTTGTATTAAAATATATTTATAACAACTAACAGACAGTTTAAATATATCTATCTATAGTATAATCAAAGTAAAGGTACTGTGGATAGAATTTAAAAGACGTGTGGGCGTTGTGATAATGCTGTAATTGGTTTCTAATGCCACACAAAACCCCCAAACGTGTTGCAAGGCTGGACGAAGAGATAAACAGAGCGGCCCCGGCTCAAGCGTTGTCTTTGTAAAGTTCTTTATTTTAACGTTCCATTTATATAAGAATATTTTGTATTTCTTACACTTATGCGTCGCTATAACCATTTTAGATCTAGACCTCAAAATTCTCTTTTGGTTCATGATAATTGCAAGTAAATGACCAGTTGACCAATAACACGCCCTCGACTATTTGAATCTAATGCAAACCTGTGATACAAAAATCTAATACAAACTACCTCACGATGTTTTCCTTCCTTCCGATCGAGCGATGATTGTAGTAAGTCAAACACTAAATTTTTATGAAAATGGCAGTTCGTTTCGACGAATTTAGTTTTTGAATTTCTAAATACACTATTTTTGAAGCATCCATAACCGATACTTTCACGGCCTGCTTCACAAGAAGTATCTTAATCTATATCGTAAGCTAGTTCGCAAAAAAATACTTTCTTTTGCGAACTAGCCAACAGTGGAATCAATTCCCAGTCTCTTCCCTGGAAGATACGATTTCCAATTATTTTAAAAGTAAAATCCCTTTAGATTGGCAACGTATCCGCTAAAATGGTTGTCCATGGGCTGCGATGACTGCCTATTTTGGACGTCCCGTGGTGGCCAGTTTGCCACCATTTAAAACAAATATTCATTATTAGAACATTATTGTTTCTTTTTTTTAATGGATTTAGCCAGCCATAGAAAAGTATTAAGTCTAATACCAAACTAGAAATTTTACTGTTATTGTCCCAAGGTATTGTAATGAAATTTCTAGTCTTGGGAAGTCCCAAAGCCAATATATACTGTAGTGGCATGTTGCTTTTAAAACAAAACAACACAAATAACACAAACAACATCAAAATCAACAACTGCAACTGAAAAAAATAGGAAGTAATTACTATTAACTACTTTTATTTGGACATTATTGGAAGACTAAATTTAAATTATAAATATAAAAAAATCAAAGTTTTTAATGAAACGGCTAATTTTGTTTCTATAGTTCTACTTCTTGTTACTGCTTCCCTACACAGTTCATTAATAACAATGCAATTATTTTTGTTATTTTAAAGGTAACATAAATTTTGTTGTCAAGTTGAATGTAAGCAAAGTGGACAATATTCTTGCATGTTGCGGTGAAATACAAGAATTTTTCACTGTACAGTGCTCCTGTCGCTCCCCAATCCTTGAAAATTTATAGCTGTTGCTGACGCTACATACATTACTATACGTGTCGCTTTAAATATAATACTCTGCCTTTGAAATATATTTATTTAATAACCTGAGCTTGAATAGGTAATTTTAAATTTGAAAGAAAATTTTAGGGCATTTTTTTTATTTTTATAGAACAGGGGGCAAACGGGCAGGAGGCTCACCTGAGTGATACCGCCGCCCATGGACACTCTCAATGCTTGAGGGCTCGCGAGTGCGTTGCCGGCCTTTTAAGAATTTGTACGCTCTTTACATGATACTTTAAACAAATTATAGACTAAATAATAAACTAGTTTTAGACAGTTATTAACGAACAACTATGGCCCTTTTTATCTTCATATAATCAGCAATTTCATAGCAAAGAGGTCGTCTGGGTGGTTATAAATTTACATTGTAATAAGCAACTTTAAGGACGTGTCTTTTCTATTCACACATTGTTTAATATGAAACTTGCTTCTCAGTACCATATTCGGTCGTGATATATCACAATATCGATACGTAAATTAACAAAAACCCAAAAAATATTTAAATGAGTACTAGAAGTTCTTGAGATTGAATTCAATGATACAAACAACTTTTCCTTTAATAGATTTACTAGGTAAATGGTACTTCCACTAACCCTTTTATTAACCGCAATCATTCGTTAATGAGTTTAGAAATATAATTAATTCAACATTTATGATTAAAATGTTTAGAAACAATTAATTAAGCGATGATCTCTCGTAAATAGAAACTCTTTTGAAAACGTGTTTCAATAACCTCACCACAGACCAAAAAGCAATAAATGTGTGCAGTCGGATGTATTCGAAATATTTTATAAAAAGACTCGTTAAAATTCTGAATTAACAAGACTATAAAGTCAATCCATGAATATGAAAGTGCATTCGATTTTCGATGTTATAAACAGCTATTTAACTTCACTGCGGCGGATTTTACTGTAAAATAAAAGTGCATTTTATAATTTGAGAAATACACAATTTTCGATAGTTGATAACTCGTATGACCACAACTAAATTAATTAACGATGTCCTTAGTTGTGATCACTTCCAACCCATGTATAGTATATATTTATACTATACATGGGTTGGAATTATATATAATACTAGCGGATCCGACAGACGTTGTCCTGTCTACACGTCTTTAATTTCAAAATTTCAATTTTTAATAAGCCATTTTAATGAAAATTATTATTCAAATGTTATGACAATATCTAACGATCCAGCACATGGTCACACACGGTATAACACAATGATAACAAAACTTTTTTTAAATTTTGGGACAGACTAAAATTAAAATTCGAATATTATTTAAAATTTGACATTGCGATGGTAGCGCCGTCTGTCGGATCGAATGTAAAACAACTAATAAATTGAAAATTAATTAAAAAAACATTGTCCAGCGGACTAAATTGTGAATCTAAACCATTCCCAGATCCCCTTGAACACACAAAAAATTTCGTCTAAATCGGTCCAGTCGTTTAGGAGGAGTTCAGTCACATACACACGCACTCAAGAAATATATATATATTAAGATATAGATTTTGGTATATACATAGACACAACATTTATTATTAATGAAACACAACATTTTGTTTGCACCTCAGACGCAATAAAAGTAAAAGAATGTAATCTTAATAGTAAAATTAACAGTGTAAGCAAATCAGTCTTGTATAAAAGTATAAAGTACAAAAAATAAGATTTGATAAAATAATTGATTAAAAACGGTCGTGCGATTTTTGTTGAATAACTATATAACGTTTGTAACTGCGACGAAAATTCGATTTTAGTTGAAGATTTTTCTTTCGTCCCGGTATATTTAAAACTCCCACGAAATGATTCCGTCCGTGCTCGAGAATGGTGAGCTCCTGAGTACAAATCCTAACTTTGTTCTTACTGACATTACGCCAGAGGAGATATACGAACAGTAATATAAATTGAAGTATCCAATATCTGAGGTATCAAAATGAATAATTACTTCGAGAAATTTTTTTGAATAATTTTTATTCATTTTTTTCCTTTTGTAAATGTTTAAATACATACATATTTCACATTTGGTCGTAAAAACCGATAGTCGTAATAGCCGATGACGTTGTTTTTATCTATTACAATATAATTCAGCCGGGACCTTTGATTTTGGTCAATAAACCGGTTTTTTTTTCTAAACGATGTCTTAGGCAACGGTTTTCACTGCATTCATATTTGGCTATATCTTTGGTTAACTTGTAGGATAACGAAATAAATAATATAACCATTTGAGTCCATTTGCTATAAAAAGGCACAAGCCAAAATTTTTATACGGCTTGCTTTAAATCTAGCGTCGCGTGATCAAAGTATATTAGGCACGTAGCCCAACTGATGCCGCGGCTTAAAATAAAACTACAATTTTTATTCCTGTTTAACGGATCAGTGTTTTGCTATGTAAATTGTGCAATTTATAATGATAAATATGCTTATGATTACAGTTTCACATATACATAAAATGTCTGCGTTATACGTTATAGCGATGTAGCATAGTGTATGTTATGTATTTATTGCATTGTTTTGTGTTTACAACCAAATATATAGTATTTACAATTTTCTTAAGCTAGATAATAATGAAAATTAAGAAAATTAAAATAATTATAAGTTTGATCCTTGTAGCAGTTTACTTTTAACGCTGGCAGCATTTTCTTAAAATCAAACTTTATGTATTTATATACGATACTTTTGTACACTCATGAACTAATAAAACTTACATTATCTGCCAAATCGAGACTATTAAAAATATGAAAGGTATCAGTAAAAAACTTTCTATAAATTGCTTAATCGTTTGTTTTACAGGACTCACTTGAAACAAATAATATAGAATTTATTTGGGTTCATTTATATATATATATTATAAATGAACACTAACACACACAAACCCACTTAAAAAAAAACATTTGTGCAATTCACACATGGTAGAAGTGAAACCTTCAAAAACAAAGTCTTTATAATTAATCAAATATAAATTAATCATTTTCCACTATCTAAATGTGTGTGTTCTTTAAAAATTATACATTTTAATTATACATTTTAATTTGTAAGAGTAATATAAATCTTTAATTTGACAAAAACTAAAACGAAAGTTTGAAATTCGATCAAAAAAAGCGACAGTAAAGAGAGGCTGTATAATGCCTCCTATCTCATTTTCTCCCACGTTAAATCTTATGAATTGATGTTTCTGTCTCTCTTTCCCGCTGCATCCGGTTTGAAATCACGACGATTCGAAAGAAGTTTATCTATCTCATTTTCTCCCACGTTAAATCATATGAATAAATGTCTCTGTCTCTTTTTACTGTCGCTTTTCCGTTGCATCCGCCTTGAAATCACAACGATTCTAAAGAAGTTTCACTTCAATATACAAAGCCAAACGAGATTGCATAATCAAAATATATCAAAGAGAAAACAAATATGTGTTATAGATAAAACAGAAAACTGAATTAAAGATTAAACAAACGACAACAATATTTTAAATAACAAACTAAACCGTCACTACTACTAAATCAAGTCATAGTAGTATATATAGTAGTAGTAATAGTACTGCATGTTTTCCATTTATAAATCGAGTGTCGCAAAGAAAAATGAAATGAATCATGAAAAACAAATGCACGAGCTAAGAATTGAATTTGGAATTCCTAAATAAAAAGAACATATTCCAGTAAAAGTGGCCAGTACGACAAAAGATAAATTTCATATATAACCTGATACACACATACCCTTAGTATTGTCTTTTATTAAGATAACTTTTACCCATTTAAAGAAAAACACTTTTTTTATCAGTTTGAAGTTATGTAGTATTGTTTTGAGAGGGCGGCCTAAAATTATCAAACACCTGGGATCCAATAATATCCAAATTAAAATCTCAACACAAACAATAAGCAAAAATGGAGGACACCGTGAGCAATTTCTGCAAAAACCCTACATCTTTTAGTCGATACCAACTCCGGGGAAATAAATACAGTTAATACAACATTTTCTACAGCTGTGATACTTTTTTGACATTCAACACCTTTTGTCTTCAGTCACCGTGACCACGCACGCTGTAAAGCACGCGAAACGTCGGATAAATTTAAAATCATGTTTAAATAATTATAAGTTTACAATAACACATAACTTCAATCCGTTAAAAAAGTGTTTTTCTTTACACATATACCCTGTTAAACAATTCGTCAGACTCTTTGTTGGAAATAAAAGGTAACAATTGTGTGACAATATTATTTAATACAATTTACTTTAGGAGCATTTGTATACCAAAGCGGAATACGCTACGATCTGTTGAGCTAAAGGAAATAAAGTTATGATTTATGCAAGCGAGATGTGTTTCAAAGAGCTAGTTGTAAACGTTCCATCGTAGTCCAAAATATTGTATCCATTACAATATATTTTGAGCGCGCTTCAAATAGTTTATGAGATTCATGCTTTTATTTACGCTGATCTATTCATACTGTAATAAAAGTCCTATTTAGCGGAAGCTTAGTGATGAAGCTCCAGTCGTGAGAAGTTCGACGCCTGTTGTGTTAATTTATTTGAACAGTGAACATAAATTATTTATAAAAATAAAACTAAAGATGGAATAGATAATTTTAACAAAAATAGATTACCACTATCTGGAACCAACTGCCCATTGAAGTATATACGAATTAACCCGGTCTTTTAAGAAAAGAGCGTACCAATTCCCTAATAGAACGGCAACGTACTAGCCAGCGATCTGGTATTATTTGTCCATGGGCAATATTAATTTATATAAGTGCCTTTTTTTAAGAACAGGACACAAATGGGCTATCTTATAAAATCCCTTTTTAAAAATACAGGATCGCTAATACCTATATATATTATGTGGGAACCGATGCTTCAAATAAAATCAGTATCAGTCTCAATATGTACTTAATATTTCGTCACCACATTAACAATTTTATACATTATTTACTACTAAAATGCAAGATTATCCCTTTAAAGATACTTTATACAAATAATTAACATTAATTATTGGCGATACAACGGGCGCCCTTGTCGATAACAAGCGATCTCTTCCAGGCTACCCTAGTAAGGGAAACTAATGAAAGAAAAACAAAGTGTAAAGAAGTGCATGACCAAATCAACAAAATTTAAATAATTACTAACACTGAAACTATACCATAACCCAACTTAATCTAAAATCAAATAAAAAAGAAACTAAAATCTAATTTATGAACTACAATGCAAAGATTAAGAAAAGATGTAAATTACAAAATTCACAATTCAGCAGGAAAGGATATGGTAAAAAGTGGTTACGTAGAAACTTTTTAGAAGAGAACCAATCCAAAATATTAAAAAATATAAATCCAACCAGGCAATTGAGCAATGTTCGGCTAGTGGCTTAAGCCAGCGACTCTCATACCTGAGGTCGTAGGTTCGATCCCCGGCTGTGCACCAATGGACTTTCTTTCTATGTACGCGTTTAACATTTGCTCGTACGGTGAAGGTAAACATCGTGAGGAAACCGACATGTCTTAGACCTAAAAAGTCGACATGATATATGTCAGGCACTGGAGGCTGATCACCTACTTGCCTATTAGATTTAAAAATGATCATGAAACAGATTCAAAAATCTGAGGCCTCTAAAAAGGTTGTAGCGCCACTGATTTTATTTTTAAATCTAACCAGGGCCCGTTAAAAAAAATTCACAATTACTACGCGGAAGTTACAGATTAAAAAATAATGACATTCAAATCCTTTTAGTTTAGGCATTCCAAAGCACATTTCAACTGAATTTACCCTGATGTAATAAAATGTCACATCACAAGCAATATTTTGTTTTCAGAATCCCTTACGCCGACAAGATCACTCCTGAGCCAATACTGAACAACAATGCAGGCCGAGACACAAAGGCGGACTCGATCAGAAACAGTTATAATAGCCAATTCAAAGTTGGCATTTATGGCTGGCGAAAGAAATGTCTGTACATTCTTGTCATGGCACTCATGTTTATGATGATCATCAATCTCGCTTTGACGCTATGGGTTTTGAAAGTTTTAGATTTTAATTCAGTAAGTATCTTTAATACCTCTAAAATCTAATTAATTTGCTATATTTGTTTTAAATATTGTAGAATTGTTTGATGATTTGCTTTTTTTTTAAAAGAGTACCGAAATTTTTTACGCCGGCTTTTTCTCTCGGCCAACACCCTCTGTCTTCTTTGCCGATGAGTAGGGATGCCAACAGGTTCGAATTTAATGACGTGGAATAAGTGATACCATGATGATCTTATGTTCCAAAATAAACGTATTTTATTTTATTTTTTTTTACCGTATACATATTCAATTTCTGGCCTAAGCTAAAATATACGTGATTTTTAACAATTAATATAATTGCAAACTTAAAATAGAGTTATAGAACGATTGATTGGAGATAATAAGTTTTTTTTTTATTTTATTTCCCTTGATATACTTAATCTCCTATTATCCCTAGAGGCTACGTTAATCGGGGTTTCGGTGCTTGTTAGAGATCTTCTCGGGCCAATTGATACTCAGAATACGGCAAAGACCATTGACGAAGTTTTGGACCCGGTGCGAGGTGTCATAGTCATTGTCAAATATCATTTATTCATATAGGTAACATAATGTATTGTCCTCTATCAGCAGGAGGCATGGTGAAATAGGAGCACGCACTTACATACTCGCGTCGTTAGTGACCTCCCACGTTTCACACCCATAAAACAACACAGATTTGTCATTGGATCCGAATAAAAAAATAAATAAATAAAACATTTATAAAAACCACGAAAAATACATTTATTTATTACATATTTAAAAGAAATTATCAAAGTAGAAAGTATCAAAATCACACTTAAAAACAATTATCTAGCAATCACTTGTATATATACATTTTATTTTTAGGAAGGAATGGGTCAACTACGAATAGTACCAGGGGGACTACAATTGTTGGGACAAGCTCTAGTATTGGATTCACTTTTCGCGTCAAGTATCAAGTCGCGACGAGGGCATCCGATAGCCATTGAGTCTTCAAGGAATTTCACTGTATCAACACGAGACGCGCATGGCTTTGTACAGAGCAGGCTGTATTTAGGTAAATAAAATCTGTTTAAGGCATAAAATATTAGATAATACAGAGTAAGTCCATTTATTTTGTGCAACAGGTGGCTAGTCGGCAGGAGGCTCACCTAATATTACGTAATACAGACAGACAGACAAAACATCTATTATCAACGAAATACAAATAAAAGAAACTTGAGAGGTGTCATAGGACACCCGGATGGACCGAAGTTCCTTTCAATTAATTAGTGAAGGAATTGTAAAAAAAAAAATTTTTAACTTGTAATATTTTTTTTTTCATTTTTAAAAAATATAATGTAATATAAACTTAATCAGTAGGCTCAATTTTGGTAATAAGAGTGTCTAGAATTATTGTTTCTTATTAATTTATTGTGTTTCATTTTGACAACAAATCTGAAGATAGAGACATCTATTGACACCAATGTACATTTTTTTACGAAAAAGTTCCGGTCCATCATAAAGATGTCGCTAACTTCGTCGTTAAAACTTGTCGTCTTATTTTTTTCCGTCTAGCCCCTTTCGCAACGCGCGATAAGCATCTTCGTTCCAATAATAATAGACAAAAAGTAAAGAAAGAAATAATCAAATCAATAATGTAATGTAAGTGTTAAATGTGGATATTGTTTAAACAATTGGTACAATCTTTTCTTGAAGGACCCTTACTCAACTTGGTTCGTAATTACATAGTAAGAATTTAAATGCGTTGATTTACCACAGTTTATATCTTACACACAAAAGAAAAATTGTAAAATTAGAATTACACAGATTACAGTATTTAATCCGTTCATTAATAATTTTAAGACGAGAAAAATTTAATTTAATTTTTTTTTAATCGCTTGCCTTAATTTTAATAGATTCGAAGATGGAGATATTTACACAATAATGTAGGTGATTTAAAACTATATTATTTCATCTTGTGTCCCTGTCACAAGTAAAGCATTGAAATTTAACTTTCATAGAAGATTTCCGTCAAATTGATTAAATTTTATGAATACCGAGATTACAGTAAGTTTAATAAAATAGCCATTTTTATTTTAAACAAACACAATTTATTTTCAATAAATAAACATATATTTTAAATATATTACTCTATTATTCCCTTAAAAACATATTTTTTAAGGTTTTGTGTCCTAGGTGCATTTGTGTTTCACCATTGGAATACTTATGGTTGAATAATTTCTATATACAGGTCATGATCGTTTAGAGGTGAACGTAGCCCATTTGGAAATCAGAGACGCCCGCGGTGGATTGTTACTCGGAGCTTCGCAGGACGCGGTCACTATCGGCGCAGACAACTTATTCATCTCTAGCCCAGCGGGTGCCACCTTCAACACCGCAGTCCAAACTCCACTCGTTAAAGCACCACCCTCCAAACAACTTATGTAAGTATTCTTGAACAATTGTAGTTATATCACGATCGGCTAGACTCTAAACTTATTTCAGTTCTAGTTAGAATATAAATCATTATATTTAAAAAATAATGGCGAACGAGGTTTTGAGTCTGCCATGAAGGTAAACAAGTTAAAAGACCATTCAATTTGCGCCCAAACCCAATAACCTATCTCAATCCATTTTTGACCATCTGAGATAGAACATCTTAATCCAAATATTGATAAAAGTGTGCCAATACCAATCGACGGATTGTAATACCCATCTGTCGATACAAGCTATCCATGGTAGGTCAGATCGGTGTGGATAGACCTTTGTATGAAAATGACAGTTCAACTATGCCAATAGCTTATCGATTTTAACTTACACAAATTAAAAAAAAAGGTATTTGAATTGCTTTAAACATAGACATGTATATTTTAATATTATTTTTACGGTTATGTAGTTTATTAATGATAAAATATGAGTGTAAAGAGCGAAGAGATTTATTCTATCCGTCGCCTGAAAAGGATTATCTTCTTCGTCGATCTCCGATTGTTTTCAATCTAAGATTGTGGATTAATAATTGGGTTCGGGCGTTAGTCAACGGATGCGTCAGTCTTCAGAGAAGTACTTCTTCTTTTTATGTAAATCATATTCTTCAGAAGATGACTTCTACCAATTCCGCAGTTCGCTAGTTCTAAGTGAAATGAAATAATTATGTATAAGTAGTTTCACCATTCACATTACTTCGCAAGAAGTTTTAGAAATATACAAAACAGCTTAATTTGTGAAAGTGTGTAAAGTTTACTTTTCCTTCACAGTTCCAGCAAATGTTAAATGTGCACATAGAATGAAAGTGCATTGGTGCACAGCCAGGGTTCGAACCTACAACCTCAGGGATGAGAATCACTAAACAAAAAAATATATATAATAAATGTAGTGTAAAGGTGCAAGGTGGAGGCGTAAATAAATAAGTAATATCAGCTGCCTTTAAGTATTTATACCTACAACCAATTTCGTATCTCCAAGTATAAAGTATATGTTTGTTTTGCAAAGGTTGGAGTCACCCACGCGTTCGTTAGAAATGCACGCGTCCCAAACGATATCGCTAGAGTCCCGAGCTGGGGACATCAGTGCGAGCTGTTTAACTAACTTTAAGTTGCGGTCTACTGCTGGATCGGTATGAATTCTGCTTAAATTCTTTTAATATTACACCCACACTTAGGCTATAAAAACTTTAAAGCTGGCAGCATAGAGAAAACAACTCTTAAACATGCATGTTCTTACCCCCTGTTTCATAATCATAAGATGATTTCAACTAAAGTACTACTTTAGTTTCTTTCTGTGATATTGTTTCTGCAGTGATGAAAAACACGGATGAGTCCAAACAATGCAATAAAACTTATTTAGTTATTAGTGGGTGGTGTGTAATCGTTTGCATTTTATAAAATCATTTAAATATTTATAAATATTTTCATTACTGTTACACACTCAAATATGTGTTTTAATTCGACATAATATTACAATAAAACAGATAGAAAAAAACGTTCTTTAAACCTAAAACATATTTTGACATCTAAAATATACATACATATGTTAACCTGACTATATACACATACATATAGTTATAAATTAAGATATATGCTTACAAAGGCACCCTAAAAGCTGAGTGGGGGATTTCGTAGAACACTATCAAACATACATTACTGTAACAGTTGTTTCTTCACGGATGCAATAAAAATGATATACGACTCCTATTTGAAATCGCCGATTTTTTGTGTTTTGTTGCTATATATTGTACCTTCAGTATTGAAATGAACGCTCAAATAATATACGATATGACAAATGATGGATTATAAAAATAAAAAATAATACTAATCGTTATTGCTGATATTAAAATAACAGCAATAACGATAGGTAAGATTTTTTAAGCTGTTTAACCTTTGCTAGATTTTAAAAAGAAATTTTACTTCCTACTTTTACTAATATTATCTTTATTTGCATAAGATTAAGTATGTATTTTCTTGGTCGGTAAAAGCGTCCCTGTCATGGAGTAATCTTCACGACAGCGACGCGTTGCCAGTAAAGAAAAATTAACCATTATTAAAGGAATAATGCGGCCATGCAGGGTAACTTAGTAACTTATTGAAATGTCTTAATAAAACAATGTCGTATCTAGAAAATAAATGTGACACTAACTTAGGAACAACTGATATGGTAAAGTGTGTAACCTGTACTATTAAAATAACATATTTTAAGATACTTAGCAATCAGAACCGTTGGATATTTAAAACTTTTCCATTGTAATATTGCAAGGAATAAAACAAAATAAATTTTTGTTGGATTTTTATTAGATGTTGATTGATAGTATCACCATAGTATCATCTTGATGTTGATTTGAGTAAAATTGAAGCACCGAGAAATTACAATATCAGTCTGACACTTCAAAATTGATACAGTAGTACAAATTTTATACAGTGAAATTGTCCGTGGGCGGTATTACTTCACAAAAAAAAACTATAACTACTCCATTTTATAGGCAACCGCGATTAGCGACTGTATTTAATTCTCTTTTCAGATAAGACTAGACGCGCCAAGTATTTACATGCCGAAGTTAAAATCGGCCCTGCCACTGCCACCTCCAACATCGCATACGCACGATCCACACCATCAAAATATCTATCAGTTGTGCGCATGCGCAAATGGAAAATTGTTCCTGGCTCCGCCGCACGGGGTCTGCGCAGCGCGCGAGGAAAGTCTCATTTGTCGATGATCCTTTATTTAATTAATTACGATGTTAAAAGATATTGTATTTATTAATTATTGACTTCATAAATGCCCTATCTGGAATTTTTTAAAAGACGCAATTTTTTAAATAATATAATAAAGTTATTATATTATTTATTAAGGTGCCAAATATCGATTTATATTGTACTACAGTATATTAAAATATTGCTATTTTAAAGCCATCATTTTTTTCGAGCGATTTTTTTTAGCTTTTTTTATTAAATAATACATGAATACATCAAAAGCAGTTAAATAAACTTCCACTATGTGCAACAAGCTGCTCACTGAAAAAATTCCGAATCAATACGATGGAATTGGAAAAAAACGAGTGAATCAATTCTGAAACGGCTGGCAACGCACTCGCGAGCCCTCTGGCTTTGCAAATGTCCATGGTGGTATCACTTCAGGTGATACCACCATGGACATTCGCAAAGCCAGTTCAGGTGAGGCCCGTTGGCCCCCACTTTAATTTTTTTTTTAAATTAAAGTTTTTATTTAAGTTCTTTGATTTAAGTTACATTAAGTTTATACTATTATTATATTAAATGTATGATCTTTGAAAGAGTGAAGGCGTTCCCCAAAGTTTTGAATATTGCTACGATCTCCACTTTTCTCTAGATTTCATCTTCCCAAGATTTTGTATGCACTCTCTCCTTTTCCTGGCTAATGGGCCTTTCCAAGTAAGAACATTTTTATGCTATATATAATGCAATATCTTTTTTCATCAACGTAGGTATATTAAATAATGGATTTACAGTGTATAGAAAATTATAGACAACAAGCTTTAGATGTGAAGATTTATTATCGTAGAACGACCACAGACAAACATGTTTATTCGCATACATTTCTTGAACTATTTATTTATAAAAAAATATATTTTATCGTTAATAGGTAAGTGTTTTAATGAAATAATCTACAATGCAACCGTACTCTGTTACTTCCAAAAGTGAGTGATTGTACATTTTAGACCCAATTTCGATATAAACAACTAGTGCAGCTAATTTTAATCTGAATTGTTATAATTTGGGCAGTTTTTTCTTATATAACAGTTTTCTATCCTAACATGGTTTTTTTGGCTCGTATCTGAGGCGGTATGCCTTCCTCAAAATTTATCCTATGCCGTACAAGCGAGTAAAATGCTTACATAGAGAGGATTTTAGACATTCGTACTCCTGTTGCAACAATCTTGAGATGACGTATTTTGTAGATTATAGATTTTAATCTTTGTTACGTCATGTGAAGATTGTTATCGCTATTGGGAGTTCTGGTGCTAGTTCGTTTGATGTGGGACCTTGTAATTGATTTTGTATAGCACAAACAAACGAAAGGCGACAAAATATTATTTCAAACACCATAAACAGACACAGTTTGTTTACTGAAAAGTTGTTTGGTTTAATCACTCCTATCTTGTGTCAAAACTGTACGAGCCGTAACAATTCAAAATTTCATCAGAATCACCTTGATGGCTGGAAATCTTCCACATAACTTTTCTTTTGCGATCTAACGATCTGTGAAATCGACTCCCGTTGGGGATCCTCCCTAAGAGATGCGACCTCAAATTGCTCAAAACAAGACGAAACTCTTTCCTCAAAGATCGGCAACGTATCCACTAATAAGTCCATGGGCTGCGACGACTGCCGTTTTTGGGAGGCCCGTTCCGTTCACAAAATTCAAGACTGTCAGTTTTCATAGTTGTTTTAACTATACGTTCAAATCCATTAATCCTTATCACACTTAAAAGGATTCAAACATTTTAAACAGGATGAAGCTGTTGTATACAATGATAGTCTATGCTCAACCAGATATCTATTACCTTTGCCAATTACGAGCTCGGTTTGTTAAAATCTGTCAATATCTAATGATTTTGCCGTCATGTCTAAGTTTATGTCGTAATCAAGAGTTTGTCAAAATATGAATGTTTGTTGTTTATTTTATTCTGTGCTTACAATTTTTTTATATAGTGTATAAACAGATGGAAATCATAGATTTCTTTACGTTGGTTAATAAATGATTTTAACCTATTTGTTCAATCGTTTTCGTATTTTAGGTACAATTTATCCTAGTTGTAGGCACGAAGCTATTGGCATATATAACATTTAACCCCTTCGACCACGTAGATATTGTAAATAACACATGGTATATATAAAGTAAAAGTAATAGACATATACATATAAACCTTATATGATTTTTAAATAACGAAATACAACGACAACCTATCAATTAAGGTACATAATATGAACTAGTGCCTTTCCAATTGCAAATAAGAAATGGCCGAAAATCTTCAATGTTCATAGTACAGTGTTGTGATAGAAATAGATGTAGCTTTTGTTCGATTAGCTAAATCTGATATACAAATAATAGTATGGAATGTATTTGGATTCTAGGGCGTAGAATTTAAAACAAAAGACGAAACTGCGTTTGATTGTGACAAGCAGACGTAATGACACGTGTCAACGCGCATTGGACTAGAAATTCTCTCTGACCAATCGCACTCGACTAGAAGGCACCGTCATGTCGCCACTAAGTTCAAACGAAGATACGTTTTGCTCGATGTATTACCAAACTAGTAAGAGATAACTTTAGCCATGAGAAGACCTTCGAATTAACCTTAATTACTAAGGCATTAACCTCGTCCAATAATAGATGTGCGACACGTTTCGTTTTAGTTTTACATTCTTAACTTGAATTGTAAGTTTAAACTGTCAATTATGAATTTCGAATTGTCAAACCTTAAATTATATATCTGTGACAGGACTTGCTAATATTACCTATATTATGTTAACAGAATTGATAGACCTTATCTTTTGACTTAAAGACCCCGTGACTTTTGTGACTGCGATAAATGCACATTTGGTGCTTGCTTGTTACGAATGACATGTCGCACTAATATGTCAAATGACTTATAAAGTATATTTTAAATCATAGAAATTCTGTATGAAAATTAGTATATATGTACAGACGATGAACCAAAATTATTTTTGTTTGCTTCTAAAGCATGTAAATTTTATTTGTACGTATTTTCATAAATGTTGAACGTATAAATTGTTAGTTGTAAATATGTATCTATTGATGTAAAGAAATATGTTTATGAACAATATAATATATCAAATATGGCTTTAATTTTTTATTTATTATCTAAGACCTTCTTGTAAAGACGATTAATCATGGCCAAACTAGAGAGAAGGAGTACAACACGCGAATCCGAATATGTGCAACCTATGTATATTGACAAGTATTCATAAATGAGTGGCACTACAACCTTTTTATCCCAGGCATAGGCAAGTAAACGTTTTATGTAACTTCAAAAAATACGACCTCCTTTAACTAATCATACAAGTCAAAGTGGCAAGTAGAAGGATATCTTGCCGCAGACGCACGTCCTGGTTGAAAAACTTGAGACAAAGGTTTGGTCAAAGCACCAAGTCATTGTTTAGAAGCGCGGCATCCAAAATTAAACTAGCCATGATGATCGCCAACCTTTGCAAGAAGATGGCACTATAAGAAGAACTATGAGAAGAAGAGAGGCAAGTAGGTGATCAGCCTCCTGTGCCTGAAACACGTGACTTTGTGGTTCTAAGGCTAGCCTGATTTCTCACGATAGTTTCCTCTACCGTTCGAGCAAAAGTTAAATGCATTGGTGCACAGTCGGGGATCGAACCTGCCACCTCTGGGATGAGAGTCGCGCGCTGAAGCTTCTAGACCAACATTGCTCTTTTGTTTTTAAGATTACTACTAAGAGTTAAAAAAAAACAAAACGATTATTAACTGTCCGTATGATTGTCGACTTTTTTTTAGAATTGTATAATTATGCTTGGCTCACATAACTTACATATAACCCAATACATGTCAAATAGATATTTGCATTTGTCGTTAATGAATTACGATGTATTTATCAAAAATTTAATTAAGCAAAGTAATACTATTCCAGGAAATATTCTATCCCGAAGAATAATCGCGAGTTTCATAATTGAATCTTTCCGACTAACCGACAGAAGTATTTAATTGTGTTATAAACAAGCTCAGAATAACTAGAAAGTTTGTCGTTTAATTTTGGTTTAAAGCACGTTTTCGTAAACCCAACAAACTGGATGTGAGTAGAATTTTTAATACACAGTGCTTGGGATATTGTCTATGATATTAACGCATAGTCCAGAGTACCGTGGTTCGATTTCCAGTGAAATAATTTCTAGATTTGTATGGAAAAAATATAATTTATAACATTGACATCGTTGTATGTATCACGAATGATGTCTACAATACCGTCCCCTAAACATCCACAACCTGGGTTTAAAACATTATTGCAGATTTCAAAGTGGGCGACAATTGTAATGATTTGGAGGACTTCCGAAAAAATAACAATGGCGCTTCAGTTATTTAGTAACACAAAACTATTATTAAATTGGTATATATGAAAATTGTAAATACATACTGTACATTTTATTGTTATGATAAACGTTAGTTACATATTATTTTTAAATTGTAAATATTTTTACAACTCGTATTTTTATGTTTCAATAAGGATTCTGGTGTAAGTTTATTCTTATTCCCTTTCACGAAAAACTTATTAGATCTCATCTGCTAGTTGTAAAAACTTTTCTTTCTCAACGCTTCAGTGCTAAAAAGACGTGGAGTTTAATCAAAAATTCGTGATTAATTGTTGTTCGTTGCAACTAAATTTGTTTTACCTAATAAGTGTTAAATACAAATACCAGGCAGAGGAGTGTATCGATAAAAGTGCGTACGTAGGTGCAAAGTACACAATGTCAGAAGTGAAACTTCTTTGTAAACTAATTATTATTACTAAGGTATAAGCCCCAATAGATGATCATGTACCAGTATATAATTACTTCATCTATATTCTAACTGTTAACACACTGTATACGCTATGCTAATGATAATATATATTAATTAATAAATCTGCGTTTACTGCACAAGATGTTATGCGACGGAATCGCCATCTAATGTTCTAATATGTAACTAGTAAACAAATACATCAAGCAATATAACCATTGTGAGTGCCATCATAAGTACAATATTTTAATTACTTTGGTATAACGCTGGTAAGTTCTCTACTAAGACAGAAGAACATGTATTTTATGTCTCATGCATTCATGATTTCTTTTCCTACTTGAAGGTATATGATTCGGTACCACTTAACCAAATTAAACATAAGTACTTCACACACAAATGTTATTCACTGTGTGCAAAGGTAGCTTCTGAAATCACACATAGCTTATTAAGGTATGCTAGTAGAATAATAGAATAAGGTAATATTAGGTAGCGTATGACTAACCCTTTAGTTCCTTGAAAACGTTGGAGCACCATGGCCTGAAATAACCTAAAAGTAACCGCGAAATCTCAAGATAAAATGTATTTATTGTGAATATGGTTCGAAATCCTGATTTTGTTTTGTGGCTGTTCCAACACCAGGGCTTCATTAAAAATATTTTTAAATCAGTATTCTGGAGCGAGCGTACTGGAATTGTGGGCGCTTACGAGCCGTTATTACTCGACAGCTTTGTTTCTATTCCAAAAATAGAAAAAAAAGACATAGAATTGGTACATCTTTCTTAAGAACGGTCTGTCATTGAGTGTTCAAGGCTGGCAGTGTCACTTAATATCAGATGAGCCTTCTGCCTCTTTGCCTTCTGTTGTATAAAAAAATACCTAAACGATAAATTTATTAATTACGTTTAAATGACTCCAAAAAGCTCTCAAACTTACTTTAAGTTCTCTTTGCAGTCGTTTCAGACCTTTTTGTACATTAGTACTGATTAAGGGTACATAAAAGACAATTAAGAATTTTAATATTAGAAAGAAAGGAACCTGCAGTATTAACAGATTAAAACTAATTATATTCTTCAAAACTGTAACAAAAAGAATAGAGAATTTATTTATTAGAACTATTTTGGTATCGTTAATGTGGTGTGTTAGAAGGGCTGTCTAAATTAACAATTTCATTTATTTACAAAAAAACAGATGCCTTTGTGAATATGTAAAACGTGATATCAAAACGGCGTCATATATATATATACAGTACTAGCGGATCCGACAGACGTTGTCCTGTCTACACGTCTTTAATTTCAAAATTTCAATTTTTAATAAGCCATTTTGATGAAAATTATTATTCAAATGTTATGACAATATCTAACGATCCAGCACATGGTCACACACGATATAACACAATGATAACAAAACTTTTTTTAAATTTCGGGACAGACTAAAATTAAAATTCGAATATTATTTAAAATTTGACACTGCGATGGTAGCGCCGTCTGTCGGATCCAATGTAAAACATTCCAAAATCAACAACAACTAATAAATTGAAAATTAATTAAAAAAACATTGTCCAGCGGACAAAATTGTGAATCTAAACCATTCCCAGATCCCCTTGAACACACACAAAAAATTTCGTCTAAATCGGTCCAGTCGTTTAGGAGGAGTTCAGTCACATACACACGCACACAAGAAATATATATATTAAGATTTAGGATTTTACTAAATGTCTTTCCCTTGCACACTAGTGACACTGTACAAGAACTATAAATGAGTATTTTTTTAATTAAGTCAAAATACGCTTACGCAGGCCCGCGCAATGTATATCGAGCTTGACGAACTATGAGCCTGGATCTACACCCAAATCCCTCTGCTTTTCAGATGTATAGCGAGACTTTACCCACTAAAAACAACTCAGCCCTTCAGATGACCTTAAGATAGGCCTTCAGGGTTCGCCAAGACTTCGACCCAAATGACACGGGCTTAGAGACATAGAGAGCTCAATCACTATCTGCGATTCCGGGCCACTCGAGATTGAGACCCCACCCTTGGCAACCCCAGACAAACCTATATCTAGATGCATGATCTAAGCTAGCGTAGTCTTCACCTATTGTGCCCCTTCCAATATCCACCCATGTCCCATATCGATCGCCACTGGCTAGACACTTCGAGAAGGCCAAACATCAACCCAACCCGTTGGTGCATAAAAGCATCAACTATTACCACAGAAATGGCCACGTCTTAAAGGATCCGGATCCAATGTCCATCCGGGCACGGCAGGAAAGTCAGACTAGCGTTAAAAGCCGTCTTCACCAGGTAAGGCGTGGACCTTTACAAGGTACTTCGCTCACTCTTCTACTTCGCTCTTGAAAGCTCACACCTGTTCTTCCGTCCTATCCTTCAGGCAACAATCTCCCCGCGGCGGCCTGATGAAATATGATGAAGTTTTTCTGCAAATAGCAAAGTATGGTTCTTTGTGATATGAGAGTTGTAATAATCCCACTCTTTGATTAAAAATAAAGCATTTTAACTAAAATGTAAATATCCATGTAAAACATGAATATATGACTCGAAATAAGTATAATTAAATCAAAAATCATTTATTCATGTAGGTAACTAATAAAAAGAAATATACATTGTGTTCACTTATAAAAAGAAATATACATTGAATGCTTCTATCTTCATTGGCGGAATTGATGATTTACACAGAAGTCGCTATTAAAAAATAAAGTGAAGTGAAGGGAGTGCTTATAATTTTATATTTATTGCTAGTTCTCAAATCAAGGGCGTAGAACGAAAGAGAAGAATTGGAAATAAACTTTCCGCCACTCTTTTTAATCGCCAAGTTTTTTCTTTTACACAATGTTGAAAAGGAGCTGCAACCATTACACCATGTTCCACATGACATCTTTAGTAATAAATAATAATAAAATAAATTAAAAACAAAGATTTGTCTTTTATAAGCAGAATGGGCTCGAACACAAACAGTAAAATAACAACTTGTGCAAATCTATCAGAGTGCAAAAAACTTTAGTAGAAATTAGCGGGTTTAGTGCTTCATTGTATACGATAGGTTAGATTAGTTATTATGTTACTTATTAGTTTAGTTATAGGTGTAATCACTACATATTATAAAACAAAGTCGCTATGTCCCTTTGTATGCTTAAATCTTTGAAACTACGCAACAGATTTTGATGCGGTTTTTTTTAATAGATACAGTGATTCAGAAAGGTTTATAATGTATAATAACAACTATTAAATAGTGGAGAAGTACTGTTATTTTTGAGGTTTCTAATGTGATGTCGTAAATAATTACATTTTTTCCGCTTACATTGCAAACGCAGGCTGAACCCTACGAGTTTTATCAAAATAATGCACTAAGTATTGTACACATTGAAAAGGTCTACAGAAAAGTCCATGATGGTATATGTCTATCTCTTATGGGTAACCCACATTTTTATATACAACGTTCACAGATTTTCTGTAGTGTATTTAGTATCAGCATTGCACCCGTGCGAAGCCGGGGCGGGTCGCTAGTTTTATTATAAATGAATGTTTTTACGCACTAGCACATATTTTTTTTTATAGATTAGGGGGCAAACGGGCAGGAGGCTCACCTGATGTTAAGTGATACCGCCGCCCATGGACACTCTCAATGCCAGAGCTCGCGAGTGCGTTGCCGGCCTTTTAAGAATTGGTACGCTCTTTTCTTGAAGGACCCTAAGTCGAATTAATTAAAATAAAATCGTTAGAAAGTTACATTTATAACTTAATACTTTAATAATTTTGAAATATACTGCGTCTCGCTGTTCTCTATCTCCGCCTAATTTAATTTTGCACTCCTTTGTTGTGGTGTAGTGGAAAGCTCTTAATGCGGTTTCAAAGACACCTCGCGTCCATTGCGAGAAGAAATATAGTGATGCGGTAATATGATGCCTTTAAATTTCTCCTTACTGTTGGAGCCTGAAAATCTTGTATACGGTATTGTTCATTTCTTTAAATCATGCTTATAAGAAATACTGACGCCCAGCTTAAAGCTAATAGGAAAAAATATTTCCTAAACGCCTCAAAAATCAATAATAAATAAGATGCTTAAACCATCGCTTAATCACTAAATTGAATATTAACTAACGATACAATATTGCCCAATTAGCACCAAAATAATGTCAAACGTCTTTTCGAGATTGAATTTATTGAATCGTATTCAACAGTATTTTGTGTAACTGCCTAAATTTTATAAACTTGCACATATAATATTACTACAAATTATATCAATGAACATTTTCAAATTAGTTAGATACTTCTGTAATTGTTTAAATGCATTAAAAAGGGATATAAGCACTTTCCGAATCCGAATAAGGACTCACTTCGATAGACGCAATTTGCAGCAAGATGTAACTAAGTTATATAAACATATTTTTTATGGAATTTACGATTAAGTTTCTTATGGAAGAGCTGGGAAGATTTTCGAACCCTTGTAAGTTAAAATATATGTGCCAAGACAGATATTTTTACTGAAAAGGGTTTTAAAATCTTTCATATTCTTATCAATTATTGTCAAATTAATAAACCCATTTTATAATAAAAACTAACTATGCATATTTAAATAAATATAATTAAATTAAATCCTTATACTTATAATGAACAAAAAATTTATTTTTTGTTTAAATACATAAAAATTTATATTTTTTCGTTGTTATATCAAATTATAACAACGAAAAAAGGACAATAACAAGGTTTTATATCACCTTATCACTCTAGAGTAATCTCGCCCAGGCAACCCTAATTAAAGAAAATAGTAAAATTAGATTGCGAAGAAATGCGAGAGTTCCGATCTTAATTCATAATGAAACAAAAAATAATATTAAATAATGACTATTAAAACGAACAAAGATAATAAATTTAATATTAAGCATTTTACTTACACTAATTTAAAAAGGACACCATTTTTATAATTTTATCTATTCAAAGGTAGCTTCACTTGCAATTCTTTTGTCACGGACACATATTAACAAACAATTTTAATATATTTTCAAACTAAATTAATATACCTTTGAATTGGCATCGTTGAAACTGCGTCCATACTGCCTCAATATTGAAATAGTTACGATGTATTTCCCAAACAGATGTAAAATATTCTCTATACGTAGTAAAAAAAACCCTATTTAAAAATGAAATCTACAGTGTCAATGTTTTGTACGTGAGATTGAAAACAAGATTGGAGAAGCTATTTGTAACTTTTTTGTGCCCCTAATTTCAAAGTACTTTACCAACTTTTCTCTAACTCAATGTAAAGGTATGTGTAGATTATACTCAGTTCATTGTTCAGTATATTCACGTGGCAGTTTTGAAACTTTCCTGTACGCGCTCGATTTTAATCTGCTACGAGCTTATAGTGAGGAAGACCAATTTGTGAAAGATAAAGGAAATTCAATATTGTCAATATTTTGTGAATATGTTATAAATATTACTGTATTATGTAGAAGTGCTGTTACCGTGTTGTACCTCGGGTGTTTATTGGTGGCACTGTGGGGTTTTAGTGGCAACCATGCCGCCGGATGCGTAACGCATTTTTCCAGGAAAAAAAAATAACTTGAGGTGAACTTCTGTTTTTAATTCTTTGACGTGGTAGTACTTTACTATTAGGAAGAGCGGCGGTGCAAGTTTGAGAAAGGCAAAGGAATGATGCCTTTGAGATGAGGTGTTAATATCAGGCATACCATGGAAGCGCAGCAATACATTGATCCTGGCTCAACCCCGCACGGACTTGCTTATCTGTTGAAATACGTTTATTTGCAACATAGGATCATGATGGTATCACTTACTTGTTAAGATTACTGGCATTGTATCTAGATTTACAACTTTAGATTTAAGTCTATATTTGTTATGTTGGAAACACTGCCTAAAAGAATTGTCATTGAGTTCGGTCACAAATATAACATCTTGTCTGAAAATATGTGTTTTTATTATTAAATCACTTCACTGTCTACCATTCCTACAACGAATGTTATCATATTTTGGCTTTTAGAAGAAGCGGAGGCGATAAGAACTTGGGGAAGCTATTTGTGGTTACACAGAAGGCAAATTATGTGGCCGTTCAGCAACTAGATGTACCGATCAAGGGAACTCGTCGTCCTCAAAACTGTACAATGAGAAGCGCTAGACAGAAACCTGTGGAGACTGATTGCCTCATATTTTTCTTCTGACCAAGAAGCTGAGAAATGAAAGTTGCTTACCAGACAACTGACTATAAATGGTAATGGGATTCAATGTAGGTAATTTGTAGGATCAGTTCGACCAGTGTCTTCTTTATTTAAATGTAAATAAATTCTGACATTAACTCGAAAAAACAAATGAAAACGATTCGTAAACACGTATGAGTCTTATTTATACACCCGTTATGTTTTATCTAAGTGACAGGTCATATTCACTTGGTCGATTTGACGTAGGTCGAGCGTGGCTTCGGCCGATTAGAGCGCTCGACCCAAACGGATTTGATTACGACGTTCAGACTGAGATTATTATACCAAGACTAGTACAAACTGCCGCTTTATCTAGCTCCAGTATACGGTTAAGATTTCATTTCAAGTATACCAAATTTATTTAAATATACAATTACCAATTCCGCAGTCACTAATAATAATAAAACTTACACAGATAAATATATAGTTCATTTATTTTTATAGAATTGGAAACTGATGTTAAATAAAAATTGATCTGCCGGTAGTCCCCACAAAAGGGAGGGGATTGTGGGAAACTAGTACACAATTATTCCGTGGTGCATGTTAAATTGTTTGCCCCCTGTCCTATAAAAAAAATTTAAGTGGTGGAATTTAGTGTTAAATTAAGACATGCCTCTTCAGTTAATTATACTGCAGGAACGGTCAGATTATATTAAGTAATTTTTATGCAAAGGGCTAGTTTATGAGATGAAACCAGGTCCGCTTTTTAGTCAAAATCAAATCAGATCAAATCGTTTATTTGCCAGAATAGTCTTACAATTAGATACATTAATTACAAAAATCCGCCACATATGAATAGGCATTCAAATGTCATCTTAGATTTTTATTTATTTATTTGATCTATTGAATAACAAGACTAGTTATTAAATCTTACATTTAGAGAAATACATTTAGAAAAATGACAGCGCAAGGTTAGTTAGACACCAATTGTCAGCAGTCAAACAATAATGTATGCTTTTATAAATGTCCAGTACAACACTGTAACAAGGAAAGCGTTTCCGGTCTTAAGAATCGGCTGAGGTTGACACAGTCAATGATACTAACACTAAGCCAAAACGTTTTAATATTTATATGCTGGAAAGACATTTGACCACTGATAGAATTATGTATTTATCTTAACTTTTCTATGAGTTATTCTAGCAGTGACCGCCATCAAAACCGCCCGCGTCATAATAGGCAGCTGTCAAAATGTCACGCCGCCCGATAAAATTAGCAGGTATTAAATGCCTGTCAACAGAAACAAAAAAGACAGCGGTATATTTGGGGTATTGGCCAGGCGATAAAATTATTATATTAACTTAAATATATTTTTATTCTATGTATGTATGCGGTCAGCTTTCTATATGTAATACCCGGCATACAAGATATAATTGCGTTCATATAGAAACAATTGGAGCATTGAAATGATCGGGGTTCGAACTCGTGACCTCAGAGTTTCATTCACACGAGATTTGGCTAACATTACAGATATATTTTTTTTTTCACTAACCATATATTGTTAAACTGTGAGACACGATAATTAACTTTAGGGTTAAAAAAATCTGTGGCAGTACAACCTCTTTCAAAGACGAACGAAGATTTAAAGACATGTCGGTTTCCTCACGATGTTTTCCTTCACCGGTCGAGCAAATATTAAATGCGCACATAGAAAGAAATCCCATTGGTGCACAGCCGGGGATCGAACCTACGACCTCAGGAATGAGAGTCGCACGCTGGAGCCACTAGGCCAACACATGCTTAACTTTAGGGTTAGGGTTTAATTAATATTTGAAGATTTTTTTCAAAATACATTTTTAAAAGTCCAAGACCGACTTTTAACATTAACAAAACATCATGAATATTCCATATACTAAATTAATCTACTCCACTAAACAAAACCAGTTCTTATAATAACGTACGTACTGGACCAGTATACATGGTGAATATTCTCCTAAATTTTAAAAGGGCGTTGTTGCATTGATAATTTCTTAGGCATTCACGATGTTTATCTCCCCCGGAGGAGCAAGAGGTCACATATATTTTTATTAGTGCACAGCCAGCGATCAAACGTAGGGGATATAGTAAAATATATGCCAGTAATTATTTAAATAACTTTTGTCAGTTAATATTTTTACAGAAACGTGTCCTTTATTAAAATACATTAATAATGACAACGTTTTCTTTCTCTCTTCGTGTTTGACTAGTGATTGTCATATTAAATCTTGTACGGATTGTGTTTTTTAAGATATTGCATAGCTTTGAGCACGGCGACTAAATCAAGAAATTCCGTAACGAAAATAAACCTATCACAAGTTGACGTAATAAGGTGCGGCTCGTACGCGTTAGAGTGGAATAGAGCACAAACTGCGTATTCACATATCTCTGACGAGATCGGTGACGTAGCGAAAGCGCGGCCAGCGCAGCCGGTACGCGTTAGAGTGAGACAGACTATGCGTGTTAGTCTGAGTCTGGTAGAGTGGTAAATTGGATAAATATTAAAGAAAAACAAAAATACTGCATAAATAAAAGATAAATAAATAATTATAACTGCATAATAAATAAAAAATGTTATGCCATAGCTTTACTGCGGCATCTCCACTATTGCCACATTTTAAGGTATTCTATCAATGTATCAGTGTGCCGAGCGTTAGCAAGGTTTGGTAAATAAATAAATAAACTTTAAACCTTCGCTAATTCTTATTTATTTGTTCATTAAAATGTAATGATAATAACAATAACCGTGACTCTCAAAATTGTACTGAAATTATTTTAAAAACACGAATCAAATTCATTTTTAAGTCCTTTAAAGATGTTTTTCTTAGTATTTTTGTAATAAAACTTGAGTTGATGCGACTATATCAAACTCCATTGTTTCCTATGCATTAAGATGAAAATTATATGAGCAATGTTATCTCGTAGAAACAGATACACTTCAATGCACTTTGGAATGCAGTGTTTAATGTTATGCAACTCAACTGAACATTCGGCAATGGGTAGTAGATTCCGAGGAAGCATTTAGGATCCATCATCTCGGACTAGATATACATAGCCTTAGGTCTGCTAAGCTTAACGTGACAGCTATATACAGCTTTGTTTTGAGGTCTCTTCTTTGAGGTCGGTTTAGTTGAAACAAAAGAACAATTCTTCTATGTTGGTATCACCAAGAAGTTTCCATTACATTCTTTTGTAAAAGCCACGCTATCTAGTCGAAAATTCTACACTCTATGATATTAATGAAATGACATAACAAACATGTTCTTTAAAACTCCTGTATTGTTGAAATAGATTTAATTAAGAGTTAAGTTTAAAAATAAAACTATATGTGAAGACAATTAATGAATAATTAATCAATTATCTGAAATATTGATAAGGAATATAATTATTTCTTTACGTTTATGTGTCTTAAATTAAATGATGAGCTAAGTTAGAATATATGGGAAACTGTTCATGATAATACATTTTCTGTGTTTATGTTCATAATGAAATGGTAGATTTTCGCTTAGTTAGATTTTGTTGTTGCACAAACATTTACATAGGTTATCTATATTTCGAAATAGCACCATACGAAACTACAATAAAAAATAAATAGAGTTAGTTTTCACAATTGAATATGGAAACACAGATATCACATATTAAATATCATATCAGCGGAAATAATTATCTATATAATGCAAAATCATTATGTTGCAGTGCCTTAATCCTGTATGCGAGTGGGATGATCGTCAACTGTCAACGGGACTTAGCTGCTCTAGTCTCTGGCTTTCTGACTCTGTTATTACTGGGTAATCTTACCGGTTAAATACCCGGTCTGATTTGGATAATCTATGGTTTAGGTGTACAATTTGGCGGCACTAAGCCAAAAACAATAAATTGCGTGGTGATGGGAAATGAATAGAAAGGCTTTTAAAAAATATTTGTCAACATGGACCAAAAAAATTAACAGCCCGGCTGAGTCTTTTGGCTTATATTTCACAAAAACATTCCTTACTTATTTTTTAGTATACGCCATACATGTAGTCATATTATGTGACTATTACTTTCAAGTTTTACCTAGTACTTTTAAAATTATTATGTTCTTCTTAGATTTTGTAAAATTGTAAAACTAAGTTTGATAATCTGTATCATGGAATTTAATACAGACGCAAAATTCATAACTTACAAAAGGATTCGCAGACTATAAAATGTCGTTGTACTTTAATTTGATTATAACCTAAAGCAGCTATCACTATTAGAGATTTTTATCAAATCGGAGAAATAGTTTTAACGTATCTTTAAAGTTCACATCACAAATATCATAAATAGTATATATTGTATTTAATATTATACATTTTGTATTTTTATAAATTAATAATCATAAACACCATAGACAATCGATATTGATACAATATGGTGATCTTTTGCTTGCTTAGTTTTTTTCTTTTGTGATAATTTTTAAATATTAACTACAAAAATAAATATTTATATCTAATACTTTGCCATCGCGTTACACCTTGCGCACGCACTTAATTTCAAAGTTGACTTAAATTCCTTTTCCCGCAAGTGAAAGAAGCCTGATAGGTCCTGGCCGGCCTCTTAATGTTTACCCACGTCATTCCCGCCTCTTTTGCCCCTGCAATAATGCTTCGTTGCCAGCTCTGTTTTGGGTGGCCTTTTGCCATTATAAACCTGTTAATTTAGTAATTATAGCTCCCAAATCTGAAGATTAGAGATTCTTTCGCCAGAATATTCCAATTGAGAAGGTAGTTTACGAAGACCTGTGGTGCTATAACTAATTTAACATAATTTATAATCATATATTTAAAGATACCTTAAAAATCTAAGAATGTGAAACAATTACGGTGAAAAAATATGAAATATCCAATAAAGAATACCGTATATTCAGTTATAATCACTGTCGCACTGTCAGTTATATTCGTGGATCATGTCATCTTCACGCGTAAAAATAACGAGGTAACATCTTAGTTAAGGTTTATTTTTACCACAATTTCACCATACAAATGTTTAATAAAATATTTAAAATATATTAAACACTTCTGAAAGTAATGTATGGATTTAAAAATTTATATATTAATAAACGAAACAAATCTCAAAGAAATACTGAGTTTTCATAAATATATTTACGGTATAAAGATAGCTCTTTCATACGTATTAATATTTCATTCAACTTTATAATGTACGGACAAAAAAATACCGGTTTTTATTTTATGCATCGCACAAAGGTCAAAGGATGTGGATATTGAGCTATTTCTGGGAACAAAGGTTGTCGTAAAATTTGAATATGATAGTCGATTATAACAAACACGTTTTACTTAGTAGTAAAAGGTAAGAGTATAATAGTAGTAGAAATTACACCAAAAAACCACACATTTTAAATAATGAACCAATTGTTTGTGCCTTTTATTTACCACTTTCACTTTCAAGTCATTCAAATTTAGAATAATTTAGAATTGCACGGAAACACTTGTAAGAAGATAAATTTGTCGAAATTATTTTAAACAATATAAATATAAAGGAAAAAAATCATTGGTATTACGTCGATTTTAGGTCAGGGCCTCAGATTTCTGTATCTGTTTCATGATCATTTGTCATCAAATCAAAAAACGTAAGAGGCAAGAAGGTTATCCGACTCCTGTGCCTGACATACGCAGTCAACTTTTTGGGTCTAAGGCAAGCCAGTCCTCACAATGTTTTTCTTCATCCTTCTAGCGACTGTTAAATGCACATATAGACAGATATTCCATTGATGCAGTCGGGGATCGAACCTACTTCCTAAGTGATGACTATTGCATGTTAATTTCACTAGGCCATCACTGCTATAAAATATACACCAAAAATATTATTTTCTATTTCTCTTTCTTTACAATTTACCTTTTAACTTATTCAAATTTAGAACAATTTTAAATTTGACAGAAACACTTGTAAGAAGATAAGTTCGCCGAAATCACTTTGAATAATAGAAATATAAAGGAAATGGATTCACTTATTATCAACAGTAGAATTTCAACACTTAGTTTACGAATGTCATGTATAAGCAAATTAGTTTATTTCCTCTAGGCGACAATTTACTTACGATCTCGTCACAAATTGTCGGCGATGGTAGACTATTAAGGAAATACAACAATTCAAACGCCCTTTACCCTATATTATTGTACAATCTTACAATCTTAGAGTGTGAACGCACTGCTGTGTGTACCTGCGAGGGAAACGAAAGGCATGATTAAAATGTGTGTGATGTCGTTTGGGTTAATATTTTATTTCAAAACCAATTTTTATAAATATTGCTATTTATTTCCAATTAGTTTGATAATTTGTTATATTTTTTACTGTAATACATATTTAGGAACTGCTTCTTGTGCATAATTGTTACGATAAATAAATGAAATAAAAATGTTTTCATTCATTATAACTATGTCTAAAGTTTGGGAACTTTTTTACGTAAATAAATACTTCTGCTCTTCTGTAACAAATGGTCAATTCCATGGAAAAGTAATTATTTTTTTAGTTGTTTGAAATAACAACTTTTATTTGATTTTAACAATAAACATTACGAGACGCAAAACACGCGTGATACGAAATCCAATGTAATTTATTGTGTATGTAGTTTGCCTGCATATTGCGTCTGAAGATGAAGACCCTACTTTCTTGTAAAATGTTTATAGTAGATCTAATTTATTTGGACTACTACTTATAGTTTTATTTTCAAACTTTGATAATAATAAATAATAACGTTTAATTTCCAATCATGACAAAAAATAATATACTGCTTACATTTTATCCTATATCTTAGCTAATTTCTTTCTCCATTCCCTTCGTGCTACCGCTTCTATTTCTTTTATCCACCCTTTTTTGGGGCGCCCTCATCTTCTTCTTTCCGTTGGTCCTTTCATTACGCTTAAGCTTTGATTAGACAAAGCAAAGTATTTCATATACTTACCTAATTCTAAATGAATATAATATCATAACGTTATAATATAAAATTGAATACGATATACAGTTTGAGGCGAAGCCTTCCTCTTTTTGACGTAGGTATTCATGTTCAAACATACTCCCTCGCTCACATGAGTCAGTCATGAAGATCATTTTCCGTTTTTTTTAATACATAATATTGCTTTTGCTTTCCCCGTGTGATCTTGACGCTTTGTCTACAGTGCGGTCTTAGCATCACCGTATATTCGTACAGTGAAATTATAAGTTACACCTTATTTCGTGCCAGAGAGCAGTAACCAACACCCAAGGAAATTCCAAAGATATGAGGAGTTTAGGGGGTTCACGTAAAAATTATAAAAGTTTATATGTAAGTGAATAAATTTAAATAAATTAATAGCCAACATATACGTACAGTGTCTAATCACTTAGGGGTCGTTTAATTATTACTTTTGCTGATTACGTCAACAGTATATTTTTCTTTTTCACATATTTATTACCCACACAATGTCTACGCTTGAAAACGAAATGCATTTTCGTCGATCTCTAAAAAAAATATATTTAATTATTTTATTTAGTATATTTTTTTAGACCTTTGCTGACTTTTGCTGACAGGTGGGGGAGGGGGTAAAATTTTAGTAAATCTGCTAACGCAATACTTGTTATATTTTTGAATTGTTAAATGACTTTTTATTCAAACATAATATATGTAACAGTGGACAGTTTCCTCACTACTGTGAAACGAAACGTCAAATCAATGAAATAAATCCGTTTATATTTCAGCATCACCTTTATTGAAGTCTTCCACGGTCAGCTTCACAAGACACTTTTTTGGTGAAATAACAAATTGTTACATCGACTTCTGGCCCACCAGGGAGACTCCCAGGTCTTCCCTCGGAGATACGACCTCAAACTGAAAGAAAGAATACACTCCTCAAAGCCAACACAGCCGCAATAATATGGGTCTTCATAGGCTGCAATGCCGCTTTTTCTCTCGTTCTACAATCTCTGACTTCTTTGCCGATGAGTCGGGATGCCCAATAAAAATTTAATGACGTGGAGTTAGTGATACCTGCATATTATATATTAAAATTATTTTATTTTATTTTAATTTTTATGAATGTCCATTTTCCGTAGGTTCATTTGTCCCCCTATACTAAAATATACATTAAAATGAATAATGTTTTCTTTTCACATCATGTGTAAATTCTATGCAATTCACGACTATTATGGTACTATAATATTAAGTAAATTTATTGTTTCTTCCGTACAAAAGAATACTTATTGCATACCTAATAGTAAGTACAAAGCAGGCAAATTGTAGCACTGACCTCAGTGCTAAGAAACCGAGAAATAAATTTACAATTCTGTATGTGCACCGGACAAATGCTAAAACTCTTTCCCAAACTTGCTGTACTGAATTTAAATGTCGTAAACAAACAGGACATACATGTGCAGCTGTTTGTTTATCAGTTTTTATTTGCAGACTCGACAACAAACCTCACTCGTTATTTATTACAATGTATGACGAAGAAATATAATAAAATGAAATAAATGGCTTTCATTCGAGTAGTACATTAGATCACATTAAGTCCATGTCATTAGTACTAGTATCTATAGAAATAAAATGGCAGTAAATGAGACTAATTAAAAAAATATTTATTACTTTTGATTGTTTGTTTCAAATATTCAAATGCAATTTTTCTCTTTTTTTAAGTTGCTGACATATATTTTCTGGGTCTGGGCCTAAGATTTCAGAATCTTTTTCATGATCATTTTTAATCTCATAAGCAAGTTGCTGATCAGCCTCATGTGCCTGACATACGCCGACTTTTTGTCCAAGCGCGCCGTTCAGTTCTTTAAACAATTGCCATTCTTTGCTCGGATACGAGTTTTCGGCCCCCAATGTGATTGACTGTATGCCGACAACTCGGATCCGAAAAATGTTTTTTTTTACTAAAAATTATAATATACATTAATGCATATTTTCATACATGCATATTTACTTAATCGAAATTCGCCAAATAAAGTTTTGGTTTCCGGCTATTACTTTGTATTATTTAAGCATTCAAAGTGTTAAAATAAAGATCCTAAACCCCATGTTGTAATCTAAATCAGCTCATACAAATAACAATTTCCCGACGACGCACCTGAATCGTGTCGTCCCCACTGTGCACCGAAATTGATTTGCGGCGCGTCAATCTCACCCACACTTCGATTGATGACGTCACACTTCACTATATCCCATTTTCCTATTTTTGTTCAAGTTCACTCGTCATTAGAATTTAAGTATTTCGCAAAGTATTTTTTTTTATAGAACAGGGGGCAAACGGGCAGGAGGCTCACCTGATGTTAAGTGATGCCGCCGCCCATGGTCACTCTCAATGCCAGAGGGCTCGCGAGTGCGTTAATTAAGTTAATCTAATTCCTGTTTATACAACATAATACTTCCTAATAACTACCAAATGTTTAGTATGTGCATATTGTAAGTAGCAATGTTGCCCTAGTGGATGGAGGGCCAAGGATGGTCCAAATCTCAGAAAAACCTAAAGAATTGTGAACCTTTTTGATTAGACAATTATACTTATTGGTAAATAAACGGTGTATTAAATTCAAATATTATTTTATTAATTATAACTATCGACCTCCAACTCTTCAAAATTAGAGCGTACTCTCCCCACGTGCCCATGGGCTGCGATGATTTCCCATTTTTGGCCCCCCTTTTATATACAAAAAGCATGAAGGTTGTATTACAATAAAACGCTCTTGGTATAACAGTCGTAGTTCAGAGAAAAGTCTAATTTAACAGCAACAACGATTTATAAGAGGCATAATTTTGCGGACTATTTTATCTTCACGTTCCAGCTTCGTCGCCACCGTCTAGACTTCTTCATAATTGTTTTCTGTAAGGATAATGATACACGGGTTCTTTCGGTTACATTGAATACCTCGATATAGTCTTCGCCGGTAAGCGAGCTATTTGTGAAGCGTATGATATTATAATGTGATTTAAAAACTTACTCAGGAAACATGAATTGATAGATAAAATGGATTTAATTGTAAATAAATTATTGAATAAAACCTTTGAAACCTTTTCAATGGATGGAAGCTATATATGTATTATAAACTTTTATTTATTTTACATCATTTTAAATTTTTTTACAGCGTGTGTGGTCACCGTGACAAACGGTGACTAAATAAATAATTGTCCAAAAAATTACTCAAAATATCTCGAAACTTCGGTATGGTGCGAAAACTTTGAAGTATGACGTCGGCCTCTAACTTAGTTCTGCCACAAACCAATGGGTCATGTAAGTTTCTCCTATTTGAGGCCAATCTACATTTTGCGTCAGGGACAGCAGAAAGAGAGTGTCAGAGAAGTTATGGTTCAACTTCTATAATTAACTCAATGTAAAAGAGTCCTTAGAAAATATATTGAAAACAATAAAATGAATAAAACCGTTTCACATCAAATGCTGTTCTTTTCTTTATGTTTAAAATATTGTATATCTTATGTAGATTTACTTTTCTTGCGCATACTTAATAAAATATGGGAATACTTAATAAAGTATGGAAGTATGGGATCCTTGAAATATCAAAGATCAACCTACTAGAGATTTTAAAAATCAACTTAACATACTACTATCGGAAAAAATATTATTCTATTAATGATGATTTAAGTGACAAAATAAATAAGCATTATTAAGCATTAAGTTGATGAATTATTTCAATAATGTGATGATGACAAAAGTTATATTGTATCACCATAAAACAAACCATATTATTGCAAAAAAATTATAATTATTACTGTTTTGCTACTATTTTTTTGCTTCACAATAAACAAAATATTACTAGTAAATATGAAACTGTGAGTGTATTTTTTTATATTATGCTACATTTACATAACGGTAACTAATTTACATAACAAATAATTACATAACATAACATCCATATATTTTATATAATACTGCATATATATAATAATATATATATAGAGGGAGAGAGAACCTTAATAAATAAATAAAGCTTATTTCACACACTCAAATATGTCATAATATTATCGAAAAGTCAGAGTATCCCCGATAAGTTAAGTGATATGTTGCAAAGTTAATGTAGCGTAAGTTTAGTTTGACTAATCGACGTATGTCCGAGTTTGGTAACTCTCAACGCGATGTTTTATTCATGAGAATTAACTTTTGCCAGATAACGATATGATGTAAAAACAATTCAAGTTGTTTACGAATCGTAAGTTATCGTTGTTCTTTTTATTGGAAATATATCACAAGTTTCGACGTGTTGGAGATTGGTTGTCTGATAGTAGAATTGGGATTGTATTTTTACTTTTATTTTGGGGGAAAATGCTAATTCGTTAGTGGAGATAGTATGAGTAATGAGTCTAGGTATAAATTTTTAAGATTACTAAAGAAAACAAGGTTTTTGAGATCATTTATTTATTTCGCATATTTACAGCTAACATACATATATACAACAAAAAATATAGCCAAAGTTGGAATACATAATATATAGGCTTCTTTTATAGTAGTGAAAGTTGTTGAAAATATTATATATTACTTTAGGAAAAAGTAATAATTTTATATTTTATAATTTATTAATGTGAGGATATTATAAGCATACTATGATATGATTAATAATATAGGGATGCAACTTTTTTATAAAAATTCTACCTTTCGAGACAAATTTGCTCGCCATTATGTGGCAAAATCTGAAGTTTAGATGGTACCAACATATGTTTGTACCTTAATCTTGCAAATAAATAAAACGTTTATTAGTAACCATAACAATGAAATATACAGTTTTTCTATAATTTTCTTAACCTATAATAATAATTAAAGATTTAATTTGGCACCTGGTAGACAGAGCGTACCAATTCTTAAAAGACCGGCTACGCACTCGCCAGCCCTCTGGCATTGAGAGGGTCCATGGGCGGCGGTATCATTCACCATCAGGTGAGCCTCCTGCCCCCTGTTTTATAAAAATAGTACTGGTGTCCGGCGCGTACCTCGCCCAACCAGTAAGTAAAACAAATTATTATTATTATTTCATAAATCTACAGTCACGCCAGAAAGCGTAAATCTAATATGAATCTGAAGGGTTATTTAGCACCTCCAAATAGAAAAGCGCTATTGTGACACCGTATCCTTTTATCTGAGTTACGCACGCTCTTACAGGACCGGAAATTTAACTTCGTTAAGAATGAAATATGTAGCGTCGTTATTCCACGGCTTGTTGCACGAATACTTACATTTCCAACTCGCCTCTAGTTTTCTCATCAGAGCCGGCGGAAATAATTTCAACCCAGACTGAGTTATTCCAAAACTCCAATGAGAATAGAGATATGCACGAATTTATTATAACTGGTTTAGATAATGGATTGACTGTTTTACAGGCATTTGAATTTTCATATTTTGCGTTCCTTGTTAGTGCATTGTATGCGGCTGGCAACTAAGGATCAGTGAGCTAGCTTCTACACTAGCGCACTATGAGTGAACTGTACTGCTGGGTTGCTAAGTGCCTTGTGCAGGTTAACCCAGTCCCATATTTATATAATAGATTAAGGTTCTATATATTAATATAAATTTATTTTGTTTTTTATATAACTTCTGCACTTCTTGCACCCATCTTTTTTTTTTTAATTTATTTCTTTTCTTACTAGGGTTGAGATCTGGAAGAGATCGCTTGTTAGCGATAAGGCCGCCCGTTGTATCCCTTGTAATTTATATATATTGTGTTATTTGTATTTCTGTAGCAACGAAGTGTAAATAAATAAATAAATAAATATTTTTGGGCCGATAGCAGGCAAATTTGATTTATGGTTCATATTTTTTTGTTATTGATATTAGTACTAAATAATTTTAGCCAATTTAGTTAGTAAGAAGCTGTTAAAGACATTAGTCTTTAACAGCTTAAATTGGCTCTGATTTATCTACTTGTAATAAATTATTATTATTAGCTATATAATATTTTAGGAAAATGTGATAGGAAAGTTTTAGAAATATAACCAACTGTAAAATGCATAAAAAAGTTTAAAATAACTGATTATTTGAATTAATAAAATATGTATATGTAAAAACCCAAATGATATAACATTAAAACGGACAGTTATACTAAGTGTTTCTTGTTATTTAGTGCTTCTAGAAGATTTTATTTATTTATTTACAAAAGTACACTACTGAGCCAATGCGATAATTTTGAAGAAGAACAATAATAATTACGTATGTGCTATGAGTATTTATTTAAAAATGGTGAATGTAAAATACAATCGCTTTTTTTATTTCTTTAACTTATATCATATAAATTATTATTAAGAAAATGAATAACGCAATTTTTTTATAATTACACAATTTTTTTAATCGACTGTTTCTGAGTTTTACACTAATCATGTCGAGTTTCTTTTTCATGACACATTTCAGTCAATATCTGATTACAATACACATTTTATAGACCAATTTAACCACAAATCAACTTCAAACCAAACCTTGAATCAATTGCATCCTCAACCATCCGGTTCCCGTAAGAACGAAAAGAAAAAAATTACGCGAAAATTTTTAAACCTTTTTGGGTTTCTGGGTTTCCGTTTATGCTGCAGAGTATATTAAGTCTTATATACGCAGATGAACCAGTAAGAAATATTTACGGCCCCTACTGGTTTCAAGGGAAAGTACGTTAAGGTGAAAATAGTGGGTGGGAAGTATTTAATTAAATCAGGCGGTGGGGTACGCTTTGCATCACCTCTACTAATCACAGGTAGGCTGTCGACACGTCCATTTAAATGCCGAAAGCGTCTTGCGAATAAGAAAAATTGTTTTTATGGGGCAATAGATTTTGTGGCGCACTCGCTTTGTTATATACGTAATTATAATAATAAAAAAACAGCGTTTATTATAGAAGATGAAATTATATTGGAAAACTATGAATATAATTACTGAAGATAATAAAATAAAGTACTCAATAATGATACATTTTTTTAAAATACAAGTAGGTTGTCATAACTTATGATACTTCTCTGAATGTGAATGCCATCTGGCATCCAAGAGCTCAGCGTTTATTTAGAGTCCCCATATTCATAAAACTACATAAGTCTAATTTATAGAAGTACTTTGGTGTATTTCTATCAAATTATCTTTACGCTGGGCTGAAAAGAGACAGATGAGTACTGTAGTTATAATTGATGGTTTTATAGGCACGCAAAGTTTGCATTCAACATCATTATATTTGTAAAAAAGAAAATTGACACTGACATATTTTTTAAGTCAGATTGTATTTTAGAAAATTTTACCTCTTCAAAGCATTCTTAAAATAGTATTATATAAAATAAAATCATAATATGGACCATAATATAATAAATACAAGGCTTCACGAAAATAGAGTGAGTAGCACGTATGCCGAAATATATTTTGACGACGAATATTGTGAAAATAAGTTTATTGACATCGAAACAGAGGATAAAGCAGATCTAAAAAGAAGAAAATCTATCAAACAAGATGATATCAGTGATTGGATATCACCTAGTGATTTACTTATCGGAATAATAGAATTGAAGCCTCCTTTTACATCAAAAATCAATCGTGGTAAAACTCATGAGGGGATATTGCAAATAGCAAACTCGGTACTAGAACGTGAGCGTGCAAGATTTCTGAAATCTCTCTCTAAGTTGGTACAAGAAAATGATTCATCATGGCAACACATACTTAAACACGAAAAAGAAACGGTGGTCAAAAGGGTTAGGCTGATTTATGACAATATTTACAAGCAAAAGAGTAAAGTAATGGCAGAGGAAATCTCCAATTTCTATGAAGAGACTTTACAAGATTTAGAAGCGCACTTAAGGACTGAGATACAATCCGTTCTAACCAGTACTCACGCTAATGTTATATCAAGACTAAATAATGACATTAAACAAAAATTAAAAATTGAAAAAAAGAAACTTGAAAATGTCTTAAGAAAAAGGCTTTTATCGGAAGTTAAGAAAATAAATACATATTATAAATACCTACTTCGCAATGAAGTTTATAGAAATGAAACTATTATTTGTCAAGCTCTTCATGAAAGAAACAATGCTATACAAGCTTTCTTAAGGCAGGCAGAGGCTGAAAAATTAACAAGTTCTATGTACGTAATGAGCTTAGAGCGTAAAAAGTGTATAATAAAAAATTTACTTCTAAAAAATCACCATGAGGCCGAGATTATGGAAAAAATTGCGAAGCTTAAGGAGAATCAGGAAATAATTGATTCTTATAAGCAAAAGGATATTCCATTTTTCAATATCAACCAAGAGTGGGAAGAAAAGATAACAAAAGTGCTACAACTTTTTCTCAAATTCATCGGTTTTTCACTGAAATTATTACCTGAACAATCTACTTTCCTGCTTGATTTAGAGAAAATGATGGTATTACAATTGAATGAAATACAGAAATCACCTGAATATGCGCCTTCTCTGCTTGTAGATGAAAAAGAATTAATGAATTTATTTAAATTTCAAGAATGTGACAAAGAACCCACAGTCTGCGATAAAGAGCCATTTATATTAATAGGGGATTTATCAGATTCTGAACCACCACGTTATGGAAGTAGAGAAACGTTGACGTCTGATGTAGAATTACCATTTATTAGACTACAAAGGCAGTATATGTACGCCAGATGTCACGGGTATGAGAAGATAAAAGAGTTCCTAAAGTCCCAAATATGCATATGTGATAAGTATCCAACTCCATCGCCTTCCCTTGCTGAAGATAATATGAGCACGGTTACTGTTCCTTTAGAAGAACCTAATATTCCAACGAAAACTGAATCTTCGGAAGAACTTTTAGTATGTGAAGATTATAGACGGCTTCCAGATTGCCCAGCTCGAAAATGTAATGAAGTGGTAAGACAGGACTCTTTTCCCTTTTTGCCTTTGTATTTAGATTTTACAGAAGAGAATTATAATCGGGTGACGGCTATATTGGGGAAAAGCCCTGAAAGGGTCGCATCGCCCGATATGATTCAACCAAAAGAAGTGGTTTACAGGGAATTACCGTTTTCTGCAACTAAAGAACCATACCATACTGTTGAAACACAATACTCGAGTCAAGAAACCATTAGCGATAAAGTTATATACCCGTGCACATGTGCAGTAAGTCATTCGACAGTCAAGGAGTCTTCAAGTGATATAAATATGGCGTTGAACAAAAGAAAAATCTCTTTACAACAATTAATGAGGGAACAGCCTAATTTGTTGCAATTATTTACGGATGAATCTTATGACATCCAAGTATAAATTGTTTCAAGGATTTAATTAAAGATGCTAAGAAATGCTCAAATTTTATGATACGTGTTCTAAATTAAAATAAAAAGTAAATTTAGTTAAAGTTTTGCAGTTATACTTATTTTGCTGCGTCAGGGAAAAATTATGAAAGTAAATTATTACGATGCGCACGCACACTGTCACAAAAAATCGACACCCGCACACCGTCACAAAAAATCAAGAGCCTGAAGTTTGCATTAAAAATGTCTTATTGATATTTAAATAAATAATGATATTTAAATAAAATTTATTTAACTACTAGCGGATCCGACAGACGTTGTCCTGTCTATACGTCTTTAATTTGAAAATTTCAAACTTTTTTTAATAAGCTAAAACATTCTGGACCATTATGACCAATAAATTATTATTCAAATGTTATGACAATATCTAACGATCCAGCACATGGTCTACAATAACATAATGATAACAAAACTTTTTTTTAATTTGATCGCAGCGCTAACTGTCGGGACAGACTAAAATTAAAATTCGAATATTATTTAAAATTTGACAGTGCGATGGTAGCGCCGTCTGTCGGATCCAATGTAAAACATTCCAAAATCAACAACTACTAATTAATTAAAAAAAAACATTGTCCAGCTGACAAAATTGTGAATCTAAACCATTCTCGAATCTCCACGAACACACACAAAAAATTTCATCAAAATTGGTCCAGTCGTTTAGGAGGAGTTCAGTCACATACACACGCACACAAGAAATATATATATTAAGATATATTGTTTTATATTTATACTTTCAATGTATTAAATGACTTTTTGTATTGTTAGTGTCGCTTTTTCTACAAATGTAGAATAAGGCGTCGCCAAGGAAGTATAACTTCTTACGCGTGAACATAAGTACAAACACATGTATTTTTTCTTAATTAAAAAAAAATAGTTAAATGAATTAAGGCTGACATATTTTACATTAAATATGTATTTAAAACGTCTGGATTTTAAGAGTGTGGCGTGATATCATAATATACTCTACCAATACAATACAAAATATATAAGTAGTTTCTGATATATAGATAGAAAACTCTTCAGTTTTATAACATGGTTATTAAAAGATTGTCGGGGCTCACAAACGAAGCCTTTAACACGTGAATGTCCAGAGTATTTTTACACCACGCTTTGTAAAAAAAAAAAAAATTTTTTTTAACCAATATAATACCGAAACTGAGTATCAGTAGCCTTATAGATGTGAGCTGCTAGTTGTTTTCATTCAGTTCATTAAGTTGTACAAAATATATATGTAACAGTTAAGAACCAAGTATTTAAATTAAACAGGTGTGAAACGAGAATGTGCTGGAATTGAGATCACAAATTGCTTGCAATACCCTGGCGGTCCCCGTTACATTTGTCCTCGTTTGCTGTGTGTTTAAGCGTTGTTACATAATAATATTTTTAATTATGACGTGTTATTAAATATTTTAGCCGTAAATGAAATATATTCGAAGTGTCCTTTGTTTTTGCTTTTGCGAGATATTAATAATTATTTATGTATGAAGTCAGTTATAGTAAGGGAGAAACTGAAACATTTTTGATATATTATTAGATTTACATTTGTTAAAATACGTATAATTAAGATTATATAAAGCGAGCAATAATTTTATTCACTTAAAATTTTGACACTTTTTCCAGCAATAATTATTATTTATATCATTCAACTCAAATTAAAAAATCATTTATTAATGTAGGTAACATAATGTACATTTATGAACGTCAAAAAAAATACATTGAATGCTTCTAATCCTACATTTACTGCCAGTTCTCAAATCAAGAGCGTGGAACCAAACAGAAGAACTGGCAAAAAACTCTCCGGAACCTTTTTTTAATCGCCAAGATTTTTCTTTTACACAACGATCGATTACAATCAATTAACATAATACCTTATATATATTAAATAATATTACTAATGAATACATATGTAGCTAGTGTAAAGTATATTTTTGAGCAAGTTCCTAAATCAATATAGTGTTTTCGTGTGAGGTACAAACAAAATATAATATAAACATTATTTTCCTTAATATTGTAATATGTAAGGAAAACAGTGGCTGTGATAAGTGGATTTAATTAATCTAAACAATTAACAATTGCAGGAATTTGGGAGGTACATTAAACTGAGTTAAGATTAATGTGGGGAGCGTGTTAACCTTTACACAAATTATTAAGTCATCGTTCGTCTTTAGACGGGTGTTAATGTAGACGGTTTATTACTAAATAAGCAAACACAGATAATGCTTATGTGACTAGCTGAGTTAAGTGATTCTTGGCGTTACTCGATTTACGAAAGGTTTTTTTTAAAGCAGCCGTAAATAAAAGAAAACGATAAACGACGAGCGACGAGAGATGGATGATTCTCTCCCTAAAATATGGCGAGGGGGCCGATGGCTGGCCATGCGTCATACTCGTGCACGGGTGCTACTTGTGGTGACTGGTCGTACTTGAATTCGTGTATGCGGTGATATTAGTTGTTTATACTACGTATTTGCGTGTTGTTCTCACGAGTATGTAAGTGCGTGCTCCTATTTCACCATGCCTCCTGCTGATATAGGACAAATCTTTGTTTTTTATTTTTTTATTCTTTATTACTCAATATGTCATATGGAGCATGGTGTAGGTGGTTGCAGCCCCTTACAAACATAGTGTAAAAAAAATTTGGCGATTAAAAAGAGTGGCGGAGAGTTTATTGCCAGTTCTTCTCTTCCGTTCTACGCCCTTGATTTGAGAACTGGCAGTAAATGTAAAATTAGATTCATTTAATATTTCTTTTTTTTGACGTTCATAAGTGTACATTATGTTACCTATATGAATAAATACATTTTGACTTTTGACGTGCAACTTCCTCACGAATAGTCTAATATCGACGAACACAACTAACGAGGGAACTCTTTGTATTAAAGAAGTTGCAAGGGTCCATCCGCGTTTATACACTGTACGAAAATTAAGCAGGAATAAATAAAAAAATAATAATAGCAAATAATTAACACACCGACTCAGCAGTTATTTACAGTTTTATTGTAAAAAAATAAAGAATAAAAATAAAATAAAATACATTTATTTTGGAACATAGGAAAATCATGGTATCACTTATTCCTCGTCATTTAATTCGAGCCTGTTGGCATCCCTACTCATCGGCAAAGAAGACAGAGGGTGTTGAGGCCGAGAGAAAAAGCCGGCGTAAATAACAATCGGTACTCTTTTTAAAAAAAAGCAAATCATCAAACAATTCTACAATATTTAAAACAATTATAGTAAATTAATTAGAAGTAGCCTGCCCAGCACTAGTCCCAGGCCCTTTTATCAACAAGATAATCACCAACTTTATAGTAAGCCTTTTTACACAGCTTTTCTTTAATACATTACTTGAATTTAATAAAAGGCAGAGATAAAAGAGCCTCTGAGATTTTATTAAAGAAGAGTATCCCTTTTCCCAAAAAAGAATTACTAACTTTAGACAGTCTAGTACGGGGAAATTGCAGCCTGCGTAAATCAGACACAATCATATAAAATATATTTGTAAATACAAAATGTTTAAAATTCCATTGTCTTAAAATAATTTTAATTAAATAGCGATCAAATCGTGAAGTGTAATTCAGTGAATTCCGTAAAATATCAGAAGACAGGAGAACTCAGTGACGCATTAATCTGTTGACAGATAACATTGATATTTATCTTTGTTTATGGTTAAATTAATTATCAGTATCAAAATATTTTTTTTACTAGTACTGGTGGCTGACTGACAGCAGGCTCACCTGAAGTTAAGTAATACCGCCGATCATGCACTTTTAAAGCCAGTAGGCTCGCGAGTAAGATACATTGCCTTTTAAGTATTGGTGAGCTCATTTCTCATCTTATGTCTATGTATATTCTATGTCGAATTGATTTGGAAACACTTCACAGGGCAGCTGGCTCCTATAGCAGTGGTGCGCGACAGAAATGCTCAGGAATGGTGGGTGGTTGAGGTGACACGGGTGAAATTTCGTATTCTGCCCACCATCTGTATCACTTAATATCAGGTGAGCCTCCTGCCCGTTGCCCCCTATATCTCTCTCTATAAAAACTCTCTGAACCACATCACTGCGCAGCGCCAATCTAGCCTTTTGAAAAGGGATTGGTCGTCAAAGATTCGTCTATTAAAACTAATGCCTTCAAGCAAGCAACTTAGGTTAAGTTTTAATAGAACCAAATATACTTGCTATACCTAAAGAAGTTTTAAGAAAAACTTTGCTTAATTTATTTCTGTATTTATTCTATATTTATTAATATTAATTCATTAAATAATAATTGTTATATTAAGTATTTATTTTATTTTAAACGACCTTTGACCGCATCTTCAATACATTGGCAATACATTTTAAAATAACAAGTGAATATAGCGGGTTGGAATGTTATGCTAAGTTGACGCTTTCAGTTCCATAATATTGTGTTAAGCCTCTGATATCTGACACGAGTGCAGTCTGAATAAACTTACGAATGTTACTCTTGGCTTAGTGTCGCGTATAGAAACTATACCATTTAACAATAATAACCCAGAGATAATCCAACGTAGAATTTAACATAATTTAATAAATCATACGTCTTTAAACTTTTCATTTAATTCTTTCACACACGTTGAGTTCACACACCCTTACACTTATTCACACACACACAAACACTCATACTTCAGTATTCATACAGTTTAAAATTTCTTGTTTAAATAAGATTCTTTCACATACCCTTACACATACTCACATACCCACAATCATCATGCTTTAGCTTTAACTTTCATACATCTTTAAACTTCTAATTAAAATAAAAAAAATCACACACTTTTACACATATTCACACACTTTCAATCTCAAGCTTTAGTTTCATTTTGTCATACATTAATAGTGTCGATTTCTAATACTAATACGGGAATCTTTGCGTACGACTGAACATTAACAGCGCAATCAGGAATAGAAGACAAGCAAATCGAATTAAAAGAACAATTAATTAGAAAAAACTACTACTGACTACTACTACTTTCTTACATCCAGTTTACGAACAGTTTTAATTAAATTACCAAATAACCCATAAAAGCCATCATGATAACATCCGCATATTGATCAAACTACAAACATAGTTACATTGTACGAATAGCAACGTGTGATAACAAATCTAGTAGGTGCAGCATGAGTTTAAAGAGGCCAAGGAAAATTTTAAATATTAAAACATCCAAATATGAAAGTGCAGAATCGATACATAGAAATAAAAAATATTGGAAAAACGTCTTTGATGTTATGGATAGAGATCGTGCAGAACCGGTGAGTAACAATTTATTTTAAATAGGCATGTTGTCTTCATGTATATTGGCTTCAGTTTTATGAACTATTTTTTATGTGCTCGATTGAGGTCTAGTCTCAGACACAAACTTTAACTACCTTGGACTTGTTTCATTTCTCTAGATAATGAATTTGTTCAGCTATAAAGATATCTATCCTTGTCTAACCAGAGCTGGAATCCATGCTCGTTTTGAGAATACGTTGATTTACTAAGCTTGTGTATTGCTTTTTTTAACCTACATGAGCACTCCCCACATACGTATTGTAATAATCTTTAGAGTTTTTTTCCCTTCGTAAATATTTAAAGCTTTATATTTTTTTTTTTAGTGTATATTATATATAGCTTTATCTTTAGTATAATAATTTATCAATGCAGTTTTTGCCGCGCACCACCACTTTGTGGAGTTCGGAAATATTTCATTTATACGGCATGCCGCAACTGCCCACTGAAGTATTTCCGAACCAATTCGGCAACATTGCAAAACAACAAGCATTTCGAAAGGCCGGCAACGCACTCGCGAGCCCTCTGGCATTGAGAGTGTCCATGGGTGCGGTCGGTATCACTTAACATCAAGTTAGCCTCCTGCGGCCTGCCTGCCTGTTCTATGAAAAATGTTTTTTCTTATACATAATTTTTCATAGCTGCAGAATAACGAAAAAATAAATTCAACATCTGCATATTCTCTCTTCTCGTTTGTTCATTAATTATCGAACCTATTTGCTTCTTAGATAAGCGAACGAGAAATAACAGTTTTATCGGAAGCTTTGCCTGAAGAGTTATTTAACAAAGTATGCGGCATTCTTAATATTCGCATGCCTAAAAACGATACTGATACAGAAATTGAAACAAAAGGTAATTTATAATCATTAACTAATCCTTAAAGTTAAATTTATTTAATGAATACAAACATTCTCAACCGCTGGTATTTTATAAGAATGTAAAAATGATACGTTGATAATAATATATATCAAAGTAGTGAATAAACTTCCAAAAATGTAATTAAGCGCTATCTAGCGAAGCGAAGGTGAACTGTCGTTGCTGTTTCTGTCGGCCTGTTTCATCGTATTCCAGATCTTATAACAGATGGTGTTACCTGCTAATAATTTCAATAGTCAAAGCCTAATTCTCAAAGCTTAAAATCGGCAGAATTTTCGTTATTCCGTCTGTAAAATCCAACATAGGAGTTCAGTCACGTCTCTTTAGAATTCTTCGAGATTATCAAGGATTAAACAGTTATCCAGGACTGTTAATATTCAGTAGTGGGCTGATCAATTTTAGAAAAAGCATTAAGTGCCTATAATTTTTTTCTCATAAAATAAAATTTTATTTTATTAATATTTTAAATTATTATATTATACTACAGAAATACAGCGGAGGATTACAAAACATCCACTTCTATCAAAGCGAAAAACATTCAGCGTCAATAGAGAATTAGACTCCGATACTGACGTAGAAATACACAGGTATTTATCTTAATATAGATAACATTATCTTATCCATGCAAGTATAAGATAAAATGTACAATTGTAGGAGCATCTCTGACAAATCCTTGTAGATTAATTAAAATACATATTGAACGAGTCAGAAGGTTTGTTGATTTCTTATTTTAGAATATTATCTGAACATGTATGCAGGTGTCTTTATAGATACGTCAAAACATAAGAAAATAGCGCCTAAACGTAAGATTATATGTCCGTATATGTTCCGTGTTTGATTTCGTTTTACATGACATCTTTAGCCTTTAGTCAAACTCAAACTCAGAATATCTTTATTCCTATAGGTAACCAAGTACACTTATGAACGACAATAGAATTTTTTAAATCTGATTCAACAAATAATTTTTAATTTACAAATACTACCAGTTCGTTTGTCAAGGCCATAGAGCGGGCAAGGAGAAGTGGCAAGAAACTCTCCGCCACACTTTTTAATCATCAAGTTTTGAGTGATACAAATTGTTTGAACTGGTGCAAGTCAATCACAAGGATTCGGATCATTTAATTATATAATCGTCAAATTTATAAAAACCTTTATTGATTATTTTATTCAGTATTTTGTACACACGAATAGTTCTACCGAAATAAAAACTATATATGTAAATCTATTTCTGAATAGTATGCTAGAAGATGATGGTCCAAACATCCACCAAGAGTTTCTCCGCAAACCCATTCGTGAGCAGATAACGTGGGCAACGCGCTACCTACAACCTGAGCAAGAACATGAGAAGACACTGGTCAAAAAGGCTGATGATCTTACTAACAGAGTATACATTTTTTTAATACTTGAACAAGAATGCAATCTGCACATTTATTTTCATAGCTAAAGCACTTCTAGCGACGAATTATTTATTGTTTGTGTCGACGATGAAAATGATGCAGACACCTAAAAACCTTAGAATGTTAAGTTGTTCAGAACCTGCAGCTGAGTTTTATAATAGGATGTCGAAACACGAAATTCCATCCGTTCCACCTCGACGTCAGTCGTTATACTACTGATCGTTGTTTACCAACCAGCTGCCCACTGAACTATTTTCAAACCTATTCGGCTGAGAGTAATTCAAATTAAAAGGCCAGCAAAGTACTCGCGAGCTCTCTGGCATTGATAGTGTTCATGGGCGGAGGTATCACTTAATATCAGCCAGTGTTCGCCCCCTTAAAAAAGTTACGTCGGAGAAAGATCATATAACCAGCTCGTTACAATTTCCTCTGCCGTGCGTGTAGTGTGGACCACCACGATTCGAATTGCCCCTGATTCAATCAATTTGGTTTTAGATTGCAAATCAATTTTGTGACTACATGAAAGAGCTCGGAGGTGATCAGCAGTCGCAATTATTTACTCCGAAAACAATCAAAGAACTTTTTCAGGTAAGTATTAATTTATAATAAGTTACCACAAACATGTATACTCGTAATAATTGAACTGAATCAAATTATCCTCTTAGAATTGTCTACACCGAATTTGCTTGCCGCTGTCGGTCGGTTTTTTTTAATTCAACAAGGAGGTTTACGCGTAAATATACAAATAAAAATTAACATAACCCGAGTTAAACTCATCATATCAGCTAACTATTAAAAAATGTGACGATTGGCCGGCCGAGTAAAATCATTTTGGGTCACCCTTATCAAATTTTATTAAACTACAATTATGTAGTTCGAACAGTATCTATGAATTTAAATGTTTGACTATCTCTGTTTCGTGTTTTTCTTAAATATTTAATAACAAAATAAAAATATTCAGTCCCTATGACCTACCTATGACTGTACCTCAAACGCTGGCAAGATTTCATCGCTGTAAAGAGATATTTATTTATTAAGCGAGGTGTTCCTACTTAACGGTACCAGCTCTGGTGTCACCGGTACTATCTACCAGGCACAAACATAAATGATTAATTAGCGCTGCACATAGCCTAAGAGTATCTACTCCAAAAATTAATTTATTAGTAAATGATAAGGTACATTTATGGGTAGTATTTGCAATAAGCTCGTCCAACCGCTACAAATACAACTTCTAAAATCTTAGCCATTGGAGTCTTCGAGCCGACTAGTCAGTTATTAGATTAGTCTAAGCACCACACTTTAAGTTGGAGGACGAGCTGCACATTTCTCCTAAGTTTTAGCCTTTTATACTTATTTTATATTTTAGATTGAATTCGATACACACGCAGCCAGAAGCCTCAAAGTTGTACCAAAGGAACTGCCTTCAATAAATGAGAGAATCGCCAACGTCACTGGTAATAAAGAGGTAAATAAAAATTATGTTATAAACAAATTAACAAATTATGTTAAGTAACATGAAAAAGTATCGTATTGAAAAAAAACTTACTTTAAAATTACTTTCTAGAATATAGAAATTTGGGTAATTAACGTGTTTGAGAACATTCCTATTTCCTTCCACATACTACCTTATTTTAAAGTAATGATGAGTAGTCTACGTGTATCACGCTCATAATAAAGTTTATGTTTCTATTTAGTATTAGATACATAGTTTTTTTGTTTGCTTGTGTTAAAGTTTTTTCTTTCCAATAAAAGTAATGTATATGTGAAAAATTTGTAAAGTCATATTATCTTATACATTAGAACATATCCATAAACAAACGCATCCTAGTATCATATGGCGATAATTATATTACAATTATGCCGTTAAATATATGATAATTTAAAAACAATTTACAATATATCTATAGAAATCCCGCTATGCAGCCCTGGACCGAGAAATATCGAAGGATATAAAAGCAGAGAGCCGGCCTAATTATGTTAAATGCTTCGAACGGTCAATACCCCGACGTGAGCAATGGCGTACACCATTGAACGACACGAAAAACCAATGGAAGTCTGCTCGCCATGTACCTAAAGACCTCATCACATTGAAGACTGTCTGGGAAGGGATCACAAACTTAAGGTACGTTTAAACTGTTTGTATCCTATCCACCACTGACCAAATAGATTATGTCGACGAAAACAAAATAATTATTTTAAATAGTAGTGCAAAAGTACTAGAGAGATGTTTGCTGTATATATAAGTCGTTAGTTTTCAAGAAATATTAGCCATTGTTTACATTTAAATTGTCATTTCAAGTACTTTAAATAAATATACATATTATTGACATTTGACAATCTAGGTATTTAGTTAGTGTTATTTAGTTAAAGTGAACATAAATATTATCTTATTATTTCCTAGTAAGTTGTGAATTAATAAGATTTTAATTAAAAAAAGCTTTGTTCACGACGAATAGGCTGTGACAAAATTCATCTATTGACTATGACTAAAATAGATTAAATTTATTTTTTATATTTTAGCTTTTGTACGGGCATTAGGGTAAAAGCCTCCTCCATCTTTGTTAAGTTCCTGCGGTGTTATATACCTACCTAATTGCTATTTACATTGTATGTATGTTGCGATATTGCGGGTACGTTTGTGTTGTTTGAGAAAGTTGCATGGATCTGGTTAGCGATGCGCCTGATTTCTAAATTTGTTGTGTTCGTGTATATTTTCTAACATATTTTCATAAGTAATTATCCTCATGTATGTGTGATATTTGAAAGCATAAATAAAATAAAACAAATTTTAATAGATAAAGATATATAAGAAATGTTTTGTTTGACAACCATAGCTTACTAGCAGTCTTGCGTTATTTATTAATTTCATTTATTATTATATTTTTGCAACATCGTATCATAGTACTAAATCTATGTATATGTTACAAACTAACTCGCGTTAGCCAATTTGTGTTTATTACCCAACTTGTATGTATGAAGACTTTTTTATCTAATAGGAGGCAAATGGGCAGGTGGTTGCTGTTAAGTGTTAACCCATGGACACTGACACTGCCAGAAGGCTCGCAAGTGCGTTGTTGGCCTTTTATGAATTGAAATGCTCTTTTCTTGAAATACCCTAAGTCGAATTGGTTTGGAAACACTTCATGCTTGTTTGACGTATCAACAATTTTTTACAGAAGCGTAAAGGAATACTGCCGTTGGATGATTGAGCATCCTGAACATCGACGAGCACCGTATTTGAGCAGTCTTGGAATGTTCGACCGAGCAGTGCTCGATGCAAGGCTCACAGTTGAATTGAATGATCCAAATATAGATGCACCAGCTCCAATTGAACATATACGTAAAAGACTGTCAGATTTAATGGAACCAAATTTGTAATAAATATATACGTTCATTGTTATTGTATTTATAAAGCATATTCGATACAAGGACGTCGCCAAGAGGCAGAGGGGAACAGGACCTACATGTTCCTACCATTAGGTGCAACTGGAGAAACAAATGTGATGCTGTTCCGGCCATACAGATTCCCATCGGAAGAGCTTTATCATCTTAGCTTACTTTGCTTAAATTGTATATCCTGAGTCTTATTTTAAAAACACACAGCGCTCCCGTTATAAACACTACAATCTAAAAACACGACTCAAGGACTGGCTAATGAACACACCGTATGCAGTGTTACAGCTGCTTCTGAGACCTAGTATGTAATTACACATTTTATTCATTCACTCACTGAATCACACTTTTACTCACTCACACATTTGCACCCGCACACTAACCTCCGGCGTGTTGATAACAGTTGAAAAATAAATAAAATTAAGTTAAATAATGCGTCTATTTTAAGGAATTTAGAATTAAATTTGTTTATAGAAGAGCCGGGATTTTTTACTAAAAAGGATTTCCAAATCTTACACTTAGGAATGCAAATGTACTTAAAATGAATAAACACTTTTTTATTTATTATTATTAAAGAAGAAAACCTTTAAAACTAGTTTGGTGGTGATTGTATATGTTCAAATATGTTTCAAGTGAAATACTTTGTTTGAAACTCGGTGTCAGCTGTCTTTAATTGTTTAAAACATGAGCTTATAACTAAGATAACATTAGGAGTTGTAACGGATTAACGAAAAACTAACTTCACTTATTGAAGAGTTCATACGTCGTAGTGACACTTATGTTTTTGGACATTATTGGAAACGAGAATGTCCAATTAAAATTTATCAGTATATTAAAAACTATAGGGCTGATTTTTGCTTCAAGTGTGCGATTATTGCTTACATTTTGTTAACGTTTCTAATTGTTAAGTATATAGTAGTATATGTAAGTAAAAATGTTAGGTTACATAACTCATTTCTTAAGAAATATATCGTGAAGAAACCGACATGTCTAAGGCATGACTCTCAGTCGGAGCGTAACTTGTACTTCAGCATTTTGGACATAATATGTTAGTAACAATGTCGAGACTCGCCTTTTGATCATAGGGTAAATTTTTTTGTAATTCACATGGAATTTGAATATTTATTACTACTCTGAGTGATAAGGATTATCAAGGCCGATGTTTATTAAGTTAAAAATAATTGTTACGGTGCTTATCTACTGTGCGTGGAAATAAATTGTTAATTATTTACGAAATAATATTTTTACACAGTAACTTTTGAAGTGATTGAAATGTTAAATTTCAATCACTTCAAAAGTTAAAACAATTTAAAACAGCAACAATTGTTTATAAATAATCATAAACTATACAAAAGTAACTATAAAAAAATAAACTGGTGTAAACGAAAAAGAGGAAGACAACTTAGAATATGGACAGATCAAATTAAAGAAGCAGCTGGTAGTATGACATGGCTGAGAGTGACATAGAGCAGAGAGGAAAAGCGGAATTTTGAGGATGCTTTTGCCAATAAAGGGCACACACCAAAATAATATTGAAATAGAAACGATATAAATGTAATTGCATCTGAATTAAAAGGTTATTATTATGTTTATAAACACTATTTACACCACGACAGTATCATAAACTGATAAAGAATAAGAGTAGATAGAGGAGGACACAACTAAAACCCGTTTATTACAGAGAAAAAAATATTTTTGTTCTTTTGACAAAAAGTTAATTTGAACGATATAGTATGGTCTTTACGGAATTCAGATGGCTTCACGGTGAGACTACATGACCACCTAGCCATAATAGTAAACACCTGTTTACTTATTTCTATTGTGAAATTAATGAACCTTCTTTTAAAAGTTTGTTGGTAGGTTAATTCTTTCGTACAATTCTCGAGATGATTTATGGTAAGACAACTGGGGCTACAGTCCCGGGCCGTCTACAAAAAAGGGGACAATAGAGACTTGGGAAAAAAATAATTTATATTCCGACTTTTCTTTATAAAATGTTTTAAAATACTAAAATAATCTACTAAATTATTATTGATTGCATACTCGACTGATTTTTTATTTTATTTGACAAGTAATTTTGGGGTAGGGGCTTCAACTCTTTTGTTACGAAGGCCGAGGCCTCTAGACCTCTAATTCCGGCCATGAAAATAGATCTTCATATCACCATATTCAGTTAGTCACCTTCACTGTCAAATCATAAATGATTTCTGTGAAACGTACTTTACGTAACACTGTTTTGACGAATGAAACCTGCTTGAACCTGTTAGTCGGGCATTGTCTCGATAAATATACAGACAGTACGAACAGTGCGAAACAATATTCGTTCGTTACCTGGCGTATTTGAATTAAGAATATCATTTATTACATTATATTACCTTGATATAATAAAATTCTGAATACGTTGTAACCAGACGAGATATAGTGATAAGGATTGATACTTTGCACCGACTGGAAATATATAGTACCACATATAAACGCAGATTTCCAAGATATTTATCATGTAACATTCATATTTTATACTGTTGGCATAGTTAATAGAAATGGCACCGAAAGAAGAGACAGAAACACCGGCGGAATTCGAGGAAGTGTTAAATCGTGAAGTGGGACAATTTGGCAGATTTCAACTGATAAATTTGCTGCTGCTTGCGTTGCCGGCAATTTCTTCCGGATTCCTCGCTGGTGATTACAATTTCACCGCAGCCAGGCTGCCGCATCGGTGTGCAATACCAGAGTGTGATGGCGAATCTCCTATATACGATCCCGACTGGATTCTCAATGCAGTGCCGAAGACTGATACCGGATTTGCCGACTGCACAAGGTTTGCGCCGATAAATGCATCGCTTATCAACAACGACACGTGCCCTGCTCAGATATTTGATAAGAAGACAGTTGTTAACTGTGACGGATTTGTTTATGGAAGAACCAATTCTGTAGTATACGATTTTGGCATCGAATGTCAGGAGTGGATTCGTACTTTATCAATCACATTGAACAGTGTCGGAGCGATGGTTGCCCTTCCTTTAGCAGGTTTCGTGTCAGACTATTTCGGCCGTCGCATTTCCATAGTTTTCTTTGCGTTTAATATAGTAATCATAGGTATTCTTAAGGCATATTCTGTAAATTACGTTATGTATCTTGTTACACAGTTTGCGCATACAGCGTTCGGTGGTGGAATCTTCAGTGCGGCGTATATCTTGGCTGCAGAAATCGTAGGGCCTAAATATCGTGTGGCTGCTGGTTGTATGATGTCGTCCGTGTTTACTTTAGGTTTAGGGTTAGTTGGCGCTATCGCATCTCTTGTAGAGAACTGGCGTCATCTGACACTGACATACTTTGTACCAGTATCAATTGTATTCTCATATTATTGGATCGTGTGTGAGAGCCACCGATGGCTATTGAGTAAACATAAGACTGAAGAAGCACAAGTTGCGCTGGATCGTGCAGCACGGTTCAATGGGCGTAAGATAAATGATCAATCGATGAAGTTCTTACTAACCGCGATACCTCGTAATAATAACAATGCAGTAAACGAAAATCTCGTACTTCGGGTTATTAAATCCCCGGTTATGCTTAAAAGATGTTGTACCACACCTATTTACTGGATAGCGACAACATTTATCTACTATGGAATGACAATTAACTCTGTCAGTTTATCTGGTAATATTTATTTGAACTACGTGTTAGTAGCTTTGGTCGAGATACCAGGCTTTTGGACGGCATATCTGGTGTTAGACAAATTCGGTCGTAAGGTGACATTGGTGATAGGATATGTAATATGTGCAGTGTGTTGTTTTGCATTTGCCTTCACGCCACAGTCATTTTATGTTTTATCATTAATTTTATATCTGTTAGGTAAATACTGTACCGGCCTTGTAATGACGTCCCTTTATTTGTTCACATCAGAACTGTATCCGACTAGACATAGGCATTCGTTCCTTGGTTTTTCTTCGATGTTAGGCCGTATCGGTACTGTTATTGCGTCTTTTACACCGCCTTTGATGGACTACTGGTCTGGAATACCATCGGTGATGTTTGGTGTGATGAGTACATTGGCAGGTCTTTTGGTATTAACACAACCAGAAACGTTCGGTAAAAGAGTTCCTGATACATTCGAGGATGCTGAGATGCTTGGAAAGATATGAAACAATGTTTTGAATGTTTTAATATTGTTTTGATCATATTGATCTTATTGTAAAATAAGTTTTATGAAATAGAAATGAAGTGTGAAGTTGTATTTTGTATTGAAATAAATAATTAGTACAATTATGTAATTTATTATCAAGCTATAGTAATCGCCAATCTAAAAACAATTGTGGGTTATTCGAAGATAATAAGAGGGCAGGGCGAACTAAGCTGTCCAAAACTACTGTTACATAAAATAGTTCTTAAAGGGAGGTACACTTAACGCAATATTTAGGCTTTTTTTGCATCAGTCAAAAAAATTATCACAGTGAAATAAATAAATTTGATTAGTATATTTTCATTGCACTAAATTGTTTCGTCTAAACTCTAAAGTATTCTTGAATTATGATTTACTTTTTTATCAACAGAGATACTTGGATATGTACCTAAACAAAATTACTTATTGTTTAGATTCCGAAGATACTGAAGATCAATGTAATTAAATTCTAAAGAAATTACTAAAATACTTCTATTAATAAAAAATGAATTCTTTAAATTATATTAAGGACCTGGATGACCGAGCTTATTTATTTATTTTATTTATTTATTTATTTACATTTCGTTGCTAAAGAAATACAAATAACACAATATATATAAATTACAAGGGATGCAACGGGCGGCCTTATCGCTAACAAGCGATCTCTTCCAGGCAACCCTAGTAAGAAAAGAAATAAAAAAAAATAAAAAAAATGATGGGTGCAAGAAGTGCAGAAGTTATATAAAAAACAAAATAAATTTATATTAATATATAGAACCTTAATCTATTAATAACTATATATATTATAAAAACTAACTAAAACTAAAAAGCTAATCTTACAAATAGAGAATTACAAAACGAACAGGAGATATAAGAATTATACAGGTCACGATTGATCAGGATATGATAAGGTTAGGAAAAATTTATAGAGAAGAGTTTTAAAAGACGATAGGGAGGAAGCCAATCGTATAGACTCAGGCAGCTTATTCCACAGCCTAATGGCGGAAATCCTAAATGAATTGCCTATGAAGGAAGAGCTGTGGGATGGAATTTCCAATAGATATATATTGGAAGAGCGTAGCGTATAGTTAGAAGGACCTAAGAATTTGAAATTATTTTTGAGATAAGAAGGGGTTTTGGGATTGAAAAGAATTGAATATAGAAGCTGAAGAATATGAGCGGAAGCTTAGCTCGGTATTTTTTTTTATAAATCGTGTGTTTTGGAAATTTTATTTAAGTACGAATTACATACTTATAAAATTATGAAATATGAATATAATTATCGAATAAAGATAATTATATTCATGTTTAAGTTTTTCTTTGACTGACATCTTTAAACGAGCAATTCTATGTTTAAGTTGATCAAACACAAATAAAATGACATTTTCTAGAAATGATTTCTAGCTAAATCGATTTATCGCAACCGAAACCCTCTGTATACTAAATTTCATGAAAATCGTTGGAGCTGATTCCGAGATTCCAATTATATATATATATATATATACAAGAATTGCTCGTTTAAAGATATAAGATCGTTTAAAGACATAAGATATGAATACGCGCCATCTATAGTACCTTAATGATAAGTTTACTTCCCGCCAAAATGATATGAATAAGTAGAATTAAATTATTTCTTGGTAAAAAATTAAAAACACATCTAGTTATAGCTTTATTACACATTTTTCCTTAAGTTTAAATAGTGTATGTATTTTACGAATAAATAAAATATAATTGTTTTAGCGCCACCTATTAACTGTTAAGTATATCTTTTAAATTTTTTTACAGAATCTTGTTGAATGTTATTTTATGACAGTTATACATTTAATTTTATGTATTTTCGAAAGATGGCAGCTTAATAAGACAGGATATAGAACATTCATAATAAAAAGCATTATTGTCTATGATTTAAATTTATATTTAAAATTCTAGAAAATCGTTTATTGTAACATATTAACTATATGTTTACATCGTTAACAGGCCATACAATTAAAGAAAAAAATATACGTTTACAATAAATGTAATTATTAAAAAAAACATTTCTGATAATTGATAATAAAATTTTTTGTTATTACGTTAAGAAAATTGTAAATACTCTGTATTGTGTTTAGTAATTAATATTTCAGAGAAATATATTTTTTATGATTAGGTACTGAAAAAGTATATGACATTATGAAAAACAATGTTTTTAATCAATTTGATACACATGTGGGATGTTCTATCTTATTATAATCACAACCCATCTTTATCTTTGTTAAATGGCTTATTCTTCACAAGCAACAGTAATTAATTTATATTCTTATAGAAACGCTCAAGGAAAAAATATATATTCATTCATCTTAAAAGTCTGTTCTGAGTGACGTTTGTTTTCTTCTTTAGTGTACTGTTAATTAAATGAAATATTATAATTTCTTGTGCCACATACATCAAAATCTTATAGAAGATACTATACAATATAGTAACTACATTTTAGTGAGTATCTATGATACGCATACATAGAAAAATATTTTTGGCTTAAAGGTCTCGTTACCAGGCCATAAAATTATTTAAAAAAAAAAAAGAAAAATATTTTTATAATTTTGACATTATTTATTTTTAAACGATGGTCAATCAACGACACATTCTGCAAGAGTACTTGCTTTTTTATTCTATTAGTTTTGAATTATTTGCTATAATTTTATTTTGGAGAGATTTGTTAATCTCTCTTTATCATTATGTCATGTGGAAAGCGTCCACTCGTAAAAAAATGGGATAAACCCAAAAACTTAAGAGTGATAACTTCATCAAAATACGAACAAAATGAGGCCTCAGTAAAAGTTCATTGGAAGAATGTTATCCGAAATTTGGAACTATCCTATAAAGACGAAACGGTATTTTTCTATTACATTTTTTATTTATTTAACAAAATATTTTAACATTATAGTATGGAAAATAATGCAGCAATAAAAAATAAACGGCTTTAAAAAGATATATAGAGTGAAATAACAATAATTAATTTATCAGAAAATATTGACTTAAGTCAGCCAAAGAGACAAAGATAGTCTAAGAGATAGATAGCCTCACAGTCTGTAAACCATATGTTTCGTCTATCTTAATGTTTCCCATGTTAATTTAATTGCTAAGTTTCGCATTTATATTTATGTTAATTCTAAAGGCGTTATAATTTTTTTTATAGAACAGGGGGCAAACGGGCAGGAGTCTCACCTGATGTTAAGTGATACCGCCGCCCGTGGACACTCTCGATGCTAGAGGGCTCGCGAGTGCGTCGCCGGCCTTTTAAGAATTTGTACGCTCTTTTCTTGAAGGACCCTAAGTCGAATTGGTTCGGAAACACTTCAGTGGGCAGCTGGTTACACAAAGTGGTGGTCCACAAATTTTAGAAAGGCTAAGGTGGCAGTGCACAAATGGTTGGGAAACAGTAGTCTATCTAGTACTAACACTGGCTTGTAGCTTAAATTCGTCTGAGACTGATTTTGACCGCAATAGTATGGCGAATTATTTCACGAATAATTGTTTAATTTGAATATTGGGTTGGATTTAGAAATATGTCGTCTGAATTTGATAACACTGATTATTTAGGTAACTTGGGCATCCTATAACTGTTCCAAGTAATTTATGTTGCCGGAGTTGCATCTAAGTATTAAAAAAAAATTGTGTATTATATTCAAATTGGTTTACTATTTTTAAACTAATTAAGAAAAATACTCATTTAATATTAAATAATCTGTACTTTGCTAAGCCGCTTATTACGTAGTATTAAAATATACTATTATCATTGAAAAATTCGGACTATTTTACCAAGAAATGATTTCGATTATCGCTAAGTTTTTAAATTATTAGACAAGATAAAATATAGCAGAAGTGCGATGATATTTTTCGACGTTTTTATCCTTTTAAAATATTTTTCTATAAATTGCTTAAAATTAAACAATGGATTTTAAGATCGCGGTATATATGTAATCATGACCAACTAGATTTCACCCATTAAATTTTAAATTGTTTTGGTAAATTTGCCGAATCACAGCTCCACCTTAAAACAGCTCCAAATTGATTACTACACATTTTCATCGCACGGAAATGGTGTACCATGCCATAATGTGGTAGCGCAAGATCATGATTTGTGAAATTAATGAAGGAAGGTAAAAGTTTTTGGCTTTAACCTAACCTAATCTGATCACAAACAACAGTTAAAAAAAACCTAACCAAAAGTCACTGGGAACTGAGACAATATTATTTACATCAACCATGTAATATTCAGTCCAAAACCTTCTTAATATTACTTGAAGTATTACATACAAGTCTTAAAGATCGATAGAAATAAGCTGGAACTGTTTTAAAGAAGTGTCGTGATTCGACAAATTCCCCATTGCATTACATGATTATAATCGTTGCAAAACGCCACAATTATGATTTAAAAGTAATGATAATACCTCCGTTAATTTAGTTCTGGGACTCACATTACCAAGATGTACGAGAATTGGTGGGTCCTGTTATATTCAAGAGAATCACGAAAGTATTTGATTTACCGAGGGACGATAAAGTGTATATTACCAAGTCGGAAACATCAACGCCGCAAGACTCTGAAATGTTTTACCATGCAACAACAGTCGCTGCTGCACAGGTATTTTAACTATTGATACATGAATTATAGAGTACGCTTCCAATATTGGTTTCTAGATTTTATATACCAAGTATTTATGAAGACAAGTACAAGCCAGTTCGTTCTTTGTTCTGATATGTTTGTTAGAAAGTTCCTATGCAAATCATATCAGTATATAAAAAAATAAATCAGTGGTACTACAACCTCTTTAGGTCTTGGCCTTAGATTTCTGAATCGTTTTATGATCAATTTTTAAAGGCAAGTAGGTGATCAGCCTGCTGTTTAGTTAAAAGACTAGCCTGTTAATTGAAAGGCTTAATAAGCTGCCATAGCATGACTGCGACATAGACACGTGGACACACAAATTCACAAGACCAAATTGAAATACTTTTAACGCCTTCTGAACTCGTAAACTATTTTTTTACGTAAAAGAATTAAAACACAAGATTCGGCTAGATTGCGATTTAAGGTTAATATAGCCAAGTTATGGCCACCACATATGAAGTCATAAACCACAAACAAACTTGACATGTTATAGGAACGCCAATCGCCATCTTGCTAAGAGAAGTGTTTTGTCGGGTTCTTTAACCTTTTATTTAATATGAATTTTTTAAGCCATAAAAAATTAACAAATATACCTATTCTATAGAATCTGAAGAATTTACACTTTAATAAGCCGCTTCATTATTACGCAATATTAAAATATATTATTATCATTGAAAAAAGTCGAATAATATAACCAAGTCATGATTTCGACTATCGCTACCTACTTGTATACATATTTTTTTTTTAAATTGAGTCACTATAAAATATAGCAGATCTTTATGGCATTAATATTGGCCAGAAGGCTCGCAAGCGCGTGGCCGGCCATTTAAGACTTGTCACGCTAAATTTTATCACATGCGAGTTTTCAGAGTCGCATGCAAGCAACATTCTCAACTACAGATTTTGATGATTCGATGTATGACGATGCTGGAGAAGAAGAAGATATAGAAGAGCAATCAATTTGGAGCGAATCCACACAATCAGCTGACCTGAAGAGGTCATCGCGGTCCAAGTCAATGACACGCTCCAAATCTATGAGTACAACTAGAGCGCGGAAATCCATGTCTAAATCGTTCTCACGGCTAATGTCCAAAAATGTGGTAAGATCCATGTCAAGACAGTCCAGGGCAAGGTCTGAACTGTCGATGGCTGATGATGATTCACCGGCGAATACTTTAGACGATTTAATTGTGCACGCCAATTCGAAGGTGCCAAGGTATGTCAAAATTTTAATTGTTTGTCGCCTAATAAGTGATACCTGTCTATCGTTCCATAATAAACGTTTTTTTTTATTCATTTATAGAAAACCAATCAGCGTCGCTACAACTTTCTTATGTTTCGGCATCAGATTTCTGTATCTGTTTCATGATCAATCAAATCAAGTAGGTGATCGTCCTGAATCACGCTGTCGAGTTTTTGGGTCTTTTTTTTCGTGGGGAAATGCGTTACGCATACCCTCCCGCGGCACAGTTTCCTGTGAAGGGTTATGTGGGACTCGCCACTGTGCATACTCACTAAAACCCCACGGAGCCACCAACAATCGCCCGAGGCAGGACACGGTAACAGGTAAGCCTTGTCCGCATCCAACCACGCGATCGTTACAACTCACGGTCCTCTGCGGCCATGAATGATGTCAAATGGACCTTGGCTCAGCAAGGGCCATTTACATAGGCCAATTCACCCTGGCCGAGTTTTTGGGTCTAAAGCAAGCCGCTTCCATGTTTTCTTTTAGCGATCGAACGAATGTTAAATCGCACAGAAAATAACCTCAGAGATGAGAGTCGCACGCTAATGCCACTAGGACAACAGCTCTGCTCTTACTACAGTTATTACGTAAATAGTAAATATTTAGAATGTAGCATTTACTGTAGATATAGGTTTATATCATGAAACAGATATAAACCAGGGTAGAAGCCTTTAAAAATAATAAAAAGTATATAATCGTAGGATAAGTTAAATAAGAAATCTTAAATAATTACATTTGGAAAAAGAGATAAACCGTTTTTCTTAAAAACTCATCACCCTCCCCTTCCCGGCCTCAGATCGCTTTTAATTTTTTTATAATATTCCCCCCGTTTTTATGGGTTTCATCATTCATTTCATTGTACTATTTTTTTGTTTTCAAAAATGATCGACCCTGGTCTTATACTATCAAGTCAACTGAAAGTCTGTGGCCTAGATCTAAAAAGGTTTTAGTCCCACCATATATTTTTTCACTTGATACACAGTTTTTAATGTAACGTTGCAGAAAAACTGCATATCGAAAGATAATGAGAAATCCGCACTTTGATATGCTTTACTGTAATAAATCGGAAACGGACATGATTAAGTGGAAGTCGAAATACAAACAGAAAGGCTTTGAGGTTTCCGCCTCAGACGAGTTTAGTAAGAAAGCGGAAATATTAACTAAAAAGGTGAACAATCATTAATTTTAGCTAACTAATGCAGTATGGACATTTTTTTACATTTTTGTTTCTGCTGAAAAAAAATTGTGTATGACATTTACCAGGCACACATACACACTCCCTAGGACTAGGAGGAGATACTGACTTCTCTTCGTACGGCATAATCTGTTTTGCTTTAATTTAAAATGTTTAAATATTATTTAGTTAAATTAGAATTTTTTAAAACCTAAGGTAATCACGCACATCTATAATTTACGTTTCCAATAACTGCGATGAGGACTCTGACCGTGGCCCCCTCCAGTGAGCTTCCATCCTGCCGTTCTCTGCCTCTTCCGAGGTCCTAGTCTTGTAGGAGACACCCTTGATCTAATAGCGGGGAGAGAATATCAAAGCACACCGTATATCCTTTACATAGATATTTGCGAACTAGCTTCCAGCGTTCATTGTTCGATGCGACAGCAAAGGTTATCCTGATATCATCAATGAGTTTTTGTACGATACGATCCCACAGATGCATCAGAGCTATGGAAATTGAGAGAACATGGAACTTTAAGAAGCCTTGAAAGATTTGTGTGAAAAGTATATAGTGGATAAAAATCAGAACAATTGTTATTACAACCACTATAAGAAATACATAAATAAATGATTTGTGGCGGATTAAAAACTAGATTTCTATTAATTATTAGCCATATATTTTTGCATATTCTGTAGTAATTAATCACGAGAATGACGGGAATTATGAGCCATATTTTTTTAACAGATTGCAAAAGAATTCTACGAATGGTGGGTTGGTTTGGGAAATGTGGAGTTCAAGAGTGAAATTAAGCGTCCCGAAGATATTGAAGACTTATTCCAAGTAAGTATTTTTTTTGGAGTATTTAATTTTTGCTCTCAAGCACTACAGGTAGATTTACGTGTGTTAAAATAAAATGAGAACTTAAAAAACCGTCGGACCTCATCTGTAATAAATTTTAAATTAAAAGTAGTTAATGTTTCATCTAATAAAAGATGTCTAAGAGCTTATGTATTGCGTGTATGTGTGAGTGCGTGAACGGATGTGTGTGCACTCTGGGTTTGAAAGTAAATTACAAAATATGTAGAAAGTCTGCAGAATCGAAATGTAATTCGACTAGCATAGATTATATGCGATTTCTGAGTTTATTTTACGTATATATATATATATTTTTTTTTTGTTTTTTAATACTTTGTGTGTAAAATGTAATTTCCGATATTGGTCTTAAGAATCTATATTAATGGTACAAAAAAGGCCCGAGAATCGAGCCTTGGCGAACGCTGATAGACCACTGCGATCCTGGAGAGATAACTCCGGTGACACGCACTCTCTGCCAAATTAGACTTTGTTGAATTATATTTGCTTGCAGGTTTGGTTCGACGAACACGCTTCAAGGGGACTTGTTCTGGATCCGAGGATTCTTCCATGTGTGTTGCAAAGCATTGCAGATTATGTTGGTGTTAAAAAGGTTTGTGTTACCGATATAGGTATAAAGAGGAGAGATTATAAGAATTCCTAAAAATCTTCAAGAAATTTCAATTGTTTAGGTTTAGGTTTAGGTTATTAACTGCGGAGAGACAGAATAAGAAGAAAGAGTTGGTGCCCAACTGTGATTCAATCGCATGACCTCATGGTTGAGTGATGCTGCTCAAGCCTCAAGCCCAACACTGCTATTTATGATACAATTTACTTTGCATATTCCAGACTGGGTGTCCCGCTGTTCTAAAACGTCAAATAGCTCACGATATCCATGCAGAGACGAGTCCTGCGCACACGCGTGCGTTTGGTACCTGCTTGCCCCAGAAGCACAAACACATCCCGCCAAAGAATAACACTAAGGAGATGTGGCATTCTGTTAAGATACCAGAGGATCTGAAGTCTATGGCCGCTGTCTGGGATGACATACAGCACCTCACGTGAGTATCGTTAACCGATTTTAAAAGGATGGCGAAAAAAATCATTTTTAAGGCTCTGTATCACCACTATTTTTTTCCAACCAATTCGACTTAAGGTTCTCCAAACAGCGAAACAATTCTTAAAGGCCCGCAGTTGCGAGCCCTTTAGCATAAAGAGTGTTCATGGGCTTATCAGTTAACATCAGATGAATCTCCTGCCTGCTTGCGCTTGTTCAATAAATACAATTTTTGAACAGCAGGCTTAGGATTTTAAAAGGGTATCTATTATAGAGGGAAGCGCTGCGTAAAAGATAAAACGTTGCTTAGTTTTATCAGTGATGTCAATATTTGTGGAATAACAAATATTGACATCACTGATACAATCATAGCGTCGAATTTAATAAGTAGCCCTAGGTATTGGAATTGCGTTTAGTTGATATATGTAACATATTAACAAATAAAGATAAGGATCTTATATTTTAGGAAAAAGATAAAGTAGATATAGCATTATGTATGATGAACATTAATAAATAAATGTTATGTAATGCAGTTACGTGCTATTCTATTATTGACCGTTAAACTGATTTTCACAGACAATTTAACAACAGGCAAAGTTTATATTTCTTATTTAAAATAGTCTTTTGGTCATGTGAAATTGAAATACAATTGTCATTCAATGTTTATTGTTTCGATATTTATCTTTGTGAATGGAAATTTTACTCTGATTATCTGTGGTAATTACACGAATTTGATAAGAAAGAATTTTTGAATAGAAATTAGAATATTTAGTTAAGTTTTGGCTGAGTAACGATTTTGTTTAAACGGAATAATAAGTCGTGTCGCATGTCTGTGATTGGACTGGGGATAACGAACTAGAATCAAGCGAAACACGCCTTGTTTATTCAAAGCTATACCTATTATTTTTTTTGGTTGTTCATAATAAAATAAAAATTATAAAAAGCCGAAATTCAGATTCTAATACACGACTAAATATTATATATTAAGTATATAAAATTATCGAAGGAATTTTATTCGGTAGACCAAAAGACAGTACTGTTATGATAGAGATTGTTTTGTCTAATGTATTGTAGTAAAAATAATTTTATTACATATCAGTGGCGTTACAACATTTTAAGGTCTAAGCCTCAAATTTCTGTATCTGTTTCATGATTTCTCAATCTAATAGGTAAGTAGTCAGCCTCCTATGTCTGACTCAAGGCGTCGACTTTATCACCGCTAGAGCGAATGGAAAATGCGCACATAGAAAGAATGTTCAATGTAGGCCTAGTGCTTCAGCGTGTGACAACCCTGGGGTTGTAAGATCCCCAGAGTGTGCACTAATGGATTTTCTGTTTATGTGCGCATTTAAAATTCGTTAGAACGCTGAAGGAAAACATCGTGAGACAACAGTCTTGTCTTAGACCCGAAAACTTGGCGTGTGTCAGGCACAGGAACTGCTCGCCTATTAGATTGTCAAATGATCAAGAAACAGAGATGTGAGACCCAAACCTAAAAATGTTGTAACGACAATATTTGCCTAAAGTTAATGAGTCTATATAAATTTCAGATCAACAAAGACATTCCATCAGTGGCTTCAAAAGCGTCCGCATATGCCGATGCCGCCATTCTTCAAGTCGCTTGAGAAGCCTGGAGAAAAGAAACTGCCCTTCGTGGTTCCATCTGACTTCGTCGTTAGAGATAAGGCCTCCTCCATGTCAGCCCAGGAATTGGCTTTACCGGTGTCTCAGTTTGACTTGGAGCTTAAAGATGTTTTAAGTAAACTAATGAATGAATGAATCGAATGAACGAAATGTCGAACAAAACATTATTGTATTGAAATTACTTGTATTTGTAGTAATTCCCCGAAAGTAGAAATGAAATGAGAAGAAAATCTATTCTCGTAAAACCACTTTTTTGAACAATTAAAAAATAGGAACCCCATAATAAAGTTATTATTATTATAAAATTAAAATAATTATTAAAATATTATATTATTAAATTAAAATAATTATAATATTATTAAATTATTTTAATAATAAACAGATGAGAAACGCTAAACTAATTATGGACTTGACGAAACTTTATAGATTTCATACTACATAAATATTACTTGAGAAATCTCCGCGTTATAAGTGGAAAAAAATCGTTATATGGGGGCAGATATCGCGTTATTGGGGGATTACTGTATAATAAAATACCTATGTATATTCAATAAATTGTATGAAAATCCTTTTCAAGTTTTATTTATTAATCTTATATATTATGTTAGAAACTCTCTCATTAGTTTTACAAAGCATGGCAATGGCTGTGTTCTTGACAACTGTCGATGGTATGGTTTGACAGTTAACATTAGACTTGACAATAGTTATTATTGCAAATTATTAACAATCACCTGTAACTTTTTAAAGACATTATCATTTATTTATATTATTACGTCTTTTTCCGAAGGAGTAGATACTACCGATCTCCACTTCTTTCGTTCATTGATTCACATTTATACATAGTACGCAACCGAATCGAATTCCTATATCGTAACAGGTGCTAATTTAATACAATTCTATCTAATCAAATCATAAAAGGCCGACAACGCACTTTCGAGCCTTCAGGCAATGTGAGTGTGAATGGGCATGGGCGGCGGTATCACTTAACGAGCCTCTAACCCGTTTGTCTCCTGTTAAATAAAAAAAAAAGTGTGTGTACATATGTACACGCGATAGAAGTTATACTTACTTCTTTGGCGTATAGAAAAAAATAACTAAAATGCAGTAATGATTATAAATATTAAAATTAATCAAAAAATATTTGTTAGATTATTATCTATCATCATGGTTAATTAAAAAGTATTATATAAATAAATTATATATACCGACAATTAACCTCAAATCTATATATTCAAAAGTTTATTCAAATCAGTATTATTCAGTATATACAGAAATACTAATAAATTATTAGTAAATACAATCACCGTCGTATATGAAATTGATTAAATAAAAACACCAAAATAATAATTATTTATTTACACTGTTTAATTGTACTCTTACGAAACACGTGTTCTAAATATAAAATACTAGAATATACAACTTGAACATATTTATTATCGGTTTTCATGCCACCTAGAACGAACTTTACGATGTCAAATTTAGGTGTCGGTGTGCGCGCGCATCGTAAATATTCACTCTCATCATTTTTAACCATCCCAGAAAAGAAGTATAATTTCAAAAATATAAACAAACCGCTTAGAAGCCCCCTACAAGATTATTACTTGAGATAAAGTTTTGACCTTAGTTTTCAAAGAAACAAATTATCGTTTTAATTGGAATCTATCTATCTTCGATTTGATAAATATTATCATAATAATCAAAAAGATATAACTATATTTTATGGTGAGATTAGCCCTAAGAGTATTCATAATGCAAAAAATATCATTGTTTAAAGGCATTGAATACAATATAAAATTACAAAATACCATAACAATATATTGAACACGTAGAATGCAAAACTCTATACATGTAGAATGCATGCGCACAGCGTTTTAAGGCCCTTTCTGCCGCGCACGACTTCTTTCACCAGCTGCTCCTCAAAATACACACATACCCACAGGCGTAACAGATGTCCATGGGCGGCGGCTAGCACTTAAGTCCACCATCAAGTCCAGTCACTTTATAAACTTCCTGTGCCAAACAATCTAAAGGTTTTTTATCTGCGCCTGATTGCTGCAACTATATTGTATGGGCAAGTTTATAAAACCATGACTCACAATTTGTGGGCGAATGGAATTTGGATTTTGACCTACGGGTAAAGAAATAGATATACAATTATCCTATCAATATTTACTATCACTGCACGTGCAAAATATAGTATTGTTAGCATAGCACCACAGTACACTAAGCAAAAGTTCCAAATAAATTCATTTACGTCTATCAAACACTTGAATTATTTTAAAGTTTCAATTGACAATTACTGAAAACATTATCTTAAGTACTTCATATTCAGTATATAATAACAATGAAGAGTTTACTATGAATTATCGATTAGTACACAAGCTATTATTTGCTGGGAAAGGAAGTTGAATTATTAATTATGTTATAAATATCTTTGATAAGATTTTTAACACATTCGCACTTCAATCGGTGACCGCGATTCGTTTGCGATGGATATTTCGACTTTTGAAAGTGGTGGTGATAAAGTGGAGACGGAAAATATTGAAAATGGACGGTCGATTTTGCTCTCTGACCCTGGGGTGAGTTTTCACAATGATTTTTGGAATAAAGAAAATTAGGAAAATGCTTATATTGAAGTATTAGACTGTGAGTAAACAAAGTAGCACACAACTGTAAAGCTGCAATTGATAAACAGTAAATACCAATTTTACAAAAAAAAATCTTTGTTCTTAATGAAGTTACTTCTTTTGGCGAGTTAGGAAAAGTGTTGAGTAATTTTAACGATGTGCGCGCACACTGTCACTACAAAACGACACCCTGCAATTAGCATAGTCAACATTTTAAAATAAAAAAGTCAATTTCTTTAATTATGTAGTAATAATTTTCTGTGATATTTAAATAAATTTTATTTAACTAGTTAATGCGATTTAAAAAAGCTTTCAATTTATTAAATACCTTTTTATCTATTGTTAGTGTCGTTTTACAAACCTGTTTGTAGAAATAATATCGTTCTGTGAATCAATGGGCTTTGTTTCTTTTATTCGCATTTAACATGCATTCTAACGATGAAGGAACCGGGCATATCTTTGACTCAAAATGTCGACGCGTGAGTCAGGCATATGAGGCTGATCATGATCATGAAACAGATACAGACCTGAGGCCCAGACCTAAAAAGTTTGTAGCGCCACCGTCTTCAAAAACACAACTAAAGAACTGCTATACAACAACCCAAATCTTGTGAATTTTGATTTAAGTATTTAAAATGTCATTGTTAATATCTTCCTAAAAACCTAAACCTTGATTTCGATTCGATCATAAGATTAGATTATTTAATTAATATTTCATCACACGATGGGTTCAGTGTCATCTGATGAAATATTTTCTACAATTTTAGTAGGATTTTGTTATGACTAAGAAATATAGGATTTTTTTATTGTACTGAAACGATAATTATCTATATCCATAAATAACTATGAACTATTTTTAGACTACAGGCGTTATAAAAGGTGATATTTTTATTATTTTATCTTAATAAGCTTTATTTACAATCGTGGGGGCCACGTTAAGAACTCGTGATTTCCTCTGAATGTTATTTGGAAAATGCGTGATAAGATAACGCGATTTTGCTTGAACATTTTAAAAGGCTTTAAAAGGCATTTTAAAAGGCACAATCGCGATCCTTCTGGCATTGAGGGTGACCATGAGTTGCCTTATCACTTAACATCAAATTCGGTTGTTCGGCGCAAAAGAGCAAAGTATTATCACACTGTTCCCTAGTATTATCTCTTTCCTTGACTATACTCAACGAAGAGTGATTCGATACGACAATGACAGTCATTTTTCATGCGGCTTGTTCCCGTAGCGTTGCGTAGAAATGTGGGGTCTCTCTGCATCTTCTACCGCATTTACATAGTAGTCTGTCCAGAGCTTGATATTCGGTAGTGGACTGATCAATTTAAAAAAACAATCTTAAACAAAACATTACTAGAACATTAATGACTATGACTAAAAAGTACGTATTTTGTAAATGAACTATATCTTTACTATTTATTTATGCTCTGTGTATAATTTATAATCACCATAATTGTCGTGGATTTATTTGGTGAACTATACTAAATAAATGAATATAATTATTTTCAACTACTGCAAATCACAGAAGTCGTTTACAATTAGCATAGAACAATCCAGAAACTCTCGGAGTCTGAAACATAAATATTTTTTTATATACGAAATTAAACGTGCCTCTTTCGGCCCTTTTTGTCCTGAAAAAATTGGTCGTGCCGTTTGCATATACAGGAAAACTAACAAGCATTGCTCTAGCAGGTTCAAAACTCATTCGTCGCCAGTCCATCAATGGAAGAACTACCAGTGCGCCGGAGGACAATGTCCCAACCAGGACCTATATCTGGAAGTCTGCAGACCGCTATAGCTGCCCGCGCGAAGCGGCGACTGCGCAGCGTCATGTACGCTGAAAATGCTGAAGCAGTAAGTAATCCTAATCGTAATAGCCAATTCGTGATTTATACAATATTTCATATATTGAATAATAACAGTGCTGTGAATAATAACGGATTGAAGCTATGTATTATTATAAACTTATAATTATTTTACATAATTTCTTTCTACAGCTGTGATATTTTTTGACATTCAACACCTATAGTCTTCAGTCACCGTGACCACGCACGCTGTAAAGCACGCGAAACGTCAAGAAAAAATTAAAATTATATCAATTATAAGTTTATAATAATGTATAGCTTCAATCCGTTAAAAAAGTGTTTTCTTTAAATGTGTAAAATGTTATCAAACATTCTCAACATCAAACACAATACTAATTGCATAATTATTCTAGTGTCCAAACGTGCTATTGCCTCTTTTATAAGATATAGGGAAAATAGGCCATTACCCATGGACACACCTTTTTTAAGCACGGAGTTTGTAAGTACTTGGGATTACCTCCACAGTAAACTGGTTCCACAGTTCGCTAGTTCTAATTAATTTTCTATACTTATTTGTTTTAAATTTTGTAGAATTGTTTGATGATTTGCTTTTTTTTTAAAAAGAGTACGCCGGCTTTTTCTCTCGGCCGACACCCTCTGTCTTCTTTGCCGATGAGTAGGGATGCCAACAGGCTCGAATTTAATGACGTGGAATAAGTGATACCATGATGATATTATGTCCAAAATAAACGTATTTTTTTATTTTTTATTTTCATTGCTTAGTAAAGCGGACTGTAGAATCGAAATGATCGAATAGAAACTATCGAGGTGGTAAGGATGTAACCTGTAATAATTTCGGCTCGTACGGTGAAACGGAGCATGGAGAGTGTTCGGACTATCACCTGCAGCTGAGTTTCATCTTCGGTCGTCAAGACAGAATACAAAATACCATCTGTATCACCTCGACGTCCGTTGTTTCACAACTGAGCGTTTCTTTAGCCAATTTTTGTGCACAAATGTGGAACCAGCTGATCACTGAAGTATTCTCGAACCTTTGACTTCGCGTTTTTCAAGACGTACCAGAAAGGCCGACAACGCACTTGCAAGCCTCCTGGCAATGTGAAGCTACATAAGCCAACGCCCAACTAACGGCTAATATTATGACCACCGTACCTACTACTTTATATCAGATGAGCCGTTTGCCGGCGCGTTTGCCTCCTATTATATAAAAAAAACTGAAAAGCAGACTATGGAGAGTTTTCAAATGTGAACTATTAGATCGGAAATAATATATAATATGACAATTCTCAACCCTAATGTATCCAAAGCAAATCATGCATTTTAGGATCGGATGTTAACTGTTTATTGCAGTTTGTAACGTAAGAATTTTTAATGATATATTTGTTACGCACTATTATTACTAAATATTATTATTTTTTACTAATAAAGGGGTTTGATTAATCGGCTATTGTGATTGGTAATTCCGTGTAAATGCAGGGAAATAACCGTGTTTTGATAAGGTTTGTACTAGATAATGTAAAATTACCCGATTTAAAAGTATTATCAACATATGCGTTTAAAACAGAAATGTAGATATTTTGCGCTAAATCTCGATTTGAACCAGTTCCGATTTCCATAAATTACCTTTGGCCTAGTGGCTTCAGCGTGTCACTCTCATCCCTGAGGTCGGAGGTTCAATCCTCGGCTGTGCACCAATGGACTTTCTTTCTATGTGTGCATTTAAAATTCGCTCAAACAGTAAAGACAAACATCGTGAGGAAACCGACATGTCTTAGACCCATACAGTCAACGGCGTGTGTCAGGCACAGGCTGATCACCTACCTGCCTATTAGATCGAGAAATGATCATGAAACAGATTCGGAAATCTGAGGCCCAGACCTAAAATGGGTTGTAGCGCCACTGTTTTTTTTTTAATGTACAAGAAGTTAATCTTTTGAAAAAAAAAAAGGGTTGTTCTTTTTTATTTCTTGTTGGTAAATACAGCAGTAAAACATAGACAGTATTATCTGGTCTGGTATGACGATTGAGGAAATCGGCATGCTTTTAAAACTAAGAAAGCCTGAGTGAGTAAAATGTACTATTGTTTTGTAGAAATTATTAGAACCGTTAATAGTTTCAATGGAAGAGACTAGCTACCCACGATAGAGGACTAGTTTGAGGGCTATTGCACATTATTAACTAAACATCCTTTTTCTATATAATAATGTTTTTTTTTTTTCGAAAAAACAATAATAATGTGATGAATGATAACAATGAACACGATTATTCGATGACAATTAAAAAAATCAATCACTTAGATAAGATCTTGCGAAGTCAATGTACGTTAAATGTTATGAAATCGACATTAATCCACAAACAAATACCAGCTAAGTATAATTGTACGTGTTATTTATATGTTTCCATTTAAAATTGTATTTCTATTGAAATTGTTACCAACTATTTTGACACTCTTGATGAGATTCTTACCGAAGGCAATGAATTGAAACGCGATTTCTTTTGAAGGATCCTAAATCAAACTTTTTAGAAGGTAGTTTTATTCTCAAACATCACACATTTTACAAAGAAGACAATCAAGACAAGAGACAAATATTACACTCAAATGTCAAGCTCAAAGGAAAGATTACAGCGTGTATAGCGTAAATTGATTTGTGTTTTAATATTAGTTATTTTATCAGTTCAGTTTTAACTGGTGATATTTTTTGATAATCTGTGAGTGTCTTGATGTTTTTAGACTTCCAAGCACTTGTGTTTTATTTAAACACTACTATTATCAATCACAGATATGAATATCATTCACGTATAGATTTATATACTGTAAAAATAATAATAATGCAGTGACGCTACAACCTTAATTTCTGAATTCTCGCGTTGCCCTTAAGGCCCTTTACACCTTTGTTTGGGCTTACACCTCGGCTCGGGTTTAGACCTCAGCTCGGGTTTAGACCTCAGCTCGGGTTTTTAGCTCAGCTCTAGCTTAGCTCAGGGCTACAATCTAAAATGCTTAGCCTCTAACTAGATCTGACTCTATTATCATTTTTATTTCATAGACAAGTAGGTTCAGTCCGTCTGACACATGTGACCTATGTATATTTTTTTTCTTATTATTTACTCTACTCCCCTGCCGTCGTGTCCAGGAATTATCTCACAAAATTATACATTTAATTGCTTCCATGCATACACTATTTCACGAATGACGTGTTACGCGGAAATACGCCCCGGCTACATCGGTAATATTTATATTTACAATAGTCATGGGCAAGCCGGGGCGCAATTGACCTATGTATTTATAATACTACCACTATTGGTGCAACACTCAGACATCCTGCTTTATACATTACAATGTTTGTTTATTAAAGACAGATGCCCTTTATTATCCATAATATGAAACTACCTCATAGAAGGGGCAACTACAGTTTTTTTACATTTTAACTTGTAATTTTTACTATCATAACTGTCTTTTCTAGGCCTATTTGAAATAAATGATTTACCTATGACTATAAATGTCAAATGTTAAAAATTGGTCAAGTAGTTGTCTTAAAATAAACATTGATTGTTTATTTTAAGAACTTTCTTCTGTAAATTAATGTGAATCTATTCTTGCATAAATAAAGTCACATGCTTTCAAAAATTTTGCAAAAAACCACAAATATTAGAAATCACGATTATGGCTAGTCTCGTGGTACTTTAATTTTTGATTATATTATCAATAGATAAGCATAAGCTGGATTAGTAATAATTTACAACTTATATATATCATTTTATAAATAGGGAAGTAAAGAATAATAAAATAGTACGTTTATCTACAAATTTGCGAAAATGTGTAATGTACAACCTATTATAATGTAACCGTGAGACTGTATCACAGGATTTAATAATAATAATTTATTTGCAGTATGATACAAAAATGTTATGGTGGTACAATCTAAACTTAGCATATTCTGCCACAAATAGTGGAGTAGAATTTGTCTTATTTTTTTTATTATACAACAGAATTTTACATAGAAGTTACAAATATGTTCAATTCTCACATTATTAAAACATATAATTACGTTATCAAATTCACATTTTACGGAAAAAAATAATTAATAGACATTTTTTCCCCGAAAGTGGTACATTAAGGGCCTGTTTCACAATGTATGGATAAAGTCCCAAATAGCTATGCAACACATAAATTATTCGAAAGATAAAAGTTCCAAATAAGATACTTCACATTTCATGACGTATAGCGCTATCTGACAGTCGTGAAACGCAAAAATACTATTTATCCTACCAATAAGTAACAAATAGCTTATTTGGAACTTATCCGGATATTGTGAAACAGGCCCTAAGTCGATTTTTAAAATTTGAATTAGGAAGATCTTTGTATGTTTCTAATAAATTATTATAAATTTCAACTTCATTCTAACTTCATACTAAATATTAATAATAATAAACTTTGACTGCCTTCCTACTGCCAATATCTTTCACCTTCGTTCAAGGGAGCAAGCGTAGTTTGGAAAGAAATTCAAAGGCCCTTTTAGCCAGCAACGAGTATCCATTTTTTAAAAGTAATATTCCATCTAAAACCAGGGTTCCAACATACGACCTCTGAGTGAAAAATCTTAACTGAGCCTACAAAATCACAGCTAATTTATTAAATTAGATTACTTGCTGATTACAAAAAATAATATAGTAATAATAAGAAAAACAAAACAATAAAATATGCTAAATTTCATTTGTGTTATGTATGAAGACAAATTTCTCCGACATTTAAGTCCTATCCAATTTTATTAGAATGTGACATATTATGTATTTCAAAATAGAAAATAGAGATATGGGTATCGACACAATTCCAATTGTTTTATATTGTTAATAAAACAAATTAATATTATCCTAATTAACTTCAATTTGTTGAATTAATTT